>NC_081414.1:516345893-517545893 GCF_030272615.1 Cryptomeria japonica | reverse complement strand
ATTTTTAACATTAAACAACCCTCTTACCTATTTTACAATCAGTTCAGCATCTCCTTTAACTCGTAGGAGTTTCATCCCCAATCTCTTAGCTTCAGCTAAATCTAACAACAACGCTTCATACTCGACCGTATTGTTGGTATTCTTGAATTCTAATTTAAAAGAGAAAGGAATATGATTGCTAGAAGGTGGGATTAACACTACCCCTGCACCTGAACCTGAACCTGACACTACACAACTACCATCAAACTCCATTAACCATAGGTTTTCTTCTCCCTCAGGTTGTGATGGATATCCCGCTACCTCATTATCTGATAAAATCATGTAGTTTCCAAATTGACAATCATGTTACATAATTTAAGCTCTTGAGTCATCAGAAGGGAAAACGGTGAACTTGGACTTTGGTTCATGCAACAGAATGATTCACTGTTTTCCAACAGGGATTGTAGCTTGATACCAATCCATTTTAATTTCACCACCTAAATCCCTACAAAAAGTACGACTTAGCAGCATGTCATAACTAGCCAGGATATCAGCTATCAGAATAGTCAACTTGATTATTTTATCCGGGTGAGAAGCAAGAACTACTTGAGCATCCTTAATTTGGCCTAGCAGAGCAATTTGTTTTGAATCCATAGAATAGCATCTGCCAAAGGTCTTGGTCAATGATAGCCATAATGCTTTGGCTACTACAAAGGGCATTATATTGTCGGATACACCTGAATCTATAATATTCAACCTATGACCATTAAGGAATAATGATATGTAAAAGGGTTCTAGTTTTGACTCAAGGGCAGGTACAAAATCATCTATTTGAAGAGCAATTATTTTAGGCATTTTTACATAAGCCATAGGGTGAGCCAGTTCATTACTATGTGAGGTAAATATGGCATTTACTAATTGGTGTGTCCCACTGGCCAGTTGTACATTATTCCCTTTTACAAACTATACAAGCCTATCTAGTTCTTTAGGATTTATCTTAAGGTACTTAGCAAGCATGATTTGAATTTGGGAAGATTTACAAAATTTAATAATATCAAATGAACTTTCTTTTTCAACAACCTTTAAAAATGAAGGTTCCTGCAACTTTTGATCATTGTTACAAAAATTTGGGTCAAACCCCTTACCTTTGAAAGCCACAGTAGATGATGAAGAAGCACCCTAAGGTTTTACATTTTGTTGATTTCTTGTGAGCAGAGCACATGAAGGATCTTCTAAAGTAACCAAAATATCACCTCCTCTTTCTGAATCTAACTCGTACTCAAGAAAATTGATTTCAGAGTCGTCGGGTTTCTTTAAAGATTCTTCTTCACCCCACTCATTTGAGGTATCTTTAGAATTCATCAATTGTGCGTAACACACCATCTCAAGACATGAACTACCATCATGTTCATTAGTGAGATGAATTACACACATACTCCCTTTAGGTGGAGGTGCTTCAATTGCTAATCTTTGCTGAGCAGGGGGTAATTGCAGAGTCTTGTTCCCATAGCCCAAAGACTGGTTTGCATTCCTCTTAGGTACATCTTGATATGGAGAAGGGTATGAGGTACTAGCTTTAGGCAACTTTCTTTTAAGGGTAATTACATCATTCATTAGTTGCTGGATTACAGGGTCAGAGGAAGTTAAAGGTTGGGCAACGGGTGTCTGTACTTCTCTTATCCATTTACCTGTCATGATTAAGTCATCTTCCAACTCAACTACAAGTGTTTTGGGTACATTTAAATTTGCAACTCTTTTCCTGTGAATTAGGAAACCTAATTCTAAAGGCTTAGATTTTATAAGGAAACACTTAAGATTGCCATCTGAGGGCTTTTGATTTACTGGGATTTTGTGCACAATCTTATCAATTTTTGCTACAAAGTCCCTCATAGATTCCAGAATTTCTTTCTTTAACTGGGCCAATTGAGCGAGGAGAGAATGTTCATCCTCAGCCACTTTGAACCTTGCCTCAAACCTTGTTTTCAGATCTTGCCAAGTTGTTATCACACTATTTGGTAAGTGATAAAACCAATCAGTTGCTACTCCAGTTAGTGTCTGGACAAACAATCACACCGCAACATCTTCATGTTGAACCACTATTATCCCACAAGCCACATTGAATGCATTCAGGTGCTCATCAATGGTGATTTTTTCATCTCCACTAAATTTTGGCAAGTGATCTCTAGCACCTTTGGGTAAGAGATTGAGATTCAAACCTAAGTTCAATGGACCTACAACAGCCCCCCAAGGATTATTTACTGCCATTGGAAGTATGATATTGAGTGGAGTTGGGTTGATTATATTTGGTAAAGCAATACCATGTAAGGTCAAAGCTTGAAAAACTGACAAAGGAGATGATGGTGATGGGGAAGGAGGCCTACTTCTTGCTCTTCTTTGAGGTGAAAAAGTGGGTTGAAAATTTAGGTTTTGTAACTCCTGAAAAATAGAGTCAACTACCCCCTCCCTTCTTTGGGACCTAGTATATCTCTTTAACTCCAGTCTTGCAACTAGGCAAATAATCTTATGATCCGATTCCCCAATAGAGTCGCCAAAAACCTATTGGTAAACTTATTTGCCCCTTTTTAAAATCTTAACAATTATCTTCCTTAAGAAAAAAAATAACTCTATTTCGCCCTTTATAAAAGGAGACAAACTACCAATAGTTGGATGAATTAATAAAATTCAACATCTGCATTAGAGGGCAGCTCCTTGTATGATTTGCAATGAATTTACTACACAAATGATATGCTAATAATTTTTACTAGAAAGCATTGAAAGGCTTCAGCATTTATTCATCAACACAAATAAATGCCTTCAAAACTATAAACATAGAAAATTTTCTGAAAGAATATTTAAAGAGAGTTCACAGACTTTGATTTACAAACATGCTCACAGTATGAATTCAAAACACAACAGAGGCTCAGTAATACTAATGGTTGATCGATACTCTCTCATGCCTCACAGGGCAAGGGGGATCAAGCAAATCAATACATGTGAGTCTTCTAACAACTAATGATAACCATGAACTGAAGAAAAATACAGAGATAACTGATCATAGAATTATATCATGCCCATAACAACTTTCTCAAGAAAGATTGCAAATCTTTAAACACACAGATTCAAAGATTTCATAACATAGCATTTCATTGATAATCAGCTATTGTATTTTCAAACAATTCATATGCGAACCAAAATATTATCTGCTGCTCCAAAAAATCACAGTATTTGGAACCCTTACAAAGGCAAGATTTTTAGCTTAAATAGCCACCCACCCATTTGATCCTTTCCTTCTCCAAAGCCACTGTTTCTAGTTCTAGCTCCTTGCTCACTGTTTCTACATCTTTATAAACTTTCACTAGATTAACGATATAATTTGATCCCTATTGTATTATCAGGTCCAACCATTTATTGAACATTTATGTAACTACCCTATTCCTTTGAACATGGTCTAGCATTTTCTAGTTGGCCAGAGATTTAGGGTCGAATGATACCAGTATCTGTGACAAAGGTTGGGGGTTTGGATCATGGATGGCATTGATATACTTGGCCATCAAAGTAACAACTTGTTTCAATTCTCTTTTGTCTTTTTCATCCTTCCACATTCTTTAAATTATCCTCTTCATGGATGATTCTAAATGCCTAACATCCACAACACGTGAAGAAACTCCCATATCTATCTTCTCAACTATAAAATCCTCCTCAGTAGCTTTGTCTGCATCTTTTCCTAGGATTGGTTTGGCTATTTCAGTCATCTAGTGTCCTATTGCTTCATCTACATCAAGCATTACCTATGTTTTGAGTTTCTTTGGCTTTGATTCCTTTCCCAAACATTTCCTTACCATGTCCTCCATTGGGATTATAACCGGCATCTAACTTTGTTTCTTCTCAAAAATAGCTTCCAGCCATCTTGGTGCCTTTGCAGGTTCCTTGGGTGGTGGAGTTGTCTATATGTCTGGTGAAGTGACAATGACCATGGTATTCATGGGGTCCTGTTGGCTTTCTTCTTCTTTGTTCGTGTCCATTTCCTGCATTTCAGGTTCATCCAGATTTTGTGCATCCATTGTCTCTTCAACCTCTTCACTAGGGTCTAGGTCTACAACAATCTATTTTGATATGGGCTCCTCACTCTTCTTCTTACTCCTGGACCGAGTTACTTGAGCAACTATGAGATTGGATGGTGACCTCTTTGATATCCTAGGTTGAATTCTCTCAACAATGGGTCTTGAAACACCTAAAACATTAGCAATTTTGTTAGTGGAAGAAATAGGAGATTGAGTCACAATGTGTGAATTAATTTTTAGTTCATGTGAGGACATGTGAGGTCCCTCCTTAAACTTTTGGTTTCTCAACCATCTTTCTATTCTCCTCACAATGTTGAAGGTTCTAGTTTGAATACTGTCATCCTCCTTCTTGTTCCACTCAATTTTTGGAATCAGTTTTCCTTGAATCTTTGTGTCAAACTTAGGATCTACAATATCCTCCCCTGTATCCTCTGATACTCTAGATATATTAATTGGAAGCCTCATGGTACTTATTTTCTGCAAAGTGAACCTGGACCACAGTCTCTTCCTTACCTCATACTCATCACTGCATTTCTCCCAGTAATTCTCTAACTGTGGTTCATGTCAAAAATGACTATCTACATTTAGGTTTTCCATTGCATAACCCCTACTGTCAAACTTTTGCCTTGCCACATATGGTTGTAGGTTCATCCTTTTGAGTTCTAGTTCCAAGTTCAGGGCATCCGATACTAATTTGCAGCTATAGTTTTCGAGTTCAACAGGGAATACAACTCCAGAGTCACCCTTTGTTCCTAATCTTTTATCAATGTAGGCTAGCTGCCTACTTACCTCTATAAGCACATAACTGTCAAAAGCATACCTAGGTAGTTTGAATGGTTGGCCCTCAAAACCGCCTACCCATAGATAAGTAAACCTAGGAAATTGAATAAAGAAGCTACCATATATGCTCATGAATTTCATTGCTTCAGCAAACATCCTCTTGTTCACATTCCCCTAAAGCTCAAAAACAAGTCTTCCTGCGAAGACTCCATTCCATCTATCAATCTGCTCAATGTATCTCTATTGTTGTAATAGAGGATAAAAATTATTCACCCTCATCCCATCTATCCAATGTTCATTAGGTAAACTAGGCCAATCCCTTTTACAAGCTAGTATGTAGAAAAGATAAGAAGACATATAAAAACCTGTCATTCCCACAAAATTACTCAACCCTTCATGAAGTCTCTCTACAATTACCTAAGACCAATCAAGATACCTATCACCAGATAACACCACTTGGATGAAAAAGTACATCCAATCTTCCCAATAGAAAGAATGTGAGTTTCCCTTCACTCTGTTCAGAAGTATCACAATATCTCAAACTTCTGTGATGAAGTACTCTCTAGTCAGGGGTTTTGGCTATCATGACCCTCCTTTTTGAACTTTTAGGAGCCAATTACTAGCAACCACACTCCTGTACTTATTCTTCTTTTCTGAGAAGTAGGCATACAAGTTTGCAATAGTCCATTCCTCATATTCGTCCTTGTGTGGAATTCCCATTGTCACCATTGCTGTTTCTCTATTGATATTGACCAACATCTCACCATTACTAGTTCTGATGCATTTGTTCTCTATGTCATATCGGTTCATGCAAGCCATCACTAAATCTGCATACAATGTGGAAAGTGGGAATGTAGTGGCTTCCACAAGACCACTTTTCACTATTTTCTCCATTAATGAACCAGTTTGAGGGTTATTGGCTCTTTATAGGAAATCACCTAAATCGACATGAACCAAGGAGGTGTCTTCTAGCTCTGGTAAAATGCTCACTAGACATGAGGTTCGACCAAGCTTCAGTAGTATCGGCCTCATACTACCTATCTATACTTCTAACCAAGAAATTCTAAAACAAGGCAAAATCCTACTCCAATAATTTAGAGATTTTTCTTTCTATACTGATAAATATTTAGAACTTAAAGAAACACATCTTAGGAAGAATCATCTGAACTTACCCATTACCACCATGAAAACTGGAAATTCTTCAAGGAATCAGAGTTCATTTTACCTTCGGCAGCTCCAATTTCCTCAAGTATGGCAGCTGCAACCTTCTCAACTATGGAAATAAATTCATACATTTCCCTCAATCATACGGGAAAATATCTATAAAGCCACACACACTTCATCATGATTTACCCAAGAGTGCGAAGTAACAGTGAAATGACCAAAATCTGACACCTTCTTAATTATCCATCACTTCCACATAAGTAATCCGATGCACTCATGATTAATTTCCATATTTAGAATTTTAAATTGTTGAAAATAGAATATTCCTTCTTGTTGTGCCGCTTTCATTTTCATCCAAAAAACCTTAGAGTTAGTTTTGAAATGAACTCATGAACCTTGAACCATTTGACAAAAAGTTCAACGGTTCAAGTTCATTTAAGAAATATAACAGCGAGTGAGTGGCACACAACAACATCGGGAACAAGCGACAACAATGACTACTAAACGTGAACCTTGAACCATTTGAACCGCTTGAGATTTGGTTCAAGGTTCAAGACCGCAAATCAACTTAAAACATATGGACCCACACTCGTTAAACAATGATACATTGTTGCGACTCACAAAAGGCATTTTGAACCTTGAACCATTTAACAAAAAGTTCAACGGGTTCAAAACTTCAAGACGAAAAACAAAAGTGCACTTGGTCACATGACGACAAAGACTACAAATGACTTTCTTCATAAACGCGCTTTGAACCTTGAACGTATTAAACTTTTTAGAAAGATTTCAATGGTTCAAGTACGAAGGAAAAAAAATGACCCGACGAAAGAGAAAGGCACAAAAGGCAACCCACGAGTATCAACATTCAAAAGGAAAAATTGTGGGGGGACTAATAGATAGCAATGTGCTTTGTCCTTGAGTGCATAACCAGATTCTTTGAAATGTTGATTGCACTTGAGTTATCAAACCAGATTGAAATAGGGTCAGATATTTCTATCTAAATGTCCTTGAGGGTCTGCTTCATCCATAACACTTGAGAACAATATGTAGCAGTAGCAATATATTTTGCCTCGATAGTAGATAAGGAGACTGAATCCTCCTTCTTGTTGTGCCATGAAACTAACCGGTCACTTAAAAAGAATGCACCAATGCTTGTGCTTTTTCGGTCATCAATACAACCTACCCAATCAGCATCAGTGCAGGCCTGTAAAGTGAAATCTCCTTGCTTTGGATACCATAAGCCATAATTAAGTGTTCCTTGTATGTACCTGAAGATTCTTCTAGCTGCATCCTCATGTGACTGTTTAGGTGTAGCTTGAAATCTTTCCACCATACATAGTGCCTGCACTATATCTGGTCTTGAGGTAGTAAGGTATAACAGACTACCAATATATAGGGTCTAATCCACTTTCAGTGACTCATCAACCTTGCTCAATTTGCATCTGGTCACCATTGGGGTACTTACCGGCTTTTTGTCTTCCATCTGAAACTTCTTCAACATATCTTTGATATAATTTATTTGAGAGATAAATATTCCTTTATCTTACTGTGAAATTTGTAAGCCAAGAAAATATGAGAGCTCTCCAAGCATTGACATCTGAAACTCTGATTGCATCTAATCAGCAAACTCTTTTCACAAGATATCCTTGTTGCCTCCAAATATTATATCATTCACATATACAATAACAATAACCAATTGATTTCCATCTGATTTTATGTATAGATTACTACCTCCACTTCCCTTTCTAAAACCTTTCCCCTTAAGATACTTTTCCAACCTTGAATACCATTCTCTTGGAGCCTTCTTTAAACCATACAATTCTTTCTTCCATTGGCATACAAAAGTTTCATCATCATGCAACAGAAAACCTTTTGGTTGTTCTATGTAGACTTCTTCTTCCAAACTACCATTCAAGAAAGAAGACTTCATGTCCATTTGATATACCTTGTATCCTTTGAAGGCAAAGAATGCTAAGAACATTCTAATAGCCTCAAGTCTTGCAAATAGTGCAAATATTTCTTCAAAATCAATTCCTTCTACTTGAGAAAACCCTTTGCACACTAACATTGCTTTATGCCTGATAATCTTACCTTCTTCATTCATCTTGTTCCGGTAGAGCCATTTAGTACCTATGATATTCTTATCTACTTGTCTAGGAACTAATTCCCAAGTCTTGTTCTTTTCAATCTGTTGCAGCTTTTCTTCCATTGCATCCATCCATTTCTCACTTTTGCTGGCCTCAATGAATGTTTTGGGTTCCATTTTAGTCATGAGGCGTAAATTCACTTGTTCATTGTTTTGGGCAAGTCTTCTTCTTGTTTGTACACCATCACTTTTCCTATAATATTCTCTTCCAGGTGATTTTTATGTACATATCTATTAGGGTTCTTGCTGGGTGCTTCATCACATGACTCATCATATTGGTTTACATGTGCTTGTTTTCCTTTATGCAAATCTTCATCAACTCTTACATGCACACTTTCAATGGCTCTTCTCAGTCTTTTATTATAGCATTTGTAGGTTTTGATGTGAGTAGAGTAACCCAAGAAGATGCGTTCATCACTCCTAGAACCAAAAAACACCTAGACTATCTTCAACTCTCTTGATGGATAATTTACTTCCAAACACTTTGAAATATTTAACTGATGGCTTCCAGTCATACCACAATTCATAAGCTGTCATTCTTCTATTTGTTCTTAGTTGAACCCACTTCAATGTATATATAGCGGTATGTACTGCTTCCTTCCAGTACATATCCATTATGATTGTCTCATTCAACATAGTTCTAGCCATCTCCTTGATAGTCCAGTTTTTCCTTTCTACAACACCATTTTGGTTTGGTGTTCTTGGGGCTGAATATTGTCTTTTGATTCCATGCCTCTCACAGTAGTCTACAAACTCATTTGATGTGAACTCACCACCCCGGTCTGATCTCAGACACTTCAATTGGCATCCACTTTCCTTCTCAACCATCTTTTGGAATATTTTGAACCGCTCATATGCTTGTGATTTGTCATGTAGGAAAGTGACCCATGTTATTCTTGAGAAATAATCAATGAACAACATGAAGTATCTCTCATCGGCTAAATCTCTTGTTCTGGCTGAACCACACAGATCTATATGCACAAGTTCTAAGGGCCTTGAGGTATTATGTTCTTTGATCTTGAAGGTTACCTTAGTATGCTTTCCTCTTAGACATTCATCACAAAAGTACTTGCCCATTTGATAATTGGTGGTATATGTGTCACATATCCTTTCTAGCTTACTTTGACCAAATTATCAAAATTAATATGGCCCAATATTTTGTGCCATAGCTAGCTCTCATCTACTTATCCCATAATGCATTGGGACTCAAAGAATTCCTTCAAATTATACACATTTCCATCTGTCCTTTTACCTTCTACAACAATATATCTAGTACTATCCTTCCTTATCTAACAACCGATAGAGTTAAATATGAACTTGTATCCTTTATCACACATTTGACTCACACTTAGAAAATTATTCTTTAGTCCTTCCACATAATATACATCATGTGCTTTTAATTTTCCATCTATGTTCAGAGTACCTTCGCCTTTTATCTTGATGGAAGAGTTGTCTCTGAACCTCACTGAACCTCCATTCTAATCATCAAACTTGATGAACTTCTTTTTGTCTCCGGTCATGTGATTGGAACATCCACTATCTACAACCCATAAATTTCTTCTTTTTGCATGTAGGGCAGTCTACACAATCAGACTTGATTCTGCTTTATTCTTATCCTTCTCAACTCAAACCGGGTTGGCTTCCTTCTTCTTGTCAGTTGCAATTTTCTGCTCCAATTTTTCTTCTAGTTTTTGATCCGGTACTGACTTCTTTTGCTTACAATTCCTAAGTTTGCAATTCTTTGCAATGTGGCCAACATTTTGATGATGATAGCATTTCACATTGACATTGAATGATGAATTTGAAAAGTATTGTAGGATACTGGATGACTTCTCCTACATTCATAACTATTATGACCAAAACCATTACATTGATAACAAGTGACATTCATCTCCCGGAGTGCAACAAATGAATTTTTACTATCAAAAATAGTAGAGGGCTTATGCAAAAAACTGCAATTACAAATTCCATGGCCAAACTTATTACACTGGTAACAGTAACCATGGAATTTGGGTACATACCAATCTTGTTGCATTTGATCGGAAAACCTTTTTCTCGTTGGATATTTTCCTCTCATGCTATTGACTTTAGTGAACCCCTCTTCATCAATCTTGAACTGGTCTTTATGGTTTGCATTCCAATACAGAGAGTGAGCATTCACAAACAGATTTCTTGTAGCTTCAGCATAGGTCTTCTTCTCGGTAGCTTTGTTGATAGTAAAGGTTTGTTTTTCTTTACCATCACTTGAAGAACTAAATTGTATCTCCTTCCCAAATGTGTCTTTTCTATTTGAACTATATCCTTCTTCAAAACCTAAACCTCCGGTATCTTTTTGTGAGGCCCTACCCGGACCCATCCTATCTCTTTAGTTATTTTCATATTGGAACTATTATGGATGCTAGTTTTGACACACTATGGATATAGAACTTTATATGGTCCCACGATTTTGGTAATATTGATATATATTGATGCTTCATTTCTATGCCTTGTGGTTATAGAATATTATATGATCCTAGATTACGGTAACATTGCGACGGTGTATGTTATTATCTAAATTTTAGGATTTGTTATAATGCTAGAAATATGTTTGCATATCTTGTAAATGGATCAAATTTTGAGGATTATGATGAATTACTTTGATTTGTGACAAATCGTATTTTATAATGACAAGTCTGTGCAGAATGAATGTATTGTATTCTAATCATGTGTTCTATATTATATAAGGCTATTGGGAAGTACTAATGTTTAAATTGAGATGTGCAGGAAATTATCCATGTGACCATGGAAATATTATGGAGAATCAAGCCTAGGCCTATGTGCAGTCGTAAAACCAGGGGTTGTCTATTTGGAGAGGCAACACCCCGTATGTATTGTATTTTATTCGTAAATGTAAAATGTTGCATGAGTGTAAATTATATTTATTGAATTGTTTAAATTGTTTAAGGGACAATTGCCATGTGTGCATTATGATGTGGAATTATTTTGTAGTGTCACTTGACACCTATGTAGTATGTTGTGTTGGCAATTTGTCATGTCACCTTTTTTGGAGAATTTTATTTTTTGTTAATTGTTATATCTCCTAATTATCCTTGAAGGAACCAAGAAATCTAGGTTAGTGAGCCACAAGGAGGGTCAACTCAGAGTTGACCCATAGGTTAACTTTAGGTGGACTTTCTGAGGGTCAAATCAACTCCTAGAGTCAATTTTAGAGCATTTCTATTAGGCCTCATGGGGTACCTATGGGTGAAGGCCAAAATTGGCCATGTGTCCTTCCCTTAGGACTTGTTTAACCACCCAAAAAAGTGGTTTTCCCAAGATGGACCAATTCCATCTATAGGAGTGCCATCCTTGGTAGGATAACCTTCTTGATGGGAGTAATCCCTCTTCCCCATTCCATTTCCCTTCTCTAGGTACCTAGGTTAGGGAGTGTGTAAGACCTAGGGAAGACCAATCCAATGGGGGATCCCTCACTCTATCCAAGAGGTTGGAAGGAGTGAGAGAGGCCTTCTTAGGCTAGGAATGGAAGCTTAGTGAGCTAATCACCCACTATCCATCCTTGGAGATTTTTGGAGAATTGTTTTTGAGGAAAACCAGTTTTAGGGATAGTAAATTGGGGCTAAGTATTTGCAGAAAAAAGATTGAGGATTGGGCAGCTCTTCATCAAGCTTTCCCCTAGATTTTCCTTGGCAGTTCAAGGTTGGTGTTACTTTTTCCCTCTTCTGTAAATGTAAAAATGTTCTAGAATGCATGAATGGAAATTGTTGTATCTCTTTATTTGTGTTGTTCTTGTAAAAATCTATGTGATTTCTTGCTTATTTCTGTTTTATGTAGTGTTGTGCTTGGGGAGTGTTCAAGACCATCCTATCCTTGGGAGGATAGATTGGTCTTGGGGGTGGAAGGAGCTTGACAGCCCTTAGGGTGAGAAGCTCTCATTATGAGAGTGATCTCAAGGGTCTGTCCATGAGACCCTTGTTGCTTTTCTTTCATGTTATTTCACTTGGGGGTCATAAGGGGAGCAAATATAGCATGTTTGCCTTTTTGGGGGTCATAAGGGTGTAGGGGTTAAGGATGATTTTTGTTTATGCTTTCATGGATGCCATGAGTTGGCTGTAAGTTCTATCTAGTAGAATTCTCCCCTAGGGTACTTGGTCCACTTCCACCCTAGTAAGACATCACATTTTGTGATGGAGTTTCCACTTGGGAAGGGATGTGTCTATTGTGTGTTGATTTTCCCCTTTGCTTGTTGTGTTGCTTGGTTGTAACACCGACTAGGTCTTGATTCTCCAAGCTCAGGGGTGGCTTCTGGTAAGCCTAGGCTGGGAGGTGAGCACCCCATGGTCACAGCCCTAAAAAATTTTATGCAGGTTGCTGGGAAAAGAATCTAGGAGTTGCATATTTTTTTTCAGATACAGATTTTCTATTTAGATGCAGAAAAGCTAAAATATAATTTTATGAATTGTTGCAAAAAAAAAATGTAAATAAAGAGCTTTAAGTTGTTTTCTTTTATTTCTATATAAAGAAATGTATTCTTTTATTCAAGTCCTCATCATTAAGAATGAGAGACTAGTTGGGTTATTTCACCCATTGTAAATGTGGACCCTGGTATTCAAATATTCTATATGCAAAGTACATTTTATTTAAGTTCTGAACATCTATTATGTTGCTGTAAATTGTATCAAATTCTGTCTCGAAAAAAAAAAAGGGAATTATGTTGCCATGTTTATTTATGCAAATTTAAGTTAAGGAAGGAAATTAAAAAAATAGAATGCATTATGTTTGAGTATTTACTTGCAAAGTTTATTTACTGTTATTTTGTTACTTTTAACTCTGTTTAGGCATAGCTGAAAAAGAACTAGTATTTAAACATTGTTGTAGAAAACATGTTGCATAGCTATTTTAAAAAAAATAAAAATAACTTCTGAATGTTGTATATTAAGATAAATCACACCTAGAAAATGAGACCTAAAATCAGTGAATGTGCTAGTATTTAACCCACACTTGCAAGTTGTAAAACAAAAAATATATATATATATCATGGACCTATGTATTGTTGTTAAAAAAAAAAATATAGGGGTTGCATGCTTATGTGTTAAAATTATTCATAATAAGCTTCCTAACCCTATTAAGTTGATATATATATATATATATATATATATATATCCCTGCATCTAAAAACATACTCAATGGATACCTTTAAAAAAAAGATATATGTATATATTCTAGTCATGGTAGTATATATATATATATATGTATATATATATATATATTTATATACTTATATATTTAAAAAATAATATCATTAAAAAAAAAAAAAAAAAAAGAAGAAGAGGAAATCGAGGTACCGGCCGAGCCACTGTGTGTTAACACAGTGGACGGCTCATGGCCAAGCCACTGTGTGTTAACACAGTGGACGGCTCACGGTCGAGCCACTATCTTTACACACAGTGGGGCGGCGCGGCAGGCACCGCACTGTGTGTAGACACACTGGAACGGCCGCAGCCACCACTATGCTACACACAGTGAGCGACGCCCTGCCATTGTTTGTATACACAGTGGACAGTGGTAATACCGTCCGCCACTGTGTGTGCACACAGTGGGCGGCGCTGCCTACCACTATGTGTACACACAGTGGCATCTGGGGGAGCCCGTGCCACCACCTCCGCTCTTTCCCTCTTCGAACCCCTTCGCCATGTCCATGGTCGTCGTGCCCTAACCCGACCCCGTACCTGCTCAGTCACACACGTAAACTACAAAAAGAAATGAAAAACAAACCCTAACCCATTCGGGTAGGGTAAAATAAAAGAATATTTTGGTGCAACAAACCCTAACCCATTTCGGGTTAGGGTATAATTTAAATTAAATAGAAGAGGAGAAATTAAAACAAAAGTGAGTAATAAATAGGAATGCAACCCTAACTCAATTTTGGGTTACGGTTAGCATTTTTATGAATAAGGGATTTCTTTATTTAAAAGAATTTTGAATTAGATATGGGAAATTTGAATTGAGTTTTAATATTTTAACTAATATTTAGGGTTATTTAAATAATTGAATTATTATATGCTTATATTCCTTAGAGAATTAAAATTTTGGTATAGTTATTTCAAAGGGGTTTAAAATGAAGATTTAATGTAGTTGGATACACTATACACTTAATCAAATTAATTTATTTAATTAGTCAATAGATTATCCTCGATTTAATTGTGGACGTTAGGTTATATTGTAAATGGGGAAAATTTAAAAGGGGAAATTGTAAATTAATTTTAGAAATCATAAGCCTTTGAGACTGGCATTGGCCAGATGAATTAAATCACCAAAATAAAAAGGTTAGGGAAATATTAAAATTTATTAGGATAAAACTGAATTTATTTGACTAATGACCTTATGAAATTTGAGCCTATGACGGTTAGATTTAAATAATGAAATTGGCACGCAATCAATCAATTAATTTTGAAAAATTGAGAATTCCTTATCATTGTTAGGTCAGAAATAAATTCAAATCGATTTAGGTATTTAAATAATCCACGACTTTATTTAACAGTAGCTTATTCTAAGAAAATTAATCTAACTAATTAAAATGCAACAACCCCCTTGACAATAGTTAATCTCCATTAATTAACACCGCTTATATGATTTGGTTAATTCAATCCAACTTTAGAGAACAACTCCCTACACATCTTAGTTAAGACAAAACTCTATTGATCTCTTTTAATGTAGACTATGTTATGAGTTATGTTGTTTAAAACAAAAAAATTGTTGTTCTGTTTTTGCCCAAAAGTTTGGGCATGACATTTTGGTATCAGAGCAAGGTTTCCAACACTAGGAACCTTTCTCCATTGCGTTTTTCTTTAATTATCTAAATTAATCAAATATTTTCCCAAAAAAAAATATATATAAAAATAAAATTATTTATTTATTTATTTTATTTTTATTTTTCTCATTAGGATGCCTCCGACTACGCAACAAGCTCGCAAGCGCGGAAGGGGTCCTAAGCGTACACATATGGCACACGAGGATGTTGATAGGGAGGAACCGGTTCCAAAAGGGAACCCGAAAGTGCCTCCCGAACCACCTGTTGACCCTAACTGGGACATCTTGCTAGCTCTTCGGAACTTGATTGGGATAGTGCAGGATAGGCTTCCAGCAGTGGACCGTCATGCAGACAATCAGAACTCAGGGAGTCATAGGTCAATAGATAGGGAACGGAGTAGGAGTCCACCTCCTAATCCCATAGAGGGCAAGGCAGAGCATGAGCTAGAGTCCGTTCACCTGCCCGGGCCACCTCCAGTAGCAGCACCTGTGTACCTTGAGAGAGCACGTCGGGAACCAAGAGATCTGATTAGAGAGGTTTTGTGCCTCCAACCACCATCTTTTGGAGGATCTACTAACAGAGTAGAGGCTGAGGCATGGATTTTGAGCCTAGATCGGTGCTTCACATTATGATCTTATGAAAGCAATCTGAAGGCACGAGTTGTAGCCCACCTTCTCAGATTGACAGCCTCCACATGGTGGAAGCAGGAGGAATTCAAGTGTGGACTCACTGCAGATACCATCACATGGGAAATCTTCACAGAGAGGTTTAGAGAGAGGTACCTATCAGAGCACTTCAGGCAGCGTAGGATAGATGAGTTCCATGACCTCCAGTAGAAGGGTCTCTCAGTGACCCAGTACGAGAGTAAGTTTATTGAGCTCCTACCTTATGTAGATTATCTAAAGGATGAGAAGCTGCTCATCAACTAATTTGTTAGAGGACTTAATGTTGGGATAGCAAGACCAGTGAGGATGGCCACTCCAGGAAGCCTTCGGGTTTCCGTAGAGAAGGCCCTTATAGCCGAGGAGATTCAGATCAGCCCATAGGACATGAGGGATTGGTTCCAGAACCGAAACCCGGCTCCCCAGTCTTTTGGGTTTTAGAAACCCCATTGGAAAGGCAACCATAGAAATGTTTCAGGGTCCTATAAACCCCCTCCTCTATAGCAGTCACAATAGAGTCAGAGACAGAGGCCCCCTCAGGGACAGCAAGGCTCCAGGCCCAAGCAGTGGCAGTCACAGGGTCCTAGGCATGACCAGAGAGCACAAGGTACATACACACCCCTGACACGGGCTCAGCAGTCCTCCAGGGGTGGGTACAGTGGTTCTAGCCGGACAGGTGGGCATCCTTTTTCCAAGCCTCAGGGTGCATAGTTCTAGGCATGCGATGCTTGCTTCACATGTGGAGCCATGGAGCACATGGCGAGAGAGTGTCCGCAGGGTCAGATGACAGGAAATCAGAGGATGGCAACATCAGAGCCTACAGTTGGGGATATGGGCAAGTCCCATAGAGTCTTCGCAGCGGTTGACAACCACCAAGCAGGAGCACCAGGCCACAGTCATCGAGGCTGCAGGTAAGATCAGAGGTAGCGGTATTTCTATATTATTTGACTCAGGAGCGACTGACTCCTTTATATCTCCATTGGTTGTGGAGCATTGTGGGCTAGTGGCAATAAGGCAAAGTGTCAGCTGGGAAGTGGAGTTAGCTTCAAGGGCTAGAGTGTCAGTGGATTTAGAGGTTAGGGGATGTCCACTCCAGATTGGTAATACCACCACCTTAGTAGACCTTAGAGTTACGCCACTTGGATCTTATGGCATCATACTTGGCATGGATTGGCTTTACGCCCATAGAGCCAAGATGGATTGTCACTTGAAAAAGATCGAGTGTGAGGATGATCATGGTGCTTCCATAGTAATCACTGTGATTCAGAGACCCGTGTCTCTTCATATGATATCCGCTATGCAGCTTAAGTGGAGCATGCGGAAGGGATGCTAGTTGTTTGCTATTATGATCAGTGACAGAGAGGAAGAAAATGAGAAGGAGCCTTCTATAGATGATCATCCCATCCTTGAGGCATTTGCAGATGTGTTTAGAGCTGAGCTACCCGGTATGGCGCCTAGCAGAGAGATTCAATTCCACATAGATTTGGTGCTGGGAGCCGAGCTAGTTTCGACAGCACCCTATAGGATGACCACTCATGAGCTTAATGAGCTCAAGATGCAGCTAGAGGAACTCTTAGAGAAGGGTCACATTCATCCTAGCATCTCCGCTTGGGGCGCACCAGTCATCTTCGTGAAGAAGACGGATGGGTCCCTTTGGTTGTGCATGGATTACAAGCAACTAAATAAAGTAACCATCAAGAACCACTATCCCTTGCCGAGGATCGATGACTTGTTTAATCAGCTTCAGGGTGCTAAAGTGTTTTCCAAAATAGACCTGAAGTCAGGATATCATTAGTTGAGGATTGTGGAAAGTGATATCCACAAGACTGCGTTTCGCACCAGATATGGCCACTACGAGTTCACTATGGTCCCATTCGGTCTTACGAATGCTCCAGCTGTATTCATGAGTCTCATGAATAGGGTATTCTGCACCTTCCTTGACTGATTTGTGATTGTGTTCCTTGATGACATATTGATCTATTTGCAAAATGAGAAGCAGCATGAGGAGCATTTGAGGCAAGTTTTGCAGTGTTTGAGGGACAACTAGTTGTTTGGCAGTTTGTCGAAGTGTGCTTTCTTTAGATCAGAGGTCAATTACCTAGGGCATGTTATATCTAGTGATGGGATCTCAGTTGACCCATCAAAGATCAGAGCCATTATGGGTTGGTCAGCGCCTACCAGTGTGACAGAGGTCAGGAGCTTCATGGGTTTAGCAGGATACTACAGACACTTTGTTGAGAGATTTTCAAGAGTTGCACACCCCATCACATCCCTCCAGTGAAAAGGGAAGAAATTTGAGTGGACAGAGAAGTGTGAGAGGGCTTTTTAGGATCTGAAAAGGGCACTTACTAGTGCACCTATTCTTATTGTGCCAGACCCCATGGCCGACTTCATGGTATGCATGAATGCTTCCTTAGATGTATTGGGAGCAGTTCTTATGCAGGAGGGTAGGGTTATAGCATACGAGTCTAGGAAACTTAAGACTCAAGAGCTTAACTACCCTACGCACGACCTAGAGCTTGCAGCAGTTGTACGTGCACTTGTGAGGTGGAGACACTTCCTTTTAGGTCATCACTTTGAGCTTCATTCAGACCATCAGAGTTTGCAGTACATCTTCACCCAGCATAACCTTAATGCACATCAGAGGAGATGGATGGAGTTCCTTTGTGAGTATGATTTTGATGTCCACTACATCAAAGGGAAGGAGAACGTGGTCGTAGATGCCCTAAGTAGGAGATGACATGAGGTTTACACCATATCCATGAGCACAGATTTGAGAGACCATATTTTGTAGTGATTGCTAGAGGATGGATGGTATCTAGAGGTTTGTCAGAGGATCCGAACTCAAGAGGCCCTGGAGGGGAAGTTTGTGGACTACTCTTTAGAGTCTGATGGTTTATTGCGCCATAGAGGGTGCATCTATGTACCGTCTCCTGGGGGTTTGTGAGATTTCATTATCATGGAGGCTCATAGAGCTCCTTATGTAGCGCATCCCGGGGTTAAGAAGAGGCATGCTGACTTGAGGCAGTTATATCATTGGCTAGGAATGCGGCAGCTTATCGTCGAGTTAGTAGCCCGATGCCTTGAGTGTTAGAGAGTCAAGGCGAAGCACCGCCATCTAGGTGGGTTACTCAAGTCCCATGCTATACCAGAGTGGAAGTGGGATACTATATCCATGGACTTCATCATTGGTCTTCCCATGTCATCTCGTCGTCATGATGCTATCTTGGTGATAGTTGACAAACTGACCAAAGTGGCCCACTTCTCACCAGTTCAGACTACCTTCACAGCTCCAGTAGTGGCACAGGTGTTCTTGCGAGACATTGTCAGGCTTCATGGTGTTCCATGCAAGATTATTTCTAATAGGGATTCCCTCTTCACTTCTTCCTTTTGGAAGGCATTACAGGCGGCGTTGGGCAACAAGCTCAATTTCAGCACAGCCTATCATCTGGAGATAGATGGACAGACAGAGTGGGTTAACCAGGTGTTAGAGGATATGCTCCGCATGTACATCATTGATCATCAGACCCGATGGGAGGAGTACCTACATTTAGTAGAATTTGCCTATAATAATGGGAATCACACTTCTTTGGGGATGCCACCTTTTCAGGCTTTGTATGGCAGACCATGCAGGACACCTTTGAGTTGGGACTGTATTGAGGATAGAGTGGCCATTGGCCCTGAGATGGTCTGTGATATGGAGCAGTAGGTAATTTTGATTAGATAGTGCCTTAGAGAGGCACGGGATAGGCAGAAGAAATATGCAGATGCAAAGAGGATAGACCGGAGTTACATGGTTGGGGACAGAGTTTTTCTGAGAGTGCGACTGCATAAGAGTCTGATCTGCTATGGAAAGGGTTCTAAGCTCGCACCTCGCTTTGTCGGACCTTTTGAGATCCTTGAGAGGATAGGACTAGTTGCTTATCACCTAGCTTTGCCACCTAGCCTACCTGTCACGCATCCACGATGTGTTTTATGTGTCAGTTTTGAGAAAGTATATCTATGAAGAGTCTCATATTTTAGATTGGGATGCCTTGTAGGTGGAGTCAGACAGGCAGCTAGCTTTGGAGCCCATTCACATTTTGGCTTGCCGGATGTTGGCCCTTCGAGGTTGAGAGCTGGACCAAGTTAGGGTCCAGTGGGATTTCTATGATGAGGTTATAGCTTCATGGGAGGATGCAGCATGTATGAGATCACAGTACCCTCATCTTTTTGATGAACTCCAAGAGGACATTCATGCCTAGAGGGGGAGGGTGTGAGGCCCTACCCGGACCCATCCTATCTCTTCAGTTATTTTCATATTGGAAATATTATGGATGCTAGTTTTGACACACTATGGATATAGAACTTTATATGGTCCCACGATTTTGGTAATATTGATATATATTGATGCTTCATTTCTATGCCTTGTGGTTATAGAATATTATATGATCCTAGATTACGGTAACATTGCGACGGTGTATGTTATTATCTGAATTTTAGGATTTGTTATAATGCTAGAAATATGTTTGCATATCTTGTAAATGGATCAAATTTTGAGGATTATGATGAATTACTTTGATTTGTGACAAATCGTATTTTATAATGACAAGTCTATGCAGAATGAATGTATTGTATTCTAATCATGTGTTTTATATTATATAAGGCTATTGGGAAGTACTAATGTTTAAATTGAGATGTACAGGAAATTATCCATGTGACCATGGAAATATTATGGAGAATCAAGCCTAGGCCTATGTGCAGTCGTAAAACCAGGGGTTGTCTATTTGGAGAGGCAACACCCGGTATGTATTGTATTTTATTCGTAAATGTAAAATGTTGCATGAGTGTAAATTATATTTATTGAATTCTTTAAATCGTTTAAGGGACAATTGCCACATGTGTATTATGATGTGGAATTATTTTGTAGTGTCACTTGACACCTATGTAGTATGTTGTGTTGGCAATTTGTCATGTCACCTTTTTTGGAGAATTTTATTTTTTGTTAATTGTTATATCTCCTAATTATCCTTGAAGGAACCAAGAAATCTAGGTTAGCGAGCCACAAGGAGGGTCAACTCAGAGTTGACCCATAGGTTAACTTTAGGTGGACTTTCTGAGGGTCAAATCAACTCCTAGAGTCAATTTTAGAGCATTCCTATTAGGCCTCATGGGGTGCCTATGGGTGAAGGCCAAAATTGGCCATGTGTCCTTCCCTTAGGACTTGTTTAACCACCCAAAAAAGTGGTTTTCCCAAGATGGACGAATTCCATCTATAGGAGTGCCATCCTTGGTAGGATAACCTTCTTGATGGGAGTAATCCCTCTTCCCCATTCCATTTCCCTTCTCTAGGTACCTAGGTTAGGGAGTGTGTAAGACCTAGGGCAGACCAATCCAATGGGGGATCCCTCACTCTATCCAAGAGGTTGGAAGGAGTGAGAGAGGCCTTCTTAGGCTAGGAATGGAAGCTTAGTGAGCTAATCACCCACTCTCCATCCTTGGAGATTTTTGGAGAAATTTTTTTGAGGAAAACTAGTTTTAGGGATAGTAAATTGGTGCTAAGTATTTGCAGAAAAAAGATTGAGGATTGGGCAGCTCTTCATCAAGCTTTCCCCTAGATTTTCCTTGGCAGTTCAAGGTTGGTGTTACTTTTTCCCTCTTGTGTAAATGTAAAAATGTTCTAGAATGCTTGAATGGAAATTGTCGTATCTCTTTATTTGTGTTGTACTTGTAAAAATCTATGTGATTTCTTGCTTATTTCTATTTTATATATTGTTGTGCTTGGGGAGTGTTCAAGACCATCCTATCCTTGGGAGGATAGATTGGTCTTGGGGGTGGAAGGAGCTTGACAGCCCTTAGGGTGAGAGGCTCTCATTATGAGATTGATCTCAAGGGTCTGTCCATGACACCCTTGCTGCTTTTCTTTCGTGTTATTTCACTTGGGGGTCATAAGGGGACCAAATATGGCATGTTTTCCTTTTTGGGGGTCATAAGGGTGTAGGGGTTAAGGATGATTTTTGGTTATGCTTTCATGGATACCATGAGTTGGCTATAAGTTCTATCTAGCAGAATTCTCCCCTAGGGTACTTGGTCCACTTCCACCCTAGTAAGACATCACATTTTGTGATGGAGTTTTAGCTTGGGAAGGGATGTGTCTGTTGTGTTGATTTTCCCCTTTGCTTGTTGTGTTGCTTGGTTGTAACACCGTCTAGGTCTTGATTCTCCAAGCTCGCAGATGGCTTCTAGTAAGCCTAGGCTGGGAGGTGAGCACCCCATGGTCACAGCCCTAAAATTTTGTATGCAGGTTGCTGGGAAAAGAATCTAGGAGTTGCAGATTTTTATTCAGATACAGATTTTCTATTTAGATGCAGAAAAGCAAAAATGTAATTTTATGAATTGTTGCAAAAAAAAAATGTAAATAAAGAGCTTTAAGTTGTTTTCTTTTATTTCTATATAAAGAAATGTATTCTTTTATTCAAGTCCTCATCATTAAGAATGAGAGACTAGTTGGGTTATTTCACCCATTGTAAATGTGGACCCTGGTATTCAAATATTCTATATGCAAAGTACATTTTATTTAAGTTCTGAACATCTATTATGTTGCCGTAAATTGTATCAAATTCTGTCTCAAAAAAAAAAAAAAGGAATTCTGTTGCCATGTTTATTTCTACAAATCTAAGTTAAGGAAGGAAATTAAAAAAAAAGAATGCATTATGTTTGAGTATTTACTTGCAAAGTTTATTTACTGTTATTTTGTTACTTTTAACTCTGTTTAGGCATAGCTGAAAAAGAACTAGTATTTAAACATTGCTGTAGAAAACATGTTGGATAGCTGTTTTAAAAAAAAATAATAATAATAACTTCTGAATGTTGTATATTAAGATAAATCACACCTAGAAAATGAGACCTAAAATCAGTGAATGTGCTAGTATTTAACCCACTCCTGCAAGTTGTAAAACAAAATATATATATATATATATCATGGACCTATGTATTGCCGTTAAAAGAAAAAAATATAGGGGTTGCATGCTTATGTGTTAAAATTATTCATAATAAGCTTCCTAACCCTATTAGGTTGATATATATATATCCCTGCATCTAAAAACATACTCAATGGATACCTTTAAAAAAAAGATATATGTATATATTCTAGTCATGGTAGTATATATTTAAAAAAAAACTTGAAAAAAAAAAAAGAGGAAATCGGGGGTACCGGCCAAGCCACTGTGTGTTAACACAGTGGACGGCTCACAACCAAGCCACTATGTGTTAACACAGTGGACGGCTCACGACTGAGCCACTGTGTTCGACACGGGAGCCACCGCACTGTGTGTAGACACAGTGGAACGGCCACAGCTGCCACTGTGCTACAAACAGTGAGAGACTCCCCGCCACTGTGTGTATACACAGTGGGCAGTGGTAATACCATCCACCACTGTGTGTGTACATAGTGGGCGGCGCTGCCTACCACTTTGTGTATGCACAGTGGCATCCAGGGGAGCCCGTGCCACCACCTCCGCTCTTTCCCTCTTCGAACCCCTTTGCCATGTCCATGGTCGTCATGCCCTAACCCGACCCCGTACCTGCTCAGTCACATACGCAAACCACAAAAAGAAAAGAAAAACAAAGCCTAACCCATTCAGGTAGGGTAAAATAAAAGAATATTTTGGTGCAACAAACCCTAACCCATTTCGGGTTAGGGTATAATTTAAATTAAATAGAAGAGGACAAATTAAAACAAAAGTGAGTAATAAATAAGAATGGAACCCTAACCCAATTTTGGATTAGGGTTAGCATTTTTATGAATAAGAGATTTCTTTATTTAAAAGAATTTTGAATTAGATATGGGAAATTTGAATTGAGTTTTAATATTTTAACTAATATTTAGGGTTATTTAAATAATTGAATTATTATATGCTTATATTCCTTAGAGAATTAAAATTTTAGTATAGTTATTTCAAAGGGGTTTAAAATGAAGATTTAATGTAGTTGGATACACTATACACTTAATCAAATTAATTTATTTAATTAGTCAATAGATTATCCTCGATTTAATTGTGGACATTAGGTTATATTGTAATTGGGAAAATTTAAAAGGGGAAATTGTAAATTAATTTTATGAATCATAAGCCTTTGAGACCGACATTGGCTAGATGAATTAAATAACCAAAATAAAAAGGTTAGGGAAATATTAAAATTTATTAGGATAAAACTGAATTTATTTGACTAATGACCTTGTGAAATTTGAGCCTATGACGGTTAGATTTAAATAATGAAATTGGCGCGCAATCAATCAATTAATTTAAAAAATTGAGAATTCCTTATCATTGTTAGGTCAGAAATGAATTCAAACCGATTTAGGTATTTAAATAATCCGCGACTTTATTTAACGGTAGCTTATTCTAAGAAAATTAATCTAACTAATTAAAATGCGACAACCCCCTTGACAATAGTTAATCTCCATTAATTAACGTCGCTTATATGATTTGGTTAATTCAATCCAACTTTAGAGAACAACTCTCTACACATCTTAGTTAAGACAAAACTCTATTGATCTCTTTTAATGTAGACTATGTTATGAGTTATGTTGTTTAAAAAAATAAAAATTGTTGTTCCATTTTTGCCCAAAAGTTTGGGCACGACACTTTTGAGTGCTTCTTATTACTCAACATTTTGTCCAAGGCTTCAGTGTTGCCCTCATACTTTCTGCTCGTCTTCAACTCATCCTTTCTCTTTTCAAGCTCCTTTCTGAGCCTTACAATTTCTTATTCCAAATTCTAATGCTTCTTCTCTTTCTTTATCAAATCAAAGGATGCAATTTCACATATCCTCTTGGCCTCTTCCAACTAGAGTTTCAAATCAGAAATTGTTTTCTTGGACTCATCCAGGGATTGCTTCAAATGTTCTTGTTCTTTAGCAGTAGCACACTTAACCTTCTTGATATTTCTTCTTGTTTTACTCAACCCCTCAAGAGAATTTATGAGCTCACCTTCTAGGTCCACTTCAGCTTCAATGTCTTCATCTTCATTATCTTCATCAACCGGTTCATCTAATGCCATAAAGAGATTGGTTTTTCTTTCATCCTCACAACAGCCATTTTCTGAGGCACTTTCTTCATCTGTGGCATCATCTTCAAAAGTATATAGGCTATTCTTCTTCCAGTAGCTTCTTCTATCTTATCAGTAGGCATTCTTATTTTTATCCTTACCCAAAGATCTGTTGGTGCTTTTTTGTTCCTCTCCAACATTCTTGCTATAGGGACATTTTGAAGCAAAGTGTCCTATTTTACCACAGTTAAAACATTTGAGAGGTAATTTTCCTTTGTACTTACCGGATCCTCTTTTAAGCTTCCTTACAAAGTTTTCTACCAATGTGTCTAAGTCTTCACTAGATTCTTCATGAGTAATTTATTCCTTACCCTTTTTGATGGAGTTGAAAGCAACCTCTTTCTTTGAAATTCCTTCACTGGTTGTTCTCATCTCATAAGTGGTTAGGAACCCAAATAGCTCATCCATTGAAAAGGTTTGTGTTATCACTGTTTTAAAAAAGGATGTTCTCAGTTTATAAATGGCTAGGTTTTTGAAAATTTTGTATCTGATATCGCCCATGTTCTTTAAAATTTGTCTTGAGTCCTAAGGGGTTCAAGGTTTAGGTTTCCATCATTTTAATATCTAAGAAAAACCCTATTGGTTTCTAATTTGGCATTACTTTATTCACTTAAGTGATGGGTCCATTTATCATAAAAGTGTTTCTCCCTTGTCATTTACCTAGGCGATCCCTTTAATTATTTTAATATTCCTTTTCTAATGTCCGTCGGGCCTTATAAGCATCATGCAACTTTCTGTTGATCTGACTGCGTTGATTCACAACCAAAAAGTGCTTGAAAGTTATCTTCCACAAAGTAGCAAAAGGCAAAAGTGGACCTGGCATATAGGTTTGAATTGAAGCTAAACACTGATCAAGTTTCATCTGACTGGACGGATGGTGTGGTTTCGTGAGATCAACTTGAATGTGTTTTAACCTTCGTGAAATGGCGAAAGGTTTTGGTGGGTCCCCGAGACAAGCAGTCTTCTTTGGTTAAAGATTGATCAAGTTGGAAAGAGATCAATGACTCATGTTGATTCACGGTCGAGAAATGTACAAGTTCTACCTTCAGCGAAATGGTGAAAAGGTGGCGGGTCCCACTAAAGGTGGCAGTGAATGTGGTAGGTCCAACTAGCAATGACAAAGCAATGACGAGGCGCTTAGTTGGCGGTCTACAATGGGCTCGAGCAAGGTTGCCATAGAAAGGAGTAAATAACAAGCAAGTTTTTGAGATCTAATAGCTAGCATGAATTCACGAAGATAAGATGCTGGCAGGTTAACCTTCACGAAGTGGCAAAAAGGCTGCTAGGCCCAACGGACAGGTAAAGCATGAAGCTAAAAGAAGATCAAGTCTGTTTTGATCTAACGGTTCTCATAGTTTCGTGGCTGCAAGCCAAATGAAGAATAATGTTCACGAAGTCACAAAAGATAGGTGGAAATCACACGGAGGCATGACGTGGCATAATAACTACCACTTTTTGTAGAGCTCGATAGTGATGTGTTGAGTGACACGTGGTTTTAAAAGTGGTTGAGGGCCCACCTAGGTGTAACCGGCAGTTATGTGGGAATAATAAAGATAACACATGGTGGATTGAAGGTGGAACCCAAAGTAGTTTTTAGGGATAATGACCGACTGCCATGTGGCATTTTTCAATCGGAGAACAAGTGGGGTAAGTAATTCCTGGATAAAGGGCCCACTTAAAAGGAATTCATCTAAAGATTGATCCAACGCTTCTCATTATTTCATGGCCCAAAGATACCCACAGCTTAACTTCAGCGAAGTGGCAAAAAACCATTAGTCGTCAAGATGAGGCGTGGTTAGTAAGTAAAATTGACCATCCCGGTTGGAGTTAAAGGCCGGGTGATTTGAGTTTGATCTAACACTTGGCGCAAAGTGAATGAATTTTAAAGTCCGCGAAGTGGCGAAAAGAAGGTAGGGCCTGACACTAAAGAAAAGAGATCAAACGGAGATAAAGGCAATGTAAGTTCTCGTGATCCAATGGCCAGAGTCGTTTCGCAAAAGAAAAGAGCATAGGTTTTATGTTCTGTGAAATAGCGAAGGAGCGAAATAGAGGAAAGACTTAGAGAAATTATGACTCGTTGGAGCCAGTTTTGAATTCGATTTGGCGAATTCAATTTTGAAAAGAAAGCCGAAGCATGCAGAGTTAATTTCTAAAAAACTTAAATGCCAACTTGTCCTGTTGAGTCCGCATCAACTTGATTGCTAAATATTGTTTCATCGAAGTTTGTTACAGAGTGAATTGTTGCAGAGAGAATTGTTGTAGGGTGATTTTCTTCAAGCGAATAATCAGGTTTTCTGTGCTTTTCTTGATAACTCTTGGTTTGTTCTCAAATACTGCTGTGTGAATTACTTAATTGGAGGTCTGTGCTAGCTTCTAGTGGTATAATTGTCTGACCAGAATGGCACCCAGAAGAGAATTAATAGGGAAGGTGAATTACCAGGACCGAAATATCTGTGATGATTTTTTAGAGTAATTAACCATGTCCACCAATGCTGGGGCCCAGGCCAAAGAGCTAGTACCCAAGAACCCTCGTCTAAAAATCGGAGATGGCCTTTATAATAAGGGTAATTGGTTGAAGGACCCTGAAATAGGATTGTCAGGCTTAGGACTATTCAAAGTCAGTTTTGGGCAGAGGAATTCCCTAGCTCCTTTGAATGGCATATGGGAACAAGATGTAGGAAAGCTTGTGGTCCCAAGTGTTTTTATGGATGTAGATCTGTTAGTCCTGATTGCACAAAATTATGACCCTATGGCAAGATGCATCGGGAACATAAAGGGATCAGTCTTGATTGAGATAAATGAATATGAATTCAGGAAAGTGTTTAAAGTCAGTGAGTCCTCCAATTTGTTAGAGCCTATTGACTTTGAGTCACTAGCCCAAGTGTACAACGCTCAAAGGGATCATCTTAGAAGTGGCCCATTGAAAGAATTCTTTGTAAAGATAGGGGGTTAACAGTTGTAGGCCCCAGCACAATGGCACCATTCTCTCTCAACTTATTTATTTTGAGAGCTAAGGGTATGTACTGGATATTATGCCAGATCTTTGGAGAGGATGCTGAAAAGAATATGCCAACCCATTATATGTTAATGATTGCACAAATTCTGAACCCCTCCCTAGCAATAACATTTGATTATGCCTCATACCTTGCTAATGCAATTCATAAAGGGCTAGTAGGAATCAAGAATGGTAAGGTGGATAGGCCATTTGGATGGCATTCCATGTTAATGCACATGTTCTTGTTCAAAGGTGTTGATTACTTTGCAAAAGATATGGACTTGGTCAAGATAAAGGATAGAGCCGAGATGCACGTGCAATTGTGGAGTATTGTTCCATCTTGGGATAGAGAGGATGCAAGTTATCTAAAGTTTGATAGATGCTTTGCATCTAAAATTAGGACTCTTCTATTCAGAGAAAACCCTAGAATTCCTAAGGCTCTTTTGGAGTTTCTCAGACCTAAGGAATTTGCAAAGGATATCAATATTGTTCACAATTAGGGAGACATATATTTGTACCCTGTGTCTACTATTTTTAGAGTGTTTGGATTTAGAGGCACCCCCTATTTACTACCCTATCAGGTCTCATTGAAGATAGGGATTGTAGAAGTCCTGAGACAAACTGGGGGAGTACAAGAAGTAGAGCTAACCAATAGAGGTAAAGGGACTATTTTCCCAACTATTACCATGGCTCACCATTTTGTGATCACTAAGGGTGGATGGAAGTATTTTGAATAATTCTTTAAGCCATATAGGCTATCTACTATAGTGTCAAGATGTGTAGACCCTGAGGATTTTTTCAATGGCATGTTCAGAAAAAGAGTAGTGTGCAGAGGTAGGCCTCATCAATTTCATTTCCCAGAAGATTTGATTAGAAATGAATTCAGCTTAGATGAGCAGGAATTGAGGAGGGAGAAGTGGGTTGCATATAAGAAAGCCCTTGATTTTATCCATCAATTTGACACTAGCTATGATCCTCTCTCTAGCTTCAACCCATTTGA
This sequence comes from Cryptomeria japonica, assembly GCF_030272615.1. Lineage (NCBI taxonomy): Eukaryota > Viridiplantae > Streptophyta > Pinopsida > Cupressales > Cupressaceae > Cryptomeria > Cryptomeria japonica. Next base: position 517,517,212 of record NC_081414.1, on the reverse strand, counting down.
GGAGAAAATAAAGTTCCTGATTCTTTATTTTCAAGACCTCATACAGACCTTAAAAGAAAAGAGGGAGGCCATAATGCAAAATGATCCTGATAATTCTAAGATGGTATTGGCTAAGCCTGCCTTTGCTAGAGATATCCCACCTGGTGACTATGTAATGCACAAAAGGTCAAAGTACATTGTGATGATGCCAGTGATAGGTGAGCCTTCCACTTCAACAGGGAAGAGGAAAATTGAAGATGTCATTGTCATTCAGGATTCCCTTAAGAGGCAAAAAGTGGGAAAGGAAATTGAAACTGATGAACCTCAATATTCTCCATCTCAGTCTCCTATCCACATTGGAGATGAACAAACTGTGGCTGAACAATTATTGTAGTTAGGGAGTCTCGGTGAGATTGCATATATCTATGAGGAGACCCAAGCGGGGATGCCCAAAGAGCCACCTACTATTGAAATGGATTTCACTGATTGTGAGTTAAAGGGCCAAGAATTGGACCTTACTGTTAAGCAAGCTAGTGAAGAATTCCTAGCTGACAGTAATTTTGTCACATCAGGAGCTTTTATGCAGTTTTTATGGAAGCAAAATATTGATCAATTCAAGATCAGATGTGAACAAAAGGTAAGTGAACAAACTCTCAAGGATGGAGCCCAAGTAGAGGAAGAGGTTAATCAAGAAATGATGGAGGAGTTCAAACAAATCACTCCTGAGAAAGGAAAAGAGATGTTGGATAAAGCTAGTGTGTTGATTCTCCTTGAATAGGATATAGTTGATGCATTGATTCTTGATGCAGTAAGGAAGGAGACAAAGCCTATGGAAGGAGTGACATTCAGCAAGGATAATGCTGCTCTTGTCATGTGCTCATTAAAGAAGCATGAAAACAAAAGAAGGAAGAATACATCAGATTCTAGCCTCTTAGGAGGCATGATAGTTAAAAGAGTCCAAGACACAGGGGTAGTGGAAGTTGCTAGCACAGTACTAGAGATAGCAACATTTAATATGGTAGTAGTAGAGAAAGAGGCACAAGAAAAGGCTAATCTCCAATTGAAGTTGGAGAGTATTTTAAAAGCTTACAATGATGCTAAAGAAGGAATAGCCAATAGAGATAGCATAATTGCTAGACTCCAGAGTCAATTGGCAGGTCAACATCATCTAGGTGAATCTTCTACATTCATGATAGCCTTCTCTCCCTCCTACTAGTCCCATCATTGAATACCCCCCTTCTCCTATGCTTTCTAGTTCCCCATTACCTGAAAATGTCCAACATGAGTTGGAGAAGTTGAAACAAGCCCAAACCTTGTATGCAAACAAATATGAGGAGAAGGTGAAAGCCACCATCTTAAAGTTTGCTAACTCAGTCAAAACCTCCAATGTATACATAAATATGAAGAGGATTCTTGAGATTTTGATCAAATTCAGAGAAGAAGAAGCCACTTTGGAACCAATCTTGAATAAGTGGGTGCCTAGAGGTAAGGAGTTAGAACTCATGTGTTCTTCCCATGCAGATGCAGAAGAGAATGACAATCTTAGGTCCACATGTGAGTTTATAAAAGAGATGAATATTCTTTCAATGGAAGGAACAGGTATAAAAAGAAAAGCCTAACTTTATAGGAAAGAATATTTAGATCATAACTTTGAAATATTTCCAAGAGGTTTCATTGGTCCTGTTCAGCTAAAGGAAGAGAAGACTTGGTTAAAGGAGGTGGACCACAATTTGTCCCTAAGGATCAATCAGATTATTAGTATTGATGACACATCCCTATTTGTCCAAACAGTTGAGGAAATTGAAAAAGTGAAATCTCATTATGGTTTCATAGAAATAGAGATTGGGCATGTACGAGTCACTTGGAAGTGGCTAGAAGATATAAAACAAAAGGTTGCTAGTTTTACTTGGCCTAGTGATGATGTGTATCAGGAGTGGAAAGATAATTATATGGGATAGAAAGAAGATGCTCGGGAGCAGTTACAAGAGGTTGCAATAGAACAGCAAGCAAAGGAAGCCACAGATACTGAAAAGGACTTATAACCACTTCTTGGAAAAGGTTGTTGTTTGTAACAAACTTTCTTTTGAAAGGTTCGAAGCTTGTATGCATCCATGATAATATAAATGGATACCAGGACTTCTTTAGAAATGATCACAAGAATTTGTAAGAAAATGGCAGAAATTTATTTGGGATTTTCTAGTCTTATGGGGAATACTCTGAGTTTTGTAATATTTTCTCAAAATTATTATCAATACATAGACTATCAACTTTCGATCCTAAATCTTGTGTTGTCTTCTCGTCTACTTGCAAATATTTATTTTTTTCAATATGAGTAATCTAGGGTTATTCATTTGGGTATGGATTATAAGGCAATCTTAAATAGAGGCGTTTCTTATCTTTTCTCTTCAGGAGGGAAATTAAATACGCATGAAGCATTTCTATCAGTAAATTCCTTGTGGGAGATTTTGAATTTGATGAATTCAGTTTAGTTTTGATAATGGTAAGTTCTTATGTATGTCAGGAATATGTGGGGTTTTATAGAAGCCGTGGTGATGGGATGTGTGGAGATATTTGATTGTGGGAGTATTGTTTAAACTTAGATGACTCTATGGCCTAGATAAGGTACTAATATCATTTGTGGTTACCTTTTACATATCTTGTAGGTCAATACTAAACATGAGTATCAAATTTCTTTCTTTGTTTCAGTTAGTTTTGAGGCGATAAGATTCATTAGTTTTCAGACTGGTTTACTGTGGATTTGTCTTTTGAAAGTGTGAAGTCAATTTACATAAGGTATACCCACCTGAACTTTGGATAAGTTCGAAGTGTAGAAGGTTGTAAAACCTTGTCATATGTTTGCTCTAAAGTTTCCTTCTCTTTGATCTCTCTTCTGTAGATAGAGTTTATCATTTTATTGTAAGGGTTTTTCAGGGGAATTAGATTTTGAGAACAACAAAAGTGGTGACTCTGCTGGGGAGAGCCATACTATGAATCCAGATGTAGATTGGTGCTTCAATAAAATATCAGTGTTGTCTTGATATATTCATTTAAATAAGTTTGCACAATATTTGATACATGATGCTGGTTTGAAGATTTGCAGTATTTTGTTCAAATCTTGTTTTCATATTTCCCATAGATCTGTGGGTGGCGAATTTGTTAGTTCAACTAGTCCTTTTAAAATAAGAAAATTTTGAAAAGGAAACAAGCATAATGCAAGGAGGAAATAACACTAGGTCCTTCATGAAGAAACATCCTCATGAGACGTTGTAGGAGGGATTACCTGAATAGTCACGAAGAGGTCAAAAAAGATCAGTGCAACATGAGCCATCAAATGCTGCATGGGTGCAGAAAAGTAACAATACTGGTAAGGTATCTGATAGACCTGTATATGCAAAGTCTAATTCTTCTTCTCGAGAATCTGAACATGATGTGTTAGGTTTTCATTATGGATTATTTGGAAATATTGATGATGTTCAAGTTTTAAATCAAGATATATCTTATTCTAGTTTTTCTGGGAAAGACAGAACTAGTTCTAATGTAGTCAAACATTCTATGCCTAGAACAGTTGATGGAAACATTAGCTTGATTGATATAGACCAAGTTAACGTATCTGACTCTGAGGAGATTTTCCCTGATGAGGATGAAGTGTCCCAAGAAATAGAAAACCTAAATAGAAAGGTCCATCACTCAATCTCCTTAAGAGCCCAAAAGGAAGCAAATAGGGAGAGGGAAGTCAAAGCAAAACTGATGGAATGAGATAGGCTCCTTAGGCAGATTGCTGATCTTGAATTGTTGGCCTAAGAAAAGGAAAAGAGTGATGACGGAGGTCTTGTGATCAGGGAAATTCTAGTCCCCAAATCCAAACCAGCATATAAGTCAGTGATCCAACCAAATAAGGAGGGTTTTAGTGACCTACAACTTGTTAGAAATGAGGTTGATAAAGGAAAGCAAAAATGCATGGAAGGTGGGTCAGGATCAAAGACTATGGTGGAGATCTCCCATAGACTATTAGTACATGAGAGGGAGATAGAAATAATGAGGAAGGAGAAAGAAGATCTACAAATGGAGTTAGAGAAAGCTGAGTTAGAAGTAGCTAACCAAGAATTCAAAAGAAAAATTGGTTATCTAAAAGCTCCCCCTATCATTTTCCCATAAAAAGATCTCCAAAAGCCTGCTCCTCAACAAGTTTCCCTCCCTCCTGTTAAAATTCATCCCACTTTGCCTGTCAATACAACAATAGCCAGTCAAGCCCCTGTAATTAACCAGAATAATCAAATCTCTCAGACTCAAATCCCTACTATGAGAATGAACATAGGTAATAACAATATTGTTAACCATTTCCAAAGGAGACCCATCAACTTAGAGCAGTACAAGCAGTTATTCTTTGATGGAATCCTAGGATATCCCAACCATGTTCCTACTAAGTTCAGAGATAGACTCCCTAAGTTTGCTGGAAATAATGCAATTAGTGCAGAGGAGCATTTAAAGTCTTTTAGTGACTTGATAAATGATTATGAGATAGCTGATGAAGATGTCATAATGAAATTATTTTTCTAGTCCCTAATAGATGATGCAAGAGATTGATTTAGAGGTCTCCCTGTTAATAGCATTGGGTCTTGGGAGGATTTCAATAATTGTTTCCAAGAATAATATGGTGAGAAAACAAATGTGAGTTTCATGCTAAATGAATTTAATAATATTAGAAAATCTGAAAATGAGATGGTCACTGATTTCAATGCTAGATTTCAAAAAGCCATGCATAGGTTGTATCAGGTGATGAGACTAGATGATAACATGTGCCTGAACACTTATTATAATGCATTTGATTCCAAAATGGCTTACATTTTAAGGGATAAGAATCCACATAGCCTGAGAGATGCATTTGGAATTGCTATCAATGTGGAGAGCAATAGGAAAGCATCCAGAAAATTAGGGAGAAGAACTGATGGTAGGCTATGGCAGGAAACAAAACAATAACCAAACAAAGTTGCTAAGGAAGATAAGATAGAAAAGTTAGTCACTGCTATGAAGGATCTAACTACTAAGGTAAATAAAAATGATAAGCCTCACTATAATGGGCAAGATAGACCTCCCAGATTGCATGACATGCCTTATAATACCAACTGGAAGGATGGTAAACCTCAGAATGAGAAGCCTAAGAATGCTCAGAGCCAAGATACCCCTGATCCCTTAAAAGGAAAAAATGTTAACAACATAGAGAACACTCCTTGGTGTATTCCTTGGGACGGGCCACATTCTCCTCATCAGTGTGTAGTAGCTCAAGCCCTTGAAGAGTCCCTAAGGCAAGAGGCTGAGCCTAATATCAATATGTTTGAAACCATTGTAGAAAGTCATGAGGAATCTGTACAAAGTGAATTTAGTGATGTGCTGAACAGTAAAAGGTCTTTTCAAGGACAACTAACACTTGATTGGCATCCTACTCTAAATGTGGTAACCATTGAAGATGAATAAGTTCATCTTAGAAGACCTACTGAGGAAGAAGTGAAAAATCTCACCAAGGCTGCTATAGCTAAGGCAAAGCACAATTATAACCTGAGGAGCACCAAAAGGGATAGTGATCAGGGTGAACCTAGTTCTATGTTTAGAAAAGAGGTTCTTCAGAAAAAGGCAACAAGTAGTTCTACTAACCCTCAAATGGGTCAAGAAAAGAAAAATCAAATCAAAGATGTACTCAAGAGTACAGATGATAAGATACAAATGATACACAAGGAGCTACCACAATAAAGAAGGTGAGTCGACCTAAGGTAGAAAGAGTTAAAGCTAATGCTGAGTTGAGCAGTAGTTCCACATTTGACATGGCTTAGGCTCTTACATAAATGAAAGTTACCATCCCATTAATAGAGTTAGTGAAAATAAAAGAACATAGGGAAGCTTCCTTGTCTTTGTTTTCTAATATATCTGACAGTAACATAGTCCCACCCCCTAGTTCAGTTAAAAATGGAAAGGATTAGGATTTCCAAACCCTAGAGGTTTATGTTGGAACAACTATTACACAAGAGCCTTCACAGGTAGATCCTTTTTATGTCACTTTGTTAGTGAATAACCGGTTGATAAAAAATTGTATGATAGATTCTGGTGCAGCTGCTAATGTAATGCCTTATGGTGTTATGAAAGAATTAGGATTAGCAGTGACTACAATATATGGGAAATGTTATGCTATGGATAACAGAGAAGTACCTATCATAGGTACAATGAAAGATGTTGAAGTAAAGATAGCAGCATTCCCTGAAGCGACCTATAAGATGGATGTTATTGTCACTGACACTAAGCCTCATTATGGCATGTTATTATCCAGGCAATGGGCAGTAGCAGTAGGTGGAAATGTCCAATTGGATCTATCTTATGCTACCATCCCAATCAATGGGAATCAAGTCAAACTATAAAGAGAACCATGTGCTCCTAGAGTGTCTGAAAATGTAGATCCTAGCATGCTCAATTGTATGATTGATGTGGATCTTGACAACTTTAGAGTGCAACCAATTTTACCTCAGTTAAAGAATACTGACTCCATTGCGATTGAATTAGAATCACAACAACATGGTTTATGGCAAATGTATTTTGATGGAGCTTGCTCCAAAGAAGGGTCTAGACTAGGAGTTCTTTTTGTATCCCCATCTGGTATAACTTTTAAATATTCCTTTTTGTTAGGCTTTCAGTGCACTAACAACACTGCAGAATATGAAGCTTTATTATTGGGGCTTGAAGTTGCAAAGAGGCATGGAATACAACTATTGAAAGTTTTAGGAGATTCAGAATTGGTTGTCTCTCAGGTAAGATCCAAATATGCATCAAAAAATGATAGATTGAAAAGGTATAAGCATGCAGTTTGGGATATCATTGAGTATTTTAGTACTTTTTCTATTAATTGGATAGAGAGATCAAAGAATATCATGGCAGACTTTTTAGCAAATGTGGCAATGAAAAATGATGATGCAACACCAACCAGCATATCCACTATGGAAATAAAATCTAGGCCTGCCATACCTGATAATGTGTATAATTGGTAAGTTTTTGCCGATGATGAAGATATTCTTAGGTTCATACAATGCATTGATGATTACGACGGACAGAAGATTGACTGCAATGCATTAGTGGAGGTGATTGACAATAGAGAAATGGTATTTGGCAATGACTTGGTTCAGATGGAAACAAATGAGATACTGAAAGGGTTGGTAGAGCTTGAGGGCATGTTTAGCTATAATGACACTCACTTGCACCAGCAATCTACTACCAAGTTAGAAGAATTGGAGGAAGTAAACTTGGGGACAAAATTATCCCCTAAGTTGGTATACATTGGAAAAAACTTGCCTCCTCATGTCAGAACTAATCTTATTAATTTATTGAAGAGATATAAGCATGTGTTTGCTTGGTCATATGAAAACCTAAAGGCGTATAGACAGGACCTTTTTCAGCATGAAGTTCCTTTACTTCCAGATGCTAAGTCTTTCAGACAAAAGTAGAGACCTATTAATCCCCTACTAGAAACCAAGATGCAGCAAGAATTGACTAAACTAAGGGAAGGGGGGATTATTAAACCTATAAGACATTCTTCATGGGTCTCCAATTTGGTCCCAGTTAGAAAGAAAAATGGGGACATAAGACTGTGTGTTGATTTTAGAAATTTAAATGTTGCTTCCCTGAAGGATAATTATTCTTCCCCCAATATGGAAGCCATGCTGCAAAGAGTAACTGCCTATGATCTTTTGTCAATGATGGACGGTTTCTCAGGGTACAATCAGGTGCTAGTGAAGGAATCTAAGCAATTTAAGACCGCTTTCACCACCCCATGGGGAACGTATGTTTATGTAAGGATGCCATTTGGATTAAAAAATGTTGGAGCTACATTTCAAAGAGCAATGGATGTATCCTTCAAAGAATTTATCAACATCATCATGGTAGTGTACCAAGATGATTTAACATGTTTCTCTAAAAGGGTTGATGACCACTGTGGACATTTGGAAAAGGTGTTCAATAAGGCTTTGGAATTTGGTGTGTCATTAAACCCCAAGAAGTGTCATTTTGCTATTATTGAAGGGAAGTTGCTAGGGCATATTGTCTCCAAGGAAGGGGTAAGGATAGACCCTGAAAGAATTGAAGCAAAAAACAATGTGCCTGAACCAAAGAGTGTTAAAGGTATTCAGTCCTTTTTAGGCAAAGTTAATTTTGTTAGAAGATTCATTGCAAACTTTGCAGAGGTGGTAAAGCCCATTGCTAGACTACTCAAGAAGGATACTAAGTTTTGTTGGGATCAAGAAGCTTCAAAGGCTTTTGTTGAGATTAAAAAAGCCATTCAGGAAGCACCTGTGTTGAAATCCCCAAATTATAGTAAACCCTTTTCTTTGTTCTCTTTTGCTTCATATCATATAGTAGCTGCAGTGTTGTTGCAAAAGGATAATGAGGGATTTGAACATCCCATAGCTTTCTATAGCAAGTCTTTACAAGTAGCAGAATTAAGGTATGAGATCATGGAAAAAAAGGCATATGCTTTGGTTAAAGCTATTAAGGCTTTCAAGCCATATCTTGTAAATGCACAAGTAGTTGCTTATGTTCCACATGCTGCAGTCAAGGACATTTTGTCCCAATCTGAGGTTATAGAAAAAAGGTGCAGATGGATTAACAGGATCCAAGAATTTTATTTGGAAATAAAGATCACCAAATTGGTGAGAGGCTTAGGCCTAGCGAAGCTTATGGCTGAATCCAATCTTCTTGATGTTGAAATAAACAATGTTGAAGTTGAAAACATTGTAACCACCAACATTGAAAGGCAACCCTGGTATTTAGAAGTAATACATTTCTTGAGAGATGCTACATTTTCAGAGGGGATGACCCATAATCAGAAAAGGACATTAAAGCTTAAGTCACAAAAATATGTTCTCATTCAGGGTGACCTTTCTTGGAGAAATAGAGATGGAGCATTGTTAATGTTTTTGGATGAATTCCAAGCCAAGAAAGTGTTGATTCAGATGCATGATGGAGTATGTGGAGGTCATTACTCTACTAAGACAACTGCTAGAAAGATAGTCAGGGTTGGGTATTATTGGCCTACTTTATTCAAAGATGCTCATGAACATGTTAGGAGATGTGACCCATGCCAAAGGTTTTCATCCAAGCTAAAATATGAAGGTGCTTTACCTTTAAATCCGGTCATAGTGGAAGCCCCTTTTTCCAGTGGGGCATTGATTTTATTGGATAAATTGTTGAAAGATCAGGAAGAGGCCACAGATGGATCATAGTAGCAACTGACTATTTTACTAAATTGATCAAAGCCATACCCACTAGGAGAGCTACAAGTAAAGTTGTCATTGATTTCCTTGTGGATAATGTTATAACTAGATTTGGAGTCCCTGCAAAATTAGTAATGGATAATGCTATGAGTTTTAGGTCTGAAGAGTTTGTTACATTTTGCACTAGTCATGGGATAATTATGTCCTACTCTTCACCCTATCATCCTCAAGGGAATGGACAAGCTGAATCCAGTAATAAAAGCCTCTTGAATATTATTAAGAAGATCTTAGAAGAGAACAAGAGGTCATGGGATCAAAAGTTGAAATTAGCTTTGTGGGCTGATAGATTTACTGTCAAGAAGGCCATTGGGATGTCACCTTTTGAACTGGTTTATGGTACACAAGCTAGAGTGCTAGTAAACAATCTTCTCCCAGTATATAAATTCCTACAAGCTAAAGACATGGAGTTGTCTGAGCCTATGGAGGACCAGATGATTCAGATGGTGGAAGTGGAAGAAATTAGAACCTTAGCCCATAAGAGAAATTTGAAGATCCAATTGCAGTCTAAGTATCTGTTTGATAAAAGGACATCATTGAGAAAGTTTCAAATCGATGATGTTGTTCTTCAGTGGAATGCAAAAGGACAGGACAAGGGAAAGCATAAGAAGTTTGAGTCATTATGGATTGGCCCCTCTGTGGTCTATGATGTGAATGGAAAAGACTCATACTTTCTAAAGAATATAAATGATGAAGTATAGGAATTTCCAGTGCATGGACAATTCCTGAAGCATTACTTTTCTTAAAGTCCATGCACAGTAGGTCCTTATTTGTATATATTTAGGTTTGCTTTAGTTGTCGATGTTGGGCTTGTTTTTGGTCTATTTCTCCAGAGTTTCTGAATTTCTTGTGTTGATCTTACGATCAACCATCCCCAGTCAGAGCCGTTGTTATCACTATTTTAAAAATGGATGTTTTCAATCTATAAATGGCTAGGTTTTTGAAAATTTTGTGTCTGATATCGCCCATGTTCTTTAAAATTTGTGTTGAGTCCTAAGGGGTTCAGGGTTTAGGTTTCCATTGTTTTAATATCTGAGAAAAGACCTTCTGGTTTCTGATTTGGCATTACTTTATTCATTTAAGTGAAGGGTCCATTTATCATAAAAGTGTTTCCCCCTTGTCATTTACCTAGGCGGTCCCTTTAATTGTTTTAATTTTTGTTCACTTTTAATATGCCTTTTCTAATGTCCGTCGGGCCTTATAAGCATCATGCAACTTTCTATTGATCTGATGGCCCGCGTTGATTCGCGACCAAAAAGTGCTCAAAAGTTAGCTTTCGTGAAGTAGTGAAAGGCAAAAGTGGACCCGACATATAGGTTTGGACTGAAGCTAAACACCGATCAAGTTTCATCTGATTGGATGAATGGCGTGGTTTTGTGAGATCAAGCTGAACTTTTTTTAACCTTTGTGAAATGGTGAAAGGTTTTGGTGGGTCCCCGAGACAAGCGGTCTTCTTTGGTTAAAGAGTGATCGGGTTGGAAAGAGATCAACAGCTCGTGTTGATTCACGGCCAAGAGATGCGTGAGTTCTACCTTCAACAAAATGGCAAAAAAATGGCGGGTCCCACTAAAGGTGGCAGTGAATGTGGTAGGTCCAGCTAGCAATGACAGAGAAATGACGAGTCGCTTAGTTGGTAGTCTGCAGTGGGCCCGAGCAAGGTTGCCATAGAAAGGAGTAAATAACGAGAAAGTTTTTGAGATCTAACGGCTAGCCTGAATTCACAAAGATAAGATGCTGGTAGGTTAACCTTCATGAAGTGGTGAAAAGGCTGGTGGGCCCAAGGGACAAGTAGGGCATGAAGATAAAAGCAGATCAAGTCCATTTTCATCTAACAGTTCTCATAGTTTCGTGGCTGCAAGCCAAACAAAGAATAATGTTCACGAATTTGCAAAAGATAGGTGGAAATCACATGGAGGCGTGACGTGGCATAACAGCTGCTGCTTTTTGTAGAGCTTGATAGTGATGTGTCGAGTGACACGTGGTTTTAAAAGTGGTTGAGGGCCCGCCTAGGTGTAACCGGTAGTTATGTGGGAATAATAAAGATAACACGTGGTGGATTGAAGGTGGAAACCAGAGTAGTTTCCAGGGCTAATGATTGATTGCCATGTGGCATTTTTCAATTGGAGAAGAATTGGGGTAAGTAATTCCCGGATAAAGGACCAACTTAAAAGGCATCCATCTCAAGATTGATCCAACGCTTCTCATTGTTTCATGGCCCGAAGATGCCCGCATCTTAACTTCATCAAAGTGGCAAAAAACCATTAGTCATCAAGATGATGCGCGGTTAGTAAGATAAATTGACCATCTTGGTTGGAGTTAAAGGCCAGGTGATTTGAGTTTGATCTAACGCTTGGCACGGCCTCAAGAAGGAAAAGTGAATGACTTTTAAAGTTCGCAAATTGGCAAAAAGAAGGTAGGGCCCAACACTAAAGCAAAGAGATCAAAAGGAGATAAAGGCGATGTAAGTTCTCGTGATCCAACGGCCAGCGTTGTTTCGTGAAATAAAATAGCATAGGTTTTATGTTCTGCAAAATAGCGAAGCAGTGAAATAGAGGAAAGACTTAGAGAAATTATGACCCGTTGGAGCCAGTTTTCAATTCAATTTGGTGAATTCAACTCTGAAAAGAAAGCCGAAGCATGTAGAGTTAATTTCTAAAAAACTTAAATGCCAACTTGTCCTATTGAGTCTGCATCAACTTCATTGCTAAATATTGTTTCATCAAAGTTTGTTACAGAGCGAATTGTTGCAGAGTGAATTGTTGCAGGGCGATCTTCTTCAGGCGAATAATCAGGTTTTCTGTGCTTTTCTTGATAACTCTTGGTTTGTTCTCAAATACTGCTGTGTGAATTACTTCACTGGAGGTCTGTGCTAGCTTCTAGTGGTATAATTGTTTGACCAGAATGGCACCCAAAAGAGAATTAACAGGAAAGGTGAATTACCAGGACCAAAATATTTGTGATAATTTTTTAGAGAAATTAACCATGTCCACCAATGTTGGGGCCAAGGCCAAAGAGCTAGTACCTAAGAATCCTTGTCTAAAAATCAGAGATGGCTTTTATGATAAAGGTAATTGGTTGAGGGAGCCTGAGATAGGATTGTCAGGCTTAGGACTATTCAAAGTCGGTTTTGGGCAGAGGAATTCCCCAACTCCTTTGAATGGCATATGGGAACAAGATGTAGGAAAGCTTGTGGTCCCAGTTGTTTTTATGGATGTAGACCTATTAACCATGATTGCACAGAATTATGACCCTATGGCAAGATGCATCAGGAACATAAAGGGATCAGTCTTGATTGAGATAAATGAAGATGAATTCAGGAAAGTGTTTAAAGTCAGTGTGTCCTCCAATTTGTTAGAGCCTATTGACTTTGAGTTACTAGCCTAGGTGTACAACACTCAAAGGGATCATCTTAGAAGTGGCCCATTAAAAGAATTCTTTGTAAATATAGGGGGGTTAATAGTTGTAGGCCCCAACACAATGGAACCATTCTCTCTCAACTTGTTTATTCTGAGAGCTAAGGGTATGTACTGGGTATTATGCCAGATCTTTGGAGAGGATGCTGAAAAGAATATGCCAACCCATTATATGTTAATGATTGCACAAATTCTAAACCCCTCCCTAGAAATAACATTTGATTATGCCTCATACCTTGCTGATGCAATTCATAAAGAGCTAGTAGGAATCAAGAATGGTAAGGTGGATAGGCCATTTGGATGGTATTACATGTTAATGCACATGTTCTTGTTCAAAGGTGTTGATTACTTTGCAAAGGATATGGACCTGATCAAGATAAAGGATAGAGAGGAGATGCCAGTGCAATTGTGGAGTACTATTCTATCTTGGGTTAGAGAGGATGGAAGTTATCTAAAGTTTGATAGATTCTTTGCATCTAAAATTAGGATTCTTCTATGCAGAGAAAACCCTAGAATTCCTAAGGCTCTTTTGGAGTTTCTTAGACCTAAGGAATTTGCAGAGGATATCAAGATTGTTCACAATTGGAGAGACATATATTTGTACCCTGTGTCTACAGTTTTTAGAGTGTTTGGATTTAGAGGCACCCCCTATTTACTACCATATTAGGTCCCATTAAAGATAGGGATTGCAGAAGTCCTGAGACAAATTGGGGGAGTACAAGAAGCAGAGCTAACCAATAGAGGTAAAGGGACTATTTTCCCAACTATTACCATGGCTCACCAAGAATTATTTAAGCCATATAAGCTATCTACTGCAGTGTCAAGATGTGCAGACCTCGAGGATTTTTTCAATGGCATGTTCAGAAAAAGAGTAGTGTGCAGAGGTAGGCCTCATCAATTTCATTTCCTAGAAGATTTGATTAGAAATGAATTCACCTTAGATGAGCAGGAATTGAGGAAGGAGAAGTGGGTTGCATATAAGAAAGCCCTTGATTTTATCCATCAATTTGACACTAGCTATGATCCTCTCTCTAGCTTCAACCCATTTCAGGAGAAAATAAAGTTCCTAATTATTTTTTTTGAAGACCTCATACAGACCTTAAAAGAAAAGAGGGAGGCCATAATGCAAAATGATCCTGATAAGGCTAAGATGGTATTGGCTAAGCCTGCCTTTGCTAGAGATATCCCACCTAGTGACTATGTAATGCACAAAAGGTCAAAGTACATTATGATGATGCCAGTGACAGGTGAGCCTTCCACTTCAAAAGGGAAGAGGAAAATTGAAGATGTCATTGACATTCAGGATTCCCCTAAGAGGAAAAAATTGGGAAAGGAAATTGAAACTGATGAGCCTCAATATTCTCCATCTCAGACTCCTATCCACATTGGAGATGAACAAGTTGTGGCTAAACAATTATTGTAGTTAGGGAGTCTATTTGAGATTGCATATACCTATGAGGAGACCCAAGAGGGGATACCTGAAGAACCACCTACTGCTAAAATGGATTTGACTGATTGTGAGTTAAAGGGCCAAGAATTGGACATTGGAGGTAAGGAGCCACTTTGGAACGAATCCTAAATAAGTGGGTGCCTAGAGGTAAGGAGTTTGAACTCATGTGTTCTTACCATGCAGATGCAGAAGAGAATGACAATCTTAGGTCCACATGTGAGTTTATAAAAGAGATGAATATTCTTTCAGTGGAAGGACCAGGTATAAAAAGAAAATCCCAACTTTATAGGAAAGAATATTCAGATCATAAATTTGAAATATTTCCAGGAGGTTTCATTGGTCCTGTTCAACTAAAGGAAGAGAAGACTTGGTGAAAGGAGGTGGACCACAATTTGTCCCTAAGGATCAATCAAATTATTAGTACTGATGGCACATCCCTATTTGTCCAAACAATTGAGGAAATTGAAAAAGTTAAATCTTATTATGGTTTCATAGAAATAGAGATTCGGCATGTACGAGTCACTTGGAAGCGGCTAGAAGATATGAAACAGAAGGTTGTTAGTTTTTCTTGGCTTAGTGATGATGTGTATCAGGAGTGGAAAGATAATTATATGGGATAGAAAGAAGATGCTTAGGAGCAGTTACAAGAGTTTGCAATAGAACAACAAGCAGAGGAAGCTGCAGATGCTAAAAAGGACTGATAACCACTTCTTGGAAAAGGTTTTTGTTTGTAACAAACTTTCTTTTGAAAGCTCCGAAGCTTGTATGCATCCATGATATTATAAATGGATACCAGGACTTCTTTAGAAATGATCGCAAGAATTTGTAAGAAAACTCTACAGAAATTTATCTGGGATTTTCTAGTCTTATGGGGAATACTCTGAGTTTTGTGCATGTCAACTCCCATCATGGTTTTTCCCTATTTGGGTTTCCACATAAAAAACTTATGGTTTTCATGTGATGTTCATGTTTAAGGTCCATTGCATGCATTATTTCTGAGATACTGGTTATGATGTTTTATCTAAAGTTTATCAGAGGTTACCAGTACTAATAAGAAGTTGTTTGAGAAATTTTTTGATCTGATTGATAAGGTTAATGAGTTGGTAAATGATCAATTTTATATGATTGCTTTGGTGGTGAAAATATTGATTGATGTGGTAAATGATTTGATTAATGTGTTAAGAAAATCTTATAAAGAGGTTATTAGATCTAAAGAAGAAGTTGAGATAAGTTTCTTTTTGGGTTTAAAGTTTCAATTGGTCTTAATTCTGATTTACCCCCCCTCTCAATATTAATCGGATCCTCACAGGATTAACAATTGGTATTAGAGCTTTGGTCTTATGTGTGCATAAATCCTAACCACTTGAGGAAAAGATGATGATGAAGAAAGAGGGTCCTAAGTTCAACAAGGATAACTACAAGATCTAGATATATAGAATGAAGATCTACATTAAAGGTCTCGGTGCACAATATTGGAAGCAATTTGAAACAACATATGTTGCTCCTACCCCCACTCCCTTGACACCAAATGAACTCAGAGAGAAGCAAGATAACATGCAAGCCCTATAAGATATTGTAAGTACTTTATCTGATTCAAAATATATTTATGTTCAAGGATTGGAAAGTGCAAGTGAGGTTTGGGAAAAGTTAAAGACAATATATGGAGGAGATGAGCATGTTCAAAGAGACAAAGAGGAAAGCTTGAGAGGAAAGTTCGATAACATGAGAATGCTTGAAGGAGATAATATTGCACAATATGGTCAAAGAATCAAAGAAGTTGTTGGCAGCATAAAGAGTGCAGGAGGCAAAATAGAAGATGATGCAAGAGTAAGTAAGATGCTCAGAACTCTTCAACCTCAGTATGCTATAAGAGTATCTAAAATCCAAGAACTTAGATCTATTTCAAAGGATAAGGCAACTGTTGATTCATTCATTGGTAATCTTACAACTTTTGAGTTAAATAGTTTTGACAATAGTGTGACAAAATCTATTGAATCTGCCTTTAAAGATTCTATTACTGATTCATCTGCTAGAAAAGGAAAAGATATATGTTAAAATCATGAGTGCGGGACAAGTCATGGAAGTAACTGGGGAAATGAAGACAATGAAGATCAAGTGATGGAACTTGAGGCACTATTAGAAAAGAGATTTCCAAAAGGCACTGGTAAGTATAAAGGAAAGCTACCTTTGAAGTGTTTCTCTAGTAGTAAAATTGGTCATATTGCTCCTAACTACCCTAACACCAATAAGAAAGAAAAGTTTAGAAGATTCAAAGGAAAGGGGACAAAACATTTTTATGTTGCAGTAGATGAAGGTGTGACCGAAATTGTGTTTGTAGTCATGAAGGAGTAACTGTCTGATGAAAAGGCACTAGTATCTCATATGGAGAATAGTGATGAATGGATTATAGAAAGTGGCTACTCACACCACATGACTCAAGATAAAAGTAATTTCATAACCCTTAATGAATTTGATGGAGGTGTTGTTATATTTGGAAATAACTCTCCTTGCATGGTGAAAGAAAAAGGTTCAATTTCTCTAAATGGGAAGACTAATGTTGATGATGTATTTTGGGTTGATGGTCTTAAGCATAATCTTTTAAGTGTTGGTCAGCTCAATGATAAAGGTTATTTGCTTGAGTTTAAAAGTGGAGTCTTCAGAATTCTTGGAGGTAATGGTGAACTGATTTCTATCGAGAACCAAACTAGAGGTAACTTATTCCATTTGAATAGTAATATTAATAATTGTTTGGTTGCAAGAATGGAAGATAATTGGTTGTGACAAAAAAAATGTTGTCATGTTAATTTTGATAATTTGGTTAAGACAAGCAAGTCAAGTGTTGCAAGAGGATTACCCCAACTTGTCAAACCTGATAGTGTGATATGAAAAGATTGTCAAATCAGTAAGATGACCTCTATTTCTTTCAAGAGAAAGAATTGTATTTCTGAGAATGTTTTAGATTTGGTACATACTGATCTTTGTGGCCCTAGAACAAAGAGTTATTATGGTGATAGGTATTTCATGATCTTCACCGATAAATATTTCAAAATGATGTGGGTGACATTTTTGAGAGACAAACCAGAAGCATTTAATAAATTTAAATCATTTAAAGCTCTGGTTGAGAAGGAAACCAGTAAGAACTTGAAGTGTTTAATATTAGACCAAGGAGATGAATTCACACCTGATGAATTTGTTAAGTATTGTGATGAACAGGGTATAAAGAGACAGATGTCTACTCTGAGGACACCACAACAAAATGGCATGGTAGAAAGGATGAACATAACAATAGTTGAAGATGAAAGAACCAAGTTATTGCAGGGTAATGTATCCAAACTATTTTGGAGAGAAGCAGTCAGTACTGTTGTATACACTTTAAACTGGGTACTGGTAAAGAGAGGTAACAATAAGACACCCTATGAGCTATGGTATGGAAAAACTCCTTGTGTAAGTTATTTTAAAAATTTTGGAAGTCAATGTTTAATTAAGAGAGATAACCACACTGAGAAATTTGATGCAAAATCTGATGAGGGAATTTTTCCTGGTTACGCTTCTAAGAGAACTAAGAAAATTGTTGAAAATGCTAATGTAAAAGTTGATGATCTATCTGATAAGTCTGAAGGTACAAGAAGATCAAAACCTAAATAGGATGATAATGAGGAAAAGTTTGTGATCATTGAACTAGATGCAAAGAATAATGAAGAACCGACAAATGCAAAACTAGGTGCTCAACCTGTAAGTGATGACAGTGAGGAAGAAGATGAAGAATTTGATGAAGAAGATGCAGAACCGGCATAGGCAATACCTAGATATGTTGGACTGAACCATTCACAAGAGCATATAATTAGTGATAAGAATGTAGGTGTTCAAACAAGGAGAAAGATCCGAGAGAATTCATGTTTGATATCTACAATTGAACCCAAGACAGTTAAGGAAGAACTAAAGGATGATGATTGGGTGAATGCAATGAATGAAGAATTAGATCAAATTGAGAAGAATCAAACATGGTCACTTATTCCTAGACTAAAGGATAAGAATGTAATCAGAACAAAATGGGTCTTTAGGAATAAATAGGATGAAGAAGGAAAGATTGTAAGAAACAAGGCAAGGTTAGTCTGCAAAGGGTATGCTCAAGAGGAAGGTGAGAATTATGGTGAAACATTTCCACCTGTTGCTAGATTACAAGGAGTAAGGATGTTTGTGGCATTTTTTGCATATAAGGGATTCAAAGTTTACCAAATGGATGTCAAATTAGCCTTTCTAAATGGGATTCTAGAAGAAGTATGCATTGAATAACTAGATGGATTTTCCTTGATCGATGATAAAGACATGGTGTGTAAATTGCACAAAGGATTATATGGTCTAAAACAAGCACCGATGGCATGGTATGAGAGATTACATGCACATTTGATCAAAATTGGATTCCAACATACCAGCGAGGACAACAACATTTATTTGAAGATCGATGGAGACAAGATGCTAATAGCAGAAGTATTTGTTGATGACATAATTTTTGGTGGAAATGATGATATGTGTATGGACTTTATTGATATAATGAAAAAGGAATTTGAAATGTCTCTAATCGGTGAAATTAAGTTCTTTATTGGCTTACAGATCCAACAACTGGATGGTGGTATCTGATGTCATGGAAATGGGGACAAGGCAACAACAAAGTTCAATGTTAATAAGTTGGTTTCAACCATAAAACCAAAACAAAGAACTAAAACCCATTCCAAACATATCAAAAGAGATTTCAAAAAGCATGAAAGAAGTTTAACAAATAAAAGAAAGGAGAAGAGCCTCCCTAAGATGCTTCCATGATGCCTTTTGATACTTCTCCCTTGTTTCTCCCCTCTCCAAGTCCCAAGTAAATGTAGCTCTTAGCTTTTAGCACTAGCCATGGATGCCATATGGAGATTCAAGATGGTTAGATGTGATAAAAAAATTCTATGCAAGTGTAGATAGTGATGCTATAAAAAATCTCTATGCTAATACTAGTATAGCAACAATACTCTAATGCTTCCTTCTTTTCTTGAGGAGAAGGGTTCTAT
The DNA here is from genome assembly GCF_030272615.1 of Cryptomeria japonica. NCBI lineage: Eukaryota > Viridiplantae > Streptophyta > Pinopsida > Cupressales > Cupressaceae > Cryptomeria > Cryptomeria japonica. The sequence continues at coordinate 517,498,020 of NC_081414.1, read as the reverse complement.
TTATAGAAGAAATGGGGAAATGAAGGGTTAATATTGAGCAATCTTAATAAGGTTTAGCATTGAAAGATATTCAATCCATGTGAGACATTCAACCCAATCCCATGTTGATAAGTGTCACTATGAGGAGACTTGAGAGGAGAGATAAGGAGCATTGAATGCTTGAGGGGACATGATGGTTACCCTAGGGGGTTGGGTTAGGGTTAGGTTAATGGATATTCCTTTTATCCAAGGGATAAATGAATGTGCAAGGGTTAAATGGTTACCTTAGTCAAAGAAATAAATGCTTTTAAGAGACCCATGAGTCAAAAGGATGGTTAAGTTAGAGGAAAGTCTCTAACCAAAGGTAAAAGGTGAGTTAACCATAAATGGTTATGTAAGAGCCTTTAATGGTTTGGAAGACTTTAGAGGTAAACCATTTGAAGACATAAAGCCTTTAATGGTTATTGAAGACTTTGGAGGTCTTTGAGAAGTGACTTCCTTTTATTTAGGAATGTGACAATGATTAGGATAGGATTAGGCTAATTAGAAGGAGTTAGACGAATCTATAAAGGATTTAGGCATGCAAGTGGATTTTGTAGGAGAATGCAAGTGGGAGGAATTTTGGGATTTTCAATTGAAGTAAAATCATTTATTTCAATTAAATGGTGTAATTTGCATTTGGATAGATATTTAAATAAATATTAATTTATTTAAATGTGAATGTGAATTTTGGATTTTATTTAAATAAATCTTAATTTATTTACATTAGAAAAAGGAAGATAAAGCATTAAATGCTTGAAGACTTTGAGGGAAACCATTAAAGGCTTGAGAAGACTCTAGAAGGAAGCCATTAAGTTTGAAGACTTTAAGGGAAACTATTAAAGGCTTAAGAAGACTCTAGAAGGAAGCCATTAAGTTTGAAAACTTTAAGGGAAACCATTAAAGGCTTAAGAAGACTCTAGAAGGAAGCCATTAAGTTTGAAGACTTTAAGGGAAACCATTAAAGGTTTCAAGTGGGTGAGGATAAGTAGGATTTTAAATAAATAATTTATTTATATAAAACAGTTGTGCAACTTGCATTTGTAGGAAAATGCAAGTGGGTGGAGGATAAAGGTAATTTAAATAAATGTTAATTTATTTAAATGTGAGAGATGGGATTTTGGGGGATTTAAATAAATATTAATTTATTTAAATGTGAGAGAAGATTTAATTAAAAAAATATGATTTATTTATTTAATTAATGGTCTAAATTTGGTTAAGTGAATTAAATCAAATAAATTAAATAATTTATTTAATTAATAGGAGAAGAGGGTTCAGATGAATTAATTAAATATTAAATATTTAATTATTGATTGATGGTTAAATAATCAAATAAATACTAAATATTCATTTAATTAAGTGGACAGATTTATGTGACTACAGTATCTTTATTTGTCAGACCAAGTATATCAAAGAGGTGTTGAAGACTTTCAGCATGGAAGACTGCAACCCGGTAGGGACACCGATAGTGATTGGTTGCAAGTTGTCTAAGGAAGATGATTCCCCTGCTATTAGTGAAAATGAGTATAGATTTATGATTGGTAAGCTACACTATGTTGTTCATAGAAAACCGAACATTGCTCATGTTGTTGGATTAGTGGATAGGTTTCAAAAAGAGCCTAAGGAGAGTCACATGGTGGTTGTGAAGAGAATTTTTTGATATCTTGAAGGAACAGTAGACTACGGTTTATGGTATCCATATAAAGGAGATTTTACTTTGGATGTCTCTACTGATGTTAATTGGGTAGGTAATATGGATAATTGAAAAATCACAACCAGTCGAGCTTTTCTACTTGGAGGAAGATTAGTGGCATGGAAGAGCAAGAAACAAACTTGTGTTTCTCAATCTACAGCTAAAGTAGAGTATGTAGCTACATCCATGAATTGCACGCAGGCAATATGGATGAGACATGTGCTAGAAGGATTCAAGTTAGATATGTCTGAACTGGTGACTATCTATTGTGATAATACAAGTGCAATAAACATTTCTAAGAATCTTGTACTTCATTCCAAAACCAAGCACATTGAATTGAAGTATCACTTCCTAAGCGAAAGAGTTTAAGAAAAGGAGGTGAAGATGGAATATGTGAAGAGTAGAGATCAATTAGTTGATGGGTATTGTAGATGGTTATATTAGGATTTTTAGCCTTAATGGGGCAGTTGATGTGGTGTGTGGTGCTACTGATATAACCAAAGGTAACCTCTTTGTAATAGGTTGATATAGTGGTTTGCTGGGTTTTCCTTTGAATCTGAGTTTAGGAAGAATCTCCTTTTGAAAGCCTAAGCTTGTGTTATCTTTATTCTTTAATTCCGGCTGCAGTGGTTCATGTCTTCCTTGCTTGCAAGGTCCCAAAGCACTCTGACCATCATAACCCATTCTTTTCATAATGAGAAGGCCTTTTCCATATTGATCTATTGGAATCTTAGCTTGTGGGATGTCCATGGTGATTGGGTCTTTATAGATCCATTCTGCTAAGTCTTCATCTCTGGTTTCTTCTTCTTGACTCTTTCCAAGGATGAAAGGCATCAAAGTGCATGTTGTCTTGACCAGTGGTGTTTGAAGTAACCATTGAGGTTTACCATGAGTTCTAGGAGAAGTAGGCATTTGTCCAACACAAAAGAGTTGGCTCAAATTGTACTCCCCAGGAACTTCCTCTGCTATTTTCATTTTGAGCTTCTCTTGCTTGGGTGTAGTGGCGTTTGAACTAGAAAGAGAGGCTAGAATTATATATGATGTGGATGAGATGGCTTCTCTATTGTTGGGAATGGTAATCTCTAGTTGATGATTGATATTGTGACAATATGCAAAGGGATTTGCATCGCCTAGGATTGTAATTTCTACACCATTATGAGGGAACTTGATACACTAATGGTCGGTGGATGGAATGGCTTGCATGGTGTGTATCCAAGGTCTTCCTAACAACAAATTATATGGTAGAGGAAGGTCCAGAACTTGACATATGATGCGCTTCACCACTAGGCCTACTCGGATTGGTAGCACAACTACTCCTTTGGATGAACGCTTTGCATCATCATAGACTTTGATTGTTATCTTCTTACAGGGATCCACTGATTCAATTACATATCCCAACATTGTGACCAATTGTAGTGTATAGATATTCAGGCATGCTCCATTATCGATCAAGACTCGCTTGATCCTATGTTGATTGATAAATCCTTCAATATGGAGTGAGGCATTATGAGGTTGCTGGAAGGATGTATTGTCACTTTCAGAGAAAGTGAGACAGGGTGATGACCTTAGATTTCCAACCATGGCTTGGAACTGATCTGTATTTATGTTTGCAGGGACTGATGCCTCTTGGAGAGCTTGATCCAAGATTATTTTATGAGATGGGGATAGGTGCAATAACTCTAAGATAGATATCAGTGCGGGCATTTTATCTAATTGGTCCATAAGGTTATGCTACTTTGGGATAGATGGGGTGCCTTATGGAGCTGCTTTTATGGTAATCTTGTCATGACGTGTAACAACATTGCAAGTGGAGCTAGGATTTTTTATGGTAATAGTTGCAATTTGTTCACTGGCATCATATAGGTGATTCATAGTGTAATTATACGTGGCTTGCATATAATCAGTGGTATCTGTGTTTCTCCCTGAAGTGGAAGGACCCCTTTGATCTTGTGATGGAAGTGGATTTTTAAACATGAGATGATCATTGTTTGTTGTTTTTGGGTCATGTCCTTCGATTTCGATTTCAGCTCGGTCAATAAGATCCTGAATAAGATCTTTCAATCTGTGACAATTGCTTGTCTTATGCCCTTTCCCTTGATGGAAATTGCAATGTTCTTATCCCTCCACCATGAAGGTTTAACTTGAGGTTTGTAATTTGATGTTTTGGGTAAGGTCACTAGATTTTGAGAAACCAACTGACGTTACACCATTTCAATAGGTTCCCCTAAGGGAGTGTATATTCATTTTGGTTTAAAATTTTGCTGATGCTATCCAGGTTCTTCTTGAGATATATTGCATCCTTGATTTGGAGGAGGAACTGTGTTATTCTTGGGTGGAGGGGTATGTCCCACAAATCGGACCATAGGTTGTGCACTTCTGATAGTTCTTGCGTCCACAACCCTGTCATTAACGATGTTTTTGTTTTTGTTCAAGAAGTTAGGCTTGTCACTATTGAAGCATGGGCGAGGGTCATCCTTTGGTTCATTGTATATCTTGATAAGCCCTTTTTTGATGAGATCTCATTCACATTATAAACCTTTGGTGATCATGTCATTGAAAGAGTCTATGTCTTTTAAGTCTAGGTGAAATTTCATTTCATCATTTAAGTTGGAAATAAACATTTCCACCAGTTCTTGTTTAGGTAACTGAAGAGAACATCTGCTAGACATTTGATGTCATCGTTGCAGAAAGACTGAAAATAGCTCACCTGGTTTTTGCTTAGTGTTACACAGATCAGCCATGGTGATATCACATTCAATGTTGTGTGAGTAATATGCCAGGAACTTCTGAACTAGTTCTTTGAAGGTCCTAATGCCACCTGGTAGTTGGAAAAACCATGATGTGGTTGTTCCTCCCAAACTTTGGGGAAAGAGTCACATTAGGTATGTGTCCTCATATGCCACTTTGAGGCAAGCTGAATGGAATTCTCTAACATGATCATGAGGATCTCCTATTCCTCTGTACTTTTCAAACTTAGGCATTTCAAACCCTTCTGGAAAAGGTGGCATATGAAGATTCCTATCAAAGGGATAGGGAAAATGTCATTGAGTGAAAATTGATTGGTTTTTACACCACTATGAAGTTGTTGGGCAAGATTCTCAACTTCTTGCCGCAACAAGTCTATTTCATTTGGAGGAGGAGGAGGTGGGGGATTCCCTTGATGAATGTTATATCTAATGTGATCTCGACCTCTTTCATCCTCATTATGACTTTGGCGTTTTGATGCTTGTCTTAGTTGTGCAACATCAAAGTCAGAGGGTAGTTTAGCCCCCTCTTAAGGAAGTCTTAAAAAGTGAGCATCAACATTGCTCCTGAGTATCTCATCAAAAATTCTATTAAAGAGAGGGTTGTGTTGTGCCCTTTCTATTGCCACAGGAGTAGGATTTCTTGTATTTTCATCATTCGTGTATCCTCCAAGGGCTTCTTGGAATTCATTGATATTTTCCTCCTCTTCCTCTTCAATTTCTTGTTGTCTAGACCTTGATCTGGTATGAGCCATTTTGTTTATAATTTTTTGTTGAAGTTTGATGAAAATGATGATGAGTTGGTGATGGAATGAAAGATTGATGTTTGGTGAAGTGTTTTACATATGAATCTCTAGCACTAAAGGTAGATGGTACCAAAGTTCTTTCTTGAATTGCTTGTTGTGTTTGATTGACAAAGTTTCATGTGATAAGGTTTTAGAGAAATATGAGATGTGTTATAGACTCAACTACCTAGTAATGAGAGGATTGCAATCATAGACTAGTTTTAACCTGCATAGAAATGTCTCTTAGGATGAGTTTATCCTAGATGTAGAGACACTCTAAAAAGTGATGTATTGTGTTTGATTCAAGCAATATTGAAATAGAACTTAGGACAAAAACCTCTTGATGTTTTGAGAGTTGGAAGTGGATTTCATGATATATGGATATGATAATGGATGAAATGTGAACTTCAATAAAAGCTTTGTGTCACATATGGGACAAATTCTTCCTCTTCTCTTTCAGGAGTTGGTGGTTCTTCCTAAGCTACGTTATATGTAATGCAAATGTCAGGAAAGAAGTTCAGATTGATTTTGCCTCCTTTGTTCTTGTGATAACTCAAAGCTCAATATTGCATAAAAGCTTTACGGTTTAATGACTCTTGATCAAATTTGTTTGATTTCCCTTGAAGATATAGATGCATGCGACGTAGGAAGGTTCTATGAGAGACAAAGATTTGTCTATTAAGATAGAAGAATTTCCTCCTTTTGATAAGAGCCTTTGAGCTCAATGGTCTCTTTTTCAAGTTGATGTGTTGATGAAGATTCCGCTTTCTCAAGATGTGAAGAATGGTCATATAATTCGACACTTTTGTTGTTGTTGTTGGTTTTTCGATCTTTTGTTTTTGAAAATGTTTGTGTTGGATGAATACTTGTTTTGGATTTTGGTTTTATGATGTTTCTTTGACAAGAAAACAAAGCAAGCACACAAACACAAGAATGTTGCCTCAAAAGGCACAAGTAAGTATGGGTCTAGATCAACCCAATCTTTTAAACTTTTTATGACCCTTTCCTTCAAATGTTTTTTTTTAGGTGTTTCCCTAAGCCTGAAGTCAGCTCAATTTGCACTGGTCTTAACTCAAAAATGAAAACACTTTAAACACTCTTTATCCCTAAGGTCAAATGGCTAGTTGAGATACTTTCAAGCCACATCTTGATATTTCTTTGACTTTGGTACTACATACCTTATGAATCCCGTCGTGGTAGGTAAGGATGTGATATACTAAGTCTTACATGAGCATAACAAATAGATGATCCCTATGATGGGGGAGTCTCCACTTTTATCAGGCTACAAGTAACCTTTCAAAAAAGCTATGTTTCTACTCAAGGAAATATGTATGGTGAGTATCTTGGGAGCAAAACCTTCTATGCTCTTGCACTGAATTTATCACAAATATCCTCAATCAATAGAATGGGTGGGCTACTACTTATAAGTGTTTAGTAATTTTTGATGTTTTTGGACATAAGTTCATTCTACAGTGACTCACTTAAGAGCCTTGTAACTTGTGGTGGGGCCCATTTGTCCTTTTGGCAAGTTACACTTTAGGAATAACTATACCCAAGGCTACAACTTTCGCTCTCACTTGATTTCTATAGCTGCTCAAAGGATTTACCGTGCGAGGTTATTCCAAAGAGTGATGTGTCTCTTGGCAAGCCTCTCTTAAAAAGATAAAATTTTTAGTATTACTAACACTTTTCTCTTGCACCTAGGACCACGAAAGCCAAGGGAGAGGATAGTGTGTGTTAGAAGTGGGACCACTTGACAAACTCTTTTTGCACAAGTGTGTCAAACACAAAATACACTTGTTCTTTTTAACTTGTCATTGCAATGATGTTCTATCTAATTGGAGATTTTGATCCAACAACCATGATGTTCTTTTTAGCCAAGATAGCAAAATGAAGCGTTCATTTTATCCAAGATTGCAAAATGATTGTTCTCTTTTAAACTCAAAAAATAACAAGTTGATCGTTCTTTTTAGCCCATATTGCAAGATGTGAATGTTCGGTTTAACCAAGATTGCAAAAATGATAGTTCGTTTTAATCCAAGATAGCAATGTGATTGTTCTTTTTAGCCCATATTGCAAGATGTGAATGTTTGTTTAGCCAAGATTGCAAAAATGATAGTTCTTTTTAATCCAAGATAGCAATGTGATTGTTCATTTTTAGACCAAGATAGCAAAATGAAGACAATGTGAATGACTATCCTAGCATTGATCAATTTTTCCAATTAGAACATGTTAAGGAAATTTTTTTTGCAAATTTGACACTTTCAACACCTGCAACAATATGTTAGAAAGACGCTCCTTATGTCTTGCACAAGATGTAAACCCAAATGTAAATTAATCATATTAACACAAATCACACTAACAAACAAATTAGATCTAAATTAATAAAACTAATTTGAATCTAATTGAAAACTAAATTAAAAACTAATTTAAAATCTAAATTAGAACTAAATGAAAGACTAATTTAGAAAAATCTTAATTTAAAGACTACTTGAAAAAAATAACAATAAAAAAAATCTAATTTTAAATAAAAACTATTTTAAGAAACTTAAAAAAAAAATCTATTCTAAAAGACTAATTAAAAAAATAAAATTTAAACAACTAATTTAAAAGTCTATTCTAAAAAGAAACCATTTAATAAAAAAAACATTCTAAACAAATAACTAAAAAAGCTTATTCAAAAAAAAAAAAAAAGCTAATTTAAAAGCAAAATTCTATTCTTTCATGTCGGGTTCACCAAATGATGTCATGGAAATGGGGACAAGGCAACAACAAAGTTTAATGTTAATAAGTTAGTTTCAACCATAAAACCAAAACAAAGAACTAAAAACCATTCCAAACATATCAAAAGAGATTTCAAAAAGAATGAAAGAAGTTTAACAAAACAAAAGAAAGGAGAATATCCTCCCTAAGATTCTTCCATGATGCCTTTTGATGCTTCTCACTTGTTTCTCCCATCTCCAAGTCCCAAATGAGTGTAGCTCTCAACTTTTAGCACTAGCCATGGATGCCATATGGAGATTCAAGATGGTTGGATGTGATAAACAAATTCTATGCAACTGTAGATAGTGATGCTATGAAAAAGCTCTATGCTAATACCAGTATAGCAACAATACTCTAATGCTTCCTTCTTTGCTTGAGGAGAAGGGTTCTATTTATAGAAGAAATGGGGAAATGAAGGGTTAAGATTGAGCAATCTTAACAACGGTTAGGATTGAAAGTTATTCAATCCATGTGAGACTTTCAACCCAGTCCCATGTTGACAAGTGTCACCATGAGGAGGCTTGAGAGGAGAGATAAGGAGCATTGAATGCTTGAGGGGACATGAGTTGGGTTAGGGTTAGGTTAATGGATATTCCTTTTATCCAAGGGATAAATGAATGTGCAAGGGTTAAATGGTTACCTTAGTCAAAGAAATAAATGCTTTTAAGAGACCCATGAGTCAAAAGGATGGTTAAGTTAGAGGAAAGTCTCTAACCAAAGGTAAAAGGTGAGTTAACCATAAATGGTTATGTAAGACCCTTCAATGGTTTGGAAGACTTTAGAGGTTAACCATCTGAAGACATAAAGCCTTTAATGGTTATTGAAGACTTTGGAGGTTTTTGAGAAGTGACTTCCTTTTATTTAGGAATGTGACAATGATTAGGATAAGATAAGGCTAATTAGAAGGAGTTAGAAGAATCTAGAAGGGATTTAGGCATGCAAGTGGGAGGAATTTTGGGATTTTCAATTGAAGTAAAATCATTTCTTTTAATTAAATGGTGTAATTTGCATTTGGATAGATATTTATTTAAATATGAATGTGAATTTTGGATTTTATTTAAATAAATCTTAATTTATTTACATGATAAAAAGGAAGATAAAGCATTAAATGCTTGAAGACTTTGAGGGAAACCATTAAAGGCTTGAGAAGACTCTAGAAGGAAGCCATTAAGTTTGAAGACTTTAAGGGAAACCATTAAAGGCTTAAGAAGACTCTAGAAGGAAGCCATTAAGTTTGAAAACTTTAAGGGAAACCATTAAAGGCTTAAGAAGACTCTAGAAGGAAGCCATTAAGTTTGAAGACTTTAAGGGAAACCATTAAAGATTTCAAGTGGGTGAGAATAAATAGGATTTTAAATAAATTATTTATTTAAAATAGTTGTGCAACTTGCATTTGTAGGAAAATGCAAGTGTGTGGAGGATAAAGGTGATTTAGATAAATGTTAATTTATTTAAATGTGAGACATGGGATTTTGGGAGATTTAAATAAATAATAATTTATTTAAATGTTAGAGAAGATTTAATTAAACAAATATGATTTATTTATTTAATTAATAGGAGAAGAGGGTTCAGATGAATTAATTAAATATTAAATATTTAATTATTGATTGATGGTTAAATAATCAAATAAATACTAAATATTCATTTAATTAAGTGGACAGATTTATGTGACTACAGTATCTTTATTTGTCAGACCAAGTATATCAAAGAGGTGTTAAAGAGTTTCAGCATGGAAGACTACAAACTGGTAGGGACACCGATGGTGATTGGTTGCAAGTTGTATAAGGAAGATGATTCCCCTGCTATTAGTGAAAATAAGTATAGATCTATGATTGCCAAGCTACACTATGTTGTTCATAGTAGACCGAATATTGCTCATGTTGTTGGATTAGTGGATAGATTTCAAAAAGAGCCTAAGGAGAGTCACATAGTGACTGTGAAGAGAATTTTTTGATATCTTGAAGGAACAGTAGACTACGGTTTATGGTATCTATTGGCATTATGTGAACCGGTATGAGGACATAATGATATTGTATGTTGTCATTGATTTCAATATTTTGAAGAGAAGAGAAACTATATAACACTGTGAGCCGATATTTGGGCCAAAGTGAAGCAGTGTGTTTGTTTAAGGTGAACCGGCATGTGGTTATGGGAACTAGCACATGGAAGCTTTGTATGACTACCACTCGGTAGTCTCAACTTCAGGGTTTCCAGTTGAAGTGCTTGAAGCCTGTGTGGCTCAACCAGTGACTTTGTGTGATGAGTTAGCATTGTAACGAAGAACAGATCATGTTGCCACATCAACCTTGTGCGCTTGAAGGATCTTGCATGAAGGAGATTGTTCCCATCTACCTCGGGAATGTGCAAAGCCTGTAAACAGTGATAACGTGTGATGGGTTATCACCCACCATGAAATCGGTGGAAAATGAATGATGGAGAATGTCTTGAGATTGGATCAAGACTGTTGCATTTAATGCAATATTCTTAATGGTCAGGATTGAACTGCTTGAATTCCTTAACCTAACAGGTTTAGGGTTTAGGGTTTATGCTACCGACCTATCTATTTCCTATAAGGTCGATGTTGTGTTTCTTTCTGAGGTTGTTGGCAAAAGTTGTGTGTGTTTATCCAAGAGAAGAGATACGTGATTCTTGCCAGACTAGAGGAGAGAAGTGATATCTGTAGAGTGTAAGTGCAGAAGGTGAAGAGGAGCTAAAGCGGATCTGCATTGGCATTGAGTGTTGTTACCAGATCATTGTAACACTCGTTGATCTCTAACCACCTCAACAGTTGGAAAATCCCTTAACAGGGTAGCTTTAACCGGCTTGCTGTAAATCCTTTAATAGGGTGACTCAAAATCCTTTAGTTCTTGAAATCCTCTAACAAGCTAACCTTTAATAGGGTTTAACCCTTAACTGGGTATTCTAGCCATCCCTTAACCGAGTGATACCTAATAGGATCGGTTCCTAACAGAACCTATTGTATCAATCTTTAACCGGACAAGGCTCCTAATAGAGTGGACTTCTAAAGAGTTCAAAAACAAGCTTGTGGGTATTCATCCCCACTGTGGTTTTTCCCAGTTGGGTTTCCACCTGAAAAATATGCGTGTCACTTGTGATGTCGTTTTCATGTGATGATATGCTATTTTCTATCAAGCGGTGAATCATGTTGATTTAGCTATTTATATATATATCTTTGATGGTAGATTACCTGTTCATACACTAGGGTGAAATGAAAATGAAGTATTAGATTGTATGAGAAGATAAGTGTCAATCGGTTTATTCTTATCTCAGTTACTCTGGGTTTTGCGAGTTGTACTCTATTCAAGACCGGTGTTACTATTTGTCTGCCTAAGCACAGTGTTTATTGACAAACTGGTTTAGGATTGTGTTTTTGTCTATACTGATTCACCCCCTCCTCTCAGTACCAGTTTGGTACTATTCGTTCATCATTGAGTTATCAATTGGTATAAGAGTGTCCTCCAAGTCCTGTGTGTTATAAGCTTAACCGCTTGAGGTAAAGATCCCAGTCTAATGATGAAGAGGGAAGGTCCAAAGTTCAATAGAGAAAATTTTAGTATATGGAAAGACAGAATGAAGATATACATCAGAAGCTTGGGTGTTCAACACTAGAGTTATGTTGAGAATGCCTATGTTGCTCCTACTGGTGTAGACACTTAAAAATAATTATTTTAATTATTTTTAATTCCTCACATAATTAATTAATTAATTAATTATGTTAATTAAAATTCTTCTCAATATTAATTAAATATAATTAATATTGTCACTATAACATATGATTGATTTATTTAATAAATCAATCCCTTTCTTTATTCTTCTAAAAAATCAAATCCTCACAAATCTTCCTCTTAGCTAATTAATTTGAATTAATTAGTTAACCTACATGATTCCTACAAATCATTTTCTTAATTCATCATTAACCTAATAAATTCTTCTAGAAACTCCCTAAACTCATTTAACATTATTCTTCTAATTTTTTATTCCCTCCACTCATTCTCTCTCCTAGTCAAATTCTCCTACAAATATAAATCCCACCTAACATTTCCTCTAATCCCCCTCCTAATGAGTCGTTAATGGCTAATCATCATGATTAGCCACAAAGTCAACTCGTTGTCCTTTCATCCAGCCACTAGCTTTAAATGCTTTTTTTCTAGATGAATGTAAGGTTTTCGAAATCTCACATTCCTCTAGACATTTCCTTCTCCCAAGGAATTTTTAATTCCTTTTTATTCTTCTAATCCCCATAATATCCATTTTTGGAGAATTTTTAATTCCTCCAATGCATCTTGTAGAGTGTGGAGATACGAAATGCCTTTAGGGCATATTTCTTGGTCTCCACACCCTCTCTTGGAGCTTGTGTGAGCTCACAAGTAAATCGTAGCCCTTCATCTCGAATTCAGCCTAGCCATTCATTTTCCTCTCCTCTTCCTATAAAATAGGGCTCCATCCCTTCATTCAGAACATCTTGAAATCCAGTAAGCTTATGCTGCCCTTTTGAGCCCAGGAAATCATCTTGACAACTTGATCATCTCATCCTTATCATTCATCCTTATCATTTGTGCACAATATTGGAGAGCCATCCACATCCAACAATCAAAGGAGCACATCAAGTGGAGCATTATCAAGGGGCACCTTCACTTCATCAAGCTCAATCCGAAGGAGAAGGTAAAATAGCAAGGTGAAATGGTCTTTTAATGATATTTTAGCATTCTACATGTTTATTTCATTATGTTTTGATCAGTTTACCTTTCAAATCTATTTTCCCCTCTTCAACTGGTACTCTCACTGATGACCAAAAGAGAGAGATGCAAGAGAATGGGCAAGTCATGGAAGCCCTAATTAGTAGTTTATCTGACATTGAGTTTATTGATGTCCAAGATAAGATAAATCCCAAAGAGGTATGGGATACTGTTGAAAATATCTATGGTTGTGATGAGCAAGTAAAACAAGCTAAGGAAGAAAGCCTTAGAGGGAAGTTTGAAGACATGTGGATGGTTGAAGGTGAGACCATTCAATAGTATGGAATAAGAATCAAAACCATTGTTGGAGATATCAAGAGTGCAAGTGGTAAAATGGAAGATTCATTATGGTAAGCAAAGTTCTGAGATCCTTATTACCAGTCTATGCAATAAGGGTTGTTGTTATTCAAGAGTTGAGATCAATAGACAAGACTAAGGTATCCCTAGACTCCATCATTACAAAGTTGATAGCCTATGAGCTAAATAGTTTTGATGGCAGTGTTCAAAAGACTGAATCAACTTTTAAAGCTTTTGATGTACCATCCAGAAAAGGAAAAGAAGCTAGCACTAGTGGTGAACCAAGACATAGTAGAGAAATGGATGATGAGGAGATTCTGATGGCATTTGAAGCTCTTCTTGCTAGGAAACTTCCTAAGGGAACCAGCAAATACAGAGGTAAGCTCCCTTTGAAATGCTTTTCTTGTAACTAGATAGGACATATTGCTGTAAGCTATCCTAATGGCGACAACAAGGACAAACCGGAAAGGTTCAAGAAATTCAAAGGAGGAAACCGGAGAAACTGTTTTGTGGTAGTTGATGAAGGTGTCACAGATGAGGAATCAGAAGATGAAGAAAATGAAGATATTGTGTTTGTTGTTGTCAAGGAAGATGTGTCAGACAAGAAGACTCTTGTCTCCTGGTTTGATAATTCCAATGAGTGGATTATTGACAGTGGTTGTTCTCACCATATGACTAGTGACCAGAGCAAGTTTCTATCCTTGGAAGAGTATGATGGTGGTGTGGTTCGCTTTGGTAATGATGCACTATGTATGGTCAAAGGCAGAGGGTCCATCTCTTTGAATGGAAAGAGTAGTGATGACAATGTGTATTGGGTTGATGGTCTCAGACACAACCTTCTGAGTGTTTCCCAACTTAATGACAGTGGTCTCACTTTGGAATTCAAGAATAGCGTGTGCAGAATCAAAGGAAAGAATGATGAATTTGTAGCCACCGACATGCAGACCAAAGGTAACCTATTTCAGCTGAATGCAAATATAAGTACATGTCTTATGGCTAAATTTGATGATAGCTGGATATGGCATAGGAGAATCTGCCATGTAAACTTTGATAACATTGTGAAGGCCAGTAAGATCAAGGCAGTTAGAGGGTTGCCGGTGCTATGAAAACTGTATAATACCTTGTGCAGAGAGTGTCAATTGGGGAAAATGTCTTCCTCAACCTTTAAAGGTAAACCTTTCACTGCTGACAATTTGCTTGATCTTGTACATACTGATTTGTGTGGTCCTATAAAAACTAAGAGTGTGCAGGGTGATAGGTACTTCATGATTCTCACTTATGACTGCTCAAGAATGATGTGGGTCACATTCTTGAAAAATAAGTTTGAAGCTTTTGTAAAGTTCAAAGCTTTCAAAGCATTAGTGGAGAAGGAAAGTGGTAAAAGGATCAAGTGCCTGAGAACTGATCAAGGAGGGGAATTCACTTCTGGTGAATTCAACAAGTACTGTGAAGAACATGGCATCAAGAGGCAACTGTCTGCCCCTCGGCCTCCATAGAAAAATGGCCTAACAGAGAGGAATAACTGGACTATGGTTGAAGTAGCTAGAACTATGTTGATTCAAGGAAAGGTAGCCCGTACCTTTTGGAGAGAAGCGGTGAGTACTGCAGTCTACACAATGAACTGGGTACTCATCAAGAAAGGTAAGGATAAAACTCCTTATGAGTATTGGACCGGTAAGACACCTATGGTTAGCTACTTTAGAGTGTTTGGTAACAAATGTTACATCAAGAGGAGCGAACACCAGAGCAAATTTGATGCAAAATGTGATGAGGGAATATTCCTAGGGTATTCCACCAAGAGCAAAGCTCTCAAGTGTTTCAATAATAGGACTCAGAGAATTATGGAAAGCATCAATGTAAGAGTTGATGAAACCTCTAAGAAAACTGAGGAAACCAGCAGTGAGTAAGCAGTAAATGGACCGGTTGTAACCTTCTGGGAACCGGTTGTCAGTCAATTGAGTACCAGTAACAGTGTTCCTAGACTGGTAGATGTAAATGTTGATACTGATGGAGATGAGGATGAAGAAGAAAAGAAAGAGGAATCTATCAAGACCATTCCTCGGTATGTCAAGCTGAATCATGATCCTAAGCAGATCATAGGAGATAAGGATGCAGGAATCCTTACAAGAAGAAAGGTCAGAGAAAACTCATGTATGATCTCTGAATTTGAGCCTAAATCATTCAAAGAGGCACATAAAGATGAAGACTAGATCAAGGCAATGGAAGAGGAACTTGACCAAATAGGGAAAAATGGTACATGGTCTTTGGTACCCAGACCGAAGCATAAAAATGTCATTGGTACCAAATGGGTTTTCAGAAATAAGCTGAATGAGGATGGCACAGTGATTAGAAACAAAGCCAGACTAGTGTGCAAAGGATATGCCCAAGAAGAAGGAGAAGAATATGGAGAAACCTTTGCTCCTATAGCCAGAATGGAAGGAGTTTGTATGCTTCTTGCATATGTAGCCTTTAAAGGATTCAAATTATATCAAATGGATGTAAAATCTGCATTCCTAAATGGTGTACTTGAAGAGGAAGTGTATATAGAGCAACCAGATGTGTTTGCCCTATCTGAAGATAGTGACATGGTGTGTAGGCTACATAAAGCCTTATATGGTCTAAAGTAGGCACCTAGAGCATGGTATGAATGCCTACACTCCCATCTTGTGAAGATTGGATTTGAGAGAAAAAGCAAAGATAGAAATATCTACTTGAAGTCTGAAGGAGATCAGATCCTGATCTATGAGGTATTTGTTGATGACATTATCTTTGGTGGAGATGACAAGATGAGTCATGAGTTTGTAGATGGGATGAAGAAGGAGTTTGAGATGTTACTCATAGGGGAGATTAAGTTCTTCATTGGACTGCAGATCTAGTAGATGAAAGATGGAATCTTTATCACTTAGGCCAAGTATGTCAAAGAGGTGTTGAAGACCTTTGGCATAGAAGATAGCAAACCAATTGGGACATCGATGGTGACCGGTTGTAAATTATCCAAAGAGGATGACTCAACATTGGTTGATGAGAAGGAATATCGATCAATGATTGGTAAGTTACATTATGTAGTGCTTAGCAAACTAGATATTGCACATGTAGTTGGCATTACTGCAAGGTTCCAAAAAAACCCAAGAGAATCCCACTTGGTTGCAGTCAAGTGAATTCTTAGGTATCTAAAGGGAACTATTGATTATGGATTGTGGTATCCATATAGCAAGGATTTTAACTTGAAAGTATTCACAAATGCTGATTGGGCAGGTAATGTAGATGACCGAAAGAGCACAACCAGTGGCACATTCTTTCTCGGTGGTAGATTGGTCTCATGGATGAGTAAGAAGCAGAGTTGTATCTCTCAGTCTACAGTGGAAGCAAACTATGTTGTAGCTTTCATGAACTGCACTCAGACAATTTGGATGAAGCATGTATTGAATGGCTTCAAAGTTCCTGTATCTGACCTGGTAAGTATATTTTGTGACAATACTAGTGCAATTAACATCTCCAAGAATCTAGTTCTACATTCTAGAACCAAGCACTTTGAGCTTAAGTATCATTTCTTAAGGGAAAAGGTTCAGAACAAAGAGATTGCACTGGAGCATGTTTCCAGTAAGAAGCAGTTAGCAGACATATTCACCAAGCCTCTCCCAAAGGCTACATTTATGTACTTAAGAGGTGAATTAGGGGTGCTACTCCTTCAGGAAGTAAACCAAAGGTATATGCTCCACATCAGTCAAGTATTGCATAGTCAAATCTTTTTTCAGGATTGATGTGTTGAAGGATGCTACTCCTTAGGGGGAGTAGCATAATGGAATAGGGAAGCTTGTGCCTCCACTTTGGCATTGTTGTAAAAGGGGGAGAAGAAGAGAAGCAGAGAAGATATCTGGAGAAATTGGGGGAGAAGATGTGAAGCAGAGAGATATCTTTGTATATTGCCATAAATGCCAAAGGGGGAGATTGTTGGCATTATGTGAACCGGTATGAGGACATAATGACATTGTATGTTGTCATTGATGTCAATATGCTGAAGAGAAGAGAACTGGTATAACACTATTAATGGGCATTTGGGCCAAAGTGAAGTGGTGTGTTTGTTTAAGGTGAACTGACATGTGGTTATGGGAACTAGCACATGGAAGCTTTTTATGACTACAAGTTGGTAGTCTCAACTTCAGGGTTTCCGGTTGAAGTGCTTCAAGCCTATGTGGCTCAACTAGTGACTTTGTGTGATGAGTTAGCATCATAACAAAGAACAGATCGTGTTGCCATGTCAGCCTTGTGCACATGAAGGATCTTGCATGAAGGAGACTATTCCCATCTACCTCGGGAATGTGTGAAGCCTGTAAATGGTGATAACATGTGATGGGTTATCAGCCGCCATGAAATCGGTGGAAAATGAACGATGGAGAATGTCTTGAGATTGGATCAAGACTGTTGCATTTAATGCAATATGCTCAATGGTTAGGATTGAACTGTTTGAATTCCTTAACATAACGGGTTTAGGCTTTAGGGTTTATGCTACTGACCTATCTGTTTCCTATAAGGTCGATGTTGTGTTTCTTTCTGAGGTTGTTCACAAAAGTTGTGTGTGTGAATCCAAGAGAAGAGATACGTGATTCTTGCTAGACCAAAGGAGAGAAGTGATACCTACAAAGTGTAAGTGCAGAAGGTGAAGCGGAGCTAAAGCGAATCTGCATTGGCATTGAGTGTTGTTACCAAATCATTGTAATACCTATTGATCTCTAACCACCTCAACAATTGGGAAATCCCTTAACAGGGTAGCTTTAACTATCTTGTTGTAAATCCTTTAACAAGGTGACTCAAAACCATTGAGTTCTTGAAATCCTCTAACAAGGTAACCTTTAACAGGGTTTAACCCTTAACCGGGTATTCTAACCATCCCTTAACTAGGTGATCCCTAACAACATCGGTTCCTAACAAAACCTATTGTATCAGTCTTTAACCGGACAAGGCTCCTAATAGGGCAAACTTCTAAAGAGTTCAAAAACAAGCTTGTGGGTATTCATCCCCACCGTGGTTTTTCCTAGTTGGGTTTCCACGTGAAAAATATGTGTCATTTGTGATGTCTTTTTCATGTGATGATATGTTGTTTTCTATCAAGCGATGAATCATGTTGATCTAGCTGTTTATATATATGTATATATATATATATATGTATGTATATACATATATGTATATACATATATATATATACATACATATATAGATATGTATATATATATATATACATATATACATACATATATACATACATATATAGATATGTATATATATATATACATACATATATAGATATGTATATATATATACATATATACATACATATATACATACATATATATATATATACATATATACATATATATATACATATATACATACATATATATATACATATATACATACATATATATATATATATACATATATACATACATATATATATACATATATACGTATATATATATATATATATATATATATATATATCTTTGATGTTAAAATACCTGTTCATACACTAGGGTGAAATGAAAATGAAGTATTAGATTGTATGAGAAGATAAGTGTTAATCAGTTTATTCTTGTCTCAGTTACTCTAGGTTTTTCCGGTTGTACTCTATTCAAGACTGGTGTTACTGTTTGTCTGCCTAAGCATAGTGTTTGCTGACAAACCAGTTTAGGATTGTGTTTTTGTCTGTACTGATTCACCCCCCCCCTCTCAGTACCGGTTTGGTACTATCCATTCATCATTGAGTTGTCAGTATCCATATAAAGAATATTTTACTTTGGATGTCTCTACTGATGCTGATTGGGTAGGTAATATGGATAATCAAAAAAGCACAACCAGTGGACCTTTTCTACTTGGAGGAAGATTAGTGGCATGGACGAGAAAGAAAAAAACTTGTGTTTCTCAATCTACAGCTGAAGTAGAGTATGTAGCTGCATCCATGAATTGCACATAGGCAATATGGATGAGACATGTGCTAGAAGGATTCAAGATAATATGTCTGAACTAGTGACTATCTATTGTGATAATACAGGTGCAATAAACATTTCTAAGAATCATGTACTTCATTCCAGAACCAAGCACATTGAATTGAAGTATCACTTCCTAAGCGAAAGAGTTCAAGAAAAGGAGGTGAAGATTGAATATGTGAAGAGTAAAGATCAGTTAGCTGATATCTTTACTAAGCCCTTACCGATGACTACCTTTGAATTTCTTAGAGGTAAACTAGGGATTAGACCCCTACACTAGAACAACCAGAATGATGGAGATCCATCAATCCTATATATTTCATGTTTATTTTTCACTAAGGATTGATGAAGGTGCAAACTACTCCTTTGGGGGAGAAAGTCTGATGTAAAGTTCTGATTTGATGCTCTGTTATAATTTCTTTTTATTTAAGTATCAGAGATGATGGAAGAGGTAGTGGTAGAGTTGATGACAAGTGATCCATTTACATCTTTGGCATTTTTGTCAAAGGGGGAGAAGAAAAGAAAAGAAATCAAATATGGGAGAAGAGAAAAGATCAAATTGAGAGAAGCATTAATTAAGGGGGAGATGACAAAAGGAGGAGAACTGACAGATGATCTGAAACTGGCAAGCAAGTTGCAGATGATGATAATATTTTCATTGTATATTTGATTAGTGTTTCCATCAATGTCAAAGGGGGAGATTTATGGCATTTGGCATAACTGATGCAGATGAGTTGATGCAGTTGAAGTCTAATGACTGCACTGGTAAAGGATAGAAGTCTATTTGTGATGAAGAGATTGAGATTATATGAATAGATGACATGATTAGTTATTTGTGTTGTCATTGATGGCAACTAATCTCAAATGATGTTCATGATGTTTTGTTTTGTCATCTCAGTGATTTGGTTTACCGGAAGAGAGGGTTTACCAAGAGTGAACTAAAGTTTGTGAATTAGGACTTTAATCAGTAAAGCAGAGTTCATTTGATTAGATTCGATTGATCAGTGATGATTGGTGATTTTTGGTTTGAATGGTGAATTTGTATCATGGAAAGGTGTATCTGACCAGAATCGAAACTTGTGGAGATTACCGAAAGGCGTGTTTCAAATTTCTGATGAAGTTTTGCTAAGGTTTTAGTAGGGTTTAAGACTGGTGAAGAAATCATCAAACTGGTAATGATTTTTGTTATGACAGTGATCGATGGTGAGTCTATATAAAGTTTGTAACATGACACAACCCACATGAAATATTTAATTATTGTTTTGGTGTGATTCAAGGAAGAATTTCTTGGGAATCAACAAAATTCTTAGTAGAGTGTTTTGAGGATTTGATTTTGGTATAGATCGGATTTCTGTGATGGTTTACGATCAACCAATGGTTGATATTACATTCTAATTTGTTGTAATGATTTGTGTAATGATCTGTGATGATTTCTTATTATTTTAATTGTAAATTCATGATGTAATTAGGGTTTTGTGGCCCACCTAGTTGAGATGGCTATTTAGGATGACATAGTTGAGGTTTATTGTGTCGGTGGTCTTAGAAAATGTGTTAAGCCATCCAAGTGAAGTGTGAGATCTTCCTAAGAGTTGCACAATGTTGTGTATAACTAGATCTAATCAAGCAAGTAGAGGAGTGCAACTAAACAGATCATTTTTCTTACTATTGTTCCCTAATAGTTGCAGCAGGTTAAATCCCTTAACCGGGTAGGTCCTAACAAGCCTTAAATATTTAATTCTCCTAATAGAGAAGCTCTCAAAAGATTGTTAAATCCTCTCACAAGGTTGATCCTAACATATCATCAAGCTCCTAGCCGAGTTGCTAGGCAAATCCCCTAACTGGGTGACTCCTAACAGGGCATACCTCAAAAGAGTACAAATATTTGTGGGTGCCAACTCCTGCCATGGTTTTTCCCTATTTGGGTTTCCACATCAAAAACTTATGGTGTTAATATGTGGAATATTTTTCATATGATGTTCTTGTTTAAGTTTCATTTCATGCATTATTTCTGAGACAACGGTTATGATGTTTTGTCAGAAGCTTATCAGAGGTTTCCAGTACAGATAAGAAGTTGTTTGAGAAAATTTTTGATCTGATTGATAAGGTTAATGAGTTGGTAAATGATAAATTTTATATTATTTCTTTGGTGGTGAAAGTATTGATTGATGTGGTAAATGATTTGATTAATGTGTTAACCAAATCTGATAAAGAGGTTATTAGATCTAAAGAAGAAGTTGAGATATTTGTTAAATGGTTTCAGATCTGAGATAAGTTTGTTTTGGGGTTTAAAGTTTCAATTGGTCTTAATATTGATTCACCCCCCCCTCTCAATATTAACCGAATCCTCATAGGATTAACAATGAGTTTTGTAACACCTAGAAACTATTCACTCTGTCGGTTAAACTTCTTTTTTGTTTCAGTGCTTCTCTTTCTTATTGGTCTTCTGTTCTTACTTTCTAAATCCTCTACAACTCAGTTTCAGCCTTGTTGGATCTTCTTTGAAACTCACTATGCTCTCCTTCACTCTATGTTGCTATCTTACCAGTTCAAACACTATCGGTTTAACAGACTATTATAATTTATAATAGTTTACCAGTTATCTTAACCCTTATCGGTTCTTCTCCAACACTCAGTCGCTTCAATATTTTCTATCACACTCAGACTGGTCAAGTCTTGCCTCATAGAGATTCACTGTATCATAAATCTCTCTTCAAGAATCCTCTATCAACATACTTAAGTTTTTGATCTGCATATTTATATAAATGCTTTCCCACCAAAACAAAAACTCAAAATTCACACACTTAGGGTTTTCTTCACCGACCTCGATCCATATCAAATTGGATCTCATCTTTCTTGAATCGACAACCTACAATAGTACAGCAAAAAAAATTGTCCTATCTTATTCTTCCTATGAATGTTTTCTATATTTAGCAAACTAGACTCTATTCATCACTCTTTATTTTTTCTATCACAGTAAATGATCTAGCAGTTTCTTTATCTAGATCAACTAGATGATCAAATATCCTTCTTCAATCATGATGTCAAAGAATAAAATATTTTCCCTTTGATCTACTTTGAGCCACAATCCTCAGCAACTGATCCGGGATTTTTGTAGTTGATATTTAAAATGAACTTAGTCGGTAACTACCTCACCGATGCACCATTCACCTACCAATGCACGTTCACCACCTAGAGTCCACATGACATATCTGTCAGCATCCAACTCACTTGATTGTGTCAGTTCAACTTTGGTCATCGACCGAACATGCTACTGGTATACACTAACTGGTTAACCTTCATATCATGCACTTCTCTGTTCTATCGGTTAGAACATGTTATATCGGGCTACACTTACTGGGTTTTCCTTCTTACCAGTTGACATCCCATATCAGTTGACATCAACATGCCAACAATCTCCAATGTCGGTAACAATATCTTGCATACCTATTGACATACTTACTGGTTGACATCAATGACAATACAATGCCAATCGAGTCAAGGCATGAAAGATCAGAATGCAAAAGTGAGTCCTAGGTGAGGATGAAATTGTATCGGGATACAATTTATGATGCTACACAATCATTTATAAAATTTATTACTTATGCACATCTATTATTTAATTAACCACATCATTTCTATATCAAATTGCTTAATCATTTGGTTGATCACAATATTGCATATTACTATTTCATATTGTTTAATTGATTTCATTAGTTTTATCTCATATCACTTAATTTTTTAATTAATGGCATATGTTATAGTTTAGACAATGAATTTTTTCCTTTAAAAATCTCATTATATGGTTAAAGAAATTAATTTTTTTTCACAATGAAGATATTTAATGGATGTGATAGTTTCTTAGCTATTCTTATGACACTCCATCCCTATTCTAAATATCATCCTACACATAAGTACATTTTAGAAAAAGAGAATGATAAAACTATCACCTCTATCAATGCTCTCTTCTAGAGATGAAGTATTGATGGATCATGTGTGTCCTTCTCCTATTATTGGTCCTACCCATGGGTATATTTTAGCACAAGAGGATAATACCATTAATATTTTCCCTAATGATACTTTACCTTCTATTCACTTGAATGAAATCCCTTCTAGAGATAAAGAATTGGTGAATCATGTGTGTCCCTCTCTCAAAATTGATTCTACCCATGAGGATCTTTTTGTGCAAGAGAATGATATCATTAGAAATGTTTCCAATTCTCTATCTTATAAAGATGAATCTTTAGTGAATAAAGAACCCAAACAATATCTAGTGAAAACAATTTACATTACTCAACCTCAAATTAAACCTATTATTACTATTAGAGGAATCCTAGATCTCAAACCACAAAAAAAACTAGTCATAATTATCAAAGGTATTAAAAACCCACCTATACATCCTATTTAATCAAAAACCTCAATACCATGTATTTTCTCACACATAACACTCTTAACAATAAAAAGACACAAATATTCTTCCTCCTCAACCTTTTCTCCCTTCACCTTCTCGTCTTTCACAACATGTTGGTTAGGAATGTGATCTTGTTGAGAAACTTTGTGGTACTCTAGCTAAGATCTCTATTTTGTATTTAATTTAAACTTCACCTACATACCATGAGATGCTCTAAGAAGCCTTACAGAGGATAGTTGTTCTACCTTCTATGAGATTGAATGAGGTAGTAGCCTTGTTTGACTATATGCATGTAACAAAGATGGATATTATTTTCTCACAACATTATACCACCTTCAGAAATTAATAAACAATATAATTCCCTAGTGATTATGGATCTCATTAATAAACATGGATTTAGGCATACACTAATTGATAAGGATCAAATATTAATTTTTTGTAGTGTTTAATTGTTACATAGAATCTAGTGGATACATCTCTTATTCAACCAATTTTTTTCTATATTTGTGGATTTGATAATGTTGGTAAATAGTTGTTAGGAAAAATCATATTAGCTATTATGGTAGGACCTATGACTTTACTCCCTCCTATTTCCTTAAATGTTGGTTTGGTGGAATGTAGAGGCTAGATATAAAGCATAGAACACTAACTTCTTAAGCAATAAATCCAATACTTGGATGTCTCAAATTATGAAAGTGGGAAGAAGAGGAAATATATCAAAACTAGACCCTCATCCTCTAAGGGAAAAAAGCCTAAAGGTAGACCCCTGATTAGCATTTCTTTGAAAGAGGAGACTTTGGATGACTCTGGGGAGGAGTACCCTCAAGGGAGGCTGAAGAAGAAGACAAAAGCTCACACCCAGGCTAGGAAAATGCACAAGAAGAAAGACGAGACTGTTAAGGAACCAGAAGCCCACAAGCAAGTAAGGGCCCTGGAAGATGATCAAAATTTGGAAAAGGAGACCATGGAAGAGGCTCCCAGGGCTGTTGACACAACCATCCAGCACACCCCTAAAGAGGAAAAGGCAACTCCTAGAAAAGTTGACCCCCCGTCTAACCCTCCCCCCGAGGGTTTGCAAGGTTTCATGGAAACTATGGAGTGGCTCATCAATGGTTACAAGAAAGCTATGGATGAAAATAAAAAACTCTGTAACAAAATCTTGATCCTGGAAACCATCAATATAGGGGAAGGGAAGACCATGGCCAACTTCATAGAGGACTTGAAAAGTACCATCACCAAAGCTGAAGACATAAGAGATGCTTTCAACCCTAGGTTCAAAAAAATTGAGAAGGATTTGCTAGAAAGAAAGAATCTTGTTGACACTAATGACCATACTCTCACAGAAACTGTCAGCAAAATTGGTAAAATTGAGGAGTGTCTGAAGAACATTGTTGAACAGAGCCTTAGCATCCTGAAGATTTCAGCCAACAACACTAACACTCTCATCAGCAAACTAGATGATGAAAAGGAAATCCTAGACATTGACCCAGAAACGGAAGGAACAGGGGAAGCTCAAGGCCCCAGAACTCACACCAGAGGCAAAAAGAAGGACAAAAAACCTAACAAGGATCTGGAAGACCTTAAAGCTATTGGGGATACTTACGACGAGCTGGTGACAAAGACGGAGGACTTGTTGAAGAAAATTTTTGTGTAGCGCCTTCTTAGTTTCTTTGCTATTGTTAGTTTTGTTGTCCTTTCAGTTCACTCGCTTTTTGCCAGTCTTTTTGTATGTGATTCTTAAGCACTGATCTTTTTGGTGTCTTATCTTAATATCTTATGTTAAAGGTTTTAGGTCCTGAAAACCTATTTTTTTAATTAATCAGAACAACTACAACACATTGGCTAGGTGAGAAAAGTGTTTTTAACTGATATTTATTTAATATGTACAAAAATAACTATACGTATCATCATATTGTGTTGCGGGAAAATTTTTAAGGAAATTGTTGGCATTTTTATACCATCCTTATGCCTATAATTGATAGTTTATCTAAGAAGACCAAAATGGGCCTTAAAACCCTACAATAGATATGTCATAAAAGCCTTAATGTTTAAACTCGAAGCCCCAAATCCTAGCCTTAATTTCCTTTTCAACCCACATTCTAATTTCATGTTGACCAATTGGTTTAGTCATTACCACTTAAGTTCACTAGTTCAAGGCCTGTACATTGTCCACTTATCAGTCCTATCCTACCCAGTTACCAGCTTGTTCTTTAACATATGCTCCCATGTAAATTAGATCTGCTAACCATTTTGTCATGCGGGGTCGCGAGGTGAACAATATCTTTAGCTATCATCCAATGCATACACCCCACGTAAGTCATGATATTGTCAGTGGATTTTCCATGAGGATATGGGGTAAGAATAAAAGGGAGCTTCCATGTGCCTTGTGCCCCCACAAGCCATATGGTGGGTCCCAATAGGTCATCGTAGGGTCATGGGGTGTTATAAAGGGAATTTCTCATGTGATATTAGCCATTGATATAGATGGTCAATGGATACATTTTAAAGGCCATTGGGAAAGTTTCCAAGTGATAGTGAACCATCCAATTATGTGCAAAGGAATTGATCAATGACTAGATTTCAAACCTGTGACCTACACATTCAAATCTCAATGGTCAAATGGCAGTGGCTGATAGAGGAGGTTGAAATTGTATGCTCAACAACCCCAACCATTCTCAAACCTAATATTATTCCAAATGGAACCATTCTCAATCTAGGTTCTATAGATGTAATCTGGGATGTTACCATGCCCATTTATAACTATTTGAGGGCCTCCTCTTCTAACAGAGGATGATCAAAGGCTATCAGTCAAATTGGATGCCTGATTTGCAAGGGATTCCTATCTCCTCAACTGTAGAAAGAATTCATTGACAACTACTTCTTCACTCCAAAGGATCAAATATACACGCAACAATCAAATCTTAAATCTGATATGTTCCTTATCATTGATTCTACAACCCAACCCTAGTCAAGTTAGGGTTTCAAACTCAATTATAAATTAGAGTTATGACTGAACTATAAAGGAAATATTGTAACATAATTCAAGGGTTCTTTCCTTAGTTCTCTTATAGAAATTCATGTTTTTTTGTAACTATAACTTTTGTCTTGCCTTATATTAATAAATTTTTGTGTTTTACCTCCTAGTGCAAATATTTTGTCTAAAGTATCTTACCTTCTTATTTGTATACATTTTGATTTGTTTCTAAATTGTATGATGTGTCATTTTTTCTCATAAATGTTGCATTGTGAGTATTTTTCTTTCCTTTTAGCATTTTTTTGAGTTCTAACCTTCATACAAGATGTAGGAGACTATTTAAGATAGGAAGTTGTGTATGCCTTTGGGAGTTTTCATTGGTGTATTGTGTATTCATAGGAAGGGAGAATCACATTATAATCTTGGTGCATCACCTCCCTTTATTTTGTGTATTCCCTCTACCTTTTTTCTCTGCAAGTCATTAGAATAGGTTTAGAGGTAGGTGTTAAAGTGTTGGGTTCCTTCAACACTGTACCCTGATTAGAGAGGAACTTAGCCTTCTCTAGAGACTCAACCTCATCTAGCAAAGGTACCAGACTTTGAGGTTATTTCCATGTTTCACAAGGTTGTCTGAGTTAATAGCTCAGGCAAGGGTACAAAATTTTGTGACAATAAAAATAGAATTATATTACATGTTCTTTTGGATTAGATTATGGATAATTTTTTGACAACATAAATGACATCATTCATTTAGTGGAATCTTCATCACCTGGGTCTTGTATTTCATTGTTCTATAGTTGTCTAAATAATCTAAAGAGAATCTCTCTTCTTTTTTATGTCGTAATAATCCAATGTAAAATTTTACTTGCCTAACTAGAATAATACTTCCTACTAATTGAAGCTACACATAATATAGAATTTGGGAAGGAACTAATTTAATAAGCATTGGTTTAGAAATTTTCATCAAGTTTTAAAGGGTTCTAACAAAATAAAAGAGATACTATTTTATGTTCTTAATTCACATTGATCTAGCACTTGAGGCAGTGGCTAAAGATGGAGAGAATACAATCTATAATAATGTGCACTCCTTCCCATACACCCCATGTAACCTGCACATGGATATTTCTACATTGGAAAACAAAGTATAATGAATGGGACACATAATAAATGACTGAGGAAGGGAAACATCTATAGGGCAGGGCAATAGTCATTCTAGAGAGGGAGTTTTAATTTACTTATGTTTCTTTTTTGTGTGATGTATTTATCCCCACTATTGGCTAAGCTCAACGAGGAGATCATGGAGGCTTCACAATATAGAGGCCAAGAAGTGATTGGATTATTGAGACTAGAAACTCGTATAATATTTCTAATAATATGTGTTCACTATATTATGATCAAAGTAGAATTTGATATATCATTCAAAATAAGAATTCAAGATCGGATATTTTTAATCAAACTATGATAATTACAAAATGAGCTTGAACTATGGATATCATTTCATCTGTTAGAGTATATGCAACCACCAATACTAAGAGGTGTATTTATTACAAGGTGTTAGATAGATAGAAATATATTTTCTTTACCCAAACAATTCATTAAATCCTTTCCTCATTGAACTAACACTAATGTAAAATGGTACCATAATCATATTTTATTTTTCACTTTACCCTATCAAATACAATGAGACCACTTTTCCTTTTCTATTTTAAAACACTATTAAATATCATAGTAAGAAGAGGAAAAAACATCTATTCATTAAACAAAATTTTATTTTTTAAATTAATGTTCTCACTAATATAATAGAAAAGCTAAGATTCAAATGTGATGAGTTCAAAAGTAAATTTTACCATAAATTATTATTATCATTTGTTTCATATTTGCAAAAATGTATTCTCCTTTATAACTTATCACATTTAAATGCATTTCATTTCATAATAAAACTCAACATTCACCCATTAAAATTCATATATGAATGTTGTTCTCCATTGAACACAAGTGAGTCATAAAGGCTAAGTTTGCAACATTAGATTCCTTTTTCTCTAAATAAATGAGATATCAATTGTGTAAATTATTTTCTATGGGATGATTATCTCAATATATTCAATCAATCGTAAGATTAGAAATGGTAGTAAATAAGTTTCCAAATGAAGGGATTTGCTCTTACTTCAAGAGGGATCTATATTCTTAGATCAAAACATAAAATAAAACTTATTGCAATTCCTCTTTCTTAGTGACAAGAGTAAGTTTCAATTTACAATGCTACTTTATGTAAGAAAGTTAAGTAGTGGAACAGCTTCCTACACTAACCTTGAGAGGAGGGTAATGCAAAACTTTTACAGATTGTTATAATAGTTGCATAAACTTAACAAAAATAAACATAATATCATGCATACCACAACAAAAATTTATATGGGGAAAACCCTTTCGCGAGAAAAAAAACCCCACACTCCAAAAGTAGCTCAATATATTATTCAGCAATCAATAACAGATTACAATATACTTGCAGAGAAATCTCTTCATAGGATTACCACTAGTCAGAGATTGAGGGGTAACTCAATAGCCATAAGACTCTTTTTTAATACAACCTCTATCTCACGCACCTCATATATAGGAGATACAATACAAGAAATCATCAAATGGTATTACAAAACCATGGGCTTAAACCACCCAATAAAGTAGATTCAACCTTATCTCTATGCTAGATACCCTATGACATGTCAAAACACACATAAACATGTGTTCCTTGCTTTTACATCTCATTTATGTGTGTGATGCAATTTATATTTCCTATTTTAGGAGTCCAAACTTCCAGAGGCCATAACTTGTGAACTTGGTGTGTGATTGACAAACTGTTTAATGCGCTAGAAAGCTCATGAAGTGCTCTATCACCTCATAACCGGATACGCTAATTATGTCCAACTTTCAAGGCATTTTGGAGGTTCTAAAGTCCTCAAAATTAAATTTAAACCTTTCATCACACCCTCCAAAAATAGAAACTTTAATATCTTCAAAACTAACTATGATCTCACAACAAAAATTTGGCGGCATGCTTATCTAGCCAATCTGAAACTTTGAGGAGAATTTTGCACCATTTCATGATCAAATGAAAACTTACTATAAATAGTGACCTTATGTAAATGCAAGTTTGGGACACCATTTTCTCAACACTTTCATCATAAGGTAGTAATTTTCAACATCTTACAACTTCCATGTAATATAGCTTGGACAATCATTTCAAAAACAATAGAAGAGAAACCCATAAGAGACATGTCAATGGATCAATACTTGCTCTTTTATCACATAATAAAATTCTTAAACGAAACATAATGAAGTATATTTTAAAATAACATATCACAACAATCATATGGTCTTGAACGAGGAATGTCAATGGGAAAAGCATGGAAACAAATATTTCTCTCTACCCTACTCTAATGGCCACATGGAGCCTTGTAGGCTCTAGACTTACCCCTAAGAAAGAAAAATATTATAGACCCATGTCATATTCATTGAGTCTTCTCATATACCACAAAATGACCAAAGATATAACATATTATCAAAATGTTCATATGATCACTACAAAATTCACACAATTCTAATTATACCACTCACTCAACATCCCATATTAGAGTTTGTTCCTATCAAAATATAGATGAAACTTGTAAACCTATCTCAAACTTACATCACATAAACAAGAAGGATATAGGGAGTATGAAATACTTATCTCTCCAAATATATGCATCATTGGTCTCCATCTGTACATGAAATTCTCCTTCCTTCTCTCAAATCTCTCATCCTTTCTCAAAATTGTATAAGAGTTATCCAAAATAGAGAAGTGGGTAACAACCAATCATTCCTTTTTGCAACAATATATAGGAAGCTTCAACTTTGATCCTTGGATGGGGGAAGATGACACTTGTCACCCTTTCATCCACTCTATGAGGGTCTTTTTACTCATTTAAGATGTGATAATCACTAGGATACCCCATCCCCCAAGACATCCCTCTTAAATTAGGTATGGGGGTGGGGTGGGTACCCTTAATGCATATTATGCCTCCAATCCTCAAATTAGTCACTCATATTAATAAGGATTTTTAGAGTGGTAAATCAAGTCCTTTGACTTTTACTATGTATCCAGTTGGCCCCCACCTCAAGTGTATGGACCCTAGGGGTCTTTTTTAACACTCTAATCAACAAAATTGGCCAAAACTTACCCTTTTAAGACCCATTTAATGTTTCATCCTAGTTTCAAAATTAGGTAAGATTTTTTCACACCCTAACTCCACTTACATGACAAGACTCAATTAAATACCTCCACAATCACCATTAACCTTCATCCATAGTATAAAACCTCATAAAAACAATTATCTCAAATGATAAACCCTCATTTAATGGTTAACCTTTTAACTTCTCAAGGGGGAAATTGACTTGGAATAAATGTTTCTCCATTCTCTCATAGGCCTTGTTACTTTCCTGCACATAGACAACATATTCACAAACATGGTTAGATCATAATAGTAAGTAAAATTATTTGCTCTCAATATTTTATCAAGTTTTCTAAAGAATATCAAGAATATCTCCATACAATCATCTCATTTGTCATTCCCAATCTATTTAACCATATATTGAAAAAAAAAATTGTAACAATTTAGGGTTGTATTGGATATGTGAGGTAGGGTCATACATTAAGGATATAACATGTTAATAAATCAATTTTAACTATGTATAAGAAATATCAATATCATTATAATGTTTATTTAAATATATAAAACTATATATACTTGCTTGTATTCACTTATTCCATTTTATCATATGCATCCTCTCTTTTTTGCAATGCATCTATAATTGTCTCATGTTCTTCCATAGAAAGAACATCCATAACTCTTTATTAGTAGGTATCTCTCAATATCTAATTAGTTTTATATGTGTTTCCACAATCAAATGTGAGTAGTGTACAATATTCTTATGTGTTTCACAATCTTCGAGTGCAAGTAAACCATTCTTTCTTATTAGATAGTTTTATAGACAAGTGCTAATAACCATCACCAAACACATCGACCCATCCAATACTCTATTTTCTCTTCATTCTCTCAAAGTGAAAAAACAGCATACACATGTCCCACAAACAAAATTCAATTCAATAGCTTAGGTGACATAATCTGACCTACATACATACATTCATATATATAATTAAATGTATTACAAAATAATGTAATAAAGCAGAATAAATTAAAATAAATTACCTGCTTCTACAAGGTTTGAAAAATGGTCATAGTTATCCAATGAAAACACTTGATTATTGCCTTCAATTGTTGTTTCATATTGATCATGTGTTAGTGTGGGTGTCAATGATCTTTTCTTCACATTCTTCAACCCATCATGTATTCTCACATGCTTCCCAACCACCTAAAATACAAAATTGACATAAACATGCAAGCTCCATTGTCTAAATAGTCCATGTGCTTTCATTTGAGCTCTTAAATGAATGTTGTTTTCTTGATCCACTATTGGTCTCATAATTTTGTCTAGTAAGAATGTTTTCTTCTTCAACTAACCAAAAGAATCATCAAACTGTAGAGTTCTCACTTGATCTTGCGGATAATTTTATATCACATCAATCCACAAATGCACATACATCTTTAAATTTTATTGCATCATCAAATTTAAATTGCAAGCTCTCTAGAAAGAACTCTTTTAACACATGCACCAACTCTATCATATTCTCCGTTACCATGTCCAACTTCAAAAAGACTCCATATATGTTGGATATTGTTTTCCTTGTGAGCACTACTTAACCAATAAAATATTTGAGATTTTTTAATTGTCTTATACAATTGTTTGACCATACCAAATGTTCTGTCATTTGGATTCCTCTTTCTTTTAATTTGTTGTAAAATATATTGAAACAATATTGAACAAAATCTAGCAAATGTAGTTGGTTATCACTCAAATAAAAATGGTAATCCCTCAAAAAAAACTATCATTTACATGTTTGTATACAATATAAACAAATATGGCTACCTACATTAAATTATAATATTAAGGTTGAATTTTCTCTTATGGAGAAAGACTATAGTTTTATGCAAATTCAACCATAGATTATAAAGTTTTAATTGGACATGTGTTTCTACATGTGTAATATTTTCCATCAAGCCATCGAGCATTTTGAAAGTGTTTCACATATTTTGGTACAATATTACTCTTAAATTATGAGATGAATGCATGCACACTAATTCTTTATGTCATTAAATCACAACACTTTCTAGTTTTTCCATACTTTAAGAATATTTAATTTTCTTGAATCTTTTCACATCCACTAATTGTTGTCCAAAATCATGTACAAAATACTTGCACTTATACATTCTCCTAACAATTAAAGGTTGTCACATTTATTGCATTATTTAGAAATTCATGCACTTAAATAAAATAATTTTCCATTAGATATTTCACAAAGAAAACCTACTATAAACTCCTTGATTGTTTGAGGTGGCATATTATAACCATATTCCGACATGATTTTATTAGTATGTAAAGTACAATATATATATCAAAAAATATCATAATTGTTAGTATTAACTGGTGACTGAGAGGCGGGGGGGGGTGAATCAGTCAAAACAATTTATTCACAATTCAAACATTCACACTTACCAGTCTGCAATTATCCTTCCAAATTAACTGAAACATTACATAAATCATGAATGCAAAGAACATCAAAGAAAACAGATTTGCATGCACAAATAATCATCATATAACACTAGCAATTATATGTGGAAACCCTCAGTTAGAGGGAGAAAACCACGGTGGGGATAACCCACAATCTCTTTTACTGCAATAAAAAAGAGTGCCCTGTTAAGAGCTTACAACCAGTTCTTTCTAAGAACATCACCCTGTTAGAAGTGACTGGTATCCAGTTAAGAATACCTTAGAACGTGTTAAAGTTCACCTTGCTAGAGGATTTTACAACTTCATATCTGAAGTGACTCGGTTAAGAGATTTTACATAAAGAACCGGTTAAGGTTCATTTTGTTAAGGGATTTACAATGCTGCAATTGTTAGAAGGCAATAAAGATGATTGATCTATTTGATGACACTACCTCTATCTCATAGATCCACTTTGCATGCTTTTTTCTTCTGATCGGTGTCAGCTTCACTGATCCATACCTCTATCTACTGCACTCTATTTTGCTCCCCCTATTTACATTCACACAAATCTTTTTCACATTGACAACAACACAATCAGAATGAATGATGTGAATATATTAGCCTTTAGTTCTGGCGCTAACTTTTCCCTCCAAAAATCAAATTAAAAAATTTGTTATCGTTCCTCAAATTGCTCTCCAAAAATCATTCTGGAAATATTGGTTAAGACAACACTTCATGCCAAAAAGCTTGTTGGTTGATAATAGAAGACTGCCAGTTCAATTAGATGTTATCTAGATGTTTCTAAGTCTATCGGTTGAGACTCCTATATTGCCGGTTGTCACCTATGTACCTGTCCAATTCTACCTAATCGGTTACCTCCTCTATACCAGTCTACTTTATACTTGGTCAGTTAACCCCTGTATACCGGTCTGCTAACCTCTTAGTTGGTTAACCCTTGTATACTGGTCTACTCACTGCGAATAGGAATAAGAACTCTTGTTCTTCATTGGTTACCCTTTACTCCTTTATCAATGGACTGTAGAGACTTAGAAGCTGATGTTGCCGACAATGACAACCATTTCACCAATCATACAAAATGCATCATAATGCCAAAAAACTCCCCCTTTGGTATTGGTGGCAAACAATTCAAAATATTCATGTATGTGTCAGTGTTGATCCCTTGTTTATGTGCCTCATGTATATACAAACTCCCCCTTTTAACATCAATGGAAAAGAATGTACAAAATAATTCATGAAAGTAAAGCAAAAATGTCTTTGAAATTTTCCTTAGCAGCTTGCAAAGAGGATTCCCTTGAAGGCTTCACCTGTTTCATGGTATTGAAGTGTCCATGCAAAATTGTAACAAAATCCTCCATATTATCTACTATCTTATAGTCAGGTGCACTTATGAGGCTTTCTTCTTCTTTGACATTCCTTTACATGAGATCAATGATTGGTGCAAGGTAGCACTATAGCTCTAATAGATTAAGAGCTCGTTTATCCTCTTCATCTTTTAACTTTTTGATTTCATGAGTTAATTGTTTGACCTTTCCACTAAAGGTCGTTGCAGAGCTTGTAAGAGGATCAAAAGAACCTATTAGATCTTGGATTTCCCTTTGAGTCTGAGCTCTTTTATATTCAAGATCTTTGATTAAATCAGTGAAGCTTGATGACTTGACCAATAATTGGCCAACTTCCTATAGTATAGATTTGACCTCTCTGGTGTTGGTGGAGAGAGCAACTTTGCCAACTGATACGTGTTCCATTAATTTTTCACCTCTCCTTGTTTCATACTATCTAACTGCAACCTTCTCCAGATCAGTTTCCTCTGAACCGATTGCTTTGACAAGAGTGCCCAACTAATCAATGATGGGTGCATTTTCATCAATAGCAATGTTAGGAATGAGATCAAACATAATGGTCTTGTTTGAAACTTGACTTGGTGTGGGCTGCAACCTTTGTTTTTGAATGTTTGGTTGTGGTTGTTGACATTGATATGTTGATTGAACCTATTGATATTCCACCATTGGTTCAGCTATTTGTGCACATTGTATAGTTGGTTGGACATATTGTTGAAATTGGACCATTGGTTGTGTTGGTTGTATATGTTGGACCATTGGTTGTGTCTATTGGAAATGTTGAACAATTGGTTGCGATGGTTGAAAATCTGATTGATAGTAAACACCTTCTTGTTCTTGTTGTGGAGGCACATAATGTTGAAATTGATGTTGTCTCTTTTCTTCAAATTGTTTCATCATCTCTATTTGTGAGAGGAGAGCTAGTATGTCTGATCATTCAAGAAGAGATCTTACATCAATTGGCTCAATCTTTGGATTTCGACCTGGAAAATTTTTAAACATTTTGGACATTTGCGATCTATTCTTCTCAATGTTTTTCACTCTTTGTTCCAAAATCTCTTGTTCTTGAGCTAGTTTCTCCTCTAGTTTTTGTATTTGGAGACTTGTTTCATCATAAAAAGTTTGATCGATATTGCCTTGTTGTTGGGTTGGATATAATTGTGATTGCCTTGGATTAAAATCCAATTGCATTGTTGGTTGATACATCAAACTTTGTTGCATCATTGGTTCTTGGAACCTTGTTTCAATAGACATGTCACTATGCAAATGCAATATTTTTGGAAATTTTCAAGGATAATATATGATATGCAAAATAGATGAAAATGCAATCTATGGCAAGAATGCAACCTATGTTTTTGTTGTTTTATTCAAGATTTTGACAAACTCATGAATGCAATTCTAAAAATGAGACCCTTAGGAAATTGAAATGGTGTCTAGACCTCAAAGGACAAAAGGACAAAATGACAATGTCTCCCCTATATGCTTGGATACTAAGCTAGGTTTGACGAAAATGATATTGATGACAAAAAGACAAAAATTTGATAAGGTCTAGACTTCTTAACAATGACTTAGGGTTTATCAAAGATTTGCATTACTCAAGTATGACAAAACCTATTTTTGACACTATATGCAAAGGGACAATTACTATGCAAATGACCCTAATATGATATGATAATGACCTAAGCTTAATGAAGAGACCTAGGGTATGCAAATGCAAATGTATGACAATGTCAACCTAGGGCAAAACCTAAGGTTGAATTATGAAATGGTATTACCCTAATGCAAGAGGACACATGCAAATGAATGACCCTTATTGATATGCAAAGGAGTATGACCTAGGTGAAACCTAACCTTGGTAGTTGACAATGAATTTGCAAAATGCAAACCTAGGATGAACCTAAATCTAAGTGACATGAATGTTGAGACAAGATTTTGAAAAATGTCTGACAACCATGTTCGAAGGTGTTGTGAACTTTGTTGAATGAAATACTCTTGTGTTTAAACTTGTTTTGAATCAATTTGTCTTGTTTTTGAAATGAGACACAACTCAACTTTTGACAAGCAAAGAAGACAAGATATTTCAACATAGACTCAAGAAAATCATGCTCATTCACACATTTCTTATGGTAGGTAAGGACAGTAGGTACTTGAGAGGTAGACTCGTTATGAGATTCAAGGAGAATACATAGATGCTTGACCCCACGGGCTCCCCTCCACAACACTCACTTCTTAGGGTAGCCAAGCATCAGTCCCCATGGAAATCTCCCAATGGAGAACTTAGTATCTCTTCCAAGTATCCGAACTCCTCCTTCTCAAGCAACTAGAAGGATTTTTGGCCTCTAAATACAAGGTGTTTAATAAGGATTTCTATTAAGCATTACTCCTTGGTGTCACACAAGTGTGATTGAGACATAAGCCCACCAAGATACCAAACAAATGTAGTCGCGCATGCATGATTTAGACCGTGAGGCCCTACTCAGATCTTGATATGAGAAAGAGTCCAAGGGTCATCACTTCCCAAGTAACTACAATTCTCACGTAACCCTTCCTTCAAAGATTTTGCCCATCAGGTATTTATTTATAGTGAGTTAGAATGCCAAGGTACTCTAGCTCTGCTCACTTTGGGTCGTTCCCTTCTCATGATTGTCACTTGCTTGCAAAAGAAAGCAAATGGTCAGGAAGGCAGGCCCTCTAAAGGTGACAAACAATCCAAAACATGAGAATGGTATTGAAGATCTGGATTTCTGATCACCCTAAGAAGGATGAGAGCATACTCTCCTACTCCAATGTCAAACTTGACAAACAAAGTAGACACATGTTCATTCCATCCTACTTAGCAAACATACTAGGTGCCTAATTATGAATCACAAACACAAAGTTCGGTTGGAATACAAGGCAGCCTGCAAAATCACTAAGTTAGAAGTTTGATTTGTTTGGTCTTTGACTAGCGAACCTGCATAAGATTTGTTAGTAGTTTCATTTTTGTCTTCGCCATGTGTAATGCCAAGGTGCTGCACAGAGAATCAGTACCAAAGAAAACCAGAATGCAAGAAACAGAATGAAAACCAAAAAAAAATTTTAATTTTTTTTTTTTACACAAGCACAGAATGCATTGACACAGGCGCAGATCCCTTTGACACAGGCACAGGAATGTCCAGAAAACTCTGAGTTGCTCTATTTCTTGAGTTTTTCACCTACAAACAACTCAAAAGCACTCAAAACATGATTAAGGGGTTAGTTCACGTCGGGTTCACCAATTAATGTAGATAGGAATCTAAAAATCATCAAAGCAATAGACATTAAACTAGCTCAATCACGAAAACTCTATTGCAATGATAAGAAAACCTACAAACATTCAATAGAGATATGGAAATAAAACATTAAATTCAAATGCAAACCATCACAAATGTGGATGTCTCCTCCATGATTTTCCATTGTCCTTCTTTCTCCTTCAAATTGCTTTGTTTTGTGGATCTCACCTTCAAGTGCATAAGCATAATGTGAAAGCAAGATTGACAAGACTGTAGCGCAAGAATGCTAGAAGCGTGATTGATTCGGGGATCAAGGACCATGATTGAAAAAATTCATCCAATTTATAGATAAATTGGAGAAATGACAAGATTAGCATGAAGAGATTTGAAAGGAAATTTCAAATCAAGAATGACAAATATGACAAATTATGACAAATTGACACTTTCTATGCAAGATTGATTGATTGACAAATTATGACAAAATTGACAAGGTTGCTATGCAAAATTGATTGATTGACAAATTATGACAAATTATGACAAATTTTCTATGTCATTCCCATGAAATTAGGAGAAATATTAGAAAAATAGGAGAAAATAGAAAATTAGATGAATTAGAAATTAGGAAATTAGAAAAATTATGAATTAGGAGAAATTAGGTAAATTAATTAATGATTTTTCATTCATTAATTAATTCACAAAAAGAGGAAAGAATTAATTAGCCAATTAAATAAATATTTAATTGTGATAAGAAGACTTAGGATAAATAAATAAATTATTTAACCTAGAGGTAAAATGACAAACAAGATTAAATGAATAAATCATAAAATCCTAGAAGATGAATTAGAAATGCAAGGATGACAATTAGGTCTTGACAAAAGATAATTGATGTCGATTCGATCATGATTTTGAATGACAAAGGACCAATGCTGACAAATGATTTGATTGATAAATGCACCAATTGATGAGGAACAATGACTAATTGATCCAAATTGACATGATTGAGAAGGACAACGATCGATGTCAAATCGATTGCAAAATGACAAGATTGAAAATGACAACGATCGATGACAAAATAGATTGCAAAATGACAAGATTGAAAATGACCATGATTGATGACAAAATAGATTGCAAGATGACAAGATTGATAAGAGGACAAAACCCTAATTCCATGATCGATTAGGATTGATGATGTCCAAAATGAAATCAAATTGATGATGTCAAAATATGCCAAATGAGCACACACATTGATGCGACAGGATAAGATTGACCAAAATCATGACTAAAGATTGTTATTGACAAGACCAAATTTGGAAGTGAGACAAATGAAGAATGCAGAAGAAGGACTCGATGCTCTCAAATGATAAAGACCAAGTGCGCAACATAGAAGAAATGTTAATGTGATGCAAAAACCCTAAAATAAGGCAATGTGCAAATGTTAAAGTATGACTCTGCAAGCATTGACCATTTTTAGACGTCTACATTTTGCCCCTCTTTCAAACAATGTGATTCTAAGTGTTGTTTCAAAGAACAATAATGAAAATGCCCTAGACAATGACAATGACATATGCATGCCCCCTCAAGGAATTGGTCGGAAACATCCAGAAAAGAGGCCAATTGATCGATAAGAATGACAGAAAATGATAGGATCGAAAGGATTGCTAAGACTGATGGAAGAAATGTTAGTAAGAAGAAATTAGACAGAGGACAGTTAGAGATGAAGAAAAACTTGCTTTCACCAATGCACAGAAGTAGGTGAGAACCTTTATTTATGTAGCAAAACGGATGCAGAGCATCATGGCATTGAAGGCCAGAGCTGAAACGCAACCCTTTTTTTGCAAAAGATAGACACATCGCACACAAGGAATGAGTGAAGCATCTTAGGGTGCATACATCAAGGGTCAAGGTATGTGCGGCGTTCACAAAGCGAATGTACTTATCACAGACACCCAATGATATAGTTTCCCCAGTTTGTGACAAACATTCCACAAACAGCAAACACAACAAAAAAAGGAAAGGGACCATGAACCATCCCGGTCACTCTAAATCACTCAGTGACATCCTCGAGCAACATAGGAACATGATTGAAGCCAAAGATAAATCAGTAAAAAGATAAGACGCACAAACTCAACCAAGTCAAACAAACAGTCTGATCGTCATTGTTAAAAGTGGAAAACAAGAATGATCATGCTGTCTGGTTCCAGGGAATGCAGTACCCTGTCTAAGATAGGACACAGTCTGGTTTCAAGTATACCACACCCTGTATAAGACCCATGATAATATTGACAAGGACCAATGGTAATGTTGATTCTATTTTGATTGATGTGACAACTGTGATCAAGTTGAATGCTTGCTTGGTCGAACAATTCATCTGTTATTGCGTGATTTCATTAAAGCACAATATTTGATTGATTGTCGTTGGATGTATGCTTAGTGATCTGTCTATGCACAAAGGGAACCATTTATTGACAAAATGCAAAATGCCAAGGAAATTGTTTTTGGATTTTGATGTTTTGCAAGTTTTTTTGTTCATTTTTTAGGACTTTATTTGACGTTTTTAGGGACTTTTTCAGGACATTTTTTCAATTTTTATGATTTGTTCAACACATTTTTTGACTTTTTTGGATTATTTCAGGACATTATTCGATTTTTTTGGATTTTTTCAGGACATTATTTGATTTTTTAGGGAGTTTTTTCAGGACTTTATATGATTTTTTTGGATTTTTTTTTTTTTTGGATTTTTTTAGGACATTATTTGAATTTTTTTTTATTTTTTCAGGACTTTATTCGATTTTTTATGATTCAATTTTGAGGACATTTTTCAATTTTTATGATTTTGCCCCACAGTGTCTAGCAAGGCAAGGAATATGACAGGTGAATAAATAGGCTTTCTGAAATGTTGGTGGATAGAGGGAAGACAAAGGCCTTTTATTATGGAGACAATACAGATGCAATTCTCAAGGGCTATGGCATGATGGGACAAGGGACTAGATATGACAATGTAAAGCAGTGACATGGCATGAGGGACATGTCAAGAGGTTTTTTGAAACTATGTTTAAATTTTGCGTCCTTATGTCACATCAAGATCAAGGAATGAAAAAGAGTGTATGGATAGTGATAAGATATGGATAGGATAAGCAAGACCAAGAATGGATAAGGGACATGGACTGAAGGTCAGGATAGGATACGGGATAGTGGCAGAAAGTTGCAATAAGCTAGGGAATATGGATGAAAGGTTATAATAAGCAAATGAATAAAGACCAAAAGTTATGATGGACTAAAAGCTACAAACAAGATGCATGATGCTCATGACGATCCTTAGCATTGTCAAGATCAAAGGTGGAAAGAGGAAATGGACATGAGGGACAATAGGATATGAAGGGTAATGATAGGGGTTCGATAGGATAATGGAAGAATGAAGGACAAAAGGATATGATAGGATAAAGCCTATCCCCAAGTGTAGTGTGCAAGAAGTTCATAGATTATGCATGACGCCTGTTTGCTAGGTTTTCATTACGGTACTTGCCCAAGGTGCCTGTTTACCACGTGTAGCGTCCTAAAATTGTGACACTTGCAATTTCGACTGCATTTGGGTCTTCATGATGGTGATGCAACACAAAACCTGAATGGAGACCCCGAAACTTGTTCATGAAACCAAAAACTGCATTTCTCAGCACCCTGGCCTGATCCTCTTTGCACCCTGCTGTCCTGGGAGGTGGGACCATGGCACCCAGCACCCTGGTCCTTCAGGACTAGGGTGCCCAGTGCCCTGGTCCCCTAGGACCATGGCACCCAGTGCCCTGGTCCCTAGCCCTATTTTGGGTCCGGTCTCTTATGGGGCTTCGGGTCTTTAAGTTTACAAATTGGAAAATAAGGACATATGTGAGCAAGGCGCGAAAGTGATATTCAAACTACATTTCCTCTCTCAAAAAGGGAGGAGGACATATGTGAGCAAGGCGCGAAAGCGATATTCAAACATTCAAGCATTCAAGCATTCAAGCATTCCTTCAAGCAATTGAGCATTCTAAGTCTCCATTCAAGGCTAAGTGTTGCATTCAAGACAAGGATTCAACCATTGAAGAGGAGATCACATACTACAACATACAACATAAAACAACATCTATACCTTCGCATATAAGGATACAAACATCCTTACAACAAGGTATTAGTACTTGTTTTACATTACATTTACAGCATTTTCTCATTTCTTGGTTAATTCCAAAACCAGGGTTTGACCTAAAGGCAAACCCCTCATCCCTAACCCCCCAATCATCCTCTCTTTTCTATGTGTAGGTTGTAGGTACGCGGCTGTAATTGAAGATCTGGAATCCTTGTGCAGAGACGAACAGATCCCCCTTCATTTTGCAGATTTTTCGGAGGACCGTGTGCACGCCGGGCGCCATCGTCCCGTCAACTTTTGCTCAAATTTGCAGAACAGCACTGTCTCGACATTTTACTGCTAATTCCAAGTCTGCAGCTTCATATCATATTCCTATCTCTGTTTATAAGTGAATCTTTCCTACTTTACATGCATTCCTAGTTCAATCTTTCTTTCCACATTTCTTTACAAAAGAGGGTATCCTTGATGTCTTAACCCTTGAAACTCATATAGAATCCAATCTTGCATTGCGTGGGATTGGATCTTGTGGGTTTCAACCCCTCTTTTGAATGTAAAGTCTCCCCTAAGTGAAAACCATCAACCCTAGTGACTCTCCCTTCTCTCTCCTTGGAGTTGGGGAGGGGAGAACGACTAGGGTTCGATTTTTCCGCTTTACATTTTGGTGAACCCGACGTGAACATCCTCATTTTGATTATTCATGGTTAGATCTGAAAATTTTGTTTCTGGGTGAACTCACAATACTGGTTCCCACTTTTTGACCAACTTTGACACTTATATGAATATTTTGAAAAAAACCTTCACTTTCTGACACCTATAACTTTTAAACCGTTAAGAATTTGAAGATGATATAAACTAGTGATTTTTAACATCTTGTTTGTAGATTCTAAATATATTTTTTTCAAATTTGTTTGAATAAAATTTTATTGATTTTTCCATCTCCCTCAAAAATTAGTTTTTTACAGCAAACAACATTTTTTAAGAGTGATGTGTATCCTGAAACGCATAATTTTTTTTCTATAAATGATAAAAGCTTAATTCTTTTGAATTTCGGTTTGTAACATCAATACCAAGGGCATGCAGTTGGTTTGATAGTGATATGTTGAATATTTTTCATTTTATTAAGTTTTGAAGTTCGACTAGTTATAATTTAGATATAGGTGTACGTTTGAACACATAACTTGTTCTATATATTTCAAAATTCAATTTTCTTTTTTTTGTTAAAAAGAAAACATCAATACCTAGTGCATAGATATTTTTCAGAATTTTTTTGAATTAGTTTACTATTTTTCCCAATGCATTGAACAAAGAAGTTCATGTTTGGTGAAAAACCTACATTCATAAGAAATAAAATAAAAATATATTAATGAAATTAAATATATTAATTGTTATACTATTTGGAAATCTTATAATACGAACTAAATAATTTTTAAAAAAAACTTTTAAATGAATTAATTTGACCCCCCAAAAGCTAATGTAAAATTGGTTTTTTATCAGCATTTGATAGATGCAAAGGAGACTCCATTGCAAGTATGATTTAGAAGTAGAAAGCTTCTATCCAAGAAATTTTGATCTAAGAGCCTTTGATTTAACTCTCTTCAATTAATTACTTAAAATGGGACCTCTTAAAGCTTAAATCATTATATTTTTTTAAAAATGTATGATTTCAGCAAAAATCAGGTCGTACCAAAAAGTGGGAACCAACTTTGTGAGTTCACCCTTCCTTAATTACATTTCCATGTTTGATCTTTTGCAAATTTTAGAGGCTAATTGCATGAAAACCCTAAATTTTCTTTTTAGTAATTGAGCTTGTGAAATGTTTAATTGTTAATGCTTGTTTCAGATCTACCCTTCTATTGCAAATTGTCAATTCATATTGGTGCTTTAATTCTGAAAATTAAGTGGTTAAGTGTCAAAACCCTAATTTTTAAAACCTCCTTGATTCAACCTTTGACTGATAATTTCACTAATCAAAACACCTCCAAATCGGCTGTAACTTTGGATTCCGCAATAAAATCACAATATCTTTCATCCCTGAAAATTTGGAAAAAAGTTGCGAGGACCGTGTGCACCCCGAGCGCCATCGTCCCCGACATTTTTTCTGAAATTTCGGGAGCTAGATCTTACTGTATTTTTCTGCTAAAATCCAGAATTTTGGCTGATTTTATCAATTCTAACACTTTCAAAATTAAAGTCAAAGTTGGTCTAGCGATTGCTTGGATTAAGGCTTCTAATCATTCAAAAATTGTTGAAACTGAAATTCATATCAAAATTGTGTTTCTTATAGTCCTAAATCTGAAAAGTGTGTTGGCATTCATTCGAAATTTCAGTGTTTTATTCAAATTTTTACAATTTGTGACTTTTGAAATTAAGTGTTTAATTGTAACAACCTTGATTTCCACTTTCAAATTCAAATTTTGCATGAAACTGAGTCAACTTTTAAAATTCAAAACTTGCATTGCTTTCAGCATTCCCTCTAAAATCATAAAATTCAAAATTTCAGTTTCCCTCTCTTTTTCAAAATTCAAATTT
Organism: Cryptomeria japonica; assembly: GCF_030272615.1. NCBI lineage: Eukaryota > Viridiplantae > Streptophyta > Pinopsida > Cupressales > Cupressaceae > Cryptomeria > Cryptomeria japonica. Next base: position 517,453,703 of record NC_081414.1, on the reverse strand, counting down.
TACATTTTTCAACAATCTTGGTAGGGTTCAATTTTGAGATTGCAACTTTAATTTGGCCTATCTACAGATCGTAAAATCACTCAATTTTTTCAGATTAGCTTTAAAATCATCATAACTTTCATCCCTGAAAATTTTGAAAAAAGTTGCGAGGACCGTGTGCACTCCGAGCGCCACGGTCCCGGACATTTTTTCCGAAATTTCGGGAGATTGTCCTGATTGCATTTTACAGCTTAAATCTAGGAGATTGGCTGATTTTATTGAAATTTGCTACCTCTAAAATTCAAAATCTTCTCTCTCTCTTTAGTGCATGAGTTTTACAACAATAAGCCCTACTTACACTATTCCCGTTAGACGAAGCCTTAGAATTAAGTCTTTCCAAGGTGCAATTACTGAGGAGATGGAACCTAATTTGAATGGCCTTTTTAACGAGGACATGGGTAATTCCTCTAATCCTCTTAATGATGAAGAATCTCTCCATGAGGTTTCTGTAGAACAAATTTCAAAATTGGATAACCAATTTGATGATTTTCGATAATGGATGTCTCAAGAATACCCCGATAGTCAAGCTCTTTCATTAATTGAGGGTCTAAAATGTATGGTTCAAAGTGATAAGAATGGAATTGATATTTTGCGTGGTATTGCACACATTGTGGATTCAAATGTGATGCCTATGAAGAGTTGTGCCGAAACTTTGGGTTATACACAACCTCCTACTCAAGTCAATCATTCTATTCCTTTGACAACTCCTATTGCCAGTATACCTACTTTTACATCAAACATAATGACTACTTCAACACAAGACATTCCCCCTATGATCACCAGTCATGGGGGCAATCCTTCCTCTTCAATTAATCCTCTTCCTTCATTTAATCCAACTTCTTCATTCATTCCTTCAATGAGTGTCCCTATTACATCTCCACAAATGAACATGACGCAAGGGGGCAATTCATTCAACCATTCGATTCCTCCTTGTAGTGTTCCTCTTTTCCAATCTTCTCCTATAACTAACTATCATAGTGTCCCGCCACCTTACTCTTTACCTTCTTTCAATAACATAACACCTCCATCTCAATCTAACACATCTAATATGAATTCTTCGACTGAAGCGACCATTAACAATCTTGCACAAACTGTCTCTTCTTTACAGCAACAAATTGTCTCTATGAATCAATCTAAGTTTAGTGTGCCCACATTTGATGTTGCAAGCCCACTTTCTCTTGACATTGTCTGAGCTATTCCCCCTAAACATGTTGAAATTCCACATTTGGAGCTTTATAATGGTAAGGGTGATCCTCTAACACATGTTAAGACCTTTCAAATGATATGTACCGATTTTGCTTATGACCAAAGGTTGCTTGCAAAACTGTTTACTAGAACATAAAGAGATAAAGCCCTACAATGGTATTGCTCATTGCCTTCTTATTCTATTACTTCTTTCGAAGAACTTGCAAATGCTTTCATTCAACAATTTCAAAACAATATAAGTCCTAAAGTTACTTTGATTGATTTAATGCATTGTAAACAAGGTGTTAAAGAAAAAGTGACTGATTTCATTGGTAGATATAAGCATTTGTATGCTCAAATTTCTTTTCCAGTGCCTGACAATGATATTCAAAGAATCTTTATTTCTAATTTACAAAAAGACATTAGAGAAAAACTTTTGTTTTCTGAGTTTACTTCTTTCCAACAGTTGTGTGCAACTCTTCACAATTATCAACTGACTGTGAGTCAAATGGAACAAGTAAATCCTATGACTCCGAGTGATAAGGGTGATAGTAGTCAACAACCATTTGGGAAGTTTAAACCGAACAGAGAGTCCATTAAATTCAATGAAAACATCATCAACAACAATGTGAATGCAGCATCAGGTGTGCCTCCTATTTCTAAGTTTTTCAAGAAAGAAAGAAAGTTTACTCCTTTGAATGAATCATTGCATAGTATTATGAATAAGTTATTGGAACAAAATGTGCTTACTCTTCCTCCTATAAGGCAAATAGATCCCGCAAAGATTAATTCACTCTATTTTGATAACAAATCTTTTTGTCAATTTCATCGTCATCCTAGGCATGATACTGAAAAGTGTTTTGCTTTAAAGGGTAAAATTTAAGATTTGATTGATAATAATACTATCTCTGTTTCTAGAGTGAATGATAAAGGCAACAAATCTGTAGCTTCCCCAAACCAAAATCTTCAGATTTTTACTGATCCATTGCCTTCTCATACCTCTAATGCGATTGATACTACTGATTCCTCTGTCTCACCTGATGATCTTGTGTCTATGACTCCTAATGTGATTAACTTTGTGGAGCAGAAGAAAATCCCTAAAGAACCTTCCATCACCTTTGATTCTAGTGAAACTATCAGGGCACCTGATGGTCCTCTATATATAGTTGCAAAATTCAAGAATACACCTTGCCGTGGAGTGCTTATTGATCCTTCTTGTATGGTTAATATCATTACTGAAGAATTTCTTTTTACTTTGCAATTGAATCAAGTGATCTATGATGAAACAAATGTGGTTGTGAAACTATTTGATGCATTTTCTTCTCCTGCAATTGGTTCTATTACATTACCTATTGAAGCTCATAACAAAACCCTTGATGTGGACTTTGCTATTATTCCATCATCCGAACAATTTCATGTGAAGCTAGGCTATCCTTGGCTATCTTCCATGAAAGCTATTGCTTCTCCTGTTCACAAGTGCTTGAAATTTCCCCATAATGGTGAATTTGTTATTGTCAATCATAGTCTCTTTAAACCAGCTGAAAGAACTTCTAGCATTCCTATTGATTACTTTTGGCCTAAACAATTCCAATCTCTTCCTCCGCGAAGTGATCATCTTTTCAAATCTTATCAAAAGTGGAAAAAAAATATGATCCTTTCTCTAAGTGAACCTAGAACACCCAAACTTGACATTCCTATCGTTCTTGAGAAGGAAGTTCTTCCTTTGAAAGATAAAACTAATGTCTTTCCTCAAGAAGATTCCCAACCCATTCCTATGGATGTGACTATGTCTATGTCTAATAAACTTTCTAAAAGCAGACCTATACCTCCTCGTCATGATGGACTTGGTCTCCTTCCTAAACCAAATATTCCTCCTTTATATGGAGCAGTTCCTCCTCCTTCCTTTTATAGAGAGAAGAGACCTTCCTCTTCTCCTATTACCCAGCCTAAGAGACCACAACCTAAACACCCAAGTGATAAGGATGAGAACATTCCTCCTCCTCAATCTTCTCAACTTCCTACTAAGACTAGACAAAATCGTTCTGCATGTGAAAGCCGACGAAAGTGTCGTCTTAGAGCTCAAACTTTGCAATCTCCAAAAACACCTTCAACAAGCATTATTCCATTTTCTCCAAAATCTCCTAAACATAAGATGCATGATGGTCTTGATCCTGTACGAGTTAAAGACCCTATTTTTATAAATCTTGATGATGATATAGATGAAAATGTTATTCCTCTTGCTTCTGATAGTGAATATGAACTTGTTGATATTGATAACCATTTATCTAACGAATTTTCTAAAGCACTTATCCTAGCTCCTAGACAAGAACAACGTGGCTCAGAACATGAACATAGCCCTTGTTTGGATCTTGTGATAGCTCCATTTGCTGTGTTGGATGTTCCTCCTCTAGCGTGTTTCCTACCTTCCCGAAATACTGATCAGCAAGATCGGGGGGTAGATGATGTTCTAGACTAGTGTCATTAGCATAGCAGATTCTCTTCTCCTCTCTTTTGTTACTTCTTCTATGTGTTATTCTCATTCTTCTATTTGTTGTCCTTAGTGTTGTCTACTTGAGGACGATGCAAAGCATTGAGATCTCTTTTGGTCTCTCTCATGTTGACTCAAAAGACACATGTGTTCCCTTCTTCTAGGTGACCTTCCTTGATTGGGGAATGAAGAACAATTATGCATACATACATATGATATACATGAATAATCATACAGCATACTGACCCCAAGGAAAGTGAAGTCACCTCGTGCTTTGTGTTTTGTGTCTATTATCCTTGGGTTTATCTCACACTTGGGGGCTAAATCCTTGTGATAACGTGCTCCTTTCCTTTCTCATTCTTATATGTATCACTACCTTAAAGCAATCACCCCCGGTGAGGCGTGTGCGATCGCTTTAACGTAGGGGGGCATACATCCCGTCTATATCTTTTCAAGATACTTGAAATTTTTTTTGACAAATTTAGCTTTGCCTTGAAAATTTTTGATATCTTTCTTGCATGACTCATAGTGAGGGAACCTTACTACTGACAGTCATGGTTCTCCCTCGTGATCTTCCCTTTTACTTTGTCAATCGAAGTCATAAGATCCTTAGTCCACTGGGGGCTTGGTGTATCTTGCCTCCTTGACATGGTAAAAGTTTTTCAATGTTGTTTCCTTGTACTTTACCAGAAGTATTGGCGTACGCTTATACTCTCGCTAAAGTGGGGGCTAAATGTAGCGTCCTAAAATTGTGACACTTGCAATTTCGACTACATTTGGGTCTTCATGATGGCGATGCAACACAGAACCTGAATGGAGACCCCGAAACGTGTTCATGACACCAAAAACTGCATTTCTCAGCACCCTGGCCTGATCCTCCTTACACCCTGCTATCCCGGGAGGTGGGACCATGGCGCCCAGTGCCTTGGTCCCTGGCCCTATTTTGGGCCCAGTCTCTTATGGGGCTTCGGGTCTTTAAGTTTGCAAATTGGAAAATAACATTTCCTGGTCGGCCTAAGGTCGAGAAAATTAGTCTTTTAACCCTAATTGGCAAGTATATAAACTACATTTCCTCTCTCAAAAAGGGAGGAGGACATATGTGAGCAAGGCGCAAAAGCGATATTCAAACATTCAAGCATTCAAGCATTCAAGCATTCCTTCAAGCAATTGAGCATTCTAAGTCTCCATTCAAGGCTAAGTGTTGCATTCAAGACAAGGATTCAACCATTGAAGAGGAGATCACATACTACAACATACAATGTACAACAACATCTATACCTTTGCATATAATGATACAAACATCCTTACAACAAGGTATTAGTACTTGTTTTACATTACATTTACAGCATTTTCTCATTTCTTGGTTAATTCCAAAATCGGGGTTTGACCTAAAGGCAAACCCCTCATCCCTAACCCCCCAATCATCCTCTCTTTTCTGTGTGTAGGTTGCAGGTACGCGGCTATAATTGAAGATCTGGAATCCTTGTGCAGAGACGAATAGATCCCCCTTTGTTTCGCGGATTTTTCGGAGGACCATGTGCACGCCGGGCGCCATCGTCCCGTCAACTTTCGCTCAAATTTGTAGAACAGCACTGTCTCGACATTTTACTACTAATTCCAGGTTTGCAGCTTCATATCATATTCCTATCTCTGTTTATAAGTGAATCTTTCCTACTTTACATGCATTCCTAGTTCAATATTTCTTTCCACATTTCTTTACAAAAGAGGGTATCCTTGATGTCTTAACCCTTGAAACTCATATAGAATCCAATCTTGCATTGCGTGGGATTGGATCTTGTGGGTTTCAACCCCTCTTTTGAATGTAAAGTCTCCCCTAAGTGAAAACCATCAACCCTAGTGACTCTCCCTTCTCTCTCCTTGGAGTTGGGGAGGGGAGAACGACTAGGGTTCGATTTTTCCGCTTTACACCAGGTTTTCACCAGTGGATGAATTATTTTTCTTTATGTTTTTTTTCTTTTTCTTTTTCTTTTTTCACTTTTTTTTTTTTTATATTTTGACTTTTTCAATAGAAGTTGGACACATGATAGGGGATGGAAGAAGGACTCAAGTGTCTTTTTGTTTGGATAGTAGCCTTGAAAAAAATGGACCATGACCTTTAAAAGTATGCTCAAAGACGTTGGTAGGATAAGGACATGGAAAAAGAGATGAAATTAAGGCAAGGATTTATGTAAAGGATTGGATCAAAGGGATCAAAGGATGGAAAATATGCATTGGATAATGAATAGGGTATTGGAAGAATTGGGCTTCAGTGGATGGAAATGAAGGCAAGATCAACATTGGCACACACCTTGACGGGTGGTGGATTGATGGAGGGAGAATGGATCTCAGATTGTGAGATTTGGATGGAGGAATAGCTTGGGATTTTGGGACATAAGAGCCCAAAATGGATGAAGAAGGTGATGGAGGAATAGATTTGAGAGGGTTGGATGGAGGAATAGCAATTTTAGATGCCAATTTTGATGTTTCTTTAGGCTTTTGTGCTTCAAGGAGCCGCTTAGGGATCCACATGGTTTTTGATTTTTCATGATTTTGTGGTTCCTTGGAATGCATTGCTTGCACAAGGGATTTAGGAACCCATATATATTTTGACTTTGCTTTATTTTGCTCAGTGGGCCTTTGTGACCTTTTGGATATTTCTTTTTCTTTATAGATCATATTGTTCTTTGTTTTGACATGTTGATTATATTGGACATGTTGATCCTTGAATACATGTGGATTTCTAGACTTATGACTTTTATACTTGGCATCCAAATTTCTTGGAGGAGGAAAGGAATGCATGGATGGATATGAATGAAATGGAGTTATTTTGGATTGATGAAATTTAATCAAGGATGTGTGCCTTTGCTGACCTTTCATAGAGGATGAAGGGATATAAGGACCTAAGATGGATGGAAAGTACGATGGGGAAGGTGTATGTTTTGATTTTGATGGAGGGATACCAACATCTTGAGAGTGAGTTGTGTAGACATGACCCTTAACATTTTCTTTCACATGAAGGGATTCTTGCTTATGGAGATCTACCCCTTTGCCTTTATGAATATCTTGACTTGTAGGATACTCTTTTCTTTGGGAAGAAGACGCGAGTCCATTATGAGGTGGATATGATATGAGAGAAATAATGAGATCTTGAAGTGGATGGGATTGCACCAAAGTGGAAGAACCCATTATGCATGTCAAGGGTTCATGAAGATCTTGCACTGACACGTTAGAATCATGAGGGGGATTAGGATCATGAGGGGGACTAGGATTGTGAGGGGGACTAGGATTGTGTGGTGGACATGGTTCAATGATAAGCTCTTCAAGAGATCGAATGGGAGAAATAATGGGATCATCAAAAGAAATGCGATATTGGAGTGTATATGGAGTATTAAGACAAGGAGATGGAGGAACAAAAGGATCTTGTGGAGGATCTAAAGGAATTATTTGATCTTGACAAGGAGGAAGATCATTGGAATCCTCTTTAAAGTTGCTTTGCTCTAGACTTTTAATGGGATCATCAGAAAGGATGGAAGGGATATCTTGATCTTTCTTAGGAAGTGGAATGCCAATGGGATTTTGGATAGGATGGACAAGAATAGGGGAATCGTCATGAGTGTCTGGGAAGATGGGGTCCTGGTCAACAATTGGATGGGATGATAAGGTTTCAAGATCTTGATCTTGATCTATTTTAAGACACATTTCTTCATTCTCTAAATTATCCTCTTGACATGAGGTTGGACTTTGGATGTGCATGGAGGATTTTTTCAAGGAATCAATGTTTTGGCATGAAGGAAATGCACTTTGAACATTTGTGATGGATTCTGGCAAGGAATCAATGCTTGAACATGAGGAAGAGGGAATTCAAATGGGGTCCTCTAAAATAGGTAATGGCAATAAAGTGCATGGTTGCATTGGGTCTTGTATTTCTGAAACATGACAAGGATGTGCATCATGAATTGGATTATCTTGGCAATCAATTATGGATAGCCCTTGGATAATCTCATCCTTGGGTGTATTGTTTGATGAGGACAATATGGAAGGTTCTTGTGAAACTTCTAAAGGTGTAGGGATAGATGTCACTGGAGAGTCAATTTGTTTGTGGGGGGATGAGGCATTGCTAGACGTAAGTGTATTATCTTGATCTTCCTCAAAGAACTCACTTGGTAATTTCCTTAAGATCATTGCAATAAAGCCACCTTTCTTTCAAGGTTTTGACATAGTTGTATTTGGAATTTGAACTTGTTTTTGGTTTGATGTCATGTTTTGATATTGGACTTGGTTCAATTGTCTCGACATGTTTGAAACTTGACTTGGTGTGGGCTGCAACCTTTGTTTTTGAATGTTTGGTTGTGGTTGTTGACATTGATATGTTGATTGAACCTGTTGATATTCCACCATTGGTTGAACTATTTGTGGGCATTGTATAGTTGGTTGGACATATTGTTGAATTTAGACCATTGGTTGTGTCTATTGGAAATATTGAACAATTGGTTGCGATGGTTGAAAATCTGATTGATAGTAAACACCTTCTTGTTCTTGTTGTGGAGGCACATAATGTTGAAATTGATGTTGTCTCTTTTCTTCAAATTGTTTCATCATCTCTATTTGTGAGAGGAGAGTTGGTATGTCTGATCGTTCAAGAAGAGATCTTACATCAATTGGCTCAATCTTTGGATTTCGACCTGGAAAATTTTTAAACATTTTGGACATTTGCGATCTATTCTTCTCAATGTTTTTCACTCTTTGTTCCAAAATCTCTTGTTCTTGAGCTAGTTTCTCCTCTAGTTTTTGTATTTGGAGACTTGTTTCATCATAAAAAGTTTGATCAATATTGCCTTGTTGTTGGGTTGGATATAATTGTGATTGCCTTAGATTAAAATCCAATTGCATTGTCGGTTGATACGTCAAACTTTGTTGCATCATTGGTGCTTGGAACCTTGTTTCAATAGACATGTCACTATGCAAATGCAATATTTTTGGAATTTTTCAAGGATAATATATGATATGCAAAATAGATGAAAATGCAATCTATGGCAAGAATGCAACCTATGTTTTTGTTGTTTTATTCAAGATTTTGACAAACTCATGAATGCAATTCTACAAATGAGACCCTTAGGAAATTGAAATGGTGTCTAGACCTCAAAGGACAAAAGGATCAAGTGACAAAAGGACAAAATGACAATGTCTCCCCTATATGCTTGGATACTAAGCCAGGTTTGACGAAAATGATATTGATGACAAAAAGACAAAAATTTGATAAGGTCTAGACTTCTTAACAATGACTTAGGGTTTATCAAAGATTTGCATTACTCAAGTATGACAAAACATATTTTTGACACTATATGCAAAGGGACAATTACTATGAAAATGACCCTAATATGATATGATAATGACCTAAGCTTAATGAAGAGACCTAGGGTATGCAAATGCAAATGTATGACAATGTCAACCTAGGGCAAAACCTAAGGTTGAATTATGAAATGGTATTACCCTAATGCAAGAGGACACATGCAAATGAATGACCCTTATTGATATGCAAAGGAGTATGACCTAGGTGAAACCTAACCTTGGTAGTTGACAATGAATTTGCAAAATGCAAACCAAGGATGAACCTAAATCAAAGTGACATGAATGTTGAGACAAGATTTTGAAAAATGTTTGACAACCATGTTCGAAGGTGTTGTGAAATTTGTTGAATGAAATACTCTTGTGTTTAACCTTGTTTTGAATCAATTTGTCTTGTTTTTGAAATGAGACACAACTCAACTTTTGACAAGAAAAGAAGACAAGATATTTCAACTTAGACTCAAGACAATCATGCTCATTCACACATTTCTTATGGTAGGTAGGGACAATAGGTACTTGAGAGGTAGACTCATTATGAGATTCAAGGAGAATACATAGATGCTTGACCCCACAGGCTCCCCTCCATGGCACTCACTTCTCAGGGTAGCCAAGCTTCAATCCCCATGGAAATCTCCCCATGGAGAACTTAGTATCTCTTCCAAGTATCCAAACTCCTCCTTCTCAAGCAACTAGAAGGATTTTTGGCCTCTAAATACAAGGTGTTTAATAAGGATTTCTATTAAACGTTACTCCTTGGTGTCATGCAAGTGTGATTGAGACATAAGCACACGAAGATACCAAACAAATGTAGTCGCGCAAGCATGATTTAGACTGTGAGGCCCTACTTAGATGTTGATATGAGAAAGAGTCCAAGGGTCATCACTTCCCAAGTAACTACAATTCTCACGTAACCCTTCCTTCAAAGCTTTCGCCCATCAAGTATTTATTTATAGTGAGTTAGAATGCCAAGGTACTCTAGCTGTGCTCACTTTGGGTCATTTCCTTCTCACGATTGTCACTTGCTTGCAAAAGAAAGCAAATGGTCAGGAAGGCAGGCCCTCTAAAGGTGACAAACAATCCAAAACATGAGAATGGTATTGAAGATCTGGATTTCTGATCACCCTAAGAAGGATGAGAGCATACTCTCCTACTCCAATGTCAAAATCGACAAACAAAGTAAACACATGTTCATTCCATCCTACTTAGAAAACATACTAGGTGCCTAATTATGAATCACAAACACAAAGTTTGGTTGGAATACAAGGCAACCTGCAAAATCACTAAGTTAGAAGTTTGATTTGTTTGGTCTTTGACTAGCGAACTTGCATAAGATTTGTTAGTAGTTTCATTTTTTTCTTTGCCATGCGTAATGCCAGGGTGCTGCATAGAGAATTAGTACCAAAGAAAACCAGAATGCAAGAAACAGAATGAAAACCAATTTTTTTTTTTAATTTTTTTTTTTTTACACAAGCGCAGAATGCATTGACACAGGCGCAGATTCCTTTGACATAGGCGCAGGAGTGTCCAGATTGCTCTGAGTTGCTCTATTTCTTGAGTTTTTCACCTGCAAGCAACTCAAAAGTACTCAAAACATGATTAAGGGGTTAGTTCACGTTGGGTTCACCAATTAATGTAGATAGGAATCTAGAAATCATCAAAGCAATAGACATTAAACTAGCTCAATCATGAAAACTCAATTGCAATGATAAGAAAACCTACAAACATTCAATAGAGATATGAAAATAAAACATTCAATTCAAATGCAAACCATCACAAATGCGTATGTCTCCTCCATGATTCTCCATTGTCCTTCTTTCTCCTTCAAATTGCTTTGTTTTGTGGATCTCACCTTCAAGTGCATAAGCATAATGTGAAATCAAGATTGACAAGACGGTAGCGCAAGAATACTAGAAGCGTGATTGATTTGGGGATCAGGGACCATGATTGAAAAAATTCATCCAATTTATAGATAAATTGGAGAAATGACAAGATTAGCATGAAGTGATTTGAAAGGAAATTTCAAATCAAGAATGACAAATATGACAAATTATGACAAATTGACACTTTCTATGCAAGATTGATTGATTGACAAATTATGACAAAATTGACAAGGTTGCTATGCAAAATTGATTGATTGACAAATTATGACAAATTATGACAAATTTGCTATGTCATTCCCATGAAATTAGGAGAAATATTAGAAAAATAGGAGAAAATAGAAATTAGATGAATTAGAAATTAGGAAATTAGAAAAATTATGAATTAGGAGAAATTAGGTAAATTAATTAATGATTTTTCATTCATTAATTAACTCACAAAAAGAGGAAAGAATTAATTAGCCAATTAAATAAATATTTAATTGTTACAAGAAGACTTAGGATAAATAAATAAATAATTTAACCTAGAGGGAAAATGACAAACAAGATTAAATGAATAAATCATAAAATCCTAGAAGATGAATTAGAAATGCAAGGATGACAATTAGGTCTTGACAAAAGATAATTGATGTCGATTCGATCATGATTTTGATTGACTAAGGACCAATGCTGACAAATGATTTGATTGATAAATGTGCCAATTGATGAGGAACAATAACTAATTGATCCAAATTGACATGATTGAGAAGGATGATGATCGATGTTAAATCAATCGCAAAATGACAAGATTTAAAATGACAACGATCGATGACAAAATAGATTGCAAAATGACAAGATTGAAAATGACCACGATCGATGACAAAATAGATCGCAAGATGACAAGATTGATAAGAGGACAAAACCCTAATTCCATCATCGATTAGGATTGACGATGTCCAAAATGAAATCAAATTGACGATGTCAAAATATGCCAAATGAGCACACACATTGATGCGACAGGATAAGATCGACCAAAATCATGACTGAAGATTGTTATCGACAAGACCAAATTCGAAAGCGAGACAAATGAAGAATGTAGAAGGACTCAATGCTCACAAATGAGAAAGACCAAGTGCACAACATAGGAGAAATGTTAATGCGACGCAAAAACCCTAAAATAGGGCAATGCGTAAATGTTAAAGTATGACTCCGTAAGCGTTGACCATTTTTAGACATCTACAACTGGATTTCAAGATGTTTTGAATAAAGGGATGGAGCCCTATTTTATAGGAAGAGGAGAGGAAAATGAATGGCTAGGATGAATTCGAGATGAAGGGCTAAGATTTACTTGTGAGCTCACACAAGGTCCAAGAGAGGGTGTGGAGACCAAGAAATATGCCTTAAAGGCATTTTGTATCTCCACACTCCACAAGATGAATTGGAGGAATTAAAAATTCTCCAAAAAAGGATATCATTGGGATTGGAGGGATAAAAAGGAATTAAAAATTCCTTGGGAGAGGGGATGCCTAAAGGAAAGTGTGATTTCAAAAATCTTACATTCACCTAAGAAAGGAGAATTTAATGCTAGTAACTGGATGAAAAGGACAAAGAGTTGACTTTTTGGCTAATCATGTTGATTAGCCATTAACGATTCATTAAGAGGGGGATTAGAGGAAATGTTAGGTGGGATTAGGATAATTTGACTAGGAGAGAGAGTGAGTGGAGGGATTAAAAAATTAGAAGAATAATGTTAAGTTAGTTTAGGGAGTTTTTAGAAGAATTTATTAGGTTAATGATGAATTAAGAAGATGATTTGTAGGAATCATGTAGGTTAACTAATTAATTAAAATTAATTAGCTAAGAGGAAGATTTGTGAGGATTTGATTTTTTAGAAGAATAAAGAAAGGGATTGATTTATTAAATAAATCAATCACATGCTATAGTGACAATATTAATTATATTTAATTAATATTGAGGAGAATTTGAATTAACATAATTAATTAATTAATTGTGTGAGGCATTAAAAATAATTAAAATAATTATTTTTAAGTGTCTACATTTTGCCCCTCTTTGAAGCGAGGTGTGATGACACATTGATTCAAAGAATAATCTTGTTTTGATGTTGATATTGGTTTGATAGGATGCCCCGACTCTTGATTGATAGATTATGGTATGGTGATGCCCCCTTGGGAGATCAATTGATGTATTTGATCTTTGGAGTTTTGCGAAATTGATATCCTGATAGATTTGATTTGATTCGATTGATAAGATCTAGATTCAGTCTGGTTTCAAGAAGAATTCATCATGTATAAGATAAAGATGATCAAAGTGTCTGGTTTCAAGAAGGATTCATCCTGTATAAGACATGATCGAAGTGTCTGGTTTCAAGAAGGATACATCCTGTATAAGACATGACTAATCACAACCTTTGGTTTCAAGAAGAATTCATCCTGTATAAGACAAAGATGATCAAAGTGTCTGGTTTTAGGAAGGATTCATCCTGTATAAGACATGATTGATCACAATATCTGGTTTTAGGAAGGATTCATCTTGTATAAGACATGATCGAAGTGTCTGGTTTTAGGAAGGATACATCTTGCATAAGACATGACTGATCACAACGTCTGGTTTCAAGAAGGATTCATCCTGTATAAGACATGATCGGAGTGTCTGGTTTTAGGAAGGATACATCCTGTATAAGACATGACTGATCACAACATCTGGTTTCAGGAAGGATTCATCCTGTATAAGACATGATCGATCACAACATCTGGTTTCAGGAAGGATTCATCCAGTATAAGACATGATCGAAGCGTCTGGTTTCAGGAAGGATACATCTTGTATAAGACATGAAACAAAATCCGAATTGATTATGTGAGGAAAAATAGAGGAAGAAAAATTAGGGTGGAAGGGATAAATGAGGAAGATATATGAAGTAGTCATGAGGTATTTGGAAAGATGAATAAGAGATGCAAGACCACAGAGGAAAATGGGGGTAATTGAGAACTCCATGGGATTATTGAGTTTAGGATTAGATGGAATGATGGTGAGATTTTGTGCACAACAAATGTGGAGAGCCAACCTAGTTTGATGTTGCCCTGAGTGACTTGCACCACTGATTATAGAAATTAGGATGCCATGAGAAACCTAGGGCATGGACTGACTCTATAGACAAACGGGAATTTCTTGCACACAACAATGCAAGTGTTAAGAAACACTAATACAAAATTGTGGGTTTGTGCAAGGAAACCCTCAAACACACCGATACCTCTTGTACACGAGAAGGTAAGTGTCGGTAAACACTAGTACCAGGTCACCGGTTTATACAAGAAGGATCCAAAACATTCCATACTATGAAATATGCCCTTGTATGCACCTATCATAACATACCTGGATATGAAAGAATCCAGGCAGTTATAAATAGTGGCAATCGTAGGGCAAAGATGCAAGTCTATATGAAAAGATCTAACAAAATCTAATCGCTTGTCAAGAGTAGAACTAGGATGGACTTGGGATTGTTGCTCAAGACTTCTTGAAGCTTACACAAAGGCATAAAATCTCAGTTTCAATGGGACATTCCATGTTCATGACTCAGGTGAAGACTCATCATCATACACATGTTTTATTGGGAGGCGGGAAAGAAAGAAAGTTGTGCATGGGTGGGCTAGATGGCTGATGATTTGTAGTATCGACATGATAGACAGTGGATCCGGTTATTTACCTTGGCGCCTACATAGAGGTTTTCACCAAGGTACTTGTCCATAGTGCCACCAAGTGGTTTTCACTAATGGACGAATTATTTTTCTTTCTTTTTCTAATTTTTTAATAAAAAAAAAAAATTGTATGTCATAAGGCGCCTGTTTGCCAGGTTTTCACCAAAGTGATGATTTTTTCAGGATCTTTTTCTGATTTTTTAATTTTTTTCTTGATTTTTATATATTTTTTTTTTGACAATTTAAGACTTTCTGAGGACTAAGCATAAAATCTTTTGAGGTGCATGATATTCATTGGATCATCCAAAGGATCGCCTTTAGGAGTAGCCAACTAATAAGCTCCTGATCCATATTTTGCTATGATTACATATGGTCCAAGCCAATTAGGCTTGAACTTGCCTTTCTTTTTTCTTTCTTGTAGATTTTTCTGATTCTCCATGAGGACAAGATCACCGACTTGGAATTCTTGGGTTCTGAATTTTTTATGATAACTCATGCACAAATGGTTTTGATATACCCGAAGATGATTCAAGGCCTTGAGGTGCCTTTCATCTAATAATTCTAACTCTTGTAAGTGGGCAATTCTGCATTCTTCCTCTAGTAGGATGTTTTGCAATGATACCCTAGAGAGGGGATCTCGATCTCAAGGGGAAGGATGGCTTTGGAACCAAATACTAGGGAATAAGGAGTGGCACCTATGGGGGTGTGGATGGAGGTGTAGTAGGCCCACAATGCAGGATGGATTTGGAGGTGCCAATCACAGCCTACTTCTTTAACTATCTTTTTGAGGATTTTTATTAGGGTTTTATTAGAAGCCTCAGCTTGGCCATTGCCTTGGGGGTAATATGGAGTGGAGAAGTGGTGTTGGATGTTGAATTTTCGGTAGAGTTCTTTGACATCCTGGTTCTTAAATTATTTACCATTATTTGTGATGATAACTTTTGGGATACCATATCAGCAGATTAGGTAGTTCAAGATGAATTTGGATATTTGCTTGCCAGTGGTGAAAGTAAGAGGGATAGCCTCTACCCACTTGGTGATTTATTCGGTGATGATGATAATGAATTTATGTCCATTGGAAGATGAAGGGTGGATTTTCCCAATGAGATCGAGCCCCCACTATGAGAAGGGCCATGGTGTAATGAATGGCTGCAATTCTTGTGACGTGCATGAATCTTGTCGCCATGCTGTTGGCAAGGGATGCATTTCTTCACATAATTGTATGCATCTTCTTCCATTTTAGGCCAATAGTATCCTATTCTCAAAAAAAATTTAGCCAATGTGAGTCCACTTGAGTGTGCCCCATAGATACCCTCGTGTACTTCACATAATGCCCATTCTACTTCTTTTTTATCTAAACACCTTACGAGGGAACCATCAAAATGCCTTCTGAACAAGGTGTCTGCAAGGATGGTGTAACAGGTACATCGGCGGATAAAGGTTTGTTGTTGGGTTTTGGTGAGGTGTGGGGAATGGTGTTGTCTTTGAGGAAAGCGAAGGTTTCTTGGTACCAAGGGGACTTGGGACCAATGAGAACACACACCATTTCAGACTCTAGTAGGTTGTATGCCGGTATAAACAATTGCTCGACCAAGAACTTGCACTTCTGACTGTGTGCTGGCATTTGAAGGAGGGAGCCAATGGTGGCCATTGCATTTGTAGCCCTGTTGTTTGTTCGTGGGATTTGGTCAAACTTGATTGCCGTGAAATGTTGCTTAAGATCTTCAACCATGGTACAGTAGGGAAGGAGTTTATCATCTTTTGTCTGGTATTCATCATTGACTTGTTTTATGATGAGCTGGGAATCGCCATAGACTTGTAATTCCTTTATTTTCCAGTGGATAGCCAAGCATAAACCTGTGATGAGGGCCTCGTATTCTACTATGTTGTTGGTACATGCAAAGGATATCTTGTATGATTTTGGGATGCCATCTGCTTGAGGTGTGACCAATAATATTCTTGCCCTCGATCCATTTTGAGTGTAGGAGCCATCAAAATACAATTGACATGTGGAGGATGTGGTAATAGTCATAATGAACTCATCTAGTAATTTTGTGAGAAGAGGATGGTCACCTGGAAGTGGAGCTTTAGCCAATTGATCTGTAATGACTTGTCCCTTGATTGCTTTTCTATCCACATATTCAATGTCAAACTCACTTAAGAGCATGACCCATTTAGCCATTCGGCCAGTGAGAGCAGCTTTGCACAAGAGATATTTAAGTGGATCGATTTTAGCAATTAGTTTTGTTTTGTTGTTTAACATACTCTTTCAATGGGGGTATAGTTGAGTTCATACCCTACCAGTGTATGACTGATGTAGTAAACGGCATGTTCTTTCCCTTGATCATCTGTTTGTGCCAATAATGCCCCCAATGCCACTGCAGTAGTGCATATATACAAAATAAGGGGTTTTCCAAGAGCAAGAGGCATCAATACCAGAGGTGATGCTAGATATTCTTTTAGTTTCTCAAAGGCCTTTTGGCATAAGTAGTCCCATTTGAATTTTGTATCCTTGCGCAGGAGGTGTGCAAATGGATGGCACTTATCTGCTAGTTGTGAAATGAAACTCCTGATAGATTGGAGTTTTCCCTGGAGATTGCACAGTTGTCTGAGAGTTTTTGGTGGAGGAATTTCTATGATAGCTTTTACTTTTGCAGGATTGACCTTGATGCCTCTGCAGGAAACAATGAATCCTAATAGTTTTCTCGATGTGACTCCAAACACACACTTTTTTGGATTTAGCCGTAGTTTGTATTTTTCTAATCTTTCAAAGATTTGCTTTAGAATGGGAATGTGTTCTTGTCTTGTCTTAGATTTGCCTAGAAGATCATCCACATAGTCCTCCATAAATTTGTGTAAGAGGTCATGAAAAATTGTTGTCATTGCATGTTGGTATGGAGCTCCAGCATTTTTGAGACCAAAAGGCATGACCCGATAACAAAAAGTCCCCCATGGTGTTGTGAATGTAGTTTTATGCTGATCCTCATCTGCTATCCTGATTTGGTTGTATCCAAAAAACCCATCCATTAGCGATAACATTTCATGTCCTGCTGTAAGGTCCATAATCATGTCTATATTGGGGAGCGGGAAATCATCTTTAGGACAAGCTATATTTAGATCTTAGAAATCTGTGCAGATGCGGATGCCCCCAGCAGGTTTGCCGATAGGTACAATGTTGGAGACCCATTCAGCATAATCTATTGGTTTGATAAATTCTATGTCTAACATCTTTTGGAGTTTTGCCTAGACCAGGAGTGCAATATGTGGGTGCATTTTGCGCAATTTTTGTTTTACAGGTTTTGCATTTGGGCAGATGGCGAGATTGTGAACCACCAAGGTAGGATCAAACCCTGGCATATTGGAATAGGACCATGCAAAATTTATTTTTACCTCTGTAAGGAAGTTGATGAAGTCTTGTTTCTCTATTTCTATGAGGGATTTGGCAATGAGCACATTTTTCGGAAGGACTTCGGTGCCCATGTTGATGTTGTCTGTTTCTTCTATCAGTAAATTTGATTTGTCCTATGGAAGATAACCGATGGTAGGGAGGTCAAATCCCTCATTGTTAAGTGCCTTTTCCAAGTTTTCACTTTCAAATACGCCCTTTGTTTTTATTTCTTGTTCATCCAAAGGCGCCTCAGGGAGGTTTTCACCTAGGGAATCATATCTTTTTCTTTTATTATCTTTTTTGTGGCTAAGGGCATTGACTTGACTACCAAAGTATCCCTTTTTGTGTAGTTGAATACCCTCGATTCTACTACAATCTTCCATATTTTGCACTGTTAGGAGAGCAATGAGAGAAATATCATCGACACAGATATCTAAAGTGGGTTTGTCTCACTGGCCCCAGTCAATGAGTTCAGGATGGACAAGATGTAGCTCATGTGAAGCGGGAGGGGTTATGGGGGTGATGGTATTGATGTAAGCATCCAAGAAGATATCTTTCTCATATTCATAAGGCATTTCATGGAATTCCTCTTCCTCAGCACTTTCGATATCTGAAGGACTAGAAGGGGCACCAGCAATAGTAATATTAGGCACCGGGGTGTACCCCAAGCCTTTGTTGTATCTATAGGAGATAGGATTTATGGGTACTTTTCTTCCTTTCTCCTCTGGTCCTAGGCCATGTCCTTTGTAACCCATTTTTTCAACTATGGCAGATGCTTTTGGGTACATTTCTTTGGATATTCTTGTTGGATCTTCATCTTCTTCCTGGTACAGCCATGAAGAGATATTTTCTTTGAGGCTCTCATTATCAAGTGGGCCCCATTACTGGAAGGTGGTGTTTTGGCATTGCTTGACTAGTTTTTGGTCCTTTTTTATCTCTTTTGGTTTGCCAAATGATTTAAGAGAGAGAGGGAGGTTGCCTATTAATAAGATGTCCTCCAATTTGTATTCTCCATAGCCATTGTCCAATATCTTGATTTGATTATCTGGTTGGGATGATGTGAAGGCAACATTTGATGTGTCAGATGGAGGCGTTGGTGAGGGTCTACTTAGTGGGCAATGATACAGATGCTTCCCCTCTAATATTTTGCAATATTGAAAAGTTTGGGGATCACCTTTGATAGTGATCTCTCTTCTGTTATAGGGGAATTTGATGCATTGGTGATAGGTGGAGGGTACGACCTGCAAGAAATGAATCCATGGCCTCCTGAGGAGAATGTTGTAGGGGAGGTCAAGATCTAGTACTTGGCAAGGGGTTTCAATTGTAATGGGGCCCACTTGAAGAGGTAAGGTGATCATGCCCTTTGAAATTTTTTCTGCATCATCATATGCCTTTATTGTGATCCTTCCTGATGTGTCTATCAGATCCTTAGAAAATCCCAATTGTTTTATTAATTTGTATGTACACAGATTGAGCCCAGACCCACCATCTATTAGGATACGTTTGACCTTGTGCTTGTGGATAAGAGCTTCGATGTGTAAAGGTTTGTTATGGTCTTCATCTACGGGAGAATCTTTGGAGTTAAATACAATGTGTTGTTGGGTAGCAAGGTTTCCAATGAGGGCTTCGATTTGGGTGGCATTGATGTTATCAGGAACTCATGATTGGAGAAGGGCTTGTTCCAAAATTTCTTTATGGACTGGGGAAGTCTTGAGAAGTTCCAAAATGGAGATTTGCATAGGTGTCTTCCAAAGTTGATCAAGGAGGTCATATCGGCGGGTGGAAGACATGGGTGGGGGTTTTGGTGGGGGAAGGACTCCTTGGATGGTGACTCTTCCTCAGTGTGTTGTTGCATTGCAGTCATTCTGGAAATGGGAGGTGGAAGGTGTGGCACCTTGAATGACTATCCTTAATTGGAGGACGTCTTATTAATACCTTCTCCTCTTGGGTTGCCAATCACCACTATCATGTTGCTTGATCACTTCACACAAATAGCACTAGCAATATTTCGATCATCTTAGCTCGCACAAGAGCTCAAGAATGTTCACAAGAAAGAAAGGTAAATGAAATGTATTGACATTTGTTTATTTATCTGTTAAGGTTTATCAGTGCTTCAATACAATGGCTAGTTTAAATTTTACTAACCATTTACAACTTAAGGTACACCAATTTACTTCTTACCGGTTGCTTGTTACCAATACCGGTACACAAACAACATTTACACTAACCCTCAAAACATTTAACAAATAAGAGCTTTAGAAAAACTTGTATGCATCTAAAATATGCAAATAGACATAACCTCATATCGGTCGAGGGGATTCAATAATGATCTTACCATATGTGCTCCCCCTGAGCATTGGTATGTGTAGTTTGAAGAGGAACTATCATCACCGGTGAATGATGACTTAGTTTCAGATTGATTCTCACCTTCTTTGCTTTCTTCCTTCTTAATCCATGTCTTTTTCATTTCATTTCTCACCTCTTCAATTGTCTTCTTTCCTTTCAAGTCATTTTGCCCTCTCTTTTTTCCAAACTAATTCATGTCTTCAGACCGGTTATAGGATCAGTTTTTGCATTCTCTGGCTAAGTGACTGATCTTATGGCAATTGAAACATGCCATACCAATTGTTCTCCATAGTCATGCATTATTTCTCTGACCCATTCTCATTCTGCAATTTGTTGCACCATGACCAAAATTACCACAAGTGGAATAGGTGGCATCAAACTGATTACTCCTTTTATTAGGTCTAACCAATTTGAATGGTGATCTTGATGCATTTGACTTGAACATGCATTCTTCAGCTTTGTGTCCATATTTATTGCATGTAAAGCAATATCCATTAAAACTTCTTCTATTAAACATGTTGCTAGATCAAGATCTACACTTATAAGCAGTGTGACCATACTTGTGACAATTATAGCAATAACCATCAAAGATGAAAGACTTCTTCTGACTAACTGATTGATTTCTACAGACATTAGACTTATGACCCAGTTTACCACAATGATTGCAAGAAGATTAAGAAAACTTCATACCTTTCATTCCTGAATTGTTCCTTTTATCATCCTTCATCCTTTTGGATTTACATGATTATCTAGTTTCCATAGGACCTGTACCGGAGTAACCAAGACTGGTTGTCTCCTTTGTTCTCCTCTGAGCTTTTAATTGTTCATCTATCTTCTCAGAGCTTTCATTAAATTTTCTCAGCTTTTCATTTCTCTCATTTGTAGCTTTCAACTCATTTTTGAGTTGTTCAATCTCTTTCATCATCTTCTCCTTTTCCTCTACTTTGTCATGCAGATGCTCATGCATGGCTTCATTCTCATGAGTGAGATTTCGGATTTTTTCATCTTTTTTAATGATGGCTACATCATTTTCTCTTAAGGCTTCTTCAACAAGCCTTTTGCCTTTTTCAGCTTTTGACAAACCATCTTCTGCATCTCTTTTTATTTCGTCTTCTATCCTACTTGCTTCTAGCATTTAAGTCATTCTTAGGGCCTAACTTTCATGCTCTAGTTTTAGATATGTGATTTCTTCAGTCAACTTCTTGTTCTTTTCCACCAGTTTTGAGACTGCTTCTTCTGCTTCTTTAGATCCACTCCATTTAGAGAGTTGATCTATGATATCCTGACTCTCATTTAGTTGTAGAGCTAGTTCCTTCCTTTTCACAAGTGATTTTCTCAATCTTTCTTTCATCTGAGCAATCATTTCATTAGCTTCATCAATCTGCTTCTGATACCGATATCCCTCCATGATCTTTTTCCTCAAGTTGTCAAACTTTTCTTCAGAGGACCTATGCTCTAGTACCAATTGTTAGTATTAATTGGTGACTAAGAGGGAGGGGTGAATTAGTCAAAATAGTTTATTCACAATTCAAACATTCATACCGACCGGTCTACAACTATCATTCCAAATTAAATTAAACATTACATAAATCATGAAAGCAGAGAACATCAAAGAAAAGAGATTTACATGCACAAATAAGCATCACATAACACTAGAAATTATATGTGGAAACCCTTGGTTAGAGGGAGAAAACGACGATGGGAATAACCCATCTCTTTTATTGCAGTAAAAAAGAGTGCCCTGTTAAGAGCTTACAACCAGTTCTTTTTGAGAACATCACCCTATTAGAAGTGACTAGTATATGGTTAAGAATACCTTAGAACCTATTAAAGTTCACCTTGCTAGAGTATTTTACAAAATCATATCTGAAGTGATTCGATTAAGAAATTTTACATAAAGATCTGGTTAAGGTTCACCCTGTTAAGGGATTTACAATGTTGCAATTGTTAGAAGGCAACAAAGATGATTGATTTGTCTGATGACACTACCTCTGTCTCATATATCCACTTGCACACTCTATTCTTCTGATCAGTGTCAATGATGCAGAGGGTTTAGGGGTCAACATGACTTATGACACTTTTCTTATTAAATGCTTCAATCTTCTTGATTCTAGAAGCTCTTCCAAAGGCACCTTAATGGTTCTAACGGGTAAATGTCAAACTAACACTCAAAAAATACTCCCAAGGCTTCCAAACACCTACACCAACCTATTATAGTGATAATTGATTGATTCCAAAGTCTTAGCCATCCATTAGGCATTCAAACCTTCCTAGGCCTCTACTAGACCTACTAGGCCTAATTAGGGCTCCCGAGACCGTTTTAATTAGTTTTCTCCAAACTTTCCCAAATCACCCTCCAAAAACATTATCTTTTTAGACACCCATTTTGGTGTATGACAACACATGAGAGGATCAGGTATTGCTGTTTTGGACCCAACCCATTGTCTTGAGATTGTGGACTATTTTTAGGTGCAATTTTCCCCACTTTTGCAAAGGAAGTATGACAAATACTTAACCCCCAACCTTACAACTCTCAATAGTAGTTTAATATGGCTCAAATAAAAGGAAAATTGGGTTCATTTTGTTCCATGAACTTGTTTGGTATGAAAACCCCAAAACCCTCACCAACTTGCTCCAAAACCAAGGGTTTACTGGTTAACACCTCTCCCAATGCTTCTAAAACTTGTTCAAGGTTCCTACACCTTCTCCTATGTCATATGAGACACCTCCAATCATTAAAATACCCCTTTGTTAAGGTAGAACTCCTGCTGCTATAGGCTTGGCATGAAAACTAGTCACTCTTCTTCATACAACTCATGGTGATCACCTGTAAATCCACTCTTCCTACAAGTTAATTTATTAGGATCATATATTACATGTTATATAGAGCCCATTCTATGAGAATCATAGTCTTACATTCATACAATGTCGCTAGAATGCATTTTTTGCCTTCAAAGCAAAGACAAAGCTCAGAAATGAAAGGTACAACCAACAATAAATGGCAAAGTCTGATAAAAAATCCTACCAATGCATTCAAACAACTTCTATCACTAATCAATAAAATCCTAATGCTATCACCATGAAAATCAACACTTCCAAGCAATGAAACATCAACCAAAACCAAGGAAATGCAAGAAAATAATTGTTTTTATTCACTTGCTATTATGTCAATACAGTAGCCATACAGTTCATCAACCCAATACAAAATGACTTCAAAGGATTTATAGCCACTTCTCCTAGCTACCCCAACTGGTCTCCATTCAACTTGGAATGATTAAGATGCTAAACAACTCCTAAATCCTCTTTCCTGCCTAAAGACCTATTTGACCGTTGTGATTCAAAATTTGAATTTCAATCTTTGGTTTTATTGATTCCTACTAACTTATCACTCTCCCCACCATTACATTTCATCCAATTAGGATAAATATATCATTATTGACTCTCTATACCTATTAGAACTCATTGGGGTACTATTGACCCATTTTACAAAGATTTGGTCCTAGGATCCTTATCATGACCCTCAGGACATTTAACCATTTTATCATTCATATTGCCTCCAAATGACATGATTGGCTTCAACACATGCCAATTGACTTGTTGTGCTTCATAACTCCTTCTCTGCATCTCTAGTGTCTTCAGGGTCTTGATTGCTTGCTTGGGTGCCCCTGCACCATACTCCCCACCAAGCAAAAAACTCTTGTCCCAAAAGTGACCAGTCTTGTTCCAACCATCAAAAAATATTGTCTTCTCATTTTTGATAGGGTATATGTATTCTCCAAGTGTTATCTTCCTCCTACCACAACCTGCATTCATCTTACCAAAGACATTAGTATCAAAAAGCATACTTTTAGATCCTTGTCTAGGATCTTGGTCCTGCCACTCTTCTTGCCTCCCCATGTCATAGTTCTGATTTGTTTTCATCTAAAAAACTTAGAGGTTTAACACATCTCCTACTCAAGACTAAAAATTTTATCTTGTCAAACCAAATAAAGATACTATGGTATCATTACAACTTATACATATGCAATGCATCAATCCTCACTTCAATACACATATTTATATCAACTAGTCTTTTAACTTATTAGTTTGTGAAAACTTTTTTTTTTTTAAAGATGAAATATTCTATTTAATCAATTCTTCACTTTTAAAGAGTAGAGATCATGAATGCAATAATTAAATTTCAATCTTCAATGTAAATTTATTCCATCGAAATTTCTCTTTAATATATGCAAAGTCATTCCACAAATTATGGTTTCAATCCTTTTATTTAATATCAACAACTCCTAAGTATTGAATCTTTACCGAAAAAAGAGGAGAGGAAAGAAGGATACTGCCACACAATCAATACACACACAAATTTATGCATAATCAACTGAATTTTCCTAGTCATGTTAGATGTAGCTACTTACATCCTTTTTATGGTATGCAATTTTAACTTTCCATATGGTCTCCTAATTATTGCAAATGCAACTGTAAATCCCAAATTCTTGAAATATATGATTTTATCAAACAATCTTTTCTTACATGCAGAATTCACACATATACAAATGATCGACAGTCCTATTGGGTACTCATACATCACTAGCTAACTTCTTTACATTTCACATAGGGGATTAAAGTAAAGGAAAGACATTATTAAGCTACTATTTTATTTATACAGATGCATCACTTACAAGTTCTTTAATTTCACATCATGATCTATACTAAATTATTCCTAAATGCATAGTACAAGCACTTCATCTTATTGTTCGTAGGAAGTTCAACATAATAGGCTAATTTTATGAACATAGCATTAGTTAAGAGGATTCATACAATATTTCCTCTTTCTACAACATAATAAGGAGAGAAAACTTAATCATTCAAGTAAGCACTATAAATTTACAAAGCAAGCAAGGTTAGATAGGATCATATAGACATTCCTCTCATTCTGGAGACATGCATATGAAATGAATACAAACTTTACTTAAAATTATGATTCCTAGAAGGGATTAAAGAGAAACACCAAGCATACACATCTAATATTCCCAAAGTCCCAATGACACTTCTTACAATCCAAATCTCAAGAGTAACTTGATTCAAATGAACATCAAAGCACATTCGCAAGACTAATAGCAACATCCTTAACCAGAGATCCCAGTGTTTGCAACATGGGCTCTGATACCAAATGTAATGCTCGCCAAAATACCCTAGAGAAATTAAAACTACTAACACAATAATGGAGATTAATTTTTTTTATTAACATCTATTAACAACTAATGTGTCACATAACATCTCCATCTAATTACATTCATTAACCAATAACCATTATGTACACACATCATTACATTAATTACGTAAGTGGAAATAACATAACTTCATTAATCTCTCTCTAAGGTACTTCAACGTCATTACTTATTTTACCACCATAATGACATCCTACTCACATGATAAACATATTCCATCTTAATTTAATGCATCGTATTCATTTCCTCACCATGAGATATACAACCTACCAAACTATCTATCCATCATGATATGCATACCATTCTAACATTTTACTACATATTACATTCCTTCCTTAGAAATTTAAAACAACCCCATATTCATACATTCAATTTATGCATCAAATCTAAATGTGTTTTAACCCATCATTTCATTTCTACATGCTCTTATCATTTTCCATAATAGTGCAATCCTAATGCATGGGTATTTTCCATCCTTACAAATCCTTTTAAACATACTTCAATCGTATCTAATACTAACATGATCTCATTCCATATATTATGACTATCTACTCATAATGTATAAATCATAATTCAATCTTCAATCCACCTGATAAAGTAAATTCCCTTATTTCTTTACTTAATCATGAGTAAGCAAAACATCACACTATTCCTTCAATCATAAAGTTCATTTACTAACTTACAAACATATAACTATATAAATCCATTACTTATAATATAAGTACATGGCATACATCATATACAAGTCACTTACTATCTATCTAGCATGATTTACCTATTAGCAACAATTTCCTTTTTCTAATCGAACTACACATACAATCACTTTCCTAACATGATCATTTCATTTGATAATAAACCCTAATGCATAACACAAGAATCCTAATATTTTCCTTCCATAATCTTTTTCATTCTCTACATACTTTTCTTAATTTCCAAGCATACACATTGAGACATCATTATCTAAACCTTATCCATATTATCTAACATCCTAAATATTGACATTTAAGATTATTCCTTTTCTCAGGGTTCTTTCACATATTAAATCACAATCTAAAGAATAACCATAAAATTCCTTTCTAAACAATACAAAATGATCATATTACAAATCACATCTATTTCAATTGCAACACCATTGTCAAATTTAGATACATTAAATCATTCCCTTCATTTAACAAGAACATCTCATTTCCATGTTTACAAATCATTAAATATCCTAACTACCATTCATGAATTACTTACAAATACATTTACATAACAATACTTCAAGAACATAGCTCTTGTTAACATGATTCCATCCACCACATACAAGATACTACATACATACATTTCATCATTTTCATTACATAAATCTACTACAAAGTACATCTATATTCTATCAAGAACGATAATCTACCTCCACACATGAAGAATCCAAGAGAACATCCCAGTGGCTAAAAGCACCAACCACCCGACCATGTGGAACCAAAGGAACCACCCCCGATGCTAGGAGATGACACAAGGTCCCAACACACACTCTAAACCTAAGCTGGCACCTATAACCAGAGAGACTAACCACACATGGACTTGCACGCATGGGCCAATCACATCATACAAGACTAAACTTCTAGAGGTGCATGAATCAACAAGGCATAAATGCAAAATCAAAAGAGATAATAATAAACCACAAGGGGACACATGTAGGAGTGAAGTGTCATCACTTGTCATCCTCTAACATAACAAATGCAATATATATAAAAACATAAGGCACTAGCCTTATGGCCATGTGGAGCCATCTCAACCTATGAGAGAATAAGGGAGATTGGCTTGCCATAGTAATGGCCTTCTCATGCTTATCCTAAAATATCCTCCCTAGGATCAAGTCATGATGCTCACATCACTTATTATCTTTATTAATGAATCTAACTACCCAACCCATTAATTATTAGGTTATCACTTAATTACAAAACATGGTAAACTTCCAATGTGCCCTAGTGGTCTATACTTCATGCATCCTTACTAGGAACCTTATGCAATTCATACATCCTTACTAGGAACCTCATGCAAGCTTATCTCTCATGACCTCGCTCAACACATGGAAGCCCACTCCCCCCTAACATGGCCCAAATAATAAATGAAATAAGAGGCTCATAATATCAATTAAATCTGAAATCATAATCATCATACACCCATTCATATACATGGTCATCCAAAGGTCATAAAACCAATTAAACAACAAGAGCCTCATAGCATAAAATGCATAAATAAGATAATAAATTTCTACAGCAAGGCACATCTACTTGCTCGACTGAGCACAATAAATAACTCTCTCTATCATGGCTTCTCAACATGGTAGAGACATAACTCCATCATAATGATCTTATAAAAGGAAAACCATAAAAGATTCATCAAATCCATCAATTGTACAATTTGGAAAATCATCAATAAACATCTGAAAAGCCTCTAGTACAAACAAATGACTGAGTGAAACAAATTAAAATAAGTAAAATACTGGAAAACTCCAAATACATAGTCATAGTGTTTTAGTCATAACTTAAAAACCCAGATCACAAATTGCACGTTTTTTATACAAAATTTAGATGGCTTCAAGGCGAAAAACTCAATAAATTTAGTGAAAACCCAGTTGATATTTTTTGAGAAATGTTAGAAATAAAGTTGCATATTTGTACCTGAGAACCATAGATGCAACACAAACATAAAATACAGGTTGTGACACATAATCAAAATGAATAAATTAAAATACATAATCTGTAGTTTCACTATAATCATTTTCCCCATTTAAAACCCACAAACAACAATTCTGCAGACACAGAGAATACAGATAAATAAAATAATCTCTACAAAAAATAAGGGCTCCAACCTGAAATTAGAAGTTATGAAAGAAATTTGATGAAGAGATCCAAATCCAAATCCAAACACAAGATCCAACAAAAAAACAAGCCACAATCCAAATGTTGTAGAAAAGAAATCTCCAAGAATGGTAAAAAAAAAACCCCGGCAACAAGCCTAGACTACCCAATAAAAAGAAATCCAAAGCAAAACCCTAGCCAATGAAAATAAATTAAAATATCATATTTTTTACCAACCCCATGTTAGGTTACTTTTATATTTTTCATTTCAAATTCAACCAATGAGAATGGAGGGTAGGTAGTAGTAACACAAAATCTTCTGATACAACTTAGTGGGAAGATATTATTATTTTATTCAAATGTGTTCATACACTCCCACTAATAAATAAAGTCAACTATATAAATAAAACATAAGCTATAAATAAATAAATAAATTAAATTAAATTAAATATAATCTCATAAATAGTCAAGCCAATAGCATTTAATGGTAGGTGGGGAATATAATAAACTCATTTACTCTTGTAACAAGAGAAATAGTTAAAATTGTATAAAATATTATTTACCAAGTAACAAGAGAAATGTAAGAAGGTATTATAAAGTATCGATTACCAATGCACAAACAATAATGACCGTGCCCTATTAAATATCTAAGGGTCATTTAAGATAAAACCAATTAAATAACTAAATACAAGATGCCAAGGCTAAAAAGCCAACTAAATAAATAAACATAAAATAACCAAGACTCAATAAATAAATTAAAAGCCACCAATAAATATTAATCAACATTAAAATATCAAAGCATTATTAAACAATAAATAATAAATAATTAAATATTTAAATAATTAAATATCAAATAAATGGTCAAACCTCAATAAAGTTTAAAATACCAAATAAATATTAAAATCATTCAAAATAAATAACCATAAAATATCAAATAATTAAATTCTCAAGACCAATAAATTAAATGCATTAAAATAAGCATTATTAATTATAAAATCACACATCAAGAATCACATAATCAAATAAATCAACCATCTCTAAACATACTCACAATACTGAAAGGATCAAACTCACAAACTGACATGGCGAATTATGCCAAGATGCTACGACACTTGGTGCACACCTTAGACCTAGAGTCTATGAAGGGAACTCATGTCATCTCCAAACCACATAAGCCATTGGAATTAAAGATACACTCAGACCTCTGAAGCCAGGTGGAGTCAAAGTTTGGTACTTGCAAGATCCTCCCACCACAAAATGATAATACAACATATATATATATCATAACAGGCAAGTGATAGAGAGTCACGATGACACATCCTGCTTGCAATGAGTGATGTGGAATCGTCTCTATCATGAAGACAGTCAAACAATAGTCAAACACATCTCATAAGCATCTCATCAAATGTAATCATGAAATAAGGTTAGTGTAATCAAAATCAACATCAAATCCATGATCAATATAATCTTTTGATAATCTATCACATAGTAAGCATATAGTATACATCGAATCACATGATCAAATCATCCAAAATAGCATATGCACAATAATGATCAAATCATCCAAAATAGCATATGCACAATAATGTCTATCATCACAATGCATAACTAAAACACATGAACAATCATCATCCAACTCATCATAAATAGTGGAGATAAGTCTATCATGCATGAAATAAAAGTCAACTCTAATCAAAACAAGTCAAGTCAAGGGTGGACACTACAGGGGGCATGTGAAAAATGTTATGCTGATAACCGATGAGATTTTTGGCACATCTTACACCGATGAAGGAGAATGCAAAGTAGAGGTCGGCAATGACATCGGGTCATTGGAGAATGTCATCCCACACTACTCTAATACCCAATGGGCTAAGTGGAAAAGGCGGTGTCATCGGCATGACTGACTCGAATGAGGCAATACCAAGAAGCAGAAAATACTAAGTCATCGGGATAACTTAAATCATCAATGAAAGGTATTTTTTAGTTACATCGATACCCGATGGAAAAGACAAAGCCGGAAACAAAAGAGGAGGTTATTGGTATAACCTACACCAAGGAAAGAAAATGTGGAGCAGATGTTTTGAAGTCATCAGGACATTGGACTACGTAATAAAAAGCTACCCTGACACCTGATAGGGTAAATATCATGGCGGTTGGAAATGAGGTCTCATCGGGATAGCCTACACCAAAAGAAATGACTAAAAGAGTAACAAGGTGAAGTTATTGGGATGATGTCGACTCTTTGGAGGAAGACATTTTCAGATACGTCGATACTCGATGAGGAATCTAAAATGGTTATCAGATTAGGAGACCTCATTGGGGAAGAATAAGCCAATGGACCTGAAAAATAAGTAGGTTGGAGCCCGATATAATCGAGTCATCAAAGAAGCACAGGAAGGGTTGTCCTGACACCTGATAATTTTTGCAACATGATAAACAAGAGGGAGGTTTCATCGGGAAAACATATGCCGATAGACCAGAGAGGTAAAAAGAAGCGCAAGCATGAGGTAAATGTCACCGAGTCATCGGAGAAACATAAAATGAGTTGTTCTGATACCTGATAAAGTGACTCGATGTAACAAATGAGATATGGATTACTAAGGAGGATTCATCAAAATAAATTTTTCTATCGAAGCAACATATTTGGAGTTGTGTCAAAACCCAATGGGAAGAATACCACAGAGGAATAAAAGGAGGGTGTATCGGAATGACATGTGTCGATGTGCTATAAAGGTGAAAGTAGAACATATCCAAGAGGCGAAGTGGTCGGTGAGACTTATGCTGACTAAAAGGATGGGTGGTGCCAACTAGTTGAATTATTGGAAAAGTTAACCCGACTAGCCATTGTGAAGTCTGGTTGCAAACGGATCGACCCGCCATTATTAAATTCTAGAGAACAGGTAGATTGGTGTTTGCACAAGACAAATCATAAAAGGATTTCAATTGAGTAAATTCTTCTAATCCATCAAATCTATATATAAAGAATCGGTACAAGGATTTTGCATAAAAGTTTGAAACTACAGAGAATTGAATTGCAGAAATCTTGACGGATTCAAATATGGAGGGTTCTAGTTCCAAGGGCAAGAGGAAGGTCATAGAGGTCTTTGAAATCACTTCTAAGAAGTCTAAAGGGGGAGAAGGTGCACAGAAACGAAAGTTGAACCAAGATATGATTGATCAAATGAGCTCACCAGGAGCCAAATCTTGGAGATCAAAGGTTAACCTACCCATCTATGACCAGTTAGAGGATGATTTCATGGAAATTGGTGATGTCTGGACAAGGATTAGAGGTCATGAATTTTTCTTGTATCATTATTCAAGGAGAAATAAGCCAATCCCAATTTCAAACCCATGGACGATTGGGTTGGGTAAGCTTGTAGTCCCTAATATCTTTGTGAATGTCCAATTGATGAAAACATTGGCTAGGGCTTACAATGCTGAAAAAAGATGTATTCAGTTACCAAATGGCAATGAGATTATAAGGAAAATGAGTGTCTCAAATGCACAACATTTTGGAGGTGCTCACAAGAAATCTTTCTTGCCCAGGACCTTACATTTTGTTGATTTCACAATTGTATCCACAAAGGCATATGAGATCATTGACAAGAGGTTGATAGAAGACTACAACCTCTATGAGCACACAGGCTGGAAGAACTAAAATCCTAAGGGCTATATCCATCAAAGCAGGAAAAGCCAAAATCTAGGTGATTATTTTCATGAGTATGTTGAAGCTTGGGATATCTTTAGGAACAAGAAATCTGAGGAGGCTATATAAATAGTCCAAGATTTAAACCAAAAATGGGATGAGAAGAAAGAACGACTAAAGGAGATGGGAGAGGAAGAAGGAGCAGAGAGCGAGTAAGGAGAAAATGAGGCTATTTCAAGATTTAGGAGGCCTGAAAGGGAAGAAGATCCTGAAGCACATGACCTAACTATTGCAAGACTAAATGCTGATGTAGATGTCAGGCTAGAGGAGCATACCTCTTTTATATTTGATGACGAGTTCATCAAGTCAAACGAATTTAAATCCTTCTTATATCATTTCAAAGGGAAGAAGTTGAGAGAGGCTATGCCTGATGTAACACTAGAGAATGAGGCAGAGATGCTTTGAGAACTGAAGGCAGACATAAATGTAGAGTTGGAAGGCATGACCCCTCAGAGGGGAAGGCAACTCCTAACAGAAGCAGGAATAATTTTTTTCAGGCTGGGACTTTAGTGTGTCTTTCATTTTTGACAGTTTATTGCATTCAGATAAGAAGGATTTCAAATTGGATATCCAAGGTGTGGATGATATTTTTATTGCATCAAGGTATGATCCCAATGATGAGACCATGCTTCTATGGGCTCTGTATCCCCTAAATAAAAGGTGAAAAATCATACATGTGGACAAATATTTTGGACACACGATGAAGTTAAAGGTCGGTGAGGTTGATCCCATGGTCACAACAGATATCGGGGTTGACATTTTGAAGCTTAAAAAAGCACAAATGAAAATTTTGGTGAAAGAGGTAGGAAAGTATAAAGCATTATATGAGGAACTCTTGAGAAGTAGGGGACAACCTATACCCCAGATAATGGATGAATCCAAATAGAAAAAGAAGTGCGAAGAATTGCACAAGGAAAACAAAAAATTGAAGGAAAGGATGCAGAGTACAAGGACAGACACAACATGTGTCTTATTGACTAAACAATTTGAAAATCTGTAAAATATATTGGAATAATTTTGGACCGTCTACCAGAAAAATATGGATAACAGAGTGTCACACCAGAGGATCCTTGATAGGTTAAACATGCTCCTGCAGGATCAGACTCTAAGTAACAAAAGAATCAACAAGGTCAACAAACTAATTGACACTCATCAAGGATTCACAACATAATTAAATATCAAGTATGAGGATTGTAAAGGGATCATCAACCATGGATTTCCAAGTGTAATGGATGATGTAGGGGTCATGAAGGACAAGCACTAGTGGATTACTGAGTGCAGAGATCTACTTAGTTCAGCGCTTAGCATTGCCTATGTGGATACATTGGACATGAATGAAATAGGGAAACAGGTCGAGAATTTTGTTACAATAGAGATCGTGATCAGGGATATTATTTTCAATGCATGCACATACAAGGATGAAGGATATCTTTGACATATCCAGAAATGTGGTCAGTGGCTAGACGGAAAACATTAGTCTGTGTCATTTGTATTTTGTTCTGGTTTTAGCAATTAGGGAGTCAATTAGTTTTTTATTAGTCTTAGTTTGTGCTAATGAAAGGGTGTGTCCTTTCATTCGCATCTTTTAAGTCATGTATATATGATGAGTCATTTGGTACTCTAAGGAGACTATTATCCTTTTAGATTATCTATTGGAACCTGCAGTGTTATGTAAGATAAGTTTGTAGAAATGAAAATTCATTTTGTGCAAACAAGTGTAATCATGAAGTATCTATGAATCTGCAGTTTTTGTACACCAATTGTTCCCAGAAATTAACATACAAGGTTCATTTTTTTCATCTTCAGATTGTTTCATGTCATATGATGTTAATGATTTAAAAGCTTTCAGATAAATTTGAATAAGATTTTTTGCAATGCTTTATCATTTGTTGGTATAGAGATAGCATACATTGAGGATATTGCAGTGATAGTTTGTTTCTTCACACTGTCTCCAAAGATTACAAGTATTTGTCCATTAAGTGACATGTAAACTATCAGATAAGGCACTGGTCTATTTTTGGTTTCTTGTGAATACATTAAGTGTGCACAAATTCCTCACTAGAGAAATATATTACTAGTTTCTACTTGCCTTGTTCTTTCATAATTACTCTTAGTTCCAACAACATTCTATTATAACTTTATTCACATCCAATTATACTTGAATTTCATATTAAAATAAGTTAAAAGCATGACATAAAGCATAGTTGCAGGAAATTGTTTGCCATTCTTGTAAATAGCTAGATTAAATAGTTTAAATTCACTATAAAGAAATCTCTTTATGCTTTGGAGATTGGGGTACACCCACCTAGGTCTAGTGGAGCCTAAAGTGTAGAGGAATTTGGTCTTCGATGATTCTTATTCATTGGCCAAGGCTGATTGAGAAATCAGTAAGAGATTTGGCAAAGCTCTAGGATTTCTAATCTGTGGTTTTGGGAACTGGCAGATTGGCAACTCTCCTAGGGAGTTGTAATAAGAAGTGTTCATAATTTCTAGTGGTTTTGTTTTAGACTCTGCTAGAGGAAGGAGCCTAGAATATTAATAAAAGCATAATTCCTCTTAGGAGGTGGTGACTCTACATTTTATATATAAGTAATAATTGGTATGTCGAGAAAGTAAGGGAAACCCCTAGGAATTTGTGAATAAGATTTATGCAGGGAGAAGGTCTTTGCACAAGGGACAAGATAATCTTGTTCATTTGAGTCCAAAAAGAAGAAACAAAGAAAAGAAATCAGTATCAAATATGGCATTTGGGGGTTATAATAAGTTTCCTCGTAGAGAGGATGACTCTCCATCTAGTGATCAATTTAAAAATCTGGAGGAAAATCCTTTTTATAACTTAAATACAAAAGATAATAAAGGTGGTCATGATGAAACCCTGACTGCTGAGGAATAGGAGGACAGGCAGATGGATGAAATTACTCTTAGAATGGCCGACTTAAATGGAGATGAATCTAAAATGGCAAAGGCTCTTAAGAGACAACCAGATTGGGTATTGCAGAAACTCAGATTAGAAAGAGATGCCATTCAAAGCTCTAAGTCAAACAAGATTGAAGAAGAGAAGGGAAAAGCTAAAGCAAGTATACTAACAACCCCTAGGTATAGTCCCCCTCACATGAGAAACTTGGAACGACCATTTAAGGTCTATAATAATCCATTATCTGATGTTCTGGATAATAATCATGAAAAAGGGGATAAATGGAAAAATACGCCCTACCATGAAAATAAAAACCATATAATTATAGACAATACACTAATCATAATGGAGAAAGAAGAACTAATAGTGGGGAAATTATTGGTAACTGGAATAAGAGAGATAGGATCAACAGCGTAAGCAATAACAGAGGAAATCATGGTAATAATGGAAACTATGGCAACAATGGCAATGGGGACAACCGAAATGGAAATAACAATAATGGTGGAGGTAACAACGGAAACAATTGTAATAATGGAGGAAATATAAACTATCAGATTAACAACTATGCTTGCAGACCTCCTATGACCATTTAAAGGTATAAATAGTTGGATTTCAGTGGGATAGTTGGATATCCGAATCAAATTACAAATGATTTAAGGTCATCTATTCCTAAATTCACAGGAAATGGAACTAATTCTGTAGAACAACATGTAGTAAATGTAAAAAATATCATCGAAGAGTTTGAAATGTCTCATGAAGATGTTTTTTATGAAACTATTTGTTCAATCTCTAATAGAGGATGTAGGAGAATGGTATAGGAAGCTTCCTAATAGATGCATTGGTAGTTGGTAGGAATTTGGAGAACATAATGATACTTCATTTGCATCTCATGAGTTGACTAGCATAAAGAAGAATCAGAACAAATCAGTCTATGAATTTAATAAGAGGTTGAATAAAGTACTTAATAGGATACCAAGAGATATTAGACCTGTTGATTCATTTTTGATTGATTTTTATTTAAGTGCTTTTGATAGCAAGACTCATTATGAGATCTTATCTCATAAACCTACTACCTTGCAGCAAGCTTTTAAAACAACCAATACCATTGAAAATAACAAAAAGGCTACTGGGAGAATTCGCAAGAGAGATGATCCAAAATTATATAATCCTAGAACAACAAAAAAGGATGAGTTTGGTCAAATCATGGACATGCTAAAGGACATGAAGGGTAAGCAAAATCACAATGAGAAATCACCCCCATATAGAAGTAACAAGCCTATAAGTTACAATAGACCAAGATTGCATGATATGCCATATAATACAAACTAGAAAGATGGTAAACCGGTGAATGAAAATCTAAGCAAAGAAACCCCTGATCCATTGAAGAAGGTAAACAATTTTGTGTAAGAATATCTATGGTGTGAAGTCTGCAATTTACCCTATGTTGTAGAAAAATGTATGATTGCTCAAGGTTTTGCAGAAGAGAAGGACCATGAGATTGAATATGAGCCCATAGTAAATGTACTTTCATCAGATCCATTTTAGGGTAGGGATGAGGATTCATTTGAGGGTGAGAAATTATCGGATGTAAAATGGAGAAGAGAGAACTAGCAACATAGTGTACAATAAGTTTTTACTGATGATGAGGTGAACATCCCATCCTTGAGGAGATTGTTCCATAATGAAGAGCTATTGCATTCCTTGAGGAACTTAATAGATGAAGAAAAGAAAGCCTATACTATGGCAGCAGTGGCTCAGGTGAAAAGCAATTATCAGTTAAGAAATAGAATAGTGATCCCAGAACAAGGTAAGCCATCTGGGATATTTGCAAAGGTTCCTAAAGCTAGTTGAAACAAAGATACCATCTCTAACAAGGAAAAGGAAGTTGCAGTAGAAAAGGAAAAACAAATAGACCCTCTTAAATTAACAAAGCTAAGTGAAAAGAAATATATTAGTGAGTCACTCTCAAATTGTGGATCATTTATGTCTCAGGCTTTATCACAGGTGAAAATATCTCTACCCTTGCTTGAAGTAATGAAATTTCCTGATTACAAACATGAAACAATCAAGATTTTGTCTAACGTTGGTGAAGTAAATAAAGAGGATCATAAGCCAAAAGATGAAGATCCACCCGTTGTCTATTTGGGAACTTCTATCACTAAGAATCTTACCCAGGTTGATCCTTTTTATCTAACTTTGATGATTAACAATAAAATGGTTAAGAATTGTATGATAGATTCAGGTGCAACCGTGAACATAATGCCAGAAGATGTCATGAAAAAAATTGGGATGCATGTGGACACTCCCTATGGGAAATGCTATTCTATGGATAACAGATTAGTCCTAGTTGTTGGAATTATGAAGGATGTGGAGTTTCGATTTCCAGCATGCCCTAATATGTCATATAAAACAGACATCATTGTTGAGCAAGTTCTGCCAAATTATAGGATGTTATTATCAAGGCAATGGTCAAATTTGGTGGGTGGACATGTCCAACTAGATCTTTCATATGAAACCATCCCGGTAAAAGGGGCCAATGTAAGGATTGATAAAGAACCGAGATCATTCTACCTGATAGAGGAAGTTGATGCGAATGAGACAACATGTTTTTTCCAAACAGATATAGATAACTTTCAGGTAAGTATTTCTAAACACATTCAATACAAAACTGACAAGTTTGAAAATACTATTGAATTACATGAGGATAAGATTTGGAAAATGTATTTTGATGGTGTTTGCAGTAAAGAAGGAAATGGAGTTGGTGTAGTTTTTATTTCTCCTAATAGAAGATCATTCAAATATTCTTTCTTGTTAGCTTTTGAATGTACAAACAATGTCGTCGAATATGAAGCACTCTTGTTAGGCCTTAGGATGGCAAGTAAATATGGCATTAAATTACTAACAGTTTATGGTGATTCAAAGTTAGTCATATCTCAAATAAGGGAAAGATTCGCCACTAAAAATGTGAGGCTTCAAAATTATGGAAATGAGGTGTGGGATTCAATTGAATTTTTTGATGCATTTTTTATAACATGGATTGAAAGATCTAACAATATTTTGGCTGATTTTATGGCTAACTTAGCAATTAAACATAATGATATTCCTTTTGATGGCATCACCCAAGTTGAAATAAAAACTAGACCTGCAATACCAAATAATGTAAAAAATTGGCAAATATTTGATGATGACAGGGATCTTCTGAAGTTTTTGTTTTGTGAAGATCAGTATGAAGGCCAGCATATGGAGTGGAATGCATATGTGGAAGAGGAGAGTGGTAAGGAATCTCTATTTGGAAAAAATATCCTATAGCTTAAAACAAACAAGATTCCCAAAGGGTTGGTGGAACTAGAGAGGATGTTTGACAATAAGGATATGTCAAATTTCAAGCCCAACACTGGAAGTTGTGAGGAAGTAGAAAATATAAACTTGGGAAGTGAGAACAATCCTAGAGAGGTTTACATTCGGAAGAAGCTTACACTTAAAATTAGGACTGCATTGGTAAATCTGTTAAGAAAATACAGACATGTTTTTGCTTGGACATATCATGATCTCAAGGCATACAGAGAGGATTTGTTCCAACATGAAATCCCACTGAAACCATATGCAAAACCATTTAGGCAAAATCAAAGGCCTATAAATCCCACATTGGCTCCCAATATGAAGGAATAATTGATGAACATGAGGAATGCAGGGATTATAGAGCCTATAAGGCATTCCACATTGGTGTCAAACTTGGTGCCTATTAGAAAGAAAAATGGTGATATCAGATTGTGTGTGGATTTTAGAAATTTAAATGTATCATCCTTGAAAGATAATGATGCCCTACCAAATATGGAAGCTCTACTACAAAAAGTAACAGGGAATGAATTACTTTCTATGATGGATGGGTTCTCTGGTTACAACCAGGTGAAGGTTAAGGAATAAAAAAAATACATAACAACTTTCACCACACCATGGGGCACAAATGTGTATGTCAGGATGCCATTTGGGCTTACCAATGCTGGAGCTACTTTTCAAAGGGCCATGGATGTGGATTTTGAACGTCTGATTGATTAAATTTTTCTTGTATATCAAGATGATTTGACTGCATACTCCAAGAAAGCAGAAAACCATTGTAATGACCTAGAGAAAATTTTCATCAAAGCACTAGAATATGGTATTTCTTTAAATCCAAAAAAGTGTCACTTTGGAGTCACTGAAGGTAAATTGCTAGGTCATATTATATCTAAAGATGGATTAAGGATTGACCCTCAGAGAATTGTAGCTATTGATAGAATTCAGATCCCTAAAACAATCAAAGCTATTCAATCATTTTTTGGACAAATTAATTTTGTTAGAAGATTTTTATCAAATTTTTTTGAAATTCTCAAACCTATTGCAAAGATGTTTAAAAAGGGTGCATAGATAAAATGGACTAATGAAGCAATTGAATCTTTTGTAAACATTAAAAGGGCCATCAAGGAAGCACCTGTACTTAAGTTTCCTGACTTCTCTAAACCTTTTCAAGTATTTTCTTTCGCTTCATTTCATACTATTGCTGCAGTTATGTTACGAAAGAATGATGAAGGTCATGAACAACCAGTGGCATTTTTTAGCAAGACACTACAAGCTTCTAAGTTAAATTATGATATAAATGAGAAACAAGCATATGCCCTAGTAAAAGCTATAAAATCTTGTAGATCATATTTAGTGGGAGCTAATGTCATTGCATATGTCCCTAATGCAGCAGTCAAAGATATTTTCAGACAAACTGAAACTACTGGGAGAAGATGCAGATGGATCAATCAAATTCAGGAATTCAACATTAATATCCAAATTACTAAATTGGTAAGAGGTCAAGGATTGGCTAAACTAATGACAAAATCAAATTTGGAAGCAACACAGATAAATCAGATAGAGTTAGAGGAGGCTCAAATAAGCATTGAGATGTGTCCTTGGTATAAGAATGTTGTCTATTATTTAAAACACATGAAATGTTCGAAGGAGTTGAATGACAGTCAGAAAAGAACACTTAAGCTTCAAGCATCTTGGTATGTATTTATTAAAGGTGATTTATATTGGAAAAATAGGGATGGTATCCTCTTATTTTGTTTGGATGTTTATCAAGCTCAATATGTTTTAAAATAATTGCATGAAGGTGTATGTGGGGGGCATTTTTCAGCAAAAACTATTGCCCATAAAATAATCAATGCCGGTTATTATTGGCCACAAGTCTTTAAGGACTGTCATACTTATATTAGAAGATGTGAGGCTTGCCATAAATTTTTAAGAAAACTTAAATATGATGGAGCTCTTCCACTCAGGCCTATGCAAACTGAAGAACCTTTTCAGACGTGGGGTGTTGACTTCGTAGGAGAAATTGCAAACAAATCCAATGGAGGACACAAATGGATTTTGGTAGCCAATGATTACTTTACCAAGTGGGTAGAGGCAATTCCTACAAGGTAGACTACAAGTAGGATGGTAACAAAGTTTCTTCTGGAAAATATATTGACAAGATTTGGGGTTCCCCACAAGATTGTTGTAGACAATGGGATGTGTTTTAGATCTAAGGAATTTGCTGATTTTTTGTGAAAGTTGTGGAATCACTTTGTCATATTCATCACCTTATCATCCCTAGGGGAATGGAAAAGCAGAATCTAGTAACAAAAACTTATTAAAGATCATCAAAAGGATGTTAGGTGATAATAAAAGGGCATGGGATTCAAAGTAGAATTTGGCAGTATGGGCAGATAGAGTAACAATCAAGAAATCCATAGGGTTTGCTCTGTATCAACTTGCTTATGGTAAAGAAGCAAGGTTTCCCTTGAACAACCTACTCCTAGTGTATAAATTTGTTTTAGAAGAGTATTTGGAAGAGGTTGATTTCATGGAAGATAGGCTAGTATAGTTGGTTGAATTGAATGAGTACAAAAGAGAGGCTTAGGAGTAAAATATACAGAAGCAGAAGATGGTAAAAGCATTACATGACAAGAAGGCTTCTGATAGAATTTTTGAAGAAGGAGAGTGGGTGCTCAAATGGAATGCAAAAGAATAGGATAGGGGCAAGCATAGAAAATTTGAAGCACTTTGGCTAGGACCATACATTATCACGGATAATGGAGGGGAAAATTCATACTTCTTGCTAAATGTTGATGGTGAAAATCAGGAATTTCTAGTACATGCTTAGTACCTCAACTTTTTTTCTCTTAAGGAGCAGGGAGTATTTCTTGTACTATAGTAGTTTAGTTTTCCTTTTTGATTTATTTTTGTTTATGGTTTGGCCTGCATTCCAGAGATAGATGAGATCTTGCTATATCCCTAAAAAAAACATACATGCCCAAAAAGAGCCACTGTTAGCTCGCATTTTTATAAAATATTTTGTTCTATTTCTTTGATGTTTTATATGTAGATTTTCATAATAAGATAATTTATTGCTGGATTTTATGTGCAGGAAGTATGCTACAGTACCAAGAAAACCCCACTATGACCTATTTTTCAGAATTGGACAAGTACCACTAGGGCATGCTAAGGGTTGGCACTGAATATGGACTACATGAGGGATTTGCATTTTGTCAGTATTGGGATCCTTATAAGTCATTCTCTCAGCCTATGTGATAGACTTTGTAATTTAAATAGGACATATGAAGTTTCCATGAAAGGTTAAAATGCAAATGATATATGAAGGGGAGCTTGATTAAGCATAATTATCAAAT
The DNA here is from genome assembly GCF_030272615.1 of Cryptomeria japonica. Lineage (NCBI taxonomy): Eukaryota > Viridiplantae > Streptophyta > Pinopsida > Cupressales > Cupressaceae > Cryptomeria > Cryptomeria japonica. The sequence goes on along the minus strand of NC_081414.1, from coordinate 517,411,959 downwards.
TTGAGCTATCGACGTAAGTTACCCCGTCAAGACTGACTAGCATAGACAATGAAAGAACCTATCGACATAACATTCACACATTGGGGGCATGCGAAAAATGCTACGCCAATAACTGATGACATTTTCGGCACATCTTACATCGATGAAGGAGAATGCAAAGTAGAGGTCAGTGATGACATCAAGTCATTGGAGAATGTCATCCCACACTACTCTGATACCTGATGGGCTAAGTGACAAAGGTGGTGTCATCAGCATGACTCACTCCGATGAGGCAATACCAAGAAGCAAAAAATACTAAGTCATCAAGATAACTTAAACCATAGGTGAAAGGTATCTTTTAGTTATGCTAATACCTGATGGAAAAGACAAAATTGAGCACAAAAGAGGAGGTTATCGGTATAACCTACACCAAGAAAGGAAAGTGCAGACTGGATGTTTTGAAGTCATTGGGACATCGGACAACATAAGAAAAAGATACCCTAAAACCCGATAGGGTAAATATCATGGCGGGTGGAAATGAGGTCTCATCGGGATAGCCTACACCAAAAGAAGTGACTAAAAGAGTAACAATGTGAATTCATCGGGATGACATCAACTCTTCGGAGAAATACATTTTCAGCTACACCGATACCTGATGAGGAATTTGAAATGGTTATCAGATTAGGAGACCTCATCAGGGAAGCATAAGCTAATGGACCTGAAAAATAAGTAGGCTGGACCCTAATATCATCGAGTCATCAGAGAAGCTCAGGAAGGGTTGTCTCGACACCTGATAAGTTTTGAAAAATGATAAACAAGAGGGAGGTTTCATCGAGAAATCATATTTTGATAGACCAGAGAGGTAAAAAGAAGTGCAAGCATGAGGTAAATGTCATCGGGTCATCGGAGAAACATAAATAGAGTTGTTCCGATACCTGATAAAGTGACCCGATGTAACAAATGAGATACAGATTACTAAGGAGGATTCATCCAAATAACTTTTTCTATTGGAGAAACATATTTGGAGTTATGTCAAAACCTGATGGGCAGAATCCCAGGGAGGAATAAAAGGAGGGTGTATCGGAATGACATACGCAAATGTCATATAAAGGTGAAAATAGAACATAGCTAGGAGGCGAAGTGATCGGTGAGACTTATGTCAATCAAAAGAACAAGTGGCACCTGTTGTCTTCAAAATCTGATTCACTTCAACATCCTTATAATAAGATGATTAAACTCTATGCAGGAGAGATGTTTAAGGGAAGGAAACTCTTAGGACAACATATGACAAGGTTTGATTTAACCTTCTACACTTCAGACTTACTCAGAGTCCAGGCGAGTATACCTTTGTGAACTAAATTCACACTTTCAAAAGATAAATCCACAGTAAACCAGTCCAGAAAACTAGTGGATCTTGTTGGATTTTGCCAAGATCAAGAGGTCAGTGAAATGTACAAGATAGAGACATAATATGGGACAAGAATAAACTGTATTCTTATCAATAGAAAATGATCAACAATAAACTGGATTATCACTATTACATACAATGTAGATGAGCCTACTTATATAGGCAAGGCTAGGGATATGTATGAGCACACAAATATGACATGTGGCTCAATAAGAAACAAGGGTAGGTAGGAAATAGGTGTGGGTAGGTAGGAGAAATAATACAATATTCCACATGAGGTGGATCACCCACCGAAGGTGGAATTATCACTCCACTATAAGTGGATATGATAGTGTAATAACAAGATCAACACCATAAGAGGTGGAATTTCTCCTACACACACTATCCCAATGTGACACAAACACCCAAGTGTCTCATATCCAAACTACTATGAAATGCATTATCCTAAGTAAACTTAAGTAAGTGTAATAATATCCATGATGAATAATTATTTACACCAACAGATCTAATCACCTTGAAACTAACTAAAACAAAGGAATGAAAATTATACTCATATTCAATATTTTGATCTACAAAACATGCAATAGACAACCTTGATCTATACCAGTGCCTTATCCAAGGTCACAGACTCATCTAAATTCAAACAATACTCCCCAAACAAAATATCTCTACACATCCCATTGGCTCAGCTTCTATTGATCCCTATATACGCCTGACACATATAAGAATTTATGCATACTAAAGCAAACTATGCTCATCAAGATTCAAGATGTCTCACAAGGAATTTACTGGTAGAAGTGATCCCTGCATATTTAATTTCCCTCCTAAAGAGAAAAGCTAGCAAACACATCTACTGAAAGTTGCCTTACAACCCCTATTCAAACAAAATAACCCTGGATTATTCAGAATGAAACAATAAATAATTGTAAACACATTCGAAGATGACACAAAGTTTTTACTCAAAACCAATGGTCTGTATATTGATATTATCTTCAAGAAAGTATTTCAAAAACTTTTGAAAATTCTCCATTAAACTTAGAAAAGCTCAGATAAATTTCTATAGCATTTTCTTACAATTCTTTGCGACCCTTTTTCCACTAGTCCTGGTATCCATTTATAACAACATGGATGCACATAGTTTTGGACTTTCCTAGGAGAATTTGTTACAATTATTGCTTCTCAAGAAGAAGTTACAAAAAGTTTTCCAAAAATGGTTACAAGTCCTTTTCGACCTCTGCATCTTCTTCTACTTGATGTTCAGTTGCAACCTCTTCTAACTATTCAGGAGTGCCCTCTAACTGCTTTGCATCCTAGATGGCATATTTTGTTGTCCATTCATTGTACACATCATCAGTTGGCCACGCAAAATTAATCACTTTTGTCTTAGCCTTGGTCAACCTTTTCCAGGAATTTTGCATCTTGTTGACTTTTGAATTGAGAAAACCATAATGAGATTTGATTTTCTCTATCTCCTGAATTGTCACAACAAAGAAGGAAGCATCATCTAGATCAATAATTCATTTAGTTATGGTTGACAGTTTGGCCTCTAATTCCTTGAGCCACACTTTTTTGTCCTTCAAATGATCTGGGCTAGCAAAAACTCCTAGGAGCAACTCAAAAACCTGATCAGCATACTCCTTTTTGTACAAGTTAATTTTTCTACTAGCATTATCCACCCCTTCTGTTAATTTTACTAGGTCTTTGGTGGTGTCACAAGTGGATTTGATGATAGGATTGGCCCCTGTTTCATCATAAGATGCACAAATAGACTCCAAGTCCTACTCTCTAGGCCTCCATTTGTCAAAAATAGGTGTCAAAATGGCCTTATCTCCATTGAGCTCATTCCACATATCCAAAACCTTACTTATATTATTATATAGTAGCGAGGCATTCATTATATCTGCAAAACTTGAGATAGTAGCCCTAACACTTTCCTCATATTTCTTGGCATACAAGGCCTGAGCTTGTTTCAAATTCTCTAGCTCTTGAGGAGTAATCTCAATCATTTGGGAGCTGGAAGGTGCTGGAGATGGTGGGAACTCAATGATGGGGCTGCTAGGTGGAGGTCTTGCAGGAGAGGAGGAGATCATCAGTGTTGAAGACTCACCTTGATGGTACTGTCCTGTCAACTGGCTATGCAACTTAGCAATGATGCTATCCTTACCTCTTACGTCCTCCTTAACACTATTGTAAGCCTTCAAAATTGTCTCCAACTTGACTTGGAGGTCTTCTTTTTCCTTGGCTTCCTTTTCTGCTACTGCAACACTAAATTTTGCAGTCTCTAGTACAGTGCTAGCAGCTTCTACCACCCCTGTGTTTTGTACTCTCTTCACTATCATCCCACCAAGGTAGCTTGACCCTGGGGTATCTTTACTTCTCTTATTCTCATCTCTCTTGAGAGACCACATGACGAGTGCAGCATTATCCTTGCTAAAAGTAATTCATTTCTAATGATGTCCTCAGGAAATTGAAATTTATGGGGTCTTCCTCTGCACACTGCCCTCTTTCTGAATATGCCATTGAAGAAGTCTTCCAGATCAGCACACCTGGATACTGTAGTTGACAAATGATAAGGTTTGAGAAAGTCTTCAAAACAATTCCAACCTCCCTTGGTTATTATGAATTGATGGGCTATGGTAACCGTAGGGAAAATAGTCCCTTTACCCCTATCTGTCAGCTCTGCCTCTTGTACACTACCAATTTATCTGACAACTTCTGCAATTCTCACTTTGAGAGGGACCTGATAGGAAAACAAGAATGGAGTGCCTTTAAAACCAAAAACTCTGAAAACTATTGAGACTGGGTATAGATAAATGTCACCCCAATTATGAACAATCTTTATACTCTCTGCAAATTCTTTTGGTGTAATAAACTCCAAAAGAACCTTGGGGATTCTTGGGTTTTTTGAGCAGAGGAGAGTCCTAATCTTGGATGCAAAATATTTATCAAATTTTAAGAAGTTGGCATCCTCTCTATCCCATGACAACACAGTACTCCATAGTTGTACTAGCATTTTTTCTCCCTCTTTCTCTTTTATGAGGTCCAGTCCACTGGCAAAGTAATCACCACCTTTAAACAAAAATAGATGCATAAGGAGTGAATACCATCTGAAAGGCCTATCCACCTTCCCATTTTTTATTCCTACTAACCCTCCATGGAAAGCATTAGTAATGAAAGAAGCATAATCAAATGTTACTGCAAGGGAAGGATTCAAAATCTGACCAATCATTAGCAAGTAATGATTGGGCATATTTGCCTCAGCATCTTCTCCCAAAATCTGGCAGAGTGACCAATACATTCCCTTAGCTCTGAGGGTGAATAGATTCAATGAGAAGGGCTCTTCTGTGTTGGGTCCTACAACTGTCAACCCACCTATCTTCACAAAAAATTCCTTAAGAGGCCCACTCCTAAGGTGGTTCCTCTATGCACTGTATACCTGAGCTAATGATTTAAAATTAATGGGTTCCAGAAAATTTGTAAACTCATTGAGCCCAAAAGCACTTCTGAACTCTTCATTATTGATTTCAATAAGAGCTTTCCCATCTATGTCTCTAATGCTTCTTGTAACTAGATCATAATTGTGTGCAATTTGAGTCAATAGATCCATGTCCATGAATACCCCTGGAGCTACCAACTTCCCTACATCTAATTCCCAGATGCTAATTTGTGGGGCCGGAGAATTTCTCATTCCAAATCCAACCTTGAATAACCCCAACCCAAACAATCTGACCTGTGGATCTCTCAACTAGTTGCCCTTATCATATAGCCCTTCTCCTATCTTCAAGCGTGGAGCTCTAGGCACTAATTCTTTTACTTTTGATGCCTGGTTAGTTGACAACATCAACTACTCAGGAAAATTATCACAAATGGCCCTCTCTTGATAATTAACCTTTCCAGAAAACTCTCTCTTAGGTGCCATTTTGAAAATGCAAGCAATCAAAATACTACCCCCAAATAGTTCAATGACAAATCAAGACCTTAATTAAAACACCACAAAGCAATTGCCACACAGGAGTACAAGAAAACCTAATTTTAGCTCAAAGGAATCTTCTCTACAACTAAATTGACTCACTCTGTATTTGAAGACAAAAGCTCTTTATCTCTTCTTCTACAACAATTCTTTTGAATGATACCTTTACTCAATCGACAGGAGATCATATATGGTACCTAGGGTGTTAACTGCAACATTGATTCCCCATGCTTCGATCGTCCCTTCGGAATTGAATTCCTAAGAGAATTCATATTTTTCACTCCAACGGGCCACAACATTACTTGCAATTCTTTCCTTTCACTCTTTCATTGTTTCATGAAGCATAACCTTCAGGCAATTTCATTAAACAAAATCACACCAACCGTCCAATCAAAAGAAACTTGATCGGCCGTTATACTAACTTAATAGTCTTGCTTCCGCGCTGGGCCCCACCTCCTTTTCACCATTTTGCAGACTTTATGTTTTGAGCACTTCTCCTTCACAAAACCATGCTAGACGTTAGATGGAATTCTAACTGCTAGGCATTTAACTCTCATCGGGACCACCGACATCTTTATTAACTGCGCCTTTACCTTGATTGCTAGTGGTCTTTCGCTATTTCATGAGGCTTAAACATCTTTCAGCTTCGGGCCACGAAACAACGCAAGGCGTTGGATAAGATTGGAGATGACCATCCTTTAAGGGAAACCCTTTATGCCTGCTTTACTTACATCACCTTTTCATTGGTTAATGTTTACCACGTGGCACTCAACCATTGGTTTTAGAAAACCGTTCAAGCCTAGTTCAACGTCAGCCACATGTCTCTCCCTTTTATCGCCGGTTACACCTTGGTGGGTCCTCAGCTTCTTCTGAAACCACATGTCCATAGACACGTCACCATCTAGCTTGACATCTGGATGAACCCTTTTTACTTTCCTATTTCACGAAGCATATCCTTCAAGCATCTTGCAACTGCAAAATAATGCCAGCCGTTGGATCAAAACGAAGTTGATCCTCCTTTAACCTTATGTTTTATTTGCCTTTGGGGATGAAAAACCTTTTCACCATTTCGTAGGGCATAAAGCATGAGCATCTTACCCTTGCGAATTCACATGGGCTGTTAGATTATTTTTTACTTGCCCAGTGCTTAACCATCTGAACTAACTCTGGTGAACGTGGGCCCTCTGACTCAACCTCAAAAACCTGACATCTAGTCACTTTCAAAGCTGACATGTCAGTCTTTCATTTGCCGAGAGAAAACACTAGGTTCCACCTCATCCTTGCCACTTGTATCTGCCAAGTCACCTCTTATCCCGCGGCATGACTCACTTCTGGGACCCACTTTATTTTAACCCTTAGACCCACCTTGCTGACTATTTTGGCCTCTACCATGTGCAACCATCTCACTCACTCTTTAGACTAGCTGGACTATCTACTTGGAGTGCCACGTCATTTTTCCACTTCGCGAAAGATAACTGTCGAGCATTTTCATCCTGCGAAACAGCGCGAACTGTCAGATCAAATGGGACTTGATCACCTTTTAGTCCCTTAAAAAATCCTGACATGCAGGGTCCCACCAAATGCTTTCACCATTTCGCGAAAGGTATTTGGCTTGCAAGTTCAGGCTGCAAAATAACGTCAGCCGTTGGATCTTGGACAAGATGAGACCTCTTTAAACCAGGCCAAAATTGCCATTTAGAACGTATTTCCTTTTCACCATTTCACGGGTCTTAAACCACATGCAACTTCACCTAATGAAATATAGAAAACCATAGATCTTCCTGAGAGATGTGCACCACTTACTGGCCCAACAACATTAGGAGGAAAATATATAAGGCGTAAAATTTTATGATTAATTCAAATGACCGCCTAGGCAAATGACAAGGGGGGACACTTCCTACGAACCTGGGACCCATTACTTAAGTGGATAAAGTAAAGAAGAAATAGAATCAGAGGGTTTTTTGATAAAACATTGAACAATTTAAGATCAAAACCCTAAACCCCTTGGACCTAACACAGAACTGAATCAATTGATAGTATGTCTAATTCAAAATTTCAAAACTTGGCCGATTTATGGGAAAAGAAGACCCATTTTTTAAACAGTGATAATAGTGGCTCTGACTGGGGATGGTTGATCGCAAGATCAATACAAGAAAACTCAAAAAATCTGGAGAAATAGACCAAAACATAGACCCAAACAAAAAAATAGGGAAGAAACAAAATATGTACAAACAAAGGACCTACTGTGCATGGACATCAAGAGAAGTAATGTTTCAGGAATTGTCCATGCACTGGAAATTCTTGTACTTCATCATTCATATTATTCACAAAATATGAATCCTTACCATTTAAGTCATAGACCACAAATGGGCCAATCCATAATGATTCAAATTTTTTATACTTTCCCTTATCCTGTCATTTTGCATTCCACTAGAGAACAAGGTAATCAATTTGAAACTTCCTTAATGATGTCCTTTTATCAAAAAGGTACTTGGACTACAATTGGATCTTCTGATTTCTTTTGTGAGATAAAGCTCTGAGCTCTTCCACCTCCACAATTTGGATCATTCTGTTTTCCATAGGTTTAGATAGCTCCATGTCCTCATCTTGCAAGAACTTGTAAACTGGAAGAAGATTATTTACTGGCAATCTGACCTGAGCACCATAAACCAGTTCAAAAGGGGACATTCCAATGACCTTCTTAACCGTTATTCTATCTGCCCACAAAGCTAACTTCAATTTTTGATCCCAAGATCTTTTATTTTCTTCTAGGATTTTCTTGATGATAGTCAAAAGGCTTTTATTGTTGGATTCTGCTTGTCCATTCCCCTGAGGGTGATAAGGTGAAGAGTAAGACATGAGTATTCCATGACTGGTACAAAATCCTACAAACTCCTCCAATCTGAAACTCATGGCATTGTCCATTACCAATTTAGCAAGTGTTCCAAATCTAGTTATTACATTATCCATGAGGAAATCAATGACAACCTTACTAGTAGCTCTTCTTGTAGGAATAGCTTCTATCCATTTTGTGAAATAGTCAGTGGCTACTATGATCCATTTGTGACCTCTCCCTAACCTCTCAACAATTTCTCCAATAAAATCAATGCCCCACTAGACAAAAGGGGCTTCCACTGTGACTGGATTTAGGGGCAAGGCTCCTTCATACTTCAACTTGGATGAAAACTTCTGACAGGGGTCACATTTCTGGACATATGCATGAGCATCTTTGAATAAGGTAGGCCAATAGTATCCAGCCTATATTATCTTACCAATAGTGGTCTTAGAAGAGTAGTGGCCTCCACATACTCCATCATGCATTTCAGTCAATACTCGTTTAGCCTGGAATTCATCCAAACACGTTAGTAATTCTCCATCTCTTTTTCTCCAGAACAGATCACCTTGAATGAGCACATATTTTTGGGACTTGAGTTTCAGAGTTCTTTTCTGATTATGTGTCATTCCTTCTGAGAATGTAGCATCTCTTAGGAATCTGACTATCTTTGAGTACCAAGGTTGTCTTTCAATGCTAGTGACTGAAGTATCTCTGACTTCAACATTATGTATTTCAACATTCATAACATTAGACTCAGTCATGAGTTTAGCTAAACCTAAACCTCTTACCAATTTGGTAATCTTTATCTCCAAGTCAAATCATTGAATTCTATTAATCCATCTACATATTTTCCCTATAACTTCAGACTAGGACAGAATATCCTTAACTGCAGCATGTGGGACATAGGCAATGATATTTGCACTCACCAGATATGGCCTAAAAGCCTTGACAGCTTTAACTAGAGCATAAGCTTGTTTCTCCATGGTCTCATATTTTAGTTCTGCTGCTTGCAAAGACTTTGCTGTAGAAGGCTATGGGATGTTCATATCCCTCATTGTCCTTTTGTAACAGTACAGTAGCTACTATATGATATGAAGCAAAGGAAAACAGAGAAAAGGGCTTACTGTTATCAAGAGATTTTAACACTGGTGCTTCCTGAATTGCCTTCTTAATTTCAGCAAAAGCCTTTGAGGCTTCTTGATCCCAACAAAATTTGGTATCCTTCTTAAGTAGCTTGACAATAGGCTTCACTATCTCTGCAAAATTTAAAATGAATCTCCTAACAAAATTTACTTTGCCTAGAAAGGATTGAAGACCTTTTACATTCTTAGGTTCAGACACCTTATTTATTGCTTCAATTCTTTCAGGGTCTATCCTTACCCCTTCCTTGGAAATGATGTGTCCCAGTAGTTTTCCTTCAGTGACTCCAAAATGACATTTCTTGGGATTTAGTGACACACCAAATTCCAAGGCTTTACTGAACAACTTTTCCAAATGTCCACAATGATCATCAGCCCTTTTGGAGAAACAGGTTAGATCATCTTGATAAACCACCATGATGGTATTAATGAATTCTTTGAAGGCTACATCCATGGCTCTCTAGAATGTAGCTCCAACATTTTTCAATCTGAATGGCATTCTCACATAGACATATGTTCCCCATGGAGTAGTGAAGGTAGTTTTAAACTATTCAGATTCCTTCACTAAGACTTGATTGTATCCTGAAAAACCATCCATCATGGATAAAAGGTCACAACCTGTTACTCTTTGCAGCATGGCTTCCATATTTGGGGAAGAGTAATTGTCTTTTAAAGAAGCAACATTTAGATTCCTAAAATCCACACACAATCTAATGTCCCCATTCTTCTTTCTTAATGGGACTAGATTGGAGACCCAAGAAGAATGTCTTATAGGTTTGATAATCCCCCTTCTCTTAATTTAGTCAACTCTTGCTGCATTTTAGTTTCTAATAGGGGATTAATGGGTCTCTGTTTCTATCTGAAAGTCTTAGCATCTGGAAGTAGAGTAACTTCATGCTTAAAAAGATCTTGTCTATACACCTTTAGGTCTTCATAAGACCAAGCAAAAACATGCTTATATTTCTTCAATAAATTAATAAGGTTAGTCCTGACATGAGGGGGTAATTTTTTCCCAATGCATACTAACTCTGAGGATGATTCAGTCCCCAGGTTTACCTCCTCTAGCTCTTCCAACTTGGTGGTAGACTGCTGATGTAAGTGACTATCATTATAATTGAACATACTTTCCAACTCTACCAGCCCTTTAGGTATTTCATTGATTTCCAACTGGACCAACTCATTTCCAAACACTATTTCTCTATTATCAACCACCTCGCCTAGTGCATTGCAATCAATCTTATGTCCATCATAATCATCAACACATTGGATGAACTTAAGAATGTCTTCATCATCAGCAAAAACTTGCCAACTGTGCACATTATCAGGAATAGCAGCCCTAGATTTTATTTCCACAGTGGAAATACTAGTTAATGTTGCATCACCATTCTTCAAGGCAACATTAGCAAAGAAATCTGCCATAATGCTCTTTGATCACTCTATCCAACTGATAGAAAATGCACTAAAAAGCTCAATAACATCCCAAACTGCATGTTTATATCTCTTTAACCTATCATTCTTGGATGCATATCTGGATCTTACCTGAGATACAACCAATTCTGAATCCCCTAACATTGTTAACAGCTGGATTCCATGCTTCTTTTCAACTTCAAGCCCCAAAAATAGAGCTTCATACTCTGCAGTATTATTTGTGCACTGGAAGGCCAATAAGAATGAATACTTGAAATTTATACCTGATGGGGATACAAAAAGAACCCGTGCTCCAGATCCTTTTTTGGAGCAAGCTCCATCAAAATACATCTGCCATAACCCATACTATTGTGCTTCTAATTCGACCACAATGGGGTCAGTATTCTTCAATTGGGGTAAAATCAGTTGGAGTCTAAAATTATCAAGATCTACATCAATCATACAATTTATCATATTAGGGTCTACATTTTCAATTACCCTAGGAGCTTGTGGCTCTCTATACAATTTGACCTGATTTCCATTGATTGGAATGGTGGCATAGGATAAGTCCAATTTAACATTTCCTCCTACTGTTGCTGCCCACTGCCTGGAAAGTAACATACCATAATGGGGCTTGGTATCAGTAACAATAACATCCATTTTATAGGTTGCCTCAGGGAATGCTGCTATTTTAACCTCAACATCTTTCATTGTACCTATCGTAGGTACTTCCCTGTTATCCATAGCATAGCATTTTCCATATATAGTAGTTACTAACAGTCCTAATTCTTTCATAACACCATAAGGCATTACATTAGTAGTAGCTCCTAAATCTATCATGTAGTTTTTAATCAACTGGTTGTTTACTAACAAAGTAACATAAAAAGGATCTACCTATGAAGGCTCTTGGGTGATAGTGGTTCCAACATAAACCTATGGGGTTTGGAACTCTTGATCCTTTCCAATTCTAGCTAAACCGGTGGGTAAGACTGTGTCACTATCAGATATACTCGAAAATAAAGACAAGGCTGCATCCCTATGTTCTTTAATCTTCAGTAATTCTACTAATGGGATAGTGACCTTCATTTGAGTAAGAGCTTGAGCCATGTCAAATGTAGAACTATTACTTATTTTAGTACCAACTCTAACTCTTTCTGTCTTGAGCTGACTTGCCTTTTTCACTATGGCAGCTCCTTATATATCACTAGTATCTATACTCTTGGGTACATCTTTGACCTATTCCTTCTTTTCTTGACCAATCTTAGGAACCGTGGTAGCACTACCTACTGCCCCCTTTTGAGCGACCTCTTTTATGAACATGGAACTAGGTTCACCCTAATCAGTGTCCCTCTTAGGGCTCCTCAAGTTATAGTTGTGTTTTGCTTTAGCAATGGCAGCTTTAGTGAGATTTTTAACTTCTTCCTCACTAGGCCTTCTAAGATGAACCTCTTCATCCTCAATTGTTACCACATTCAATGTAGGATGCCAATCTAAGGTTAGTTGTCCTTGAACAAACTTTTCATTATCTAATACATCACTATATTCACTTTGCATGGACTCCTCATCACTTTCTATGATGGTTTCAAACATATTGATGTCAGGATCAGCTTCTTGTCTCATAGATTCTTCAAGAGCCTGAGCCACTGTACACTGATGAGGAGAATGTGGTCCATCACAAGTAATACACCATGGAGTATTTTCTATATTATAGATAGTTTTCCCTTTCAAGGGATCTGGAGTGTCCTGATTTTGGGCAATTTTGGGCTTCTCATTTTGGGGTTTTCCACCTTTCCAGTTGGTATTATATGGCATGTCATGCAATCTAGGGGGTCTATCTTGCCAGTTATAATGAGGTTTGTCATTTTTGTTTACCTTGGTAGTCAGATCCTTCATTGCAATAACCAATTTCTCTATCTTATCATCCTTCTTAGCAACTTTATTAGGTTGATGTTTTGTTTCCTGCCATAATCTACCATCTGTTCTTCTTCCTAACTTCCCAGATGCTTTTCTATTACTTTCTACATTTATGGAAATTCTAAAAGCATCTCTCAAGTTATGTGGATTCTTATCTCTCAGGATATAGGCCATCTTAGAATCAACTGCATTGTAGTGGGTATTTAAACACATATTATCATCTAATCTCATCACTTGATACAATCTATGCATGGCTTTTTGGAATCTGGCATTGAAGTCAATGACCATTTCATTATCAGACTTTCTGATATTATTGAATTCATTGAGCATGAAGCTCACATTAGTCTTGTCACCATACTGCTCTTGGAAACAATTTTTAAAATCCTCCCATGACCCTATGCTGTTTACTGGAAGACCTCTGTACCAATCTCTTGCATCATCAACCAGGGATTGGACAAACAGTTTCATAATAACATCTTCATCAACTATCTCATAATCATTTATTAGGTCCCCAAAAGATTTCAGATGTTCCTCAGTACTAATTGCATTGTTCCCAGCAAATTTATGGAGTCTGTCTCTTAACTCAGTAGGAACATGATTGGGATATCCTGGGATCCCATCAAAGAACAATTGTCTATATTGTTCTAAATTGATTGGTCTCCTTTGAAAAGGGGTAATATCATTATTATTTCCCATGTTCATTCTAATTTTTAGAATTGGAGACTGAGATATTTGGGTGTGATGACTATTCACAGGGATTTGACTCACTGATGCTACATTAGTAGGCACTGCAGGTTGAATTTTAATTGGGGGAAGGGAAATTTGTTGAGGATTAGGCTTACTAAGGTTTTCTGATGGAAACGTGATAGGGGGAGCCTTTAAGTAACTAATTTTTCTTTTTACTTCTTGATTTGCTGCTTCTAATTCAGCTTTCTCTAGCTCCATTTGGAGATCCTCCTTTTCTTTCCTCATTCTTTCCATTTCTTTCTCATGTGTTGACAACCTATGAGAAATCTCCTCTGTAGTTATAGATTCAATTCCATCATCTACCCATTTCTATTTTCCTTTATCCATATTTGTCCTAGGAAGCTGAGAATCACTGAGCATTTCCTTACTTGGCTGGACTACTAACCTATATGCTGGCTTAGCCTTGGGGATCAGGATTTCTCTAATTATAGGGCCTTCCTCATCACTTTTTTCCTTCTCTTTTGCCAGTACCTCAAGGTCAGCTATCTATCTAAGAAGCCTATCTCTCTCCATTAATTTAGATTTGACTTCCTTCTCCCTATTTGCTTCCTTTTGGGCTCTTAGGGCAATTAGATGGTTAACTCTTTTATTCAGATCTTCAATTTCTGGGGACACTTTATCTTCGTCATGGAAATTTTCCTCAGAATCTAATATATTAACTTGATCTATGTCAATCAAACTAATGTTTCCATCTATTGTTCTAGGCACAGAGTGTCTAATTGCATTTGAACTGGTCCTATCTCTTGCAAAAACACTAACATGGGATAAATCTTGACTTAAAATAGGTACATTATCAATATTTCCAAACAATCTAGAATGGAAGCCTAATATATCTTGTTCAGAATCTCTAGAAGAGGAATTAGACTTTGCATAAATAGGTCGATCAAGCATCTTACCAGTATTATTGTTCTTTTGTACCCAAGTAGCATTTGATGGCTCATGTAGCATAGATCTCTTCTAACCTCTCTATAACTGCTCTGGCAAGCCTTCTTGCAAAGTTTCACGAGGATGCTTCTTCACTAATGACCTAGTGTTTTTTCCTCCTTGCATTATGCTTTTTTTCTTTTGAAATGATTTATAATTCACAAGGACTAGTTCCAATATAACAGAGTCGCCACCCACAGGACTATGTGAATTATGAAAACAAGTTTTTAGAATAATACGCAAGAAATCCACAAACACAATGGTTTTCTTTACAAACTTAAGCACAAATCTGCATCTGGATCCTTAATGTGACTCTCCCCAGCAGATTCACCACTTTTGTTGTCTTCAAAATCTGATTCACTTCAACATCCTTATAATAAGATGATTAAACTTTGTGCAGGAGAGATGTTTAAGGGAAGGAAACTCTTAGGACAACATATGAAAAGGTTTGATTAAACCTTCTACACTTTGGACTTACTCAGAGTCTAGGTGGGTATACCTTCGTGAACTAAGTTCACACTTTCAAAAGATAAATCCATAGTAAACCAGTCTAGAAAACTAGTGGATCTAATCACCTTGAAACTAACTAAAACAAAAGAATGAAAATTATACTCATATTCAGTATTTTGATCTACAAAACATGCAATAGACAACCTTGATCTATACCAGTGCCTTATCCAAGGTCACAGAGTCATCTAAATTCAAACAATACTCCCCAAACAAAATATCTCTACACATCCCATTGGCTCGACTTCTGTTGATCCCTATATAAGCCTGAAACATATAAGAATTTATGCATACTAAAGCAAACTATGCTCATCAAGATTCAAGATGTCTCACAAGGAATTTACTGGTAGAAGTGATCCCCGCATATTTAATTTCCCTCCTAAAGAGAAAAGCTAGCAAACACATCTACTGAAAGTTGCCTTACAACCCCTATTCAAACAAAATAACCCTGGATTATTCAGAATGAAACAGTAAATAATTGCAAACACATTTGAAGACGACACAAAGTTTTTACTCAAAACCGATGGTTTGTATATTGATATTATCTTCAAGAAAGTATTACAAAAACTTTTGAATATTCTCCATTAAACTTAGAAAATCTTAGATAAATTTCTGCAACATTTTCTTACAATTCTTTGCGATCCTTTTTCCACTAGTCCTGGTATCCATTTATAACAACATGGATGCACATAGCTTCAAACTTTCCTAGGAGAATTTGTTACAATTATTGCTTCTCAAGAAGATGTTACAAAACCTTTTGCAAAAACGGTTACAAGTCCTTTTCAACCTCTACAGCTTCTTCTACTTGCTGTTCGGTTGCAACCTCTTCTAGCTGTTCAGGAGTGCACTCTAACTACTCTGCATCCTAGATGGCATATTTTGTTGTCCATTCATTATACACATCATCAGTTGGCCAACAAAATTAATCACTTTTGTCTTAGCCTTGGTCAACCTTTTCCAGGAATTTTGCATCTTGTTGACTTCTGAATTGAGAAAACCATAATGAGATTTGATTTTCTCTATCTCCTGAATTGTCACAACAAAAAAGGAAGCATCATCTAGATCAACAATTCCTTTAATTCTAGCTAACAGTTTGGCCTCTAATTCCTTGAGCCACACTTTTTTGTCCTTCAAATGATCTGGGCTAGCAAAAACTCCTAGGAGCAACTCAAAAACCTGATCAGCATACTCCTTTTTGTAGAAGTTAATTTTTCTATCAGCATTATCCACCCCTTCTGCTAATTTTACTAGGTCTTTGGTGGTGTCACAAGTGGATTTGATGATAGGATTGGCCCCTACTTCATCATAAGATGCACAAATAGACTCCAAGTCCTGCTCTCTAGGCCTCCATTTGTCAAAAATAGGTGTCAAAATGACCTTATCTCCATTGAGCTCATTCCACATATCCAAAACCTTACTTATATTATTATATAGTAGTGAGGCATTCATTGTATCTACAAAACTTGAGATAGTAGCCCTAACTCTTTCCTCATATTTCTTGGCATACAAGGCTTGAGCCCGTTTCAAATTCTCTAGCTCTTGAGGAGTAATCTCAATCATTTGGGAGCTGGAAGGTACTGGAGATTGTGGGAACTCAATGATGGGGCTGCTAGGTGGAGGTCTTGCAGGAGAGGAGGAGATCATCAGTGTTGAAGACTCACCTTGATGGTACTGTCCTGTCAACTAGCTCTGTAACTTAGCAATGATGCTATCCTTACCTCTTACCTCCTCCTTAACATTGTTGTAAGCCTTGAAAATTATCTCCAACTTTACTTGGAGGTCTGCTTTTTCCTTGGCTTCCTTTTCTGCTACTACAACACTAAATTTTGCAGTCTCTAGCATAGTGCTAGAAGCTTCTACCACCCTTGTGTTTTGTACTCTCTTCACTATCATCCCACCAAGGTAGCTTGACCCTAGGGTATCTTTACTTCTCTTGTTCTCATCTCTCTTGAGAGACGACATGATGAGTGCAACATTATCCTTGCTGAAATTAATTCCCTCCATGGGCTTAGTTTATTTCTTCACTGCCTCCAAAACCAAGGCATTTGCTATGTCCCACATAGGGAGAATAAGCACTCCAGCTTGCGCCACCATATCTCTTCCTTTCTCAGGAGTGAGGGTTTTAAATTCTTCCATCATTTCCTATTTTATTTCTTCCTCTACTAGAGCTAGATCTTTGTTAGGCTGCTCACCTTTTTTCTTCTCACATCTTGCATTGTATTTATCTATATTTTGTTTCCATATAAACTGCATAAATGCTCCTCAGGTTACAAAATTGTCGTCAGCCAAGAAGTCATCATTGGCTTGCTTTATCTTAGGATCCCACTCCTGGCCTTTAAGTTCAGTGGTAGTAATGTTCATTTCAGCAGCAAGGGGTTCTTCTGGCATACCCTCCTCTACTTCATCATATGTATAGGCAATTTCTCCTAGACTACCTAACTGTAAAAGTTGCTCAGCTGTTGCTTGCTCATCTCCTATGTGGATAGGGGATTGGGATGGAAAGTACAAAGGTGTATCAGATCATACTTCTTTTCCTACTCTCTACTTCTTAGGGCTCTCTTGGATGCCAATGACATCTTGTATCTTCCTCTTTCCTTTGGAGGTAGAGGGATCCCCTGTTGTGGGCATCAAAACACTATAACTAGATTTCTTTTGCAGTGTGTAGTCACCAGGAGGGATTGCTTTGGTGGAGGCAGACCTACTTAGAATCATTCTTGCCTTTTTAGGGTTGCTTTTAATCATAGCTTCCCTCTTTTCCTTCAGCGTCTACATCACATCCTCAAAGCAAACAATTAAAAACTTTATTTTCTCCTCGAAAGGGAAAAAGCTAGACAATGGGTCATAGCTGACATCAAATTGATGCACAAAGTCTAAGGCTTCCTTATAAGCCACCCATTTTTCTTTCCTCAGTTCCTTCTCATCCAAATCAAATTCATTTCTAATAAGGTCCTCAGGAAACTGAAATTGATGGGGTCTTCCTCTACACACTGCCCTCTTTCTAAATATGCCATTGAAGAAGTCTTCGAGATCGGCACACCTGGATGCTACAGTTGACAAATGATAAGGTTTGATAAAGTCTTCAAAACAATTCCAAACTCCCTTGGTTATTATGAATTGATGGGCTATGGTAACCGTAGAGAAAATAGTCCCTTTACCCCTGCCTGTCAGCTCTTCCTCTTGTACACTACCAATCTATCTGAGGACTTCTGCAATTCCCACTTTGAGAGGGACCTGATAGGGCAACAAGAATGGAGTGCCTTTAAAACCAAAAACTCTGAAAACTATTGAGACTGGGTATAGATAAATGTCACCCCAATTATGAACAATCTTTATACTCTCTGCAAATTCTTTTGGTCTAATAAACTACAAAAGAACCTTGGGGATTCTTGGGTTTTCTAAGCAGAGGAGAGTCCTAATCTTGGATGCAAAATATTTATCAAATTTTAAGAAGCTAGCATCCTCTCTGTCCCATGACAACACAGTACTCCATAGTTGTACTGGTATTTTTTCTCCCTCTTTCTCTTTTATGAGGTCCAGTCCACTGGCAAAGTAATCACCTCCTTTAAACAGAAATAGATGCATTAGGAGTGAATACCATCCAAAAGGCCTATCCACCTTCCCATTTTTTATTCCTACTAACCCTCCATGGATAGCATTACTAATGAAAGAAGCATAATCAAATGTTATTGCAAGGGAAGGATTCAAAATCTGAGCAATCATTAGCAAGTAGTGATTGGGCATATTTGCCTCAACATCTTCTCCCAAAATCTAGCAGAGTGACCCTGAGGGTGAATAGATTCAATGAGAAGGGCTCTTCTGTGTTAAGTCCTACAACTGTCAACCCACCTATCTTCACAAAAAATTCCTTAAGAGGCCCACTCCTAAGGTGGTTCCTCTGTGCACTGTATACCTGAGCTAATGATTTAAAATTAATGGGTTCCATAAAATTTGTAAACTCATTGAGCCCAAAAGCACTTCTGAACTCTTCATTATTGATTTCAATAAGACCTTTCCCATTTATGTCTCTAATGCTTCTTGTAACTAGATCATAATTATGTGCAATTTGAGTCAATAGATCCATGTCCATGAATACCCTTGGAACTACCAACTTCCCTACATCTGATTCCCAGATGCTATTTTGTGGGGCTAAAGAAATTCTCATTCCAAATTCAACCTTGAATATCCCCAACCCAGATAATCTAACCTATGGATCTCTCAACAAGTTGCCCTTATCATATAGCCCTTCTCCTATCTTCAAGCAAGGAGCTCTAAGCACTAGTTCTTTTACTTTTGATGTTTTGTTAGTTGACAACGTCAACTACTCAAGAAAATCATCACAAATGGCCCTCTCTTGATAATTAACCTTTCCGGAAAACTCTCTCTTAGGTTCCATTTTGAAAATGCAAGCAATCAAAATACTACCCCCAAATAGTTCAATGACAAATCAAGACCTTAATTAAAACACCACAAAGCAATTACCACATAGGAGTAGAAGAAAACCTGATTTTAGCTCGAAGGAATCTTCTCTGCAACTGAATTGACTCACTCTGTATTTGAAGACAAAAGCTCTTTATCTCTTCTTCTGCAACAATTATTTTGAATGATACCTTTACTCAATCGACAAGAGATCATCTATGGTACATAGGGTCTTAACTACAACATAGATTCCCCATGCTTCGACCGTCCCTTCAGAATTGAATTCCTGACAGAATTCATATTTTTCACTCCAATGGGCCACAAGATCCTGCAATTCTTTCCTTTTGCTCTTTCATTGTTTTGTGAAGCATAACCTTCATGAAATTTTGTTAGACAAAATCACGCCAACTGTCCGATCAAAAGAAACTTGATCGGCCGTTATACTGACTTAACAGTCTTGCTTCCACGCTGGGCCCCACCTCCTTTTCGCCATTTTGCAGACTTTATCTTTCGAGCACTTCTCCTTCGCAAAATCGTGCCAGACGTTAGATGGAATTCTAACAGCTCAGCATTTAACTCTCACCGGGATCACCGACATCTTTATTAACCGCACCTTTACCTTGACTGCTATCGGTCTTTCGCTATTTCGTGAGGCTTAAACATCTTTCAGCTTCGGGCCACGAAACAACGCAAGGCATTGGATTAGATTGGAGATGACCATCCTTTAAGGGAAACCCTTTATGCCTTCTTTACTTACGCTGCCTTTTCATTGGTTAATGACTACCACGTGGCGCTCAACCATTGGTTTTAGAAAACCATTCAAGCCTAGTTCAATGTCAACCATGTGTCTCTCCCTTTTACCGCCGGTTACACCTTGGCAGGCCCTCAGCTTCTTCTGAAACCATGTGTCCATAGACATGTCACCATCTAGCTTGACATGTGGATGAACCCTTTTTACTTTCGCTATTTTGCGAAGCATATCCTTCAAGCATCTTGCAACTGCAAAATAACGCCAGCCGTTGGATCAAAACAAAGTTGATCCTCCTTTAACCTTATGTTTTATCTACCTTGGGGACGAAAAACCTTTTTGCCATTTCGCAGGGCATAAAGCATGAGCATCTTACTCTTGCAAATTCACGTGGGCCGTTAGATTATTTTTTACTTGCTCAATGCTTAACCATCTGAACTAACTCTAGTGAACATGGGCCCTCCAACTCAACCTCAAACACCTGGCATCTAGTCACTTTCAAAGCTGACATGTTAGTCTTTCATTTGCCAAGAGAAAACACTGGGTTCCACCTCATCCTTGCCACCTGTATCTGCCAAGTCACCTCTTATCCCACGGCATGAATCACTTCTAGGACTTTCTTTTAACCCTTGGACCCACCTTGCTGACTATTTTGGCCTTTGCCACATGCAACCATCTCACTTGCTCTTTAGACCAACTGGACTATCTACTTGGAGCACCACGTCATTTAGCCACTTCACGAAAGATAACTATTGAGCATTTTCATCCTGCGAAACAACACGAACCATTAGATCAAATGTGACTTGATCACCTTCAAGTCCCTTAGAAAATCCTCGCATGCAGGGTCCCACCAAATGCTTTCACCATTTCGCAAAAGATATTTCACTTGCAAGTTTAGGCTACAAAATAATGCCAGCCGTTGGATCTTGGACAAGATGAGACCTCTTTAAACCGGGCCAAAATCACCTTTTAGAATTTATTTCCTTTTCGCCATTTCACGGGTCTTAAACCACATGCAACTTCACCTAACAAAATAGCAAAAACCATAGATCTTCCTGAGAGACACACACCACTTACTGGCTTGACAACATTAGGAGGAAAATATATAAGGCATAAAATTTTACGATTAATTAAAATGACCGCCTAGGCAAATGACAAGGGGGGACACTTCCTACGAACCTAGGACCCATTACTTAAGTGGATAAAGTAACGAAAAAATAGAACCAGAGGGTTTTTTGATAAAAAATTGAACAATTTAAGATCAAAACCCTAAACTCCTAGGACCTAACATAGAACTGAATCAATTGATAGCATGTCTAATTCAAAATTTCAAAACTTGGCCAATTTATGCGAAACATCACCAACTGGTTGAATTATCGGAAAACTTATCCCAACTAGCCATTGCAAAGTTTGATTGCAAATGGATTAACCTGCCATTATTAAATGCAGAGAATGGGTAGATTGGTGTTTGCACAAGACAAATCATAGTAGGATTTAAATTGTGTAAATGCTTCTAATCCGTCAAATCTATATATGAAGAGTCTGTACAAGGATTTTGCATAACAGTTTGAAACTATCAGAGAGATTGAAGCAAAGTTAAACTACAGATAATCAAACTACAGAAAGCTTGACGGATTCAAATATGGAGGGTTCTAGTTCCTAGGGCAAGAGGAAGGTCAGGAGGTCTCTGAAATCGCTTCTAAGAAGTCTAAAGGGGGAGAAGGTGCGTAGAAATGAAAGTTGAACCAAGATATGATTGATCAAATGAGCTCACCAGGAGCCAAATCTTGGAGATCAAAGGTTAACCTACCCATCCGTGACTAGTTAGAGGATGATTTCATGGAAATTGATGATGTCTGGACCAGGATTAGAGGTCATGAATTTTTCTTGTATCATTATTCAAGGAGAAATAAGCCAACCCCAATTTCAAAACCCATGGATGATTGGATTGGTTAAGCTTGTAGTCCCTAAAGTCTTTGTGAATGACCAATTGATGAAAAAGTTGGCTAGGGCTTACAATGCTACAAAAATATGTATTCAATTACCAAATGGCGATGCATTCATCCATATTTCAGTAGCCACCATCTAGGAGGTTTTTGGTCTAGGTTTGGAATCTAATGTTCCTTTGTCTTTTGAGAAACTAGAAGAAGAGTATACAAAGATGGACATCATGTACAATGGGTGGAATTTGGCCATTCATAAGGATGAAAAGGGAAAATTGACAGAAGAAGACAGGCCCCCATTTGATATCAATATCTTTAGGCAGTATATGCAGTATACCTATATGGTGTGTGGTCAAGTGGGAGGAGTTTAAGTCTCAGATATAGCTTGGATAAGACCTCTCAACATTGCTACTAACACACAAATGCATAAGCCGAGACAATTCGACTATGTTTCTTATATTGTTGAGAAGATACATGAGGGTTTCTTAAGCCATCATAATAACCCTGACAAATATTTTAAGTTTTGTTCTTTGTTAATGCATGTTGTCTTGTTTTATAGACGATTCAGGGTAATGTGGCCTGAGGAGCTAAAGTTGAATATTCATGGTAAATATGGAGAGGAGCATCCTATACAGTTATGGTGGTCACTATGGGATTCACATTTCATGAGATCCCACTATATCAATTTTGAAGATTTTTTTGTGCAACCTTTATTCAGAACTTTTGGAGTCTCTTTTGATGGGTCATTTTTGGAGGAAATCAAAAAATTCCTTAGACCCCATGAGCATGAAGATGCCAGAGTAAACTACAATTGGGGTGACTGGTATATATACTAGGACTTCACCTATGTAAGAGTTTTTGGATTTGAAGGATCTCGTTATGTGCTACCGAAGTTGCGCCTCACAAAATTGCCTACCTAGAGATTGTAAGGAAGATGAGTGTCTCAAATGCACAACATTTTAGAGGTGCTCACAAGAAAGTTTTCTTGTCTGGGACCTTACATTTTGGTGATTTCACAATTGTCTCCACAAAGGCATATGAGATCATTGACAAGGGGTTGATAAAATATTACAGTCTCTATGAGCACACAGGCTGGAAGAACTATGATCTTGAGGGCTATATCCACCAGAGCAAGAAAAGGAAAAATCTAGGTGATTATTTTCATGAGTATGTTGAATCCTGGGATATCTTCAAGAACAAGGAGTCTAAGGTGGCTATACAGATAGTCCAAGATTTAAATTGGAAACTGGACGAGAAGAAACAATGACTGCAGGAGATGGTAGAGGAAGAAGGAGCAGAGAGCGAGTCAGGAGAAAATGAGGCTATTTCAAGATTTAGGAGGCCTGAAAGGGAAGAAGAGCCTGAAGCACACGACCTAACTATTGCAAGACTAAACAAGGACATAGATGTCAGGCTAGAGGAGCATACCTCTTTTTTATCTGATCACAGTTTCATCAGGTTGAAGGAATTTAAATACTTCTTATATCATTTCAAAGGGAAGAAGCTGAGAGAGGTCATGCCTGATGTAACACCAGAGAATGACGCAGAGATGCTACAAAAACTGAAGGCAGACATAAATGTCAAGTTGGAAGGCATGACCCCTCAGAGGGGAATGAAACTCCTAATAGAAGCAGGATTAATTCTTTTTCCAAGTTGGGGCGTTAGTGCGTCTTTCATTTTTGACAATTTATTGCATTCAGACAAGAAGGATTTCAAATTGGATATCCAATGTGTGGATGATATTTTTATTGGATCAAGGTATGATCTAGATAATGAGGCCATGCTTCTATGGGATCTATATCCCCCAAATAAAAGGCCTAAAATAATAGATATGGACAAACCTTTTGGACACATGATGAAGTTAAAGGTCGGCAAGGTTGGTCCCATCGTCATAGCAGATATGCGGGTTGACATTTTGAAGCTAAATAAAGAATAGATGAAATTGTTGGTGAAAGAAGCAAGAAAGTATAAAGCATTATATGAGGAACTCTTGAGAAGTATGGGACAGCCTGTACCCCAGATAATGGATGAATCCAAATTGAAAAACAAGTGCAAAGAATTGCACAAGGAAAAACAAAAAATTGAAGGAAAGGATGCAGAGTATAAGGACAGAAATAGTATCTGTCTTATTGACTAAACGATTTGAAAAGCTACAGAAGATATTGGAAGAATTCTGGACTGTCTACTAGAAAATTTTGGATAACACAGTGTCGCACCAGAGGATCCTTGATAGGTTAAACATGCTCCTGCAGGATCAGACTCTGAGTAACAAAAGAATCAACAAGGTCAACAAACTAATTGACACTCATCTTGGATTCACAACAGAATTAAATATCAGGTATGAGGAGTGTAAAGGGATTGTCAATCATGGATTTCCAAGTGTAGTAGATGATGCAGGGGTCATGAAGGACAAACACCAGTGGATTATCGAGTGTAGAACTCTACACAGTTCAGCCCTTAGCATTGCTCGTGTGGATACATTGGGCATGAATGAAATAGGGGAACAGGTCGAGAATTTTGTTACAGCATAGATCACAGTCAGGGATATTATTTTCAATGCTTGCACATATAAGGACCAAGGATATCTTTAACATATCTAGAAATGTGGTCAGGGGTTGGATGGAAAGCATTAGTCTGTGTCATTTGTATTTTGTTCTATTTTTAGCAATTAGGGAGTCAATTAGTTTTTTCATTAGTCTTAGTTTGTGCTAATGAAAGGGCGTGTCCTTTCATTTGCATCTTTTAAGTCGTGCATATGTGATGAGTCATTTGGTACTCTAAGGAGACTATTATCCTTTTAGATTGTCTATTGGAACCTACAGTGTTATGTAAGATAATTCTGTAGAAATGAAAATTAACTTTTGTGCAAACAAGTGTAATCATGAAGTATCTGTGAGTCTGCAGTTTTTGTACACCAATTGTTCCAAGAAATTAATATACAAGGTTCACTGTTTTCATCTTTAGATCGTTTCATGTCATATAATGTTAATGATTTAAAATATTTTGGATAAATCTAAATAAGATTTGTTGCAATGTTTTATCATATGTTGGTATAGAGATAGCAGAATTGTTTTTGTTGTTCTCATAGCATACATTGAAGATATTGCAGTGATAGTTTGTTTCTTCACACTGTCTCCAAATATTACAAGTATTTGCCCATTAAGTGACATGTAAACTATCAGATAAGGCATTGGTCTATTTCTGGTTTCTTGTGAATAGATTAAGTGTGCACAAAGTCCTCATTGGATAAATATATTACTATTTTTTACTTGCCTTGTTCTTTCATAATTACTCTTAGTTCCAACAACATTTTGTTATAACTTTTTATTTGCATCCAATTATACTCATATTTCAGATTAAAATAAGTTAAAATCATGACATAAAGAATAGTTGCAGGAAATTGTTTACCATTCCTGTAAATAGCTAGATGAAATAGTTTCAATTCACTATAAACAAATCTCTTTATGCTTTAGAGATTGGGGTAAACCCACCTAGGTCTAGTGGATCCTAAAGTACAGAGGAATTTTTTCTTCGACCATTCCTATTCATTGGCCAAGGCTGATTGACAAATCAGTAAGACATTTGGCAAAGCTCTAGGATTTCCAATCTGTGGTTTTGGGAACCAACATGCACCTTAATGATTCTAAAGGGTAAATGTCAAGATAGCACTCAGCAAAGACTCTGAAGGCTTCCAAACACCTACACTAACCTACTATGGTGAGATTCAACTGATTCCAGAGTCTTAGCCATCCATTAGGCATTCAAACCCTCATAGGCCTCTACTACACCTACTAGCCCCAATTAGGCCTCCCGAAACTATTTTAATTAGTTTTCTCCAAACTTTCCCACATCACCCTTCAAAAAAATTAGTTTTCTAGACACCCATTGTGGTGTATGACAACATATAATAGGCTTAGGTATTGTTGTTTTGGACCCAACCTGTTGTCTTGAGATTGTGGACTATTTTTAGGTGCAACTTATCCCACTTTTGCAAAGGAAGTATGACAAATACTTAACCCCCAACCTTACAACTCTCAAAAGTAGTGTAATATGGCTCAAATCAAAGTAAAATTAGGTTCATTTGGTTCTATGAACTTGTTTGGTATGAAAACCCCAAAACCCTCACCAACTTGCTCCAAAACCAAGGGTTTACTAGTTAACGCCTCTCCCAATGCTTATAAAACTCGTTCAAGGTTCCAACATGTTCTCCTAGGTCATATGAGACACCTCCAATCATTAAACTACCCCCTTGTTAAGGTACAACTCATGCTTCTATAGGCTTGGCATGAAAACTAGTCACTCTTCTTCATACAACTCATGGTGATCACCTACAAATCCACTTTTCCTACAAATTAATTGATTAGGATCATATAGTACATGTTAGATAGAGCCCATTCTATGAGAATCAGAGTCTTACATTCATAGAATAGCCCTAGAATGCATTTTTGGCCTTCAAACCAAAGATAAAACTCAGAAATGAAAGGTACAACAAACAATAAATGGCAAAGTCTAATCAAAACTCCTACCAAAGAATTCAAAAAACTTCTATCATAGATCAACATATGCCTAATACTATCACCATGCAAATAAACACTTCCAATCAATGCAACATCAACCAAAACGAAGGAAATGCAAGAAAATAATTGTTTTTATTCACTTGCTATTATGTCCGTACAGTAGTCATACAGTTCATCAACCCCAATACAAAATGACTTTAAAGTTTTTATAGCCACTTCTCCTAACTACCCCAACCAGTCTCCATTTAGTTTGGAATGATTAATATGCTAAACAACTCCTAAATCCTCTTTCCCATCTAAAGACCTATTTAACCGTTGTGATTCAAAATTTGAATTTCAACCTTTGCTTTTATTGATTCCTACTAACCTATCACTCTCCCCACCATTACATTTCATCAAATTAGGATAAATATATCACTATTGACTCTCTATACCTATTAGAACTCATTAGGGTACTATTGACCCATTTTACAAAGATTTGGTCCTAGGATCCTTATCAGGACCCTCAGGACATTTAACCATTTAATCATTCATATTGCCTCCAAATGACATGATTGGCTTCAACACAAGCCAATTGACTTGTTGTGCTTCATAACTCCTTCTCTACATCTCCAGTGTCTTTAGGGTCTTGATTGCTTGCTTGGGTACCCCTTGCACCATACTCCCCACCAAGCATAAAACTCTTTTCCCAAGAGTGACCAATCCTCTTCCAACCATCAAACAATATTGTCTTTTGATTTTTGACAGGGTATATGTATTCTCCAAGTGTTATCTTCTTCCTACCACAACCTGCATTCATCTTAGCAAAGACATTAGTATCAAAAAGCATACTTTTGGATCCTTTTCTAGGATCTTGGTCCTACCACTCTCCTTGCCTCCCCATGTCACAGTTCTGATTTGTTTTCATCTGAAAACTCAGAGGTTTAACTACATTTATCTACTCCACCACTGGGAAATCAATATTCCCAACCTTTATGCTCATGAAGTCCCAATCTTTCTGCTATTTAGGACTGCTATTTTGCTACAACTTTGTTTGATCCACCCATCCAGTATCCTTTTTCTCATTACCCTTCATGCACATTCTGATCTTGTCTCCAAAATAGATCACATTCTGTTCATTCTTCTCCTTACAAGGCAAGGTGTTAAACTATATCTTTTGTTATCCTTATGCACCAAGTATACATTTTTATATCCATCATGTATAGTTCTCCTTAAATGTTGCCATGGTCTACCCAATATTATATTCCCACAAGTCATTGGTATAACATCACACAAAACCCTATCATGATATTGACCAATTGATAAATCAAGAGATGCCCTCTCACTAATCATTACATGTTGCTCTTGACTAACCCAAGTGGCATGATAAGGATTAGGATGATCAAATGTCTTCAATCCCAATTTGTGCACCATATCATAAGAAACAAGATTATCATGTGAACCTGAATCAATTATCATCTTGCATATCTTACCTTTAATCAAACATTGTGTTTTAAAAAAGGATACTTGATTTGATGCTTGTTGCTGCAACTTGCCTTTACTAACCATGAGGAAATCTCCATCTAGCATCGGTCCTGCTTTCAATGATTGTTGCTCTTCTTTCCTTTCTTCTTCTTCATATGTCAAATGTACCCTTTTATCCCTTCCTCTAATAGCTTCATCCCATTTAGGATATTTGAAAGAGGGATTCCCAACTTCATTAAAGTGGTAACACCTACCTATGAATACATGTTATCCTCTTCCACTACTAAATCTACCTCCTCCTCTATAACTTTAACCACCTCTTTGCTCTATTGTAGAATCTTTATCCTTTTTATCTTGTCCATGTGAATCATTTTTAGACCTGACCCCTCTTCCTCTCATGAATCCTCTACCTCTATTGCTACCTCCTTGTCTTTCTTGTTTTCTCTTCAACTTCTCCTCAACCCTTATTGCAAGTTGAAAACAATCTCCCAATGTTTGTGGAATACTCAATCCAATCTCATCTTGCAAATTATACCTTAACCCATTCAAATACCTAGCTACCTTTTCTTCTTCCTCCTCTACTCCTCCCCTAATGCTCAATTTTTGAAATTGCTCTGTGTATGTCATCACATCCATGTCTCTTTGTTTTAAGTTTTTTCTCATCCTCTTTTTGCGTATAGTAAAATCAGATGGTAGAAATTGTACTTTCATCATTTCTTTCATTCTCTCCCAACTTGTAATCTTGTTCAATCCTCTTGTTGTCCTCTCAACCTGCATACCACTCCACCATGTCAATGTGGTTCCTCTCAATTTTACCTTTGAAAATCTCACCTTATCATCATCAGTATCTTCCAACTCAAAGTAGATTTCTAGAGCCTCTATCCACCCTAGCACTTCCTCACTATCCATCCTTCCCTGATATATAGGTAAATCAACATGACCTTTTATTCCACCACCTTGGACTGCCTTAAGTAATCTTACCAACCTCCTCTCTTCAGGGTCTACCACCTCTTCCCCTATGCTCTTCATGCCTTTCTCCTTCATCATGTGCTTCCACTTCTTCACTCACCTCCTCTCTTTTAGATTCTCCTATTTCTTTCTCCAAGGCTTCAATCCTTGCTAGTAGTTGTATTCTCTCTCTCCTTTGGTATCTATCCTCCCTATACTTTGCTACTTCCAACTCCCTCATTTCCCTCTTCTCTCTTTCAAGGGCTTCTCTTAGCTCCTCTATCTCCCTAGCCATTTGATTTTTAGGTGCCATCTTATCAAAACCTTCCCTCAAAGATCTACTCATGGCTTTGATGCCAATATGATGTAGAGGGTTTAGGAGTCAATATGACTTATGACACTTTTCTTTTTATATACTTCAATCTTCTTTATTCTACAAGCTCTTCTAAAGGCACCTTAATGGTTATAAAGGGTAAATGTCAAACTAACACTCAACAAAGACTCCCAAGGCTTCCAAACACCTACACCAACCTACTATGGTGAGAATCAACTGATTCTATAGTCTTAGCCATCCATTAGGCATTCAAACCCTCCTAGGCCTCTACTGCAACTACTAGCCCCAATTAGGCCTCCCGAAACTGTTTTAATTAGTTATCTCCAAACTTTCCCAAATCACCCTTCAAAACAATTAGTTTTCTAGACACCCATTTTGGTGTATGACAACATATCAAAGGCTCAAGTATTGTTGTGTTGGACCCAACCTGTTGTCTTGAAATTGTGGAGTATTTTTTAGGTATAATTTACCGCACTTTCGCAAAGGAAGTATGACAAATACTTAACCCCCAACCTTACAACTCTCAACACTAGTGTAATATGGCTCAAATCAAAGTAAAATCAGGTTCATTTGGTTCTATGAACTTGTTTGGTATGAAAACCCCAAAACCCTCACCAACTTACTCCAAAACCAAGGGTTTACTGGTTAACATCGCTCCCAATGCTTCTGAAACTTATTCAAGGTTCCTACACCTTCTCCTAGGTCATATGAGACACCTCCAATCATTAAACTACCCCCTTGTTAAGGTAGAACTCCTGCTGCTATAGGCTTGGCATGAAAACTAGTCACTCTTCTTCATACAATTCACGGTGATCACTTGCAAATCAACTCTTCCTGGAAGTTAATTGATTAGGATCATATAGTACATGTTAGATAGATCCCATTCTATTAGAATCATAGTCTTACATTCATATAAAGGCCCTAGAATGCATTTTTTGCCTTCAAACCAAAGACAAAACTCACAAATGAAAGGTACAACAAACAATAAATGGCAAAGTCTAATCAAAACTCCTACCAAAGCATTCAAACAACTTCTATCATAGATCAATAAATTCCTAATGCTATCAACATGCAAATCAACACTTCCAATCAATGAAACATCAACCAAAACGAAGGAAATGCAAGAAAATAATTGTTTTTATTCACTTGCTATTATGTCCATATAGTCGTCGTACAGTTCATCAACCCCAATACAAAATGACTTCAAAGGCTTTATAGCCACTTCTCCTAACTACCCCAACCATTCTCCATTTATTTTGGAATGATTAATATGCTAAACAACTCCTAAATCCTCTTTCCCACCTAAAGACCTATTTAACCATTGTGATTCAAAAATTGAATTTCAACCTTTGGTTTTATTGATTCCTACTAACCTATCACTCTCCCAACCATTACATTTCATCCAATTAGGATAAATATATCATTATTGACTCTCTATACCTATTAGAACTCATTGGGGTACTATTGACCCATTTTACAAAGATTTGGTCCTAGGATCCTTATCAGGACCCTCAGGACATTTAACCATTTTATCATTCACATTACCTCCAAATGACATGATTGGCTTCAACACATTCCAATTGACTTGTTGTGCTTCATAACTCCTCTGCATTTCCAGTGTCTTCAGGGTCCTGATTGCTTGCTTGGGTGCCCCTGCACCATACTCCCCACCAAGTAAAAAACTCTTGTCCCAAGAGTGACCAGTCCTGTTCCAACCATCAAATAATATTGTCTTCTAATTTTTGAAAAGGTATATGTATTCTTCGAGTGTTATCTTCCTCCTACCACAACCTGCATTCATCTTAGCAAAGACATTAGTATCAAAAAGCATACTTTTGGATCCTTGTCTAGGATCTTGGTCCTGCCACTCTTCTTGCCTCCCCATGTCACAGTTTTTATTTTTTTTCATCTAAAAAATCAGAGGTTTAACTACATTTCTCTGCTCCACCATCGGGAAATCAATGTTCCCAACCTTTATGCTTGTGAAGTCCCAATCTTTCTGCTCTTTAGGACTGCTATTCTGCTACAATTTTGTTTGATCTACCCATCCAGTATCCTTTTTCTCATTACTCTTCATGAACATTCTGATTTTGTCTCCAAAATAGATAACATTGTGTTCATTCTTCTCCTTACAAGGCAAAGGTGTTAAACTATATCTTTTGTTAACCTTATGCACCAAGTATACATTTGTATATCCATCATGTATAGTTCTCATTAAATGTTGCCATGGTCTACCCAATATTATATGCCCACAAGTCATTGGT
Source organism: Cryptomeria japonica (assembly GCF_030272615.1). NCBI lineage: Eukaryota > Viridiplantae > Streptophyta > Pinopsida > Cupressales > Cupressaceae > Cryptomeria > Cryptomeria japonica. The sequence goes on along the minus strand of NC_081414.1, from coordinate 517,380,494 downwards.
ATAACATCACACAAAACCCTATCACTATCTTGACCACTTGAGAAGTCAATAGATGCCCTCTCACTAATCATTACATGCTGCTTTTGACTAACCCAAGTGGCATGATAAGGATTAGGATGATCAAATGTCTTCAATCCCAATTTGTGCACCATATCATAAGAAACAAGATTATCATGTGAACCTGAATCAATAATCATCTTGCATATCTTACCTTTGCTCAAACATTGTGTTTAAAAAATGGATACCTTATTTGATGCTTGCTGCTGCAACTTGCCTTTACTAACCATGAGGAAATCTCCATCTAGCACTGGTCCTTCTTGCAATGATTGTTTCTCTTCTTTCCATTCTTCTTCTTCATATGTCAAATGTACTCTTTTATCCCTTCCTCTAATAGCTTCATCCCATTTAGGATATTTGAAAGAGGGATTCCCAGCTTCATTAAAATGGTAACACCTACCTGTGAATACATTTGATCCTCTTCCACTACTAAATCTGCCTCCTCCTCTATAACTATAACCACCTCTTTACTCTATTGTAGAATCTTTATCCTTGTTATCTTGTCCTTGTGAATCATTTGCAGACCTGACCCCTCTTCCTCTCATGAATCCTCTACCTCTATTACTACCTCATCTTTCTTTTTTTCTCTTCAACTTCTCGTCAACCCTTATTACAAGTTGAAAAAAATCTCCCAACATTTGTGGAATACTCAATCCAATCTCATCTTGCAAATTGTACCTTAACCCATTCAAATACCTAGCTACCTTTTCTTCTTCCTCCTCTACTCCTCCCTTAATGCTCAATGTTTGAAATTGCTCTGTATATGTCATCACATCCATGTCTCTTTGTTTTAAGTTTTGTCTCATCCTCTTTTTTTGTATAGTAAAATCATATGGTAGAAATTGTACTTTCATCATTGCTTTCATTGTCTCCCAACTTTTAATCTTGTTCAATCCTCTTATTGTCCTCTCAGCCTGCATACCGCTACACCATGTCAATGTGGTTCCTCTCAATTTTGCCTTTTCAAATCTCACCTTCTTATCATCATCAGTATCTTCGAAAACAAAGTAGTTTTCTAGGGCCTCTATCCACCCTAGCACTTCCTCACTATCCATCCTTCACTGGTATATAGGTAAATCAACATGACCTTTTATTCCACCACCTTCGACTACCTTTAGTAATCTTACCAACCTCCTCTCTTCAGGGTCTACCACCTCTTACCCTATGCTCTCCATGCCTTTCTCCTTCATCATGTGCTTCCACTTCTTCACTCACCTCCTCTATTTTAGATTCTCCCCTTTCTTTCTCTAAGGCTTCAATCCTTGCTAGTAGTTGTAATCTCTCTCTCCTTTGGTATCTATTCTCCCTATCCTTTGCTACTTCCAACTCCCTCTTTTCCCTCTTCTCTCTTTCAAGGGTTTCTCTCAACTCCTCTATCTCCCTAGCCATTTTTTTTTTAGGTACCATCTTATCAAAACCTTCCCTCAAATATCTACTCATGGATCTGATACCAATCTGATGCAGAGGGTTTAGGACTCAAGATTACTTATGACACTTTTTTTATTAAATACTTCAATCTTCTTGATTCTATAAGCTCTTCTGAAGGCACCTTAATGGTTCTAAAGTGTAAATGTCAAACTAACACTGAACAAAGACTCCCAAGGCTTCCAAACACCTACACCAACCTACTATGGTGAGAACCAACTGATTCTAGAGTCTTAGACATATCTTAGGCATTCAAACCCTACTAGGCCTCTACTAGACCTACTAGCCCTGATTAGGCCTCTCGAGACTATTTTAATTAGTTTTCTCCAAACTTTATCAAATAACCCTCCAAACAAATTAGCCTTTTAGACACCCATTCCAATGTATGACAACATATCAGAGGCACATGCATTTTTTTTTGGGACCCAACCTGTTGTCTTGAGATTGTGGACTATTTTTAGGTGCAATTTACCCCACTTTTGTAAAGGAAGTATGACAAATACTTAACCCCCAACCTTAAAACTCATAAGAATAGTGTAATATGGCTCAAATAAAAGTAAAATCAAGTTCATTTGGTTCTATGAACTTGTTTGGTATTAAAATCCCAAAACCCTCACCAACTTGCTCCAAAATCGAGGGTTTATTGATTATCACCTCTCTCGATTATTTTTAAACTTGTTCAAGGTTCCTACACCTTCTCTTAGGTCATATTAGATACCTCAAATCATTAAACTACCCCCTTGTTAAGGTACAACTCCTGCTACTATAGACTTGGCATGAAAACTAGTCACTCTTCTTCATATAACTCACGGTTATCACCTGCAAATACACTCTTCTTGCAAGTTAATTGATTAGGATCATATAGTACATGTTAGTTAGAGCCCATTTTATGATAATCAGAGTCTTACATTCATAGAATGGCCCTAGAATGCATTTTTGGTCTTCAAAGCAAAGACAAAACTCAGAAATGAAAGGTACAGCCAACAATAAATGGAAAAGTCTGATCAAAACTCCTACCAAAGAATTCAAACAAATTTTATCATAGATCAATAAATTCCTAATTCTATCACCATGGAAATTAACACTTCCAATCAATGAAACATCAACCAAAACCAAGGAAATGCAAGAAAATAAATGTTTGTATTCACTTGCTATTTTGTCCGTATAGTAGCCATACAGTTCATCAACCCCAATACAAAATGACTTCAAAGGATTTATAGTCACTTCTCCTAACTACCCCAACTAGTTTCCATTAAATTTGGAATGATTAATATTCTAAACAACTCCTAAATCCTCTTTCCTGCCTAAAGACCTATTTGACTGTTGTGATTAAAAATTTGAATTTCAACCTTTGGTTTTATTGATTCCTACTAACCTATCACTATCCCCACCATTACATTTGATCCAATGAGGATAAATATATCATTATTGACTCCCTATACCTATTAGAACTCATTGGAGTACTATTGACCCATTTTACAAAGATTTGGTCCTAGGATCCTTATCAGGACCCTTAGGACATTTAACCATTACATCATTCATGTTGCCTCCAAATGCCATGATTGGCTTTAACACATGCCAATTGACTTTTTGTGCTTCATAACTCCTTCCCTACATCTCTACTATCTTTAGGGTCCTGATTGCTTGCTTGGGTGCCCCTGGACCAGTCGGCTTCACTGATTCATACCTCTATCTATTGCACTCTATTGTGCTCCCCATGTTTACATTCACATAGATTTTTTTCACATTGACAACAACACAATCGGAATGAATGATGTGAATATATTAGCCTTTAGTTCTGGCACCATCTTTTCCCTCCAAAAATTAAATTCAAAAATCTGTTATCACACCTCAAATTTTTCTCCAAAAATCATTCCAGTAATATCGGTTAAGACAACAGTTCATGCTGAAAAGCTCATCGATTGATGGAAGACTGTCAGTTCAACTAGATGTTATCTAGATGTTTCTAAGTCTATCAGTTGAGACTCATGTATTGTCGGTTGTCATCTATGTATCGGTCCAATTCTGCCTAACTAGTTACCTCCCGTATACCGGTCTACTTTCTACTTGGTCGGTTAACCCCTATATACCGGTCTACTCACTGCTTAGCCAGTTAACCCCTGTATACCAATCTACTCACTAATTAGTTGGTTAACCCCAGTATACCATTCTACTTACTGTCGATAGGAATAATAACTCTTGTTCTTCACCGATTACCCTTTACTCCTTTACCGATGGACTATAGAGACTTAGAAGTTGATGTTGCCAACAATGACAAACATTTCATCGGTCATACAAAATGCATCATAATGCCAACAATAATAATAATGAAATTGTTGAAATGGTTGAATGGGCCAGAATACTAAGAGGGGGGTGAATCAGTATTCCCACAATAACTAAAAATTTCCCAAAATTTCTAAACCTTTTTACTGATATATCAATTACATCAATTAAGATCACCAATATGAAAAAGTAAAAGTAGAACAAATAAAATAGCCACAAATTGAACACTAGATTTTATATGTGGAAAGCCCAAATGAGAAAAACAATAGAGAGTGTTAGCTCTTGAGATAATATAACTAGTTTTATGGTGTTTACAAAAGGGGTGGCTCACTGTTGGATGACTCACTGCCAAATTACAAAGAAAACTCATTGCCAAAATACTCATAGCAATAAATATAAATGAACTGAGGAAAATTGCATCTCCTAATGCATGAGGTCAGTTCCATATTAAGCTTAGATAACAACTCCCAAAACTTACATCAAATCTGGAAAAGGATCACTATACCACTATTCACAAACACCTACAGAAAATCTAGTAAGGGATTACTTTACTGGTTTGCCAAATCAGTCACTTGTAGTAGATTTGGTAAAAGATTACTACAACACTGTTTGCACACTAACTTTTCTATATTCTCTTTCTCTCATATACTCCTCACACTGCAACTACTCTGTTGTCCACAACTCTATCATTTGCATACCTCTTACTCTACTATACCGCATGCACATTGCTTTCTATCTCATACTCTTCACACACCTTCTATATATATACTAGTAAGCACATACACCAAAATATTATGTCGGCCAAGCACAAATAATTTAAATAATAAAAATTTGCTTAGATCAAAATGCTATCCAACAAATCCTTGACCAAAAAAAAGATAACAAAGTCACCCTTTTATTGTTCTTCTACATGCTTCCTTCACACATTTCATTTACCTATGCATACACCTTAATTACCAGGAAAAACAGGGGCCTACCAGACCCATAGATACGGACCCATGAGCACAAAACTCCAAGATACCAATACCATAAATACCACAAATGTTGAAACATAGATCATGATAGATACAATTAGGTACAACTGATATGACTACTACTACTGATACCGAACCTCACACAACTAATACCATAACAATATATTAACCAAAATGAGCACAACAAAGAATTCAGAAGATGAGGATCTTCTGGAAATGACTCCAGTAGATCATCTATGCCTTACTTCTTTATATCACATTCATACCTATCTACAATACCAAAACTGGTTCCAACAACATACATCGGATATGGTATACTAACTGGTCCTAACTAGATTACCAAGTTTGACATCAATGACAATATTCACACAAATCCAACAATATCCCCATTTGTCATTGATGGAAAAACCTATCAAAAAGAATAAACTCTTAAACATATTTGTATATGACTCCCCCTTACTCTATTAATTTCTCCCATTTTATTTACCTTTCTCTCCATTTGACATCAAGGACAAAGGATGCCTTTGATGAAAAAATAAAAAATAATGCTTTAAGCTGCAAAAAGAATGTCAAAATTGAATACCAACCCAAAATGATTCTCAACGGCTCTTCTTGTGAAATATATGTCTATACTTCTCCTTGAGTTCTAGAAGAAGAACCTTCCAAGAGTGAATAGCCAACTTAATTCTAATAGATAAACTTCTACATTCTACCAATAGGTCAACGACATGAGAAAAATTGGCTGGAGGAGACGGATTCTACTCATACTCAACTGTATGACAAAGCAATACAAAAAAGTGCTCTAGCTTAACTTCAACAATTTCCTTCACCTTCCAGAAAACACTAGCATAGTCTTCCCTTTGTCTTTGCAACATTAATAATTCAACCTAAAGAGAATTTACCTTTTTCCTCTATTCTCCATCCTTATCACCTAGAAAATCAAATGACTTGCCCAAAGAACATAGTTGTTCTTCAACAACATCAATCTTAGCTTTATGCTTCACTGTAGCAATTGTCCATGAAAGACAATATATGTAAACCTTTCTAGCACTTCCAATACAATCTCTCATTTCATTTATAAATTTGGATAAATCCCTCTATAGATCATTGCATTTCTCCAATATAATCTGTAGATTATCATCTTTCTCTTATGAATCTTCTATTCTAATAGGTCAATCAATTTCTCTTTGACTATCTCAGACAGAGATTCTAGAAGCACGCCACTAACATCTTCAATCTTGATATTGTTACAAAGAAAATGATATAAAAGGACATTCTCAATTTTGTCCAGCAAATTAGACTCATCATCAGATTCAGATGCATTCATTTTCTACTCTACAACAACTACTCCCTTAGCCACAAGATATTACGAATCTTCAATTACAACTTTTTTTTCTTCTTTCCGATCCTTCTTTCACTTCTTAGATTCCAAAGAACTAGAAGGCACATACTCTTTTTGGAGGAAGAACCTTCCTTAGCTAAACTGGTACTAGGGGATACCAGACCAATACTCCACATATCCAAAAATGATTTAAAATAGGCATCACATACATCTTCTTTCTTATCCAATCCATTCAAAATCAAAATATTTGCGTAGCAACTGGGACTCCAAATTCCCATATCACATTCTCCTTAGCTAGAAGGGATTCTAGACAATACATAGCTAAACAAACAAGCAATGATCCAAACTAGAAGGGGTAACCTTGTTCATTTGTCATTTTGATATTCTCTAGCAATTGATCCCTTAATAATTCACACAAATCAAACATAGCATCTTCCATAGAAATTTTATGAGCAACATGCACTGTAATAGCCAAAGTTGAAACTTCTCTATTTTTGAAATAAATCTTATAGGAAACTCCATATGCTACATACTTCATAATAGGATGAAAGATTTTGTCATTCAACAATGGCCTTTGATCACATGTTACACCGGTTAGGGTTTCAACCTCTTTGTTTTTTAGTGTCTTCTAAATCGGTACATTTCCACTATGGCATAAGCTAGTAATAGCTAAAATAATGTACTTTGAGACTAGATAGGGTTTATCCAACATGATGTATATATTCTACACGTGGCTCAAAATTAACCTAATTACATATTCATTGTCGAACCACGATAACTCACTCGATAAGTGCATTCCTTTGTGACTTAGCTCTTTAACCTTCTACAAATATGTCTCACTAAGATCCCTTTCCATTTTTTTGATCTTCTATGTGTCAAATTCATTTAGCCAAACCCTTCCCATCAACTGAAAAATTTTCACCGCTTGATTCTTCGATAATCATCTTCAATTCCATGCTTGCTTTGATTCTCTACTTTGCACTCTATTAAGTTTCTTCTCTTTCTCCTCAAACAATTCTCTCTTGCATAATGATGAAAATGATCTTTAATTTTTAAATTTAACTTACCAATTTCTTCGAGGGTTTTGCCACCAAAAAGTGTCTTATCGATGATGTCAGCACAAACCTTCAATTATCGGATAGAATCTCTAACATAGTCATGTTGCACTGATGAAATGAACAAACTCAGAAGAGGGGGCCAAAATATTTTCTTTTAAAACTCCCCTTGAGCCGAAGCAATAAGCTTAGTTACCAGAGGAAGAGGTTCCTACATTGTATTATGGTACATCGGGCTTGCTTTTATTGTTCACCTCCTTCTTTCTCTAGACCATAACTTCCTTTTTCTTCGGTTCATTAGTCTTCACCATATTCTTCTTAGTAGACTTCACCATAACTTCTTTCTCTAGACCATAACTTCCTTTTTCTTCGATTCATTAGTCTTCACCATATTCTTCTTAGTAGACTTCTCCACATTTTCATTTTTGCACTGATTAGCATAATGTCTGGATTGCTTGCACTTGTAACAACTAATTTTCTTATGTACTAAATTTACTGAATGTGATCTAGATTTGCACTAATTAGATTTGTGACCATATTCATTGCATGTGTGACAATATCCATGAAAGTTATTATTCACCTTATTTGCTCCAACGAATTATGATTCTGATTCATAGCTAGATTTCTATAGTAATTTGATTTGTGACCAAACCTCTTACAATTGTAACATTAATTGCTTCTACAATTTACAACCTTATGACTAGATTTATTGAATTGAAAACAACAAGCATTAAATGATGGGTACCTTTGTGCATTTGGTTGTCAAACCAGTAGTCTTCTTCCAATAGATCTTTGATTCTAAGGATTGCTTGAATCTTCTGATTTCTTCTCTACTTCAACCTTAACTTCTTTTCTTTTATCTTTATCATTCTAATTTGAACATTCACCGGTTTGAAATCCAAGTCCAGTCTTGTCTAAATGAGCTTTATGCATGTTAATCAAATCTTTTAAAAGTTTGCTGCTATCAAGAACCCTACTTTCTGCCTTCAACTTCTTCACTTCTTATTCTAGCTTCTCACATTTTTTGGTCTTCATCTTGATTAATTATTTCAAGGTTTCATTTATCTTGTTCTTCTCAATATTATTCATCAAATCTTTAGTGGTTTTATTCACTTGCTTCAACTGATTGTTAACTTCCTTATGTCTCAATTTGAACTTCTGGATTTTTTCTCTCAACTTCTGCACACATTCATTCATTGCCTCCACAATCTCTTTCAATTACTCATTCTCAAACTCAACACTTTCCAAATATTCAAGAGCTTTCTACAATTCCTCATCCAAATGATATTCTTTGGTCATACTCATCGATGCTCTGATTCAAACAACAAGGACCTCCCTCAAGTGGTTAGGCTTTCAAGCAAGGGACCAAATATCTGATACTAATTGTTGAATTGGTTGAATGGACCGAAATACTGAGAGGGTAGGGGAATTATTATTCCCACAATAACTAGAAATTTCCACAATTTCTAATTTTTTTTTACTGATATATCAATTACATCAATTAAGCTCATCAATATGAAAAAGAAAAAGAAAAACAAATAACACAACCACAAATTAAACATCAAATTTTATGTGTAAAGCTCAAATGAGAAAAACCATAGGGAGTGTTAGCTCTCAAGATAATATAACTAGTTATATGGTGTTTATAAAAGGAGTGGCTCATTTTTGGATGGCTCACTACCAAATTAAAAAGATGACTCGCCATCGAAATTCTCATTGCAATAGATATAAATGAACTGAGGAAAATTGCATCTCCTAATGCATGAGGTCAGTTCTAGATTAAGCTTAGATAACAACTCACAAAACTTACAATAGGTCCTAAAAAGGATCACTATACCACTGTCCACAAACAACCACTCCACAAACAACAAGTCTGGTAAGGGGTTATAGCATAGATTTGCCAAATCAATCACTTGCAGTAGATCCAGTAAAGGATTACTGCAACACTGTCTACCCACTGACTTTGCTATATACTCTTTGGCTCATATACTCCTCAGATTACAACTACTCCGTTGGCAACAATGTAGAAAATTGTGAGGGGGAGGAATCAGTTTGCTCAAAAACTTACTACAACTTAAACCACAGATCAGATCTAATAATTAACGGTTTAAAGCATGAAACAACACCACATCATTAACACATATAACACCAAGATTTTTGACGTGGAAAACACAGTTAAGGGAAAAAACATAGTGGGAACCTACCCACAATGAGATAATACCCTGTTAGGAGTAAGTAAAATATTACAATGGGGAATGCACATGCATTCAGGCACACTACCTAGAGCTCATTGCTCAGACAAGAAACCCAGAATGGCTACAACCCTTAGGGAAGGCTCACTGCCTTATAGGAAGTCTCACTGACTTACAAAAGCATTCGGACAACAATCTAGATTACATGAACTATGAAAATAGCATCTCTATATGCCTGGGTATAGTTTCGGTTAAGCTCATTTTCAAATCTTCTCTGCAACACACTTCTTTGTATAACTTCGCACAACTTCCTTGCTACTAAATGATTGAGACAATATTCGCACATAGCATGATCCCTCTCAATTATTATTAAATTCATTTATAGAAGTCATTAATCCATGAAATATAGGTCGGCTTAACATGCGCTAGATATTACAAAAATATAATTACATACAATGTAACAATGCATGCAAACCAAACCAATGTTGACTAAGACATAGTATGGACCTAAACGACCACTGCAAATATAAAACACCTCCAGGAATTATGCCCTGATCATCTACAACACGCTACCACATCATGAATGTCGCATAACATGAAGAACATCACCCACCAAGGAAAATCTTCAATAGCGTGCACAATAATCAATACAGACTATGAATACACATAGAAAATGATCTAGAAACATTCACAATCAACGTCAATTGCACCACAATAACCGCAACAACTCGGATTACTAGAATCATCATCATCTCTCTATCAGAGCTCAAGAACACCAACATAACTGATTGTCAACCTGAAATATTCGCTTGTGGATTTCCAGATCATGAACCAATCAAACTGAGGACACACATCAACATCCATAATACATCCCACACATCCACAACTAAAGATACAATAATTCCACAGCAATACGAAGCATAAAATAGAATACCGAATAACATAGGCAATTGAATAACATCCTCAATACCGTACCTCATAAACTAACCAAATCATCATCTGAATATTTGCAAATGGGAATGAGCCATCTACAGAAAACATACCAAAAACCCTTTAATCCATATTAGCTCATCTGCAGCACAAAGGCTAAACCAACGCATTCAATCTGATTGCAACACTAGAATACATAGGAGAATATGTTGACATCAATGATGACACATTATTCTAGCAAACTTCTTAGCAATATCCAGCATTCTCCAACAATCTCCCCCTTTGGAATTGATGGCAACATATGAATGTGAAAAATAATCAATGCAAAGAAAGAAATCAACTCACAACAAACTCCCTCAAAATCATAAGGATTAGCTCCCCCTTTGACAAACAACCCAAATCACAAATCTCTGATTTTCTACCCCAAGAAGCTTCAGAGTTTTTGGCATACTCTTCTCTCCCCCTTTGACATCAATGACAAAGGCTCAGGAATCAGGATTCTCTCCACCGTTGAATAAGCTTCACAAATCTATACATATGAAACACTAAACACCAACACTGACTACTCCCCCCGAATAGTAGCCCCACTCATCAATCTAGATCACAAAATATCTCTGTGAAGTTCACTGAACTGGTGCAAATCCATGCATCTGATTTATCACCCCTAACTTCTCTCTGAGATACTCAAAAGCATCTTTAGGAAAAGGCTTCATAAATATTTCTACAATCTATTCCTTCGTAGATATATACTTCAATCTGACTTCTTTTCCATTCACCTTCTCTCTCAAGAAATGAAGCTTGATTGATATATGCTTTGTTTTGGAATGCAAAATCAGATTCTTCAAAATATTGATAGCACTTGAATTATCATAGTATATAGAAATACGCTCATCATAAATTACTCCTATATCCTTCAACATCTACTTCATCCAAATTACTTGAGTACAATTGCTAGCAGCAGCAATGTATTCAGCCTCTATAGTAGATATAGAAATAGAAACTCGCTTCTTACTTTCCCAAGAGACCAAATTCTTACCCAAAAAGAATGCACCACTAGTAGTACTCTTTCAGTCATCAACATCACTTTCCCAATCAACATCTATAAAAGAACTCAAGGTAAAGTCATCATTCTTAGGATACTACAAACCTAAAATCAATTGTCCCTTTCAAATATCTAAATATCCTTTTTATAGAAGTAGCATGAGATTCCCTAGGATCAACTTGAAATCTAGCAACATGACACACATCATTCATTATATCAGGTCTAGTCTAAGTCAAATACAACAATCTACCAATCATAGATCTATATCTGGTCTAATTAACTTTCAGATAATCATCATCCTTTGTCAACCTACATCCGGTCACCATAGGTGTACCAACTAGTTTAGAGTCCTCAAACCCAAATTTCCTCAACAATTCCTTTACATACTTGGATTGAGATATGATAATACCTTTATCCAACTAAGTAATTTACAATCCTAGAAATAATTTTATCTCACCAATCATAGACATCTCAAATTCATTTTGCATCTCTTTAGCAAATTTCTTACATAGGCATTCATTTCCTCCAAAGATAATATCATCAACAAAAACTTCAACAATCAAAATTTTATTTTGAGAAAATCTTGAAATAAAAATTGTTGTCAGTAGTACCTTTATTGAATCCAAGCTTCATCAAATGCTTATCCAATCTGGCATACCAGGCTCTAAGGGCTTGCTTCAATCCATACAATGCTTTCTTCAACCAAAAAACCATGTTCTTTTCATCTGATAGCTAAAATCCATCTGGTTGCTCAATGTAGACTTCTTCTTCCAACTCACCATTAAGAAATGCTGATTTGACATCCATTTGATAAACCTTGAAATCTTTGTGAGCAACATAGGCAAGAAAGAATCTAACAGCTTCAATTTTAGCTACCAGAGAAAAAGTCTCCTCATAATCAATTCCTTCCACCTGTGAATAACCATTACAAACAACTCTATCTTTATTTCAAACAACTTCACCCTATTCATTCAACTTATTCTAGAATACACATTTAGTTCCAATTATATTTTTATCCTTAGGTCTAGCAACAAGAATCCATGTATCCTTTTTTTCAATCTAATTCAATTCTTCTTCCATATATTTAATCCAAATTTCATCTTTACATGCTTCATCAACATTTTTAGGTTCAATCTTAGAAATCAAAAAAATTTCTTCAACGAGTCTTCTCCTAGTCATCACACCTCCATTCTTATCATCAATAATCTGATTTTCTGAATGATTCAACATCACATACCTAGGAGTTTTAGGATTTTCTTGAATTTTAGGCTCTTGAACTCTTTCTTTTGTGCAAGAATTTTCACCTTTCTCTTCATTCTCTGAATTTTTTGGATCAATCTGAACTTGACTTTGGGTCTGCACTTGTTTTCTTTTATCTGAACTAGCATCTTAATCATCAGAATCATATATACAAGATCTATTCTATCTTACATTACCTTCATCAACCTTTACATTAGTACTTTCAACTATCTTTCTCAATCTTTTATTATAACACTGGTAGGCCTTACTTTTATTATAATAACCAAGAAAAATTCCTTCATCGTATCCAACATCAAACTTTCCAAGATCTTCATCTATTTTGATATAGCATTTACAACCAAAAATTATGAAATATCTAATAGTAGGGGCATGACCAAATCATAACTTAAAAGGAGTCTTACCAGTATCACCTTTGACATTTACCCGATTAAGAGTGTATATTGTAGTACTCATAGCTTCTCTCCAATACACATGCAGAACATTTCCTTCAATCATCATGGTTCTAGCAACTTCTTGAACTGTTCTATTTTTTCTCTACAACACCATTCTATTGTGGTTTCCTAGGAGTGGATAACTGTCTCTTAACTCCATGCTCTTCACAATATGCATTAAACTTACTGGAAGTGAATTATCAACCTCTGTCAGATCTCTAACACTTCAACTTCAATCCACACTCAGTTTCAAACCTAGCTTTGAAAATCTTGAACTTCTCCAACACTTCAGACTTCTCCCTTAAGAAGGTAACCCATGTCATTATTGAATAAACATCAATTGGCAACATGAAATACTTGTCACCCTACAAGATTCTCACTCTAGGACCACACAGATCAGTATGTACAAGATGCAACAATCCATTTAAATTATATTGTTTTCTCTTATAAGTAACTCTTGTTTGCTTCCCTAATTGACATTCTTTCCATACTGGATTAGAAGGCTTTATTAGCTTTGGTAGATGTCTCACTACTTGATTAGAAATTGTCTTAACCATGCAATCAAAATTTACATGACACATTCTTCTATACCATAAACAACTTCATCAACCTGAGCAAGAAAACAACTTTTACCACCAGCATTCAAGTGGAACATATTACCTTTAGTCTTTGTACCTAATGCATTCTCAATTTTGGAGCTACTCAATATCTCACATTTTCTATTCTTGAATTGCAAGTTATATCCCTTATCAACCATCTAACCAAAACTCAAAAGATTATGATTCAAACCTTCAACGTGCAACACATCATCATGTTGGATATTGATGTTGCTACGATATGTTGTTGTCATTGATGTCAACATATTCATTCTCTGCTGATTGCAGATTGGTTCATTGTGATCTTGGTTTGGTGTATGGAGTATTTATAGTATCACTATATTCTACTGTATTAGTTTTGGTGATTTGGGAAGCTTAATTGATCATATCATATGATTTGGTTTTGCAGTTTGTTTTTCTGATTACTGCTTTGCAGAGTTCAATATTTCCTTTGGTATATTCCGGTGTGATCAGATCTTGATCTGAGATTTTGGGATAGTGTTTGGGATGGTCTTGTATACCTTCATTTCAGATGGTTTGTGATTTTGTCCTTTGCAGGTTATCTTTCTACGTGATAGTTGTTGTTGCTTGAGTGTTTCTGAGTTTTAGACGTTGACAGATGAAGATTTGATAAATGGTGTTGGTGTAGCTGTTTCTGATGATTCTAGTGTGCTTTCTAGTGTTTCCTAATTGTTTCCTATATTTTTTTATGATCTAGATTGATCGTTGTGTGATTTTTTTGGTGATTTTGTTGAACCAGTGATGTTCTTCGTGTTATGCAATATTTCTAGTGGTGTAGCATGTTGCGGTAGATCTTGGTGAGATTTTTGACGGTGTTGCATGTTTGGAAATTTGAATTAGGTCCATGTTATGTCATGCATATCATTATATTGGTCCAATGGTCAATCTTTGTATCTTGTGATGTAATTTTGTAATTGTGAGTTGAGGGTTTAGCCGACCTTGTTATCAAGGTTGATGAATTGTATAAATAGGTGGTATTGTTATGTAATCTAGGTATCGAGGTTGTGTCTGCATTTTAAGAGAGTGGTATATGTGTGAATAAGGATTTATCTTTTGGTGTGGTGCATTGAGAAGAGATTGGTGTTATAGAGAAGATAATTGTTCTTAACTGGAACTATCATCAGGCATTTGCAGATATTATTATTGCAGTTCATTCATTCTGGATTGTAGTCTGAATCTTGTTGTAAGTCAATGAGACTTTCTTGAGGGTTGTAGCCTTCCAGGTCATTATCTTTTAAGTAGTGAGATCTAGGCAGTATGCATGAATGCATGTGCAATCCCCATTATAATATTTTTACATACTACTGCAGAGTATCATCTTATTATGGGTAGGTTCCCAACATGGTTTTTCCCTTAACTGGGTTTTCCACGTCAAAATCTTGGTGTTGTGTGTTGTGCTATCAATTTTCTTATCTTTTTTATTGCTACAATTTATCAGATCTATTTTTGTAGTTAAGTTTGTGGATTCGGTGAAAACTGATTCACCCCCCCCCCTCTCAGTTTTCCTCCTTTGTTGCTGCTAATAATTGGTATTAGAGCTAGATTCTCCAAAAGAATCTTAACTGCTTGAGGAGATCTGAGATGGCAACTAGAACTAGAGGTGTTATCTTTAAGAAGAAGTGTCTGAGATTTTATGGAGGTAACTATTCTAGGTATCATATGGAAGCAACTAGAACTAGAGGTGTTATCTTTAAGAAGGAGAATATGAGAACATAAACACCTTTATGGTTAAGGTGAATGATCTTGTCCTAGGTATCATATGTGTCAGTGGAACCCTTGAAGAACATGAAATTGTTGCTAAGGTGTTTATATCTTTGCCTCATGCTTACAAACATAAGGTAGCTATTGTTGATGAGATTCAGAGTGTGACTACAGTAACAAGAGATATTCTGGTTGGAAAGATTACTGCTTTTGAGCTGAGCAAATTTGGTGAATCACATGGAAAGTCTGAGATAACATTTAGAACATTTGTATCTAATAAGCAGAAGTATGATCCTAAAGAATGTAGAATATTCAGATATGAAAGAGAAAGGAGATAGATGGAACAACAAGAAAGAGAACTAGATAACTTGAAGCATTGATTTCCCATAGATTGCCTAAGGGAGCTCGTAAGTATGATGGAAAATTGCATTTGAAATGTTTCTCTTGTAATAAGATAGGACATTTTGCTTCTAGATGCCTAGAGAGAATGGCTAAATATGATAGGCATGACAAATTTGATAAGCATGACAAAAATGATAGATATGAGAAGCATGAGAAGTATGATAAGCCTTACAAGTCTAACCGGAAGTATAGGAATCAGAAGAACCATTATTATGTTGTTGATGAAGATGTTACAGATGAAGAATCAGAAGGAGATGAAGTTGTGTTTCTTTCCATTAAAGAAGATGGACCGATACCTGTTGATTCCACAAGCTGCACTATTGAGGAGAAAACTTTAGTCGCTAAAGTTGAGGAAAGAGATGAATGGGTAATTGATAATGTTTGTTTACATCATATTACTAGTGATAAAATAAAATTTGTGAGTATGGAAAGGTATGATGGTGGAATAGTAAGATTTGGAGATGACAAAGCCTATGTGATCCATGGTAGAGGTTCTATTTTCTTTGATGGTAAGCATAATATTGATGATGTGTTGTATGTTGAAGGTTTGAAGCATAATTTTTTGAGTGTTGGACAGATGGTTGACAAAGGTTATGATTTGTATTTAAGAATGGTAAATGCAAGATCTTAAATGCCTATGGTATAGAGATTGCATCTATAACTAAGACTGAAGGTAACATTTTTCATTTGAATGCTAGTGAGAAAACATGTTTGATTGCTCAAATTGATGAAAGTTGGTTGTGGCATAGGAGAATGTGTCATGTTAACTTTGATTGAATGATTAAGATCACTTCTACTCAAGTTGTCAAAGATCTTCCTAAGATTGTTAAGCTTGCTAATCCGGTATGTAAATAATATCAATTGGGTAAGCAAATAAGAATTTCTTTCAACAGAAAATAGTATACATCTGATGGATTTCTAGATCTTATGCATACTAACCTATGTGGCCTACAAATTTTATAAGTGTCCAGGGTGACAGATATTTTATGTTGCTAATTGTTGATTATTTTAGGATGATGTGGGTTGTCTTTTTTAAGGAGAAATCTGAAGCATTGGATAAATTTAATATATTCAAAGCAATAGTTGACACTGAGTCAAGATTGAAGGTGAAATGTCTGAGATCTAACAGAGTTGGAGAATTTTATTCCGATGAGTTTGATTCATTCTATGAGAAGCATGGGATTAGAAGACAATTATCTACTCCTAGAACCCCACAATAGAATGGAGTTGTTGAAAGAAAAAGCAGGACTGTTTTGGATGCTGCAAGGAATATGCTCATTGAAGAGAATGTTCTGAAGATCTATTGGAGAGAAGCTATTAGCATTGTTGTTTACACATTCAACCAATTTCATACCAAAGGTGATACTGGTAAGACTCCTTATGAGCTATGGTTTGGTCATGTTCCTACTGTGATATATTTTAGAGTATTTGGTAGCAAATGTTATATCAAGAGAGATAATGACATATGAAAGTTTGATGCAAGAAGTGATCAGGGAATTTTCTTGGGATATTCAACAAAGAGAAAATCCTACCAATACTATAATAAAAGAATAAGAAAGATAGTGGAAAGTGCAAATGTGAAGGTGGGTGAGAACCTTGGAAAAGAGATCAGATCTTGTGGATATGATGATGGTCAGCATGTTGTTCTAAATCCTATTCAGACTGAAGAATAAAACCATAATGATCTGGTAGAGGAAGTTAATCCAGATGTTGTTGTTGTTGGTGGAGAGGTGCAAGAACCTAAAAATTAGAACAATCAGAAGACTCAGAGGTATGTAAGATTGAATCATTCTAAAAATTAGATTATTGGTGATAAAAATAAAGGTGTGATGACTAGAAGAAGGCTAGTTGTTGAAGAGGTGTGTTTGATTTCCAAAGTTGAACATAAAGATGTCGTTGAGGCTTGAAAAGATGATTATTGGATGAGATCTATGGAAGAATAATTAGATCATATTGAAATAATAACACATGGGATCTTGTGCCTAGACCTAAGGATAAGAATATTATTGGTACTAAATGGGTATTCAAAAATAAATTGAATGAAGTTTTTGAAGTTGTCAGCAATAAAGCAAGATTGGTATGCAAAGGATATTTAGAGAAACAAGGAATTGATTATGAGGAGGCTTTTTCTCTGGTATCTAGACTTGAAGTTGTTATCCTATTGCTTGCATATGCTTCTTATAAATATTTCAAAGTGTATCAGATGGATGTCAAATCTACCTTTTTGAATTGTGATCTTGAGGAAGAAGTCTACATTGAGAAACCTAATAGATTTTTGCTATCTGATGATGGAGACATGGTATGTAAACTGAACAAAGATCTTTATGGATTGAAACAAGCCCCTAGAGCTTGGTATACTAGATTGGATAAGTATTTGTTGAAATTATAATTTAATAAAGGGACTATTGATAGTAATCTGTACTTTAAGATTGAGATTGATAACATCTTGATTGTTGAAGTCTTTGTTGTTGATATTATCTTTGAAGGTGATGATGACTTGAGCATGAAGTTTGTTAGTGATATGCAAAAAGAATTTGAGATGTCTATGATAGGTGAGATGAAATTTTTCTTAGGTTTGTAGATTTCACATATTAGAAAAGGTATTTTTATATCTCAAACTAAATATGTGAAGGAATTACTGAAGAAGTTTGGATTAGATGACTCCAAACCGTTCGGAACTCCTATGGTGACTAGCTACAAATTGTCTAAGAATGATGAATCTCTGAAACCTAATCAAACCTTATACAAGTCTATGGTTGGTGGATTGCTATATCTTACTCAGCCTAGGCTAGACATTATGCATGTTGTGTACATGGTTTCCAGATATCAAGCTGATCCAAAAGAGATTCATGTCACTATTGTGAAGAGAATATTCAGATACTTGAAGGGAACTATGGATTATGGTTTGTGGTATCCGAAGAATGATGATTTCGTGCTATGTGCTTACACTGATGTTGATTGGGCTGGTGATGTTGATGACTGGAAGAGTACCTCCAATGGTTATTTCTTTTTGGGTAAGAAACTGATTTCATGGGCTAGTAAGAAACATGATTTAGTGTCCTTATCTACTATTCAAGTTGAGTACATTTTTGTTGTTGGTAGTTGCACTCGGGTAGTTTGGATGAAGCAAATGTTGAAGGATATCAGAGTTATCTATGATGATCCTACTGTCATATACTGTGATAATTCCAATGCTATTAACATATCAAATAATTCGGTGCAACATTCAAATACTAAACATATGTCAATTAAATATCATTATTTGAGAGAAAAAGTCAATGAAGAGGAAGTGAGGTTAGAATATGTGTCTACAAAGGAATAGATTGTTGATATTTTCATTAAGCCTTTGCCTATAGTACATTTGTCTATCTGAGAGACAAGTTAGGGGTATCCACCACTCCTGGTGAGAACTAGATGCATTGAGTTGTATCAATCTGGTGGATCTCAGAGCCTTATCTTTCTATCTAGATTGATGAGTTGGTGTTGCTCCTTTGGTGGAGTAGTCAGGGGGAGATTTAGGTTGGTTATCTGTTATGAGATATTTGTCATTGCTTTCAAAGGGGGACAAAAGCATGTGAAAAATTGTTTTATCTACTTGATCTTAGGGGGAGTATTAGATTTATCTTTCTTTTCATTAATTGTTTGTCACATTCATATGTTCCCATCAATGCCAAAGGGGCAGATTGTTGGACATTGATATCGCTAGGATATGTTGTTCTCATTGATGTCAATATATTCCTGCTCTAGTGATTGTAGATTGGTTCATTGTGATCTTGGTTTGGTGTATGGAATGTTTATAGTATCACTATATTCTTCTATATTGGTTTTGGTGATTCAGGAAGCTAAATTGATCATATCATATGATCCGGTTTTGCAGTTTGTTTTTCTAAAAGTGCTTTGCAGAGTTCAGTATTTCCTCTGGTATATTCTGATATGATCAGATCTTGATCTGAGATTTTGGGATAGTGTTTGGGATGGTCTTGTGTATCTTCATTTCATATGGTTTGTGATTTGGTGCTATGAAGGTTATCTTTCTTTATGGTAGTTGTTGTTGTCTGAGTGTTTCTAAGTTTTAGACATTAACAGATGAAGATTTGATAAGTGGTGTTGGTGTATCTATTTTTGATGATTCTAACATGCTTTCTGGTGTTTCCTAATTGTGTCCTATTTTTTTTTATGATCTGTACTGATCATTGCCGAATTTTTTGGTGATTTTGTTGAACCGGTGATGTTCTTTGTGTTATGCGGTATTTCTGGTAGTGTAGCGTATTGCGGTTGATCTTGGCAATATTTTTAGTGGTGTTGCGTGTTTGGGAATTTGAATTAGGTCCATGTTATGCCATGTATATTATTATATTGGTCCGATGGTCAATCTTCATATCGTGTGATGTAATTTTGTAATTGTGAGTTGAGAGTTTTGTTAGGATAATCAGTGAACAACTAAGAGGGGGGATGAATCAGTTGTTAATAGTTATAACATTTAATCCACAATAAAACCTTAAACTGGAGCACATAAACATTCAAATACTGGTAAAGTAGAAACAAATGCTGATAGACACAGATACCGATAAATAATGTAACTCAATAATTAAATAGATAATCAATGCAAAGCAACCATACCACATAACACCATGATTTGTACGTGGAAAACTCAAAAAGGGAAAAACCACAGTGGGAAGCCTACCCATAGTCAGATGATACTTCTATAGAAAGTATGTGATACAATGAGGGGCCTGCACATGTAGGAAGGCACACTACCTAGAGCGTAGCGCTCATTACAAAGGAGTCTCACTGACTACAGCGGTTAAAACCACCTCAAGATAAATGGAAAACAATCCAATAAAGTGAACTACCAGAGATAGCATCTACCATGCCTGATTATAGTCCTGGTTAATCTCAATACCAGAAGCCTTTGACCTCTTCCTTAATCCCAATTCGATCACCTATGACCGACCAAATCTCCTTCGCATATGATATTGCATTCCAAGACCATGATACATAATCCCCATTATCTACAATGAGATCTTACATCATTTTATACAAACCCTAAGGCCTAAACCAATTAGGTCATCCACCTAAGAGATATTACAATAAGATCATTACATAATTCTATATTATATTGATATGCCATGTCGGCTTAAGACCAAAACAACAATAAAAAATCCATAAATCCTCCTGAAACATCCCGGTAACGTGTAGAGTACACGTTAGCATGATACCAGTCCATAACCTAGATAGGTAACGAATCTATTTTGGCTCCACCATACCAAAGAAATGTCTTCAAGCAATTTAAGCATGATCAAAGAACATCTTCAGCATCCTTAAATCCATCTAGAAGCCGCACCAACACCACTTATGCATCCTATCATGATTCCTCAATGAAAGCTCTATCGGTAAAGCCTTAAACCAATGGCGGTAAGGGTTTACAAGAGTATATGATAGTATCCAATACCAAGAAAATACCAACTAACCAAAATATGCTCCAAAAGCATGTATCACATGTAACTAATCACATTCCATATATCCAAACATGTCGGAAGTGTCCAACAGATAATCTCTTCTGTCGGTAACACTAGATCTTCTATCGATAACCATCCATAATAGCTAGTGTTGACATCAATGCAACACATAATCAAATCATCCATAATGCCAACAATCTCCCCCTTTGGCATTGATGGCAACACTAGATGTGAAAAACATCTAAGTACCAAGAAGTGCCAAACAAGTCTCCCCCTGTGGAAGACAACCAACAATCTGTGTGAATGATATCTCTATAAATTTTTGAATAAATCTCTCCCCCTAATGTATACAACTCCTTTTTCTTTATTTTCACATAAATATCTCTCCCCCTTTGGCATCAATGCCAGAAATATGACAAAAATATCAAAGCAATAATGTAAACCTCAAAGCTGACTACTCCCCCTGAGTAGTAGCACCACTCATCAGTGTCGGAATGAATAATGTCTATGATAATGCATGTCGGACTAATGACAAACTTAATCAATCAAGTCTCTGCTGGTGGGGCAGAAACCCCTAACCTATCTCTCAAATACTCAAATGATTCCTTAGACAACAGTTTAGTGAATATGTCTGCAATCTGTTCTTTAGTGTTCACATAAAACAATTTGACTTTCTTTTCTTCTACCTTGTCCTTCAAAAAGTTGTACTTTATTGATATATGCTTAGTCTTAGAGTGAAATATTAGATTTTTAGACATGTCAATAGCTGCAGAGCTATCAAAGTAGATAACTACTGGTTCACTATAATTTACCCTGATATCCTTCAACATTTGCTTCATCCACAAGACTTGAGTGCAATTAGTTGCTGCTGCAACATACTCAGCTTCTACAATAGATAAAGAAATGCATGACTATTTTTTTGCTAATCCATGAAACCAGTTTCTTTCTAAGAAAGAAAGCTCCACCAGAAGTTCTCTTCTTGTCATCAGTATCTCCTACCCAATCCGAGTCAGTATATGCACATAAAGTAAAATCATCATTTTTGGAATACCATAGGCCATATTCTGTTGTTCCTTGCAAATACCAGAATATTCTCTTTACTACACATTCATGATTTTCTTTAGGATTACTTTGATATCTTGAAACAATACTTACTGCATTCATAATATCAGGTCTAGTCTAAGTTAGATATAACAGACCACCAATCATAGACTTATACCTTGTTGGATTTACCTATGTAGAAGTATCCTTGATAGATAATTTATCACTTGTCATAATAGGAGTACTTACCGATTTGGAATTATTCATACCAAAAAATTTCAAAAATTCCCTCAAATACTTAGTTTGACAGATAAAATTGCCTTTTTCAATTTCCGTAATCTGCAAACCTAAGAAATATTTCATCTCACCAATCATGGACATTTCAAATTCATTCTTCATATTTTTAGCAAATTCCATGCACAATTTATCTTCTCCACCAAAAATGATATCATCAACAAATACTTCAATAATCAGAATATCATCATCAGTGATCTTATAATATAAATTACTATCAGCACTACCTTTAGTAAAACCAAGCTTCAAAATATATTTATCCAACCTTGCATACTAGGCTCTAAGAGCTTGTTTCAATCCATATAAAGCTTTCTTCAATCTGCAAACCATATCTTTATCATCTATCGGTGAAAATACATCAATCTCCTCAATGTATACTTCTTCCTCAAGCTCACCATTCAAAAATGCACATTTAACATCCATTTGATAGACCTTATAGTTTGTATAAGATGCATAGGCAAGAAATAGTCTAACAGCTTCAATTCTAGCTACAAGTGCAAATGTCTCACCATAATCAATTCCTTCCATTTGAGAATATCCTTTACAAACCAATCTAGCCTTGTTTCTTAAAAATTAACCATCCTGATTTAGAATATTCCTAAAAACCCATTTAGTTCCATTAACATTCTTATTTTTAGGCTGGGGAACTAAAGTCCAAGTTTCATTCTTCTCTATCTAATCTAATTCATCTTCCATAGCCTTTAACCAATGTTTATCCTTACAAGATTCAATAACAGTTGCCAGTTCAATTTGAGAAATAAGACATAGCTCTTTATTAGCCAGTTTCCTTCTAGTCATAACTCCCTTGTTCCTATCTCCAATGATTTGATCTTCAGAATGATTTAATCTTACATACCTTGGTGTCTTTTGAACTTTAGGTTCACTCCTCTAATCATCAATCATAGTTGAATTTTCTGATTGTGTTGGTGTAACTATCTCAACTTCCTGTAGCAGTTGAGGCATTTTTTGTTCAGTTATGATAATTTCTATTGTTGGTTCCCTATTGTATGATATAGAATGATTTATGTACTTCTCATCCCCTTTCACATTAGAACTCTCAACAATTTTCTAAAATCTTTTGTTATAATATCTATATGCTTTGCTTTGAATTGAATATCCAAGAAATATCCCTTCATCTCATCTAGGATCAAACTTTCCAATTGAATCATCTCTTTTGATATAGCATTTACTTCCAAAAATTTTAAAATAGTTAAGAGTAGGTGTATGTCCAAACCATAGTTCATAAGGGGTTTTAGTAGTTTCACCTTTGATGTGAAATCTGTTGAATATGTAGACTGTTGTACTCATAACTTCTCTCCAATAGATATCAGGCAATTTGGCTTCCATCATCATTGATCTTGTTGCATCCAAAATGGTTATGTTCTTTCTTTCCACTACTCCATTTTGTGGAGGAGTCCTAGGTGTAAATAGTTGTCTCTTGATTCCATTTGTCTCACAATATCTATTAAATTCATGAGAAGTGGACTCACCTCCTTGATCTAATCTTAGACATTTGATTTTCAATCCAATTTCAGTTTCAACCTTTGCTTTAAATATCTTGAATTTCTCAAAAGCTTCAGACTTCTCCCTTAGAAAATTCGCCCACATCACTCTAGAATAGTCATCAATAATCAGCATGAAATACCTATCACCTTGAAAGTTTCTAGTCCTTGTTGGACCACATAAGTCAGTATGAATCAAATCAAGTACATCATTAGATTTATCATGTATGCTCTTAAAAGAACTTCTAACTTTGTTACCCAATTGACATTCCTTACATACCGAATTATGAGGCTTCATAATCTTAGGTATATCTCTAACTGCCTTAGTTGAACTCCTCTTAACAATACAATCAAAATTAACATGACACAACCTCTTATACCATGGCCAGCTCTCATCAATATGAGAAATTAAGCATGTCTTATTACCAGTATTCAAGTGGAAGATATTACTTCTTGTCTAAATACCGGTTGTAATCTCCAAACTAGTCTTGTTAATGATTTTGTATTTTCTATCTTTAAACTGAAGTTGGAAACCCTTATCAACCAATTGATCAACACTCAAAAGATTATGCTTTAAACCTTCTACATAATAGACGTTATCAATATTATGCTTTCCCTCCAAAGAAATAATATCTCTACCTTTGATCACACTTGCCTTGTGATCTCCAAATCTAACTTGACCGCCATTCTTGTAGGGACAGAAATTTCCCTTTAGCTCCAATCATATGATGTGAGCATCCACTATCAATTATCCATTCATCCTTATCTTCAACTTTTGCTGCCAAGGCCTTTTCTTCATTCTTGATATCCAAATCCAGTTCATCTTCCTTCAAAGCATAGAACACCCATTCCTTTCCATTGCTAGATCCACTAGCAGAGTCTTCTATCAGTTCATCTCTAGAGTCATCAGTTACTCCTTCCTCATTTCCAGTTGGTCCTTTAGGTACTCTTCTAGCAAATAAGGCTTCAAGTTGCTCAAGTTCTTCATCTTCTTTCCTCATGTCTTCCAATTTTTTTGCATATAGGGTTTTCCAATCACTTTTGTCGGTAGATGATGATGATGATGATGATGATGCATAAAAATCAGGTTCAGACATTACAGCTCTAGAAGATCCAAATTCTTCAAGCTCAAAGCCAGATAATTTCCCAATCAGAATGTCTCTATTAATTGAAGTGTTTGCCATTGTTCTTAACTCATTAATTGCAGTTCCCTTCATCTTGTAACTCGGTGGAAGGGATCTCAAGACTTTGGAAAATATTTCATCTTCACTTATAAATCCTCCACAACATTAAATTCCCATAACAATCTCATTTACTCTTTCCATTAATACAACAATTCTCTCATTATCTTCTATTTTCAAGTTTTCATATCTTACCCGGTAACCATCAAGTTTAGCAATTTTGACAGTAGGGTCACCTTTATTTAGAGTTTGCAATTTGTCCCACATAACCTTTGTCGATGATTTATCAATCAATCCCATGATTTTCTCAGCAAAAAGTGCACACAAGAGGGCTTCTCTAGCTCTACAATCATTTTTAATATTCTTATCCAAGTTTGTAGGATCGGGATTGCAAGATGTTGGATCATAAGGTGTGTACCCTTTCTCAGTGATCTCCCAAACATCCTTTCCAAGACATCTAAGATGAGTCTCCATTCAAATTTTCCATATCCCATAATTTGTTCCATCAAACTTAGGAATTTCTCTTCTGAAAATAGTTGGCGGTGGATTAGAAGTTATAGTTACCATAGGATCTACCTCAAGCGGTTAAGCTTTTGCAAAAGAGGAAAAAAGCTCTAATACCAATTGTTAGGATAACTGATGAAAAAATGAGAGGGGGGGGGGTGAATCAGTTGTTAATAGTTATAACATTTAATCCATAATACAACCTTAAACCAAAGCACATAAACATTCAAATACTGGTAAAGTAGAAATAGATGTCGGTAGACACAGATACCAGTAAACAATGTAACCAACAATTAAACAGATAATCAATGCAAAGAAACCATACCACATAACACCATGATTTGTACATGGAAAACCCAGAAAGGGAAAAACCATGGTGGGAAGCCTACCCACAGTCAGATGATACTTCTGCAGAAAGTATGTGATACAATTAAGGGCCTGTACATGCAGGAAGGCACACTGCCTAGAGCGTACTTCTCATTACAAAGGAGTCTCATTGACTATAGAGTTTAAAACCACCTCAAGATAAATGGACAACAATCCAATAAAGTGAACTATGAGAGATAGCATCTACCATGCCTGATTATAGTCTCGGTTAAGCTCAATACCAAAGGCCTTTGACCTCTTCCTTAATCCCAATTCGATCACCTACGATTGACCAAATCTCCTTTGCATATGATATTGCATTCCAAGACAATGATACATAATCCCCATTATCTACAATGAGATCTTACATCATTTTATACAAACCCTAAGCCCTAAACCAATTAGGTCAGCCACCTAAGAGATATTACAATAAGATCATTACATAATTCTATATTATATTGATATGCCATGTTGTCTTAAGCCCAAAACAACAATAACAAATCCATAAATCCTCCTAAAACATCCTGGTAACATGTAGAGTACACATTAGCATGATATGTTGGCATTTTTTATGATTATGTTGGGATTGTCATTGATGGACACACACTTACTATGAGATCATTTTTTGAATGTATGAATTATGCTCAACCCGTATTTGTTCCAAACTGGTATTATGCTGTAGTCTTTAGACTATCGGTGTTTTGTAGAAAGTGTTTACCAATCTCAAGTGCCATGAAGATCTCAAGCAGCATAAAGACCTCAAGTAGTTCGAGGATCTCAAGCGGAATGGAGCAAAGGAACCAAAAGCAACAATTATCATTTTCCCAGTCTTCATTTTTGTCAAAACCGGTAATCTGTTTAATAGTTAAACTGGTATTACTCTTTGTTACCAATCGGTAATCAGTAAAGTTGTATAAACCAGTAATACTCTGTGATGAGTTACCAACCAATATATTTTTGTGATGAGTTAGCATCCACCGACACTTTGACGGTGATTTTGTGTCGTGTTACCAAATGTGTCTAGATACACTGAACCTAGGAACTTGCAATGTAATCCTATTGGACCGACATGAAATCAGATTCTTTTTTAAGGACATCATGTTTAGGGTTTTAGGTGTGTAGTTGTTAGGGTTTTTGGTGGTTGATGAGTTCTTGTATGTGCGATCTTAATAAAGAAGATCAAGTCTGTGTGTTGTAATAGAGTGTGGATTTACTGAAGACTGAAGTAATGCTGAAATGCATTAGCAATGAGCTACCATGGATCTAATCAAGTAGACTATGTCATTTGCTAGATCATTCACTTGTTTATTACTCACATCTTTGACAAGTTAGAAACCCTTAACCGAGTAGGCCCTAAAAAGCCTTTGTAAATCCTCTAACAAGGTGATTCACATCTGTGGATCTGAAATCCTCTCACAAGGTAGTCTTCAATTGGACTTATCTCCTAACAGAGATTGAGATTCCTAACAGGATCTGTTCTAGTAAAGAACATTGTATGACCTTAACCAATCTGACCTTAACCGGTCTGCTTACTATTATGCAAATAGTTACTTATGAGTTTCATCTCACTGTGGTTTTTCCCATTTGGGTTTCCATGTCAAAATCTCTTGTGTTATGGTGATTGTGCTTTTATGGGTGAATGCCTTACTTGTTGTCTGGTTTACATTTGTGTTAACCAGTTTGTTAGTTAAACTGTTATACCAGTTTACTACTAGACTGATAAAGTGTTTGAGTTCAGTATTTTTTGGAATACTAATTCACCCCCCCCCTCTTAGTATTCATCAATTGGTATCAAAGCCAACTTTTCTATAAGTATAACCACTTGGAAAGAGATATGGGGGAATACACTGTGAGGGAACTTACTCATCAGCTCACTCAGGCTGAGCAAGCCTATGATGAACTTAAAGTCAAATATAAGGCCTCTCAGGCAAAAAGAAGAGAGCATGCTGAAAAATTGATGGAGCTAACTGAAAATAGTTCTTTTGATGAAGCGGACATGGAAGCCCTAGTTCAAGAAGTTGCAAAATTGAATGAGTCCAATGCCAACCTAAGAAGGGAACTTGAAGGACTAACTATTAGAATGTGTCAAGAGCTTGAGAATCGGAGGAAAGCTAAAGATCTAGTAAAAGAAAAAGATCATGAGATCTCCAATGCTATTTCTGAGAATGCAACCTTACAGGAATCCAATGCTGCTATTGCCAAATAATTTATTGAGTCAAAGGAAATACTTGCCAAATTCAATAAGAGCACTGTCAAGCTAGAGCAGAAGCTTGAGTTACCTAAATTGGTAAAAAATACCAATGGACTTGGTTTCTCTAATTATGAGGAAGGTGAGACCTCTGGAACAAAAGATGGAGCATCAAAGAAGCAACCGACACCAAAGGATAAAGGTGAGCAAAAGTTCAAACCTGTTTTCTTTAATTGTTTCAAGGAAGGACACACTGCTAATGTATGTACAAGTAAGGCTTACAATAATTTTCCTTATTCTCTAAATGATAAGCCTAGACCCAATAGTTTCAATGGTAATTGTTATGCATGCAACAAGTTTGGGCATTAAGCATTTGAGTGCAGGTCTATCATGCACAACACTGGAAGGTATCCTCAAAGGAGTCAAGGAGTTTTTCTTGAACCCTTTGGGAACTAGAACCTAAACCAGTTTAATACCTATAATCATCAGTCAGGAAGTAGTGGCTATCAAGTGGCAATTGGATGGAGAGCAACCTGTTTGATCTATCATGATAGTGGTCACACTACTGCAACATGCAGAAGGAAGAATGGAAACATGAACAATGGACCTTAGAGAGCACCTGGAATGATTTTCTATCATTGTAACAAATCGGGTCATAGAGCAAGATTCTGTAGAATGAGAAAGAACATATCGGATGATATATCGATCACTCTGAAAGGAAACATTGATGTTGAAACTGTTCAAGCGGATATGAAGAAAATTTGGAAGAAGAAGCCAGAAGAAGTGTCTCAAGAAGAACCATTTTCTGCACCTAGTGTGGAAGTCACTGCACCAGCAAACTAAGCATCAGAAAAGTTTAGGGGGAGCAAACGGTGAAATATTTCAAACCCCCGGTTTACACCGATAAAAGACCTTAACTGACATGTGATACCTGTCAACTGGCAGAAGACCATAAATGGTAAAAGGCAAATCAGGGTTTACACCCTAATAGTGGAGCATTTATTATGGTAGGTGAAGAACTTGTTTAAAAGGATTTTTCAAATCATTTTTCACTTAGCAGTTCTCGAGGGAAGAAGTTTTTAAGTGCTGAGCAATGAAAAGCGATTTGGATTGCGATTTGAAGAATTTTCAAAACCTTGAAGAAGAATCAGAAGCTAATATCAATTGGTCAAGTGTAGAACCCAAAGCGGTATTTCAGCAACTGAAGGAGTGTGTGGCAAAGTGTAATTTGCAAGCCCTAAATTTTGATTTACAAAGGTTTTTTTCAAATTTCTCTGTTTATCATGGCTTCTGCGTCACACTCTAGCTCTAGTGCACTCGTTGATTCAATAGACTTCAGTCAATGGAAGGCAAACTATAATTCCCTATCTCAAATACCCATTGGTGTTATAGTGGAGGAAGGTATTTCAGACTATATTGATTGTAAAATTGAAGACCTAGGATCTTTGATGATCCATTCTCAGTTAAGCTTATTCTACAGAAAGGACAAGAAGATCAAACTAGGATTCAACGTCTTGGAAAAGGAGAAGCTTCACAATATGGTCTATTTCCTTGAAGAGTTTTCAGATGATCACATCCACATCATTCTGAGCATAGTGCATGGTGATAAAATGTACTTAGAGCGGATGCATGACATCACACCAGAGCCAATTCATGTCGTCATCAGTTTTTGTAACATTGGTGAAGTGCCAGCCCTAAGGAAGATCAGCAAGACGGAAATGACCAAGCTCATCGGTTTTGTGAGCAACCAACGGGGAATGACCATCAATCCTATCAAGGACAATCTGGTCAAATATGCCTGCATGGTAATAGGTTACGAGACATTTTATGCTAGTAGGATCAACTCTATCTCTGCTGCAGTGGTAAATGCTACCTACAAGATGATCATGGAAGATGCATCATTTGACTTATGCACCTATATGCAAAGGCAACTTCTGGTGAACCTGAAGTTGATTAAACAGGACAATGCCTTGAGATTTAAGTTTGGACAACTATTGGTTGGGTTGTTCTTCTACTTCCAAGGTTACTTCTTAGGAGTCGGAGATATTCAGTGATCTATCGACCAACTGGTTACAAAACAAATCAAGGAAAGCCTTTAAGCAGTTGGAACTGGTTATCCAGAAGTTCTGAACAAATACTTTGATGAGTTCAGATGCAAAATGAGCCAAAAAGTGAGAATATCAGGTGATATTGTCAAGAAATACAAAGATGACATCTGCTTCACCATCAAAGTTGATGAGTGCGTAATGGAGGTAGTTGAGCCTAGATAGGAAGAAGTGGAACCCATGGGATATTAGGTAATGTATGACATGCTAGATGGGTATGCCTCTACCCTACTCACCTTGCCCCTTGATCCAAAGGAAAAGAGAACCGACACCTATTTGGAAAGGGTTACACCGGTTGAAAAACTGTCAGTAAAGAAGGGAAAGGTAGTGCCTTCAGTATCGACACCGGTTACCGCAGCAAGTCCCAAAGTGACCAAGCAGTCACCAGCAAAGAAGAAATCGAAAGCTGCACCCACCAAATACTTTGAGAGAAAGTGGAAGACAAAAGACAACACACCAGACTCAGAGGACACTGTGTCTGAAGAACAGCCTAAGAAGACTAGGCAAATGAGGAAAAACACAAAGAATGAACCGACAACATCTGCACCGGTAAATATTGATATTTCCTCCTACAAACTTTTGACACATTGTCAAAGAACTATTAAGAATATTAGAAGAAAAGTGTTTGGTGATTTGAAAGAGTGCTTTGATGATTTTAATGATGATGAAAAGGAAGAAGTTGAACAAAAAATCATTAATTATTTATGTATTAATGACCGGTGGCCAACAAAAATTAAATCTAAGACACTTGATTCTTTATATAATTCTTTAGATAACATATGGCACATTTCCATAGAGAAGGAATGGGAAATAAGAGAGGAAGTATTTGCACAATACTTTCCTGATGTGCCTAAATCAGAACTTTATGAAGTGGTGGAAAGATATAAGGGCCTCTTCTTCATGAGAAGGAGACTCTTGTTGCTAGAAGGAAAAGTCCCGAAAGTGGTAAAAGATACCCACTCCCTTGCTCAATCCACTCTAAAGTTGTACCAAGTGGCAGAAGCCAACAGGAAAGCTAAGAAAGAACTGGAAATCAATCAACTAGATGAGGCGTATGATAGTGAAGGAGTATCGGTCACTGATCAAATGGAACCCATTGATGTTGATGCCTTGAATGGTGAAGATGTTACTCTGGGTACACCAACTGAAGTGGCAGGATAGGAAAAACAGGTAGAGGAAGAGAAGAAGAAATAGAAAGAATGAAAGAAGAAACAGACAGATGAAGAGGAAAAGAGAAAAGAAGAAGAA
Organism: Cryptomeria japonica; assembly: GCF_030272615.1. Taxonomy (NCBI): domain Eukaryota; kingdom Viridiplantae; phylum Streptophyta; class Pinopsida; order Cupressales; family Cupressaceae; genus Cryptomeria; species Cryptomeria japonica. The sequence goes on along the minus strand of NC_081414.1, from coordinate 517,348,895 downwards.
AAGAGGAAACAGGAAGAGGACAAGAGGAAAGAAGAGGAAAATAAGAGACAAGAGAAGGAAGTGGAAAAGAAATGGAAGGAAGAAGAAAAGAGACAAGAGGAAGAGAAAAAGAAGAATGAAGCGGAGAAGGAAGAAGAAAAGAAACAAGCAGAGGAGAAGAGAAAGGAAGAGGAGAAGAGGAAACAGGAAGAGGAGAAGAGAAAAGAAGAGGAGAAGAAGAAGAAGAAGGATGAGGATGAAGAGAAGTGGAAAGAAGAAGAAGAGAAAAGAAAAATAGAGGAAGAGGAGAAAAAGAAGGCAGAAGAAGACAAGCTAAGAGAGAAATAGAAGGAGGAAGCGACACTGAGCACTCAAGTGGAGACTCCAAAGGCAACCGGTAGTCAAGCCACACCGGCTAACATTACCAGTCCCATTTATCTCCAATCTACAAACAAATTGGAACTATTGCAGAGCATTAAGCTTTCTCAAGAATGCTTGGAGGTGATAAGGAGGAAGAAGGAGCAAGACGTGATCCAAGCTGCGGTGGACACTCTTACTGGTTGATACTTGGTACCAACCTCCCTAGTACTGATTCCTCTCTGGCCCAACTGAAACTCTTATGCACAGTTGTGGAGGACCAAGTACAAAGCCTAGAAGAGGTTGCTGAAGTGAATGTCAAGAAGGAGCATCAAAAGGCTTTGAACACTGCCTTGGTGAAAAATTTACATGAGCTTCAGTCCAATCTGTGGAAGACACAGAAGGACATCAGAGATGCAATGGATGAGGGGAAATTACTACTCAGTAAGATATGTCAACCCCATCTATTCTATGATGTTTTTCTTGCTCATAAAGACAAATTGCAAACTAATTTGCAGACATTCATAAGCTATTTCAAGACACCATATGATTCCTTTACTGCTTATGGGCAAACCATTCACCAGTTTCAACTTTAGGCTGCAAGAATTGATTTGGAGATCAGCAACCAAACCAGGGATTTGTAGGAACCACAACTGGTTCTACTACCAAGATTGCAAATACTTTAGAAGTGCTATCTCAATCTAGATGCCTTGACAGTTACTCAAGAGATGAGTACCTTGGACGCCATGGAGGAATAGGTATCCCAGATGCAAACAAAGAGTGAGGTTGCTACCTCATTACTTAAGTCATGGTCCTTATCCATGAAGCAATTTATGTAGGACTTTAAATCTATTTTTGACAAGTTTCACTCTTTATTGTCATAAACATTTATTCAGATTTACTTTTCAATAATAAAATTTTACATAATAAAAATGAACATTTACTTTCCAATAAATAAAATCTACATGCTAAATGAAGATTTAATTTTCCATTACCAACATTTAATAAATTACACAAAATACTATACTTGCCAAAGCATAAACATGCTTTATGTAAAAATTTACATATACTTATATTTTTTTTAATTAAAAAAATTTTTTAAAAAAAACATTTTAAATTAAAGGCTTACCGCAAGGTAGCCTGCTACCATATGATAGCAGTCGATACCTTACGGTAGCACTGCTACCATACAATAGCAGTGACTACCTTACGGTAGCACTGTTACCATAGGTAGCAGTCGCTACCTTGGGGTAGCTCTACTACCGTGGGTAGCATCTGCTATCGTGGGGTAGTAGGCTTCCACCTCCCCCAGACAAATTAAAAATTTTGATTTAAAACAAAAACCATTTCAATAGCATAAACAAATTAAATTTAGCACCAAGGGTAAATTTAATTTAATTTACAACTAAATAAAATTGAGAAATAAAATATAATTTACAACTACATTTTAAATAACAGAGATAATTAAAATCTCTGGCTCAATCTCTGAGACAAAATAGAGAAGGAGAAAACACCATAACCAGACAATTTCATTCGAAAAACCAAAATAACTGGAAACTAATTTTCTTGGCAAACCCCAATTTCATCCAAAATTTGAAACTTTCACGAACAAAATTTAATCGATTGGAAGCACAAGGGAAACTTTGGCAAAATTTTGCCAACATAACTTCCCCAAATTTCACAAATTTAAAACTACAATAACCAGGAAATCGAATTCTTTTCATAAACAAAAATGAAAGAATAGATTTTAACCAAGAAACATGAAATAAAACAGGAAGGGTTTGGAGTTGCATTTATATTTAAAATCAAAATGGACTGCAACTTCAATAAACCTCATAACAAATACTCCAACAACACTGCATGCATTTAATCATCTATTTTTTTTTTTAAACAAACAACATCCAGAAGAAGGGGAAGAAATATATTGATTTTCTTAAAACAAACAAAAAAGAGGTTGTCCAACCTGTAGAGCTCTCCAGGAAGAAATTTGTTGGAGAGCTTCTATGCTACAACAAAATTCCAACCCGAAACCAAAACCTCCTTCCTAAACAATCTCTAGAATTTTCCTTCCTAAGAACATGCAATCCAGAAATCTTAAAAGAATTTTCTTCCACACACAGCCCCATTCTTCCTGTCAACTCTCGGAATGAACAAAAAAAAGATTTTATTTTACCTAAACTTTTAGGTTTTCCCCCAAAAATATTTTCCACTCCCCCAAATAATAATAATCCCCTTTTCAAACTAAAAATCATTTCAATTTATTTTCTAATTTTCCAAAAAGGCAAGTAAAAATGCATTATTCTAAAAACAACACTTTCCCTTTTCTTTTATTCTTTTCTCATGCCCAATTAAATAACTTTCTAAAAACAATATTTAGGAAAGTAATTTAACTTATTTTATTTATTTCAAATTTATTTTTAAAAAGTATAGAGTACAATAAATACATTTAATTTTATTTATTTACCCCTAATGTTTAAATAAAATTATATTTCTAAAATCATGAAATTTGCAAACTAATAAAGGAAGGAAATTTTATTTTTAAAATCTAGAGAATAATAAATGCAACTAATTTACTTTCTGCTAAATTTAAATAAAATTATATTTCTAATGTAGTGCAATTTGCAACTAAATTTAATCACTTCCCTTAATTAATTAAATTCATAATCGCTAAAGCATTATAATTCATAATTTAAATATGCTAACTATAAAGCAACGCCATAACTCAATTAATTAATTCAATCTACTAGGGCAAACAAACTGAGAAGACCCAAACAAAGATTCTGTAAAAGTCAAACAAACTGACTCAATGGCTGAACAAAACCAAAAGGGACGACTGACTGATGACACTCACAAGAGTGTAACTAAGGTACAATTAGGGTCAACCACTATCTCCTTTACTCCCATCGGACAAGTAAGGCATGCTCAGACTTGTGGAGCCAGGTGGAGATGATACCTTGTACCTACCCGGTACTTGTACCTGCAATGACCTGCATCATCAAAACACATATGCATATATACAAATATAGAATACATGGCACGCACACTGATGAAGGACAATCGTGATGTTCCTTGTCTCACCGGAGTGAGTGAAGGAAAATCGTCCCCTCGCATCTAATACACTTGCAGACATGCAACATATAATTACATATTGCATAGATAAAGTAAAGTGTCAGTACATAACACTAATCCATAAAATACCACAAATCACAAGTACTAAAATACTGTAAATAAATTATCCATCTCATATCCAGATAAAACATGAAATAATGTGATATGAGTCTAAATAACACATAATGGTAATGTATCCACTGAAAGTAAACAATAGTAAAATATGAGTTTAATAAATTCAATCGAGGAGGGGTACTACATTCTCCCCCCCAAAACTAGGCTTACTCCTGGAAGCCTAAAACAAATAAGAATAGAGCTCTCTCATCTTCGCCACATCCTCCTAGGTCACTGAGGTCTCATCATTTGCGTCCCATAGGACCCTTACTTGGTTGATGGTATGACCACTGAGGGTCAAATCCCGACGCTGAAGAATGCGCACAGGCTCCATGGAAATTTGCCCATCATCGACCTGCAAAGAGTTTCAATCAAGAACATGTGTCACATCAGGATGATAAGGTCGAAGAACTAAAACATGAAAGACATCATAGATGTGGAATAGACTCGGTGACAAGGCAAGATGGTAGGCAATAGGTCCTATCCTCTCCAGGATCTCAAAAGGGCCAACAAATCGAGGTGCCAACTTAGAACCCTTTCCATAATGGATCGGACTCTTCCGCGGATGCACTCTCAAGAACACACGGTCGCCAACAGAAAACTGACAATCTACCCTATGAGCATCTGCATACTTCTTCTACCTATCCTATTGAACTACCAAATGCTCATGAATCTGCTCAACCTATTGTTCCATCTCTCAAAGAATATCTAGTCCTATAAGCACCCTGTACTCTAGTCGATCCCAACTCAAAGGAGTACGACAAGGACAACCATACAATGCCTGGAAGGGGGACATACCTATAGAGCTATAATATCTATTGTTATAGGAAAACTCTACTAGATAAATATAATCCTCCTAGTGTGACTATTGGTCCATAACATACATGTGAAGCATGTCCTCCAAAACCCAATTCACTCGCTTGGTCTGACCATCTGTCTCTAGGTGATATGCTGAACTAAAATTCAACTGAGTCCCCAAAGCATGTTGAAGTGAGGTCCACAATGCTAAGGTAAAGATAGGATCTCTATCAGAGATGATCCACCTTAGAATCCCATGCAATCTCACCACATCTTTCGAGAAGACTCGTGCCACCATTGTTGCCGTATAGGAAGCTTGAATAGAAACAAAGTGAGCAACCTTTGTCAATCTGTCAATAATGACCATGATAGCATCATGACGACACAAAGAGACAGGCAACCCAACAATTAAATCCATAGAAATGATATCCCATTTCCAATCTGGTACCAAATTAGGTTGTAAAAGCCCTATCAGGCGCTGATGTTCCACCTTCACCCACTGACACTCTAAACACTTTGACACAAAATCAGCAATGTCACGTTTCATACCATCCCAATGATAAATCTATCTAAGATCTACGTGCATCTTCTTGACATGTGGATGTGCCAAATAAGGTGCACAATGGGCCTCAGTCATGATCAAAATGTGAAGACCCTCCAGAGGAGGTACATAGACCCATCCAAGGTGACGAAAAAGTCTATCTGCCTCAAGCTTATATCCCAAAAATCTACTCTCTAAAGGCCTTCCAGATTCTATCATGGCTCTAACATCCTGATACCAAGAATCCTGAGAAAGAACTCCAAGAATTCTCCCTCTCAAGTCTACTCCAAGGGGCAATGCTGACACTTCATACCGCCTATGACTCAAAGCATCTTCCACCATGTTCTCTTTCCATTGGATATAACGAACCTCAAAATCATACTCACAGAGGAATTCCATCCATCTCCACTGTCGAGCATTCAAGTTCGGCTACATGAAGATATACTGCAAACTACGGTGATCGCTATGCAGCTCAAACTGATGCCCTAATAGAAAATTCTACCATCTAACCAAAGCATGCACTACAACTGCCAACTCCAAATCATGAACTGGATACTTCAACTCATGGTTCTTGAGTTTGTGAGACTCATGGGCAACCATACGTCCATCCTGCATAAGAACTGCACCCATACCTTCTAAAGAGGCATTTATGCATACCATAAAATTTCAAGATGGATCAAGAACTACCAAAATCGGAGCACTAACAAGGAGTTCCTTCAAGGTACAAAAAGTTGACTCACACTGCTTTGACCAAACAAACTTCTTCCCTTTCCTCTGGAGAGAAGTGATTGGGTGCCCTATCCAAAAAAATCCCTGAACAAAGTGACAGTAATATTCGGCCAAACCCATAAAACTATGAACTTCTAAAACAAGGTCAGCGCTAGATAATCAACAATGGCTTGGATCTTTGAAGGATCCATAGATACACCTTCTCCCAAAACCACATGACCAAGATAGTTCACCTCTGACTGGAAGAAGTCACACTTTGCCAAGTTGGCATAAAGCTAATTTTCTCTCAAGCACTGTAACACCTGACACAAGTGACCCTCATGCTCTTCCATAGATCTAGAATAAATCAGAATGTCATCCAAGAACACAAGGAAAAAATGATCAAGGTAGGTGCAAAAAACCCCATTCATGAGGCTCATGAAAACTGAAGGCATGTTCGTCAACCCAAATAGAACCACTGTGAACTCATAGTGTCCATAACAAGTACAAAACATTGTCTTATGAATATCTGCATCCTGAATGTGCAATTGATGGTACCCAGATTTCAGGTCAATCTTAGAGAATACCTTGGCTCCCTTTACCTGATCAAAAAGATCATCTATACGAGGCAATGGATATCAATTCAGGATGGTTACCTTATTCAGTTGTTGGTAATCAATGCATAACCAAAGAGAACCATCCTTCTTCTTAATGAAGATAATAGGCACACCCCAAGGAGAAACACTAGGATGAATGAACCCTTTGGCCAACAATTCTTCTATCTGCAACTTCAACTCACTCAACTCTTGAGAAGTCATCCAATATGGAGCTCTCGAAATAGGTTCTACACTAGGAACCAAGTTAATGTGAAAATCTATGTCTCGCTTTGGAGGCATACTAGGAATATCCAATGGAAACACATCAACATACTCTCAAAGAATAGGGTGACCATAAAGAGTGATTTCTCGACTCTCTTTTTCATCCACATCCTCAAAAGTAACTACAAAAATATGACACCCTCTATGCATGCACCACTTAAGTTGCATAGCAGAAATCATACGTAGGGATATCGGTCTCTGAACTCCAACAATCTCCACTTCCCTGCCAAGGTCATCTAAACACTCCATTGTCTTCTTGCGACAGTCTACACAAGCACTGTGAGATGAAAGCCAATCCATCCTCAACACAACTCCATAAGAACCCAAAGGAGTGACCTGAAGGTCAACTGAGGTAACTACGGTTCCTAGGTCCAACTCACAACTGGGAATAAAGGCATCTACAAAAACACGCACACCTTTAGCCACCTATCCACCTGCTTAGCAGATGCGAGTCCGCATTGCTTCACAATGGACGAAGAAATGAAAGAATCCGAAGCACTAGAATCAAAAAGTGCAGAGATAGGAATTCCACACAACACACCTGTTGCCTCAATAATTGTACCCTAATGATCAGCCTGGTGGTCATCCACCACTGCAAATACTCTATGGGATCTACCTGCATCTCCCATTGTAGGCTCTGATGTTTTTCGCCTCTAAATACCTGTATGGTGGGAACGTTGAGGGCATTGCGTAGCTATGTGACCAAATTGCCCATAAGAGAAGCAAGCTCCCCTACCTATTCCTCTACTACTTGATGGCCCACTAGTCTACTGGAAACTCCCCCGGCTAGGGGCTTGAGATGCACTCTGCGAGGACTGTCTTGAAGGGCCCTGTCTTCTCCTCTACTAGTTCCTATTCTTCCTATACTAAGAGTTGCCACCCTATTGGCCTTGGAACTGTTTTGATCTCGACGGTTGTTGCTACTGCTGCTGTCCACCCTTAGCGGGTGCTTGAGGAGTCCTAAATGATGCAACTATCTAGGACAGATTCCCATGAGCTCTGTTCCCACTGAAAGGTGCACTCCCTATCTGCACACCAGACTGACCACCAAGTTCATGGATAAGGTTCTGCTCAACCAATTTGGCTTTTGCCACAGCTATCTCAACTAAAGCTGGCTCAAACACCCTCACTCCTCTGCTAATGCGGTCATTGAAACCCCTCAAGAAGTGTTGGACAAGCATAGCCTCATTGTTACCAATTCTGACATATTGTTTAAGCTCATAGAACCTGTGCTCAAACTGATCCACTGACAAACCATACTGACGCAGAGCATAGAACTCACCTGCCTGAGTCTGCCTCCACTGGGGTGAGAGAAATCATGCCTTGAATCTCTCTAGAAATATCTCCCATGATACGGTGTTAATGCACACACTAATCTTCTCCTCCTCTAACCTCCACCAGATCGAAGAAAAACTATCAAGATGCATAATAGCACATCTCGCCTTGGTGTTGCTACTGTATGGGAACATAGTGAAACACCAATCCAGAGTGATAAGCCAGCTCTCTGCCTCGAGACTGGTACCCTTACCATCAAAGAAGGGAGGGTTGGACCTCATCAAGTCCTTTATGTGAACCAAGGAAGCTAGATCTCGGTCAGCTAGGATCTCCCTCCTCCTAGGTGATCTCTCTCTCTCTCTCTCCTTTGGAACTTGTTGATGTGACTCCTCAACTTGAGCATGAATAGGCCGATCAACCTCAAGCCTGGGGCCTAACCTAGCCAGAACCTCCTGAAACATCTATCTCAGCTCTTCTCTTTTGAGAACCTGCTCTCCTGCATGTTGTGAATCCTGATGAACAGACTATTTTGGCTCATCACTCACATGAGTGGGTGGTGGTGAAGGACTGTGATAGTTACAACCATGGCCCCGTCCTCCACCTCTGCCTCTATTGTGACCAGCCATATGGCTACCTCCCCTGGCTTTCCTAGCCATGACTTAACACTACAAAAGAGAAAATGGTTCAGATCTACGACAAGGATAAAACAAGGGAAACACAAACATTAAGACCTAAGCAAAAAGGTCAAGTTGAATGGGTTCACTACACACCCAAAGTACCTAGTGTTGAAACTTGGGCTCTGATACCAAATGTAATGCCCCGCCAGAAACCCTAAAGGAAAACAACACAACTAGGCAACTAAAGGGTGAAATATTTTATTTAAAAAAAAAACTAAGTGCATTAATTATAACAATTACACATTTAGTAACACAATGAAAGTCTAAAACATGATTTCCTAAGGGTTACCAACAAAGATTAATTCGTTGATTATATTAACACCATGGTTAATCCAATTGTCCATCTAATTAGGAAAATTAAATGCTTAAATTAAAAACATACTCATAGATCTAATTTCCATAATGAAAGAATCAAAGTATTCCAATGCATTTATTTTTCCATAGATCATTTATACAAAAGATTAAAGCAACTGAATTAACATACATTCCATTGATATAATATTACAATATCCATAAATACATGGCTTCCAAAAATACCACGGAATACAAAAGTTACATGCCAAGATTAAATAAATGTTTGATACAATGACCACAAGGTCTCAATTGAATAATGATCACAAACATGAGTTGGTACATGAACCACGACCCAAGAAACAACAACAAAGCCTTTCCTCGCATGAAGGTATGAAAACAAACATCTGATGGGAAGTGGCACTACCACTCGGCCATGTGATCCCAAAGTGGAACCACCCCATCATGTTGGGAGATAGCAGAAGACCCTCAAGGAAGAAAAACAAGACAAGTACAACAGTCTAACATGACCTCACAAACCCATGTGACTCAACTCATAAACACTAGTGACTCTAAGTAGAGAGTGTCATCACATGGCTTAAGGTGGTTACCCTAGGTAGGCCTCCATAGGTGTTGGCCCCCATCTTGGCTTATCCTAGTAACCTTTCCTGAACCCCTAGATCCATCTAATAATCATGCGGACCCTACCAATCCCTTCGTGAAGACAAGGTGGTAGGTTTACCATTCCAGGCCTTCTCACCACATCCTGAGCCTATACAAGTACTCAACTATGTGCGAGGCACATTATCTTAGTTTAATATTTTAGCTACCCACCCCCTAATCAATTATTAGGTTATCACTTCTTAATTGACTTTTGAGGGGTTATCCTGCCATCCTCTTTGGGCACAGCCCCCTCTCAAAAGCCACTCTCTCTCATAGGACACTAACAAGAAAGGTTTCTCTCTATGAGAACACTATGACAAAACTAACAGCCATAACTAATCCTAACCAAAAGCAGGTGAAAGGTACACAAACAATAAACCAGGATTGACCATATGGAATAAAATACACAATGGCTTACATCAATAGGTTTACTCAGCAACCTCTGACCAAGGGGTATATCCATTTACGATTAGACAACAACACAACTAAAATTGCAATGAAATAAAGCTTTGACTACAATTAACATTTAAACTAAGATTCTAAAACAGGCAATCTTTTCTTTAAACAACCAAGGCATAAATAACTTGGAATTAAAGTTACTTCAGAGAATATGAAAATACAACTATATAATAAAAGAAATTCCATATTGTCATTTGTCCAAAAAGCTAAATTTTACCACATTAAAATAATTTTCCCCTAGTCATATGTTTAAGAGCAAATACCAAATGTCCCAATTTAATGGTTTTCATAACATAGATCATATTCCAAATAAGAAATATATATAATATTATAATATAATTACATGAATATATATTCTTCTAATATACACCATATAATTATATCATATTTAAAATATACATACTAAAATAAATATTTACTTTTCAATAATAAAATTTTACATACTAAAAATGAAGATTTACTTTCCAATAAATAAAATCTACATGCTAAATGAAGATTTAATTTTCCATTACCAACATTTAATAAATTACACAAAATACTATACTTGCCAAAGCATAAACATGCTTTATATAAAAATTTATATATACTTATATTTTTTTTTTAATAAAAATAAAATTAAAAAAAAATATTTTAAATTAAAGGCTAACCGCAAGGTAGCCTGCTACCATATGGTAGTGAGTGCTACCCTTGTAATGACCCACCTTGTTCAACCCCCAAAAATTTGACCATTCTATTTTTTTTGTTTAATTTAATCATTTCTGTTTGATTCAATTGCATACTCTAGGCATCCATCCATTTGGATTAGGCATTCATCCATCTGGGATGAGCATCTAACCATATGGGTTAGGCATCTATCCATACGGGACATAAGATTTCATCTATCCAATACGGGATAGGCATCTACCCATATGGGGTAGGCGTCTATCCAATCGGGATAGGAGGTGCTCTGGCCAGAGACTTAGACTCATCAGGACCATTCGGGTCCTGAGCCACTCACTAAGTACTACACTCTTCTAATAGGAGTGCACCGAGGTCGCCGTCCTTAGGAGAAATTAGAATAACATAATACAAGCTTGAATTCCACCTCAGAATTTGGCTTAAAGCCTCGGGAAGTCAAGCGAATCCATATGGGATTCCTTCTGAGTATGCATTGAAATACCTTTTCCTTTTTTTATTGTACTTATCTTTCAATTTAGGATTCTACTCAATCCTTCTTCTTACCAAGCCTAAACCCCACCCACGAATGCCTGAGTACTAGGGATAACTCCATCCCAAGACTACCTACATACTTGTTTCGGCACAGGATCAAGGCATAAAGTATGTAGTTCTATTTTCTACTCTATGGTTTGATGTAAATTGATTAGTGGGTACGCAACCCTTTCTAGGGTCAATGTCCCAGACAGTTTCTCTGCGATTTCTACCCACAGTGGTAGAACTTAAGCAAAGGCTCAAGATGGCCTAAAACAATTAGATCCTAATACCTATCATAAGCGTCACCCTTGACCCAATTGTCAATAGACAACAACTCTTCAAGATTTAATCAATTTCTTAAAAGCATAAATCACTCAATCAATATTAAGGGGGTTTACTATGGTTTAACTCAGCGGATGTAAAATCATTTAAGGATTATCTTATTAGATTATCGATCCAAGAGGGATTACCCACCCCTTGTATTTTAACTTCCAAGTATCCCTTATTACTCCCCGATGATTTATAAGGATGATGCCACAGACGTCGTTGATGCAGCTTTATTAGACTTTAAGTGCAGTAGTTCAACACGACGACATTACCCATAAGTGTGACCCAGAGGCACTGTATATACCGAATGTTGCTAGGTTTTGGTTTTCCAACTTCCTTTATTTAGTTTTCTAACCAAGAAGCTATGAAAACATCATGCTTGAAAATAATTATGAATTGAATGTACATAATTGAAAAGTTTAATTAATTGAAATAACTACTTCTATGGCATTCAATTACCACTTGATAGTATTACCATTCTTCTACAACTAAACTATTTAATATATAATTGCACAATAATGACAATTATGAACTCATATATTAAAATAGGTAACTTGCATGAAAATGATGGAAATGTAACTTGATCATTAATGAATGCAAATTAATATATAAGTAATTCGTATGATGCAAAAATAGTGTCATTTACATGCAAAATTAAGCAATGTTTACTTCCATCACGAGAATAATTAATTATAGCGTTACTAGTTCAAAATGAACAATTAGTTGAAACTTTTTGGCAATTTTGGATCAAATCATAATAATATGACTTAATTGTTTTAAATGAATCTGAAAATTATCGACTAAGTAACCCAATAATTCTCTAATGGGTTGAGAGATTTCAATTATACACATAAATTTAAAAATTACAAATTCACTGCACAATGATCCTAATTACTTATAAATTTTCCTAAGTTTAATTTTACTAACTTAAAATTTATAACAATTAAACTTAAAATTTAACTAAGCAATTATTAACAATTTTTAAATTGTAATTTAATATATAAAAAAAATTCAATAACTAAAAAAAATGAGGTTTTGTTTTAAAATAATGGGAAGTGGGGAGGGGCCCATGGGTCCCATCATCACTGCGGACTTGCGGGTGCAGGCCTGCAGTGATGAGGGGACCGTCGTGGTCCCCTCCACTACCCTACAGCCACTGTCGTAGCAGTGACCGCAGGTTAGTGGAGGGTACCACTCTCCTACAGGTAATAACTCTGCCTCATCCCCCCTGCGTCGGTCCACTATGCGAAGTTAAATTTCTTCGTACGATTTCGCATAAAAATGTGTTTGCATAAACTTTTAATGATAATATAAATACTATATATATATATATATATAGTTTTCATTTTCAATTTATTCAAGCATAGAGAGAAATATATAGCCAGATATATGTGTAATAGAAATATTAATGCAAAACAAATGAGAATAAGAATTTATTCACAGGGATGAATAACACAGAGAACTAAATTGTTTCAACAATGTACAGAACTAATATTCATAGAGAGATTTGAATACAATGAGGTTTATATTTTATTATCAGACATTTTCTGTTCACAGGGAAGTAAGATTTTAATGTAAGAAAAGATTTACATTTAAATTCCCAATCCAGTAATGAATTTAAGAGAAGAGAAACATGGACAGGATTCATACACAATGGTTATCACTTAATCACACAGAGAAGATTTTTAATCTCAGAAAAAGAAATTTAAATAAGGAGAATATGATTTATTTTTATTTTTATTTTATACAGATAAAAGAAAATCTTTTGAAAAAACAAAAGCAAGATCTGATATATATTTTCTAAAGAAAATTAAATAAATAATAAAGCTATCTTTTACATGCATTATATGAAAGTACTTTTATCAATATTTATCCCTAAATAAGAAGAAAAGATTTGCAATCTAATAATTTTTTTTTATTTATATATATATAAAAGAAGATCTAGGAGCTATATTTTTTGATAATACAAATTTCTCACATGTAAATGACAAAAGAAGAGAACCTGGCTTCTCGAAGCTTGATGTTGAATCTTCTCCAAATCTTCAAGCCTAGCCTTTCTTGATCCTTCTTTGCAAGCTTGGAAAAATTCTTCAAAACAAATTTAACAATCCTACAACGAAAAATGAGACTACTAAAGAAGATCCTACTACTAAAACTTGGAAAATTTCTTCAAAACATAATCAACTCCCTCTTATGAAAACTTGCATACAATATATAGGAAAAATCCCTTAATTCCACTATCTAGAGAATTTAATTAAGAATGAGATTCTTTTCCAATATTGGACTCATGCAAATTGATTAAAAACCTAGTGGGGGAGTTACATGCAAGGCATTGAATATTCCTCTAGAAGCTTCTAATTCCTCCTACAACATGTGCCATAATTGGGAGTGGGAAAATAAAAATAAAAATAATGCCTTTTGAATTATATTCTCCAAGTGTGTGTGTGTGTGTGTCCATTTTTATTCTTTTATAATATTTATTCAATCATTTTCAATAGCTCAACAAAAAATATAGTAGAATTGCATCAAATCAAAAAGTGATAAAGGAGGGTTGTGACAACCCTACGGTAGCACTGCTACCATATGATAGCAGTCGCTACCTTATGGTAGCATTGTTACCATAGGTAGCAGTCACTACCTTGGGGTAGCACTCCTACCTTACGGTAGCAGTCGCTTCCTTGGGGTAGCGCTCCTACCTTACGGTAGCAGTTGCTACCGTGGGTAGCATCTCCTACCGTGAGGTAGCAAGCTGCCACCTCTCCCAAACAAATTAAAAATTTTGATTTAAAAAAAAAAAACATTTCAATAGCATAAACAAATTTAATTTAATTTACAATTAAATTTAGCACCAAGGGTAAATTAAATTTAATTTACAACTACATTTTAAATAACAGAGATAATTAAAATCTCTGGCTCAATCTCTGAGACAAAACAGAGAAGGAGAAAACACCATAACCAGACAATTTCATTCCAAAAACCAAAATAACTGGAAACTAATTTTTTGGCAAACCCCAATTTCATCCAAAAATTGAAACTTTCATGAACAAAATTTAATCGAATGGAAGCACAAGGGAAACTTTGGCAAAATTTTGCCAGCATAACTTTCCCAAATTTCACAAATTTAAAACTACAATAACCAAGAAATTGATAGATTTTAACCAAGAAACATGAAATAAAATAGGAAGGGTTTGGAGTTGCATTTTTATTTAAAATAAAAATGGACTGCAACTTCAATAAACCTCATATCAAATACTCCAACAACGCTGGATGCATTTAATCATCTATTTTTCTTTTTTTAAACATATAGCATCTAGAAGAAGGGAAAGAAATATATTGATTTTCTTAAAACAAACAAAGAAGAGGTTGTCCAACATGTAGATCTTTCCAGGAAGAAATTTTTTGGAGAGCTTCTATCCTGCAACAGACTTCCAACCTGAAACCAAAACCTCCTTCCCAAACAATCTCCAGAATTTTCCTTCCCAAGAACATGCAATCCAGAAATCTTAAAAGAATTTTCTTCCTGTCAACTCCCGGAATGAAAAAAAAAAAAAAGATTTTATTTTACCTAAACTTTTAGGTTTTCCCCCAAAAATATTTTCCTCTCCCCAAAATAATAAAAATCCCCTTTTCAAAATAAAAATCATTTCAATTTATTTTCTAATTTTCCAAAAAGGCAAGTAAAAATGCATTATTCTAAAAACAACACTTTCCCTTTTCTTTTATTCTTTTCTCATGCCCAATTAAATAACTTTCTAAAAACAATATTTAGGAAAGTAATTTAACTTATTTTATTTATTTCCAATTTATTTTTAAAAAGTATAGAGTACAATAAATACATTTAATTTTATTTATTTACCCCTAATGTTTAAATAAAATTATATTTCTAAAATCATGAAATTTGCAAACTAATAAAGGAAGGAAATTTTATTTTTAAAATCTAGAAAATAATAAATGCAACTAATTTATTTTTTGCTAAATTTAAATAAAATTATATTTCTAATGTAATGCAATTTGCAACTAAATTTAATCACTTCCCTTAATTAATTAAATTCATAATCGCTAAAGCATTATAATTCATAATTTAAATATGCTAACTATAAAGTGATGCCATAACTCAATTAATTAATTCAATCTACTAGGGCACACAAACTGAGAAGACCCAAACAAAGATTCTATAAAAGTCAAACAAACTGACTCGACGGTCGAACAAAACCAAAAGGGACGACCGACTAACGACACTCACAAGAGTGTAACTGAGGTACAATTAGGGTCAACCACTATCTCCTCCACTCCAATCAGACAAGTAAGGCATGCTCAGACCTGTGGAGCCAGGTGGAGAAGATACCCCGTACCTACCTGGTACTTGTACCTATAATGACATGCATCATCGAACCACATATGCATATATACAAATATAAAATGCACGACACACACACTGATGAAGGAGAATCATGATGTTCCCTATCTCAACAGAGTGAGTGAAGGAAAATTGTCCCCTAGCATCCAATACACTCGCAGACATGCGACATATAATTACACATTGCATAGATAAAGTAAAGTGTTAGTACATAACACTAATCCATAAAATACCACAAATCACAATTACTGAAATACTGTAAATAAATTATGCATCTCATATCTAGATAAAACATGAAATAATGTCATATGAGTCTGAATAACACATAATGGTAATGTATCCACTGAAAGTAAACAATAGTAAAATATGAGTCTAATAAGTTCAATCGAGGAGGGGTACTACAATATATATATATATATATATATGTATGTGTGTGTGTGTGTGTGTGTGTGTGTGTGTGTGTGTGTGTGTGTGTGTGTGTGTGTGTGTGTGTGTGTATTTGTGTATACATACATACATACATGTATATGCATACAGATATATATATATATGTATGTATTTATGTATGTATGTATGTATGTATGTACATATATGTGTGTGTGTACATGTATATATATGTGTGTATATATATATGTATATGTGTGTGTGTGTGTATGTATGTATATTCATGTGTATGTATGTATGTATACACACACATGCGCATATGTGTGTGTGTGTATGTATATATGTATATGTATATGTATTTATGTATGTATATATGTATATATGTATATATGTATATATATGTGTGTGTGTATATATATGTGTGTGTGTGTATGTATATATATATAAATGTATGTATATATATGTATATATATGTATATATATGTCTGTATGTATGTGTATATATATAAATAAATGTATGTATGTATATATATATATGTCTGTATGTATATGTGTGTGTATATGTATATATGTATGTATATGTATATGTATATATGTATGTATATATATGTATATGTATATATGTATATGTATATGTATGTATATGTATATGTATATGTGTACATATATGTATACACACATGTGTGTGTGTGTGTGTTCTAAGATGTATGCACGTGATTATTATGGTTTTATATGAGATGTACATGATGAACATGATTCTATAATGGTTGTATGGATAACTAATGATATGTGTATGCTCTTTACATGATGATGTTGTATGGTTACTTTAATGAAACCATAATGCATGTATGTTCTAACATAATTCTTTGTATATTTATGGATGCATAATTAGATGACCTATATTTTTGTATTTTTAAATGCCCAATAATGATGATCCTATGGATGTGATCCAATGATATGCTATGATATTCTTTTATTTTAACATGTTTATGGATACAAGATGCAACTATTTTTTTATGTGCTAGAGTACTAGACTGAAATGACCACATAGATTGATGAAAGAGCTATTAGGTGGACAAATGATTTAGTGAGAAGTGAGGAACAATTAGGGTTTTAGAGGGATTAGTTTATTGATACAAAAAAATTTACTAGTCTTAGAAAAGATGATGACTTAGTCTTGAAACTGGATTGTGCTTTCATTGGTGAAAGACAATATCATCATTGAGGCTTATTATATGGGAAATGGAGATGTGTGCACCAAGATATAGAAAACCAAGGTGTTTATGCTTTCCCTTTCCATGAATAAACATATTGTATACAACAAATGTTTCTATCCAGCTTATGGCTTGTGTGTTAAATGTCAAGGTATGTGTGACAGTCATTATAAGCATAATGATCCATGACCATAGGTTTGTATAGGATCTTTGTCTAATAAACGTGCCAATATAAACACCTAAAACATTGGTATCCCATAACTTCATGAAACACACCACAAACAAAAAACAAAAGAAAAAAAAGATCATTAACCATCCTGGTTCCTCTAGGACCACTTATGGACATCCTTGAGTAGCATAGGAACATAATCTGAGATAAATCAATAAAGATAGAATCACATGACCAAATGTGTCAACAAGCATACTAATCTTTGTCATTGTTTGAATGTTTGTGTTATGATGATGATGTCTAGTTTTAGAAATAGAATACTCCATGTAAGGGTAATTTGTCTATTTCCAAGTGTACCATCTTCTATATAATAAAAATGTTGTTTGACAGATAGGGATCGATTGGTTTTATTGTAGACTTAGTTGATATATTGTGTACATTGTTATGTGATTTATTAAGTTCAATGCTTTGATTTATCTTGCATTTGTGTCTACTTACATATATTTCAATGTAAACGTATGGTTCATTACAGATTTTGATTTTTTTTTTCAGTTTTTAGTGTCTTTCCTTTAGGACTTTTTTTCTATTTTTATGGATTTTTTAAGAAATTTTTTCAAATTTTAGAGATATCTTTAGGAATTTTTTTTATATTTCAGGACATTTTTTGATGTTTAGGGATTTCTTTAGGACATCTTTTGGTATTGAGGGATTTTTCCAAAATATTTTTCAATTTTAAGTATATTTTTTATTTATAATGATGCCATATTTTGCTTCCAATCAAGCTTAGGACCATTTGTTATGAGAATGGGGAGATGCACTGACTTATTGTGGTGATGGAATGAATGATACTAAAGACTAACTAATCTCAGGTAATGAAAGGCATGTGAACAAGTTTTATAATGGAAGACAAAAAGATGTGACAAATGCTTTTATATGGAAGGATAGATGTTTATTTATTATATTTGATTAGATTATAATGGTAGATGGAAGAGATATAACCTTCTACACATAGTGCCTAATTGCTAGGTTTTCACCATGGTACTTGCCCAAGGCACCACCAATGTTGTTTTAAGCATAGGATAGATTATTTCTCTTTACTTTTGTTCTTTTTTTATATTTTTTTGTGTCACCAAGATGCACATTTTTTCAAACAATGGAAAATCTTATGGCCCATTTTTTCTCAATCATCTTGCAAAGCTCTAACAAATTTTTAACCATCAATTTCATTCAATAGGTTGTGTATCTCATATAAGAAGACGCCTTTGGCGTAATAAATGATCATCAGAATTCCACAAAGATGTTCCTCTTGGGAGTTGAACTTGGGTCTCCACATTGAAAACTCAATGCTTTAACCAGGTTTTCATCTAGGTGATAATTAGTTGGTTTTTTTTTATATTTTTAACGGTATTCTCTGACAATTATGTGTGTAATTTAAAAATTATATGCATTCTATTGATGGAATTTGACAATGGTTCACCTTCTAGGGTAGCCAATTGATAGGCACCTGATCCACAGACTATTGTCACGATATATGGGCCAAACCAATTTGGTTCAAACTTGACTCGTTTCTCTCTTTCTATCAAATTCTTTTTCTTTTTTCTTGAGGACCATATCTCCTATCTCAAAGAATCAAACTTGTACCCTTTTATTGTAGCTACAACAAAGTTGATTCTAATAGGCTTGTAAGTGATTAAGTGCATTGTGGTGCTCTTCATCTAGCAAATCTAGCTCATGTAAACATGCTATCTAGTACTCTTCACATGATATCAAGTTCTACAAGGATACTCTCAATGATGGCAACTTGACCTCAATATGAGACTTGTAATATCAAAAATCTCACCCCTTGAGATCAATGTGACAAATGGCACCTTCCTCTATGTCATGGGAGGTCGGGTTTTGTCGCCTTGTTCTTTTGTCCACTCAGATTATCCCTATCAACTTCAGGAAAAAGCATTACCAACTCTACCAACCTATTGTTGGCATTACAATAAGTTTGATGGTTGATGATATTGAGAAGGTTGTTGGAGATGAATGATATAATTGATAAAGGATGATTACTGTCTTAATATTATTATTTTATCATTGATGTCAAGCAATTGATTTTCTAATTCAGTATGATGTTGCCATATCTTAAAAAGTATGTTTTGATGAGTATAAAGATGTCAGTAAGTGACACAGAAATAATGTGAAAATGAAGGGGAGTAATAAGTTATTCAATGGGAAACTATTACCGAGTTTGACAGTGATGAGATTTTGATGTTTTGATTGTTTTGATATCCTATATATATGTATTCAAATATTGAACAAGAAGGGGAAAAGATTTCATGTAATAGAATAAGTAAAGGTTTGATACTATTCTATTTTATCGAGCAAGGAGCTAGTGGGTAAACTCCAAGGTTACCGATGTTGGTTAATGAATGAAAAAGTCACCGAGAAGAGAATGTCTACTGAGAAAAGTTCAGTATTAACCGAGTATCAACCGAGCAGTAACAAAATGCATTAAATAAAGTGTATACATTATTTAATGAAGGATGCCAATGAGCTGGAGGTTTATTGAAGATAGGAATGTTGTGCAAGAAGTTTGTTAAGGATCAAAGGTAATTAAAATTCAAGAGTATGATCTACAACACAGATTGAACAGTCCTAACCGAGCACAAGTACCAAGAAAGGTATACAAGTTTCAAGGCAAGATAAAACTTTTTTCAGATCGAAGGATACAATGAACCTAGTCAAGTTTAAAGAAATGATGGCTAAGATTAATCATGGGAAATGTGATTAAGGATATTAAGTGGTTAGGAATTGCTTATAAATAAAAAGTAATGTTGTTGAACAAGAAAGCGGGTAAACTGAAGCATAGTGATGCTATAGAGGTGATTACCGAGTACAGAAAATTGAAGATCTGATTGAAGAACAGATTGAGAATCCCAACAAGGAGAAAGATAAGTCTTATGACAAGATTATCTTGAGCATATTAAGCACATAGAATCTACTTTAACATTTTAGATGTGAAGTTGCAGATATATTTTATTACTGTTATTTATGTTTGTAAGTGGTAGGAAATCTCTTAACTGAGTGGACTTAACAGTCTTATTTGTAAATCCTCTTGGAAGGTAACATTCTAAATGAGTGTTTGAAATCCTTTGACAAGGTCACTTCTAACAAAGTGAAGATTCTAACAGATCTGAGGGAAATCCCTTGACCGGGTCACATCTAGAAATGTGTATGTAATCTTTAACAAGATTTGCTTTTAACCGAGCGTACTCTAGAAGAGTATATTTTCTTGTGGCTCCGAAATCCCACAATGGTTTTTCCCTATTAGGTTTTCCACATAAAATCTGGTGTCAAATGTGATTTAATGTTTCATGTTTATCTATTTATGATTTTGAATGATTTACAGTCATAAGTTGCATATCAAGTAAATGCTACCAAGGTTGAATCTGATTAGAGTAATAATTATTGAGGTTATCTGATTCACTCCCCCCCCTCTCATCTAACTAACAATTGGTATCAGAGCTAGGACTCCAGAAGAAAAATTTTAAAGTTACTTGAGGCAAGATCCGAAGATGTATAAAAGAGATGCACCAAAGCTGAACAAGTCAAGTTTCACCACATGGCAGGAAAAGGATGAAGCTGCACTTATCAGGAATTGGAGAATATGCAACATATTATCTGGAGAATGATTACAGTGCATCTAGCACCTACCCTATGACAATGGAAGAAATAAAGGCAAAGCAAGAACACATTCAAGCAATGATAGAGATAACATTAGTTTTGACCGACTTAGAGTTTAATGATCTAGAAGAGTGTAATGATGCCAAAGCAATGTGGAATAAGCTCACATCTGTGTATGGTAGAGATGAACATGTTCAAAGAGGGAAAGTAGATAGACTAAGAGGAAAACTTGAATCCATGAGAATGAATGAAGGTGAGAACATAATCCAATACAGTACAAGGTTAAAGGAAACTATCAATCAAATAAAAGGAGCAGGAAGAACTATTGAAGAAAAGGATGTAACAAGTAAGTTGCTGAGAACACTTCTACCTGCTTATGCCATTAGAGTCTCTACAATAAATGAATTGAGGTCTGTACCAAATATGCCAGTCTCTTTGGATGCTACTATCGGTAAGCTACATGCTTTTGAGTTAAGTAATTTTGATAACAGTGGGTCTTCGGTAAACAAAGTTGAATATGCATTCAGTTCTTTTCATCTCAGTGAATCTGAAGATTACAATGATAGAATGTCTAAGTATGCTGAAGGAAATCACAGTGGAGCAAGTGAGAGATTTCATAAAAACATGGAAGAAGTACACAAACTATATGAGGAAATCAAAAAGCAAGAAGAGTTTGAAGCATTATTGGCCAGAAGGTTACCGAGAGACAAAGGTAAGTATAAAGGAAGTTACCTTTAAAATGTTTTAACTATGATAAAATTGGACATATGGGTTCTAACTGTCTTGACAAAGATGATGAAAAGAAAGATTACCGAGATGATAGATAGAAAGACAACCAATACAAAAGACACCGAGACTTCAGAAGGAGAGAAAGAAAGACATGCCTAGTAGCTGATGAGGAATCCCATGATGATAAATCTGATGAGACTGAGATAGAGGAAGTTGTATATGTGGCTATCAAAGATGGATCAGATGAAGAAAGGTATGAAGAAAAAGCCATAATATCACACAAATAAAAATGATTCTTGGATCATAGATAGTGGATGCTTACATCACATGACAGGTGATAAACACAAGTTTGTTAAATTAGAAGATTATGATGGAGGTTATGTAAGATTTGGTAATGATGCACCATGTCCTGTGAAAGGTAAAGGTTCTATTACACTGCTTGACAATGCTAAATGTGATGATGTATATTGGGTTGAAGGTCTGAAGTACAATCTATTGAGTGTAGAACAACTAAATAATATAGGATACCGAATAGAATTTCACAAAGGAATTGTCAAAGTTCATGACAAACATGGAAAGTTGGCTACTACTAGGACTAAAACAAGAGGTAATACATTTCACCTTGACTCAACTTGTAACAATTGTCCTTATGCAAAAATAGGAGATACCTAGTTATGGCATAAAAGGTTTTGTCATGTAAATTTTGATAATCTGATCAAAATAAGTAAGAAGCATCGTGTAAGAGGTCTACCAAGCTTGGAAAAACCTGTGAATGCAATATGCCAAGGATTCCATATGGGTAAGATGACAAAATCAAGCTTTACAAGTAAGTCTTACACTTATAAAGGAATTTTAGATCTTGTACACACTGATCTTTGTGGTCCTATGAAAGTTCAAAGTTACAATGGTGATAAATACTTCATATTAATTGTGGATGATTACTCAAGGATGATGTCAATTATGTTTCTAAAAGAGAAATCAGAAGCTTTTCAAATGTTCAAATGGTATAAGGCAAGAGTTGAAAAAGAAATAGGAAGACAGTTGAAATGTCTTAGATCTGATAGAGGAGGAGAATTCATTTATGATGAATTTAACTTATTTTGCAATGATCATTATATAAAGAGACAAGTGTCAGCACCAAGGACACCATAGCAAAATGAAATAGCTGAAAGAAGGAATAGATCAATTGTAGATTGTGCCAGAACTTTGATGATTGAAAAGAGAATACCTCAAATATTTTGGAGAGAAGCAACAAGCACTATAGTTTACACCTTGAACCGAGTACAACTGAAGAAAGGAACTATAAAGACACCTTATGAAATTTGGTATGACAAGAAACCAAATGTAAGTTATTTTAAAATATTTGGAAGTAGATGTTATGTTCACAAAGATGATAGAAATGGAAAATTTGATTAGAAAAGTGAGGAAGGAACATTTCTTGGTTATTCCTCTAGGAGTAAAGCATTTAAATGTCTGATTAAATCATCTAACAAAATTGTGGAAAGTGCAAATGTGAAAATTGATGAATTTGCAGAAAGAAATGATGAAGGAAACTCCAAAGAACTAGAAGATTATGAAGAGTTTGTATATGTACAACCGACAAGTTATACTGAGAAAGCCAATGAACAAATTACTCAATTATGGAGTGATGAAGAAGATCATCCAGAGCCTACTGAGCCTATATTAGCAAAATATGTCAGAAGAAATCATGCATCAAGTCAAATTATACGAGATAAGGATGCTCTAGTGATGATAAGGAACAAATTGAGACACAACACATGTCTGATATCTGAATTTGAACCGAGGATAGTAAAAGAGGCATTAAGCAATGAAGATTGGGTGAATGCTATGACAGAAGAGATTGATCAAATCAAGAAAAATGAAACATGGACATTGGTTCCAAGACCAAAAGAGAAAAATGTAATCGGTACAAAGTGGATTTTTAGAAATAAGCTAAATGAAAAAGGGGAGGTCATTCAGAATAAAGAAAGGCTAGTTTGCAAAGGTTATGCTCAAGAAGAAGGAATAGACTATGGAGAGACTTTTGCACCTATAGTAAGACTTGAAGGTGTAAGAAAATTGTTGGCATATGCTGCTTGTAAAAATTTCAAAGTATATCAAATGGATGTTAAATCTGCATTTTGAATGGTATACTAGAAGAAGAAGTCTATATTGAACAGCCTGAAGGATTTATTGAAGAGAAGAATAAAGATTAGGTATGTAAGTTGAACAAACCTTTATATGGTCTAAAGCAAGCACCTAGAGCATGGTATGAAAGGTTGCACTCTTACTTATTAAAGATTGGATTTATAAGGACTAGTGAGAAAAACGTGTATATGAAGAATGATGAGAATGGAATATTGATGTCAGCCATATTTGTTGATGATATTATTTTTTGTGGAAATGATTCTTTATGTAGGAACTTTGGAAATGAAATGTGCAAAGAATTTGAGATGTCATTAATCGGTGAGATAAAGTATTTTATAGGTTTACAAATACTGCAAATGAAAAATGGGATTTTTATTACTCAATCTAACTATATAAAGGAAATCTTGACGAAATTTGGAATGGAGGATTCTAAACTTGTAAGTACTCCTATGACTACTAATTGTAAACTAGCAAAGAATGATGAATCTGCATCTATTGATGAGACACTTTCCCGATCTATGATTGGAAAGCTGCAATATGGAGTTCATAGCATGCCTGATATAACACATACAGTAGGTATAGCTACAAGATTTTCTGTAGATCCCAAAGAAACTCATATGACAGTAGTCAAGAGAATTTTCAAATATTTGAGAGGCACTGAAGATTATGGTCTATTATATGAAAAGAGAAATGATTTTGACTTAAAAGTCTATACTGATGCTGATTGGGCAGGAAATATTGATGATAGGAAAAGCACAAGCAATGGAGCTTTCTTTTTGGGAGAAAGAGTAGTAAGTTGGCTTAGCAAGAAACAAGGATGCATTTCACAGTCAACAGTTGAAGCTAAATATGTCACTGCAGCATTGAAATGTACCAATATAGCATGGATCAAACAACTGTTGGAAGGAATGAATGAGATAGTTACCGGGCCAGTAACTATATTTTGTGATAATACAAGTGCTATTAACATTTCAAACAATCCGGTAATGCACTCTAAGACAAAACATATCTCTATAAAGTATCATTATCTTAGAGAAGAAGTTCAAGAAAAGAATGTTGTGCTGGAATATGTTAGCACAAAAGAACAAATTGTAGACATCTTCACAAAGCCACTACCAAGGGACACTTTTGAGTATCTCAAAAGTAAGTTAGGGGTCCTACCCCTATCTAGCACTCACTGACAGAGTTCAGTGATAGCATCAATTCTATGACTCCAAAGAATACTATTTGTAAGTTGATGTTGATTTACACACTTTAGAAGGATGTCTAAAGTTGTGCAGGATATAGTGAATGAAGACACGTTGCTTTGACCAAGATACATTTGTATATGTTTGAACTGCAAGGAAATTACTTCACAAGGGGAGTAATTATGGATCAGTCTTCCTTTAGGCATTGTTGTCAAAGGGGGAGAAGATTATCAAATAGGAAAAGGTTACACTAGGGAGATGATTGTTTACAGCTCAAGGATAATAGGAGAAGAATAGTAGTTTGAATCAATTGGAATAAATCAAGTTGGTATTGCCATCAATGCCAAAGGGGGAAATTGTTGGCATTACAATAAGTTTATTGGTTGATGATATTGAGAAGGTTGTTGGAGATGAATGATATAATTGATAAAGGATGATTACTATCTTAATATTATTATTTTGTCATTGATGTCAAGCAATTGATTTTCTGATTCAGTATGATGTTACCATATCTTAAAAAGTATGTTTTGATGAGTATAAATATGTCAGTAAGTGACATAGAAATAATGTGAAAATGAAGGGGAGTAATAAGTTATTCAATGGGAAACTATTACCGAGTTTGACAGTGATGAGATTATGATGTTTTGATTGTTTTGATATCCTATATATATGTATTCAAAGACTAAACAAGAAGGGGAAAAGATTTCATGTAATAGAATAAGTAAAGGTTCGATACTATTCTATTTTACTGAGCAAGGAGCTAGTCGGTAAACTCCAAGGTTACCGATGTTGGTTAATGAATGAAAAAGTCACCAAGAAGAGAATGTCTACCAAGCAAAGTTCAGTATTAACCGAGTATCAACCAAGCAGTAACAAAATGCATTAAATAAAGTGTATACATTATTTAATGAAGGATGCCAATGAGCTGGAGGTTTATTGAAGATAGGAATGTCATGCAAGAAGTTTGTTAAGGATCAATGGCAATTAAAATTCAAGAGTAAGATCTACAACACAGATTGAATGGTCCTAACCAAGCACAAGTACCAAGAAAGGTATACAAGTTTCAAGGCAAGATAAAACATTTTTCAGATCGAAGGATACAATGAACCTAGTCAAGTTTAAAGATCTGACAGCTAAGATTAATCATGGGAAATGTGATTAAGGAGATCACATTATTTAATGAAGGATGCCAATGAGCTGGAGGTTTATTGAAGATAGGAATGTCATGCAAGAAGTTTGTTAAGGATCAATGGCAATTAAAATTCAAGAGTAAGATCTACAACACAGATTGAACGGTCCTAACCAAGCACAAGTACCAAGAAAGGTATACAAGTTTCAAGGCAAGATAAAACATTTTTCAGATCGAAGGATACAATGAACCTAGTCAAGTTTAAAGATCTGACAGCTAAGATTAATCATGGGAAATGTGATTAAGGAGATCAAGCGGTCAGGAATTGCTTATAAATAAAGAGTAATATTGTTGAACAAGAAAGCGGGCAAACTGAAGCACAGTGATGCTATAGAGGTGATTACCGAGTACAAAAGATTGAAGATCTGATTGAAGAACAAATTGAGAAGCCCAGCAAGGAGAAAGATAAGTCTTATGACAAGATTATCTTGAGCATATTGAGCACATAGAGTCTGCTTTAACATTTTACATGTGAAGTTATAGATAAATTTTATTACTGTTATTTATGTTTGTAAGTGGCAGGAAATCTCTTAACCGAGTGGACTTAACAGTCTTATTTGTAAATCCTCTTGGAAGGTAACATTCTAAACGAGTGTTTGAAATCCTTTGACAAGGTCACTTCTAACAAAGTGAAGATTCTAATAGATCTGAGGGAAATCCCTTGACCGGGTCACATCTAGCAATGTGTATGTAATCTTTAATAGGATTTGCTTTTAACCGAGCATACTCTAGAAGAGTATATTTTCTTGTGGGTCCAAAATCCCACAGTGGTTTTTCCCTATTAGGATTTCCACGTTAAATCTGGTGTCAAATGTGATTTAATGTTTCATGTTTATCTATTTATGAGTTTGAATGATTTATAGTCATAAGTTGCATATCAAGTAAATGCTATCGAGGTTGAATCTGATTAGAGTAATAATTATTGAGGTTATCTGATTCACCCCCCCTCTCATCTAACTAACACCTGTGACCTTCGGGCAGTAAGGCGTGGTGCCTAGATGTCTGTGCGGTGTGATAGCATCCCGCAAATATGATAATCAATAGATTCCCATTTAAGCATTATACCTATGCCCAAAAGGAATCGTAACACCTCTACTTGCACCCACCGACGTCTGGTTTCCTTCCTGGGCCTTTATCTTCCATTTTCAAAGGCATTTTGGGGGATTCTCTTGGCAAGTTGATAATGTTTTGAAGGTTGGAACTCTCGGTGATCTTTTGGACAATTTCTACAACTTAAGGCACCATTATTGCAACTCTTGAAATGACATACACTATCATCTTCACAAAATGTTGTGAAAGGGGAGTTCTCTTATCCTCCTTCTCTTTCATTTTGGCCCTTTTCCCCATTATCTTACTCCATTTCCAATTATCTTTATCACGTTATTATTCTCGTGGCTTCTTGGGTTGTCTGTGGAGGTGGAGATACCAAAACGGGGGTCTGACTTAGGCAGGCTCCAAAACATAACCCCCAATATTTTCTCTCTTGCATATGTGTAGGTACGTCATTGTGAGGAAGAGATTATCTTGAGGGAAGCTTCATAGCATGGCCACTTTGTAACATTTTCTTAATTTCCTTTTATTTTCTTATCTTGTTTTATAACCCGCACTTTTTATTCATTTTAATATTAATTAACTATTTTGCAAGTTCTATTAGTGTGTCCAGAGCTTTCTGCTTGGACTTTGCACTCCATCTGTGCAAGACAACAACACACCGCATTGGTGTCCGAGCTCCACACACTTGTCCTAAAAACATAGGCTCAAAAAATTTGTCTAGAGAGTCCTCTTGACTTTCTAACACTTCAATTTGATTATGCTATCCATTGGCTCATCTTAGCACCAGTTTGAGGAGGTATCAAAGGGATAGTTTGTTCTTAAGAATTCGTCATCCTTAAGGTAGTAAATTTCCTCTGTTACATTTTGGTGAACCTAACATGAAATAAATCTTGTTTACATCTTTAATTTTTGTTCAATTTTTTTGCATAAGCTTTTAAAACTTCCAAAAATATTAAAAATATATATATAAAAAGAAAGAAAAGAAAAGAAAAGCCAAAGCAAAACAAGTATTTGCATTCAGTTTAATTTTTGCATTTCCTTTTAGCATTTGCATTTAATTTAAATCAACTGTATCATTCCAAATTTTGGTGTGTCCCTATGGTGTGGTCTTGAACATTGTATAGCTTGTCTATGAGCTTTATGAATTAAACTACAACAAGACTTGTGGTTAGGAGGTCTTCCAGAAGGATTTTTCCCCATGGTCATTACAGTCCTCCTCTACCTGACACGATGAACAAGGATCCTCTTCTTGACCCGAATGAGTTTCTCTCTTCCCATACTCTTAGTATACCTTTCATGGGTGGTTCTTCAGCCGCTAGTTCCCAAAACAATTATCCAATGAATTTTCCATTGTCTTCCTCTCTTGTCGTCAATCATGACTTTGTAGTCACTATTGATTTTGAGAAAATTGACATGTTTGGAGCAAAATAAGAGAGACTTTGAGGGTTTCCTGAATCGAGAGAATGTCCTCCCCCATGCTAGGAATATTGTGAGTACTCTAAGAGACATGTTGATCTCGAACAAGAGAGGACTAGAGATATTGAGGGTATTATCCATGATTGTCAAGAACAATGTACCTTTGGCAGATGCACCCACTTAGGTTGGTCAATATGACACCTCAAGTTCTCAAATTGGCATTGGTATTCCAGGGTTGAATGTGCATATGGTTGATTCTACAATACCTAGCATTAATGCCTCATCCACCTCATTGGGTTATACATGTATGGCTAGTAGTTCAGCCTTTGTGTAGTACCCCTGCCCTAATCAGATTCTAATCTCAATTTGACCTTGGTTAGTTTATCATGTAATCATGTTATAGTCAAATGTTTTAATTATTGTGCGTACATATTAATGTGGTTTTCACATAAATTCGTATGCAAGTTTATTAGTTCTCCTATTTCATGTTATTAATCTTGGGCTAACATTTTCACTAAGTATATATATATGTATGCATGTATGACTCTTGGTTACAGGAGATTTTAGGTACAATACTGCATGGGTGTGAGGTTCGTCTCTGCTTGGATTCGTAGGTTTGAGTGTAGCTCTCTGGTCCTTAGATTTTGGATTAGGTGGTCATAAGACCCTTGTTTGACCATAGTCGTGCCCAAGTGAGCATCATCAGTCATCGTCGGTGTTCCCTTTGGGTGGGTATACAGGTCATCTGTCTACTTGGCTTTCTTGGGTTGCGTGTTTTTGTGTGTGGTTAAATTGAGTAATTAATCCTTAATGTTTAATTTGATTTAATGTGTGTTTATGCATTAGAAATTAAGGGACTAAATTAAATAGGTTTCCTTTATGCGATTAATCGTTAATTAGAATTGCTCAATCCATATTGGTAGCAAGTTTGATTAAATTTATTTGAAATAGAATTAATTTAATTCCCTTGGTTTTTTTTTTTAAATATAGAAAGGTGGATTTTAATTATTTAAGAAGATCAATTTTAATTAGAAAAGCGAGTTTAGTATATTTTGGATATAGTTTTGAAAGAATGAATTTGGGGATTTTATTTTAATTAAAAATATTTTACCCTCATTAATATTTTGGAATATAAAGGTTAATTTTGTTAAAATTGAGAAAATTAGAAATTAAATGAGGAAGAGGCATTTTGATTTTTCTAAATTAGAAATAAATTGTGTAAAAGTATTTTTATTTAGAAATGAGATTTTTGGTAAAAAAAAACTTTGCCATTTAACCTAGGGTTGGAAAAATATTTTGGGAGGAATGGTTTTTGGAAAAAAATATGGTCGGGAGACATTTTGGGAATATGTCTTTGGAGAAATTTTGGGGCATTGGGTGGAAGAAGGATTCTGAGCTCGCAAGTTGGGCTCTCCTTCAAATCTCTTCCAGGATTGTGTATGGAGGTAGGATTTCCTTTATTTGTCTTCTTTGTTGCCATAGAAATTTATTGTTCTGGTTGAAAGAAATGAGGTTGTTGTTGAATAATCGTTCTGATTTGATGATTGGAGTAGAATAGCAATGAGATCTTGAATGTATCCCTCCTTGAATTCATTCCTTGTTTTTGAATCAGTTTCTGATTTGCTTGGATTGATTTTTTTTTTAAAATAAATAAATAGAACAAATTTGGGGGTTGGCTATTTACAATAAGATTTCTTTTAAATCCCAAACACATCGTATTCAAATTTAGTTTTAAATGAGATCTTTGTTGTGTTATATGAGATTGGAGGTGGAAGAATGATTGAAATTTTACCAGTCTTGGTATTTGGGGCTTTATGGTGTTTTCATTTTAAAAATATATATGTATATCTTTTGCTTAATTCTGAAAAATATTCCAGAGTTTGTTCTCAGGAAATTTCTGAGCATTGTCTTTAAAAATAAAAAATAAAAATAAATAAAAGATATTTTTTTGGGGGTCTATGAATGCCCAGAGTTTGGGTACTGTATTTTTTTTAGTTTTAATAAATTTAAAAGAAAAAAATATATGTATTAAACAACGTTTTGTTTTGAGCTTTGGGGGGAGAGCCATGGTCTCAACCCACAGTTGGGGAGAGTCGTGGCTTCCCCAAGCCATGGGGAGAACCATGGCATGGTCTCCACATAGCCATGGCTGTGGGGAGACCATGTCATGGTCCCCACAGTCCCTTTCCCAGAAGGAAAGGGAACCGTGTGGTCCCCACATGGTGGGGCCCGTGGGTTTCCCAAGGGGGGGAACTTTAAAGAATATTAAAGTTTATTTTTTTAATTTGTTTTTTTTATTAAGTATCATAAAAAATAGTTACAAAATATTGGCTGAAAGACTACAGCTGAGAATCATAAGTCCCCCAGCAAAAAACCCAATAGGCCAAGGCTAGAAAAGACAGTCCTATCTGCATGACCTTTACTTACATTTAGACGGAGATAGAGATTGCATAGGAGACCAACATATAATGCTAGCATCACAAAAGATACAAAAATTACAAAACATATAGTATGTGCAAATCAACAGAGATAACAAGATTATTCAGTTGTACATTGTTCAAATTCAGAGAGGAAATCAAAAGGAGAAAACAACATCAGGGGTAGAGTTGTCCCCCATAGGAGTGATCCACGAAGTTCATCCTAAATCACCCTCACTCCAAATCGGGATACAACCATCAATGAACTATTCTCTGAATGGATGAATAGGGAGCCTATCCATCTCTTTCTGAATGAAGTCGAGCCTCTTCTTCCTGGATTCCATCTCATGGATGAAATTTATGAGTGATTGCTCAAAATGAGTTTTATTACTTCCCATGCAGTCCCAAGTGAACCCATAAGATATTTCCCTCATGTAGACCGGAGTGACACCATTGCGGAGCCATCTATCAAACTTGTCTTCATCAAGGCAGTGTTGGCAATATAACAAGGATATTGAGAAGGTTGTTGATGATTATGGACATAACTAATTAAAGATGTTTTACTGTCTTGATATTATTATTTTGTCATTGATGTCAAGAAATTCATTTTCTAATTCAGTATGATGTTTCCATATCTTAAGAAATATGATATGAAGATTATAAAAAAGTAGGTAAAGACACAAGAAAGAATATGATGAATAAAGGGATAAGTTATTCAATGGGCAACTCTACCGAGTCAGACAATGATGAGATCTTGATGTTTTAGATTGTTTTAACATCATTCATATGATGTAAAATGTAAAGGTTAATACTACAATATGTTATCAGACAAAGAACCTAGTCGGTAAACCCTAAGGAACCTAGTCGGTAAACCCGAAGGTTATCGCAGTCGGTTAATGAAGACAGAATGTCTATCGAGTAAAGTTTAGTATTCACCGAGTTGTAACCAAGCTATAACAGAATGCATTAAATTTTTACATGTGATATTTAATGAAAGAAGCTGATGAGCTGGAGCGGATCAATGATTGGCAAGTCGTGGAAGAAGTTTGTTAACAAATCTAAGGCAATGGAAAGTCGGGAAGAAGATCTATAGCTTAGATTGAACCGCATTACCCTAACACAAGTTCCAAGATGATTGTGCAAGTTCCGAGGTAGGGTAAAACATTTTTTAGATCATAAGATATAATGAACCTTGATAAGATTGAAGATCTGATGGCTATGATTGATCATGGGAAATGTGATCAAGGAGATTAAGCGGTTAGATGATTGTTTATAAATAAGGAACTGTTGATAAATGGTGTATGTGGGCAAGTGTATGCACAAGGATGCTACATAGTGATCACCGAGCACAAAAGCTTGAAGAACTGTTGGAATAACAGAGTATTGATGCCTAGCAGATAGACAAGAATAGTTCTATGTCTAGATTGTGTTGAACAAATAAGAATCTGCTTTAGCATTTTAGATGTAAAGTTGTAGATAGATTGTATTACTGTTAGCTTGTGAAAGTAACAAGAAATCTCTTAACTGAGTGGACTTAACAGTCTTATAAGTAAATCCTCTAACAAGGTGACATTCTAAATGAGTGTTTGAAATCCTTTGACAAGGTCACTTCTAACAAAGTGAAGATCCTAACAGATTTGAGGGAAATCCCTTAACCGGGTCACATCTAGCAATGTGTTTTGTAATCTTTAATAGGATTGGCTTTTAACCAAGCATACTCTAGAAGAGTATATTTCTTAGTGGGTCCGAAATCCCACTATGGTTTTTCCCTATTTGGGTTTCCATGTTAAATTTGGTGTTATGAGGTTTATATTGTTCACATGCTTTTGAGTTTGCATGTTTGACAATTTTTATTCTATGACTGATATATGTTACCAAGGTAGAATCTGATGTTTTCATTGATGATTAAGTTGTTATGATTCACCCCCCCCTCTCATCTTGTTGGCTATCAAATCTGTACTTATATTAAGTATCAGAACTATCAATTGGTATCAGAGCTTTAGACTCCAAAAGGAAAGTTTAAAGGCACTTGAGTTAAAGATCCAAAGATGTATAAGAGGGATGCACCTAAGTTGAATAAGTCAAGTTTCTCTACATGGCAGAAAAGGATGAAGCTACATCTATCAGGAGTTGGAGAATATGCTATATACTATCTGGAGAATGATTTTGTTACACTGAGCACCTATCCATTGACTATGGAAGAGATAAAGGCAAAGCAAGAACACATTCAAGAAATGACTGAAATAACATCTACATTGACCGATTCTAAGTTTAATGATCTAGAAGGCTGCAATGATGCAAAGGCTATGTGGACTAAGCTCATATCTATATATGGAGGAGATGAACATGTTCAAAGAGCAAAATTTGATAGTCTAAGAGGACAACTTGAATCTATGAGGATGAATGAAGGTGAGAACATAACCCAGTACTATACAAGACTAAAGGAGATTATAAATCAAATCAAGGGAGTAGGAGGAATTATTGAAGAAAAGGATGTGACAAGTAAGTTGTTAAGAACCCTTCTACTTGCCTCTGCAATCCGATTCTCTGCAATCAATGAATTGAGGTCTATACCTAATATGCTAGTTTTCTTGGATGCTACTATTGGTAAGCTACATGCATTTGAGTTAAGTAATTTTGATAACAGTGGGTCATCGGTAAATAAAATTGAATCTGCATTTAGTTCTTTTCATCTAAATGAATCTAATGATTACAATGAAAGAAAGTATAAGTACTCTGGAGGAGATCATAGTGGAGCAAGTGAAAGATTTCAGAAGAAGATGGAGGAGGTACACAAACTGTATGAAGAAATTAGAAAGCAAGAAGAGTTTGATGCACTATTGGCCAAAAGGTTACCAAGAGGCAAAGGTAAGTATAATGGAAAACTACCCTTGAAATGTTTCAATTGTGATAAGATTGGACATATGGCTTCTAACTGTCCTAACAAAGATTTCACTGAAAAGAGAGATTACCGAGACTTCAGAAGAAGAGATAGAAAGACCTGCTTAATTGCTGATGAGGAATCTAAAGATGATAAATCAGATGAGGCTGATATAGAGGAAGTTGTTTATGTGGCTATCAAGGATGGATCAGATGAAGAAAGGTATGAAGAAAAATCCCTAATATCTCACATAAACACTAATGATTCTTGGATTATAGATAGTGGATGCTCAAATCATATGATAGGAGATAAACACAAGTTTGTTATATTAGAAGATTATGATGGAGGCTATGTTAGATTTGGTAATGATGCACCATGTCTAGTAAGAGGTAAAGGATCCATAACACTTCTTGATAAAGCAAGATGCAATGATGTTTATTGGGTTGAAGGTTTGAAATATAATTTGTTGAGTGTAGCACAGCTAAACAACACAGGTAACCGAATAGAATTTCAGAAAGGAATTGTCAAAGTTCATGACAAAAATGGAAAGTTAGCTACTACCGAGACACAAACAAAAGGTAATACATTTCACCTTGACTCTACTCACAACAAGTGCTTGCATGCAAAGATTGATAACACCTAGTTATGGCATAAAAGGTTTTGTCATGTTAATTTTGATAATCTGATCAAGATAAGTAAGAAGCACAAATTAAGAGGTCTACCGAGTCTTGAAAAACCTAAGAATGCTATGTGTCGAGGATGCCAAATGGGCAAGATGACAAGATCCAACTTTACAAGTAAGTCCTACACTTCTAAGGGAATTTTATATCTTGTACACACTGATCTTTGTGGTCCTATGAAAATTCAAAGTTATTATGGTGATAAGTATTTCATATTATTTGTGGATGATTATTCAAGGATGATGTCAGTAATGTTTTTAAAAGAAAAATTAGAAGCTTTTCAAATGTTTAAGTGGTACAAGGCTAGAGTTGAAAATGAAATAGGAAGACAACTGAAATGTCTTAGATCAGATAGAGGAGGAGAGTTTACATCTGATGAGTTCAACCTATTTTGCAATGATCATGGTATTAAAAGACAAGTCTCTACACCGAGGACTCCATAGCAAAATGGAATAGCTAAAAGAAGAAACAAATCTATTGTGGATTGTGCTAGAACACTAATGATTGAGAAGAAGGTTCCACAAAATTTTTGGAGAGAAGCAATAAGCACAGTTGTTTGCACCTTGAGTCGAGTTCAATTGAAGAAAGGTACTTTGAAGACACCTTATGAAATCTGGTATGGCAAGAAACCTAACGTAAGTTATTTTAAGATCTTTGGAAGCAAATTCTATGTTCATAAAGATGATAGAAATTGCAAGTTTGATCAGAAAAGTGAAGAAGGAACATTTCTAGGATATTCTTCTAGAAGCAAAGCATTTAAATGTCTGATCAAATCATCTAACAAAATAGTAGAAATTGCAAATGCAAAAATTGATGAATTTGCAGAAAGGACTGATGACAAGAATTCCAAAGAACTAGAAGACTATGATGAATTTGTCTATGTGCAACCAAAAAGTCCTACCGAGATAACTGTTGAAGGAAATGAGGAAGATATCCAGTTATCGAGTGATGAAGAGGATCATATAGAGCCTACCGAGCCTGTATTAGCCAAATATGTCAGAAGACATCATGCACCAAGTTAGATTATAGGAGATAAGGATGATCCAGTGATGACAAGGAACAAACTAAGATAGAACACATGTTTGATATCTGAATTTGAACCAAGAATAGTAAAAGAGGCATTCAACAGTGAAGATTGGATAAATGCTATGACTGAAGAGATTGATCAAATCAAGAAGAATGAAACATGGACACTAGTCCCAAGACCCAAGTAAAAAAATGTAATCGGTACAAAGTGGATCTTCAGAAACAAGCTAAATGAGAAAGGAGAGGTCATTCGGAAAAAAGCAAGATTGGTTTGCAAAGGTTATGCCCAAGAAGAAGGAATTGATTATGGTGAGACTTTTGCACCTATTGCCAGACTTGAAGGAGTTAGAACATTGTTGGCATATGTTGCTTTCAAAAAATTCAAGGTATATCAAATGGATGTCAAATCTGCATTTCTGAATGGAATATTAGAAGAAGAAGTTTTCATTGAACAACCTGAAGGATTTGTTGAAGACAATAATAAAGATCAGGTATGTAAATTGAATAAAGCTTTATATGGTCTGAAACAAGCACCTAGAGCATGGTATGAAGGACTGCACTCTTATTCGATTAAGATTGGTTTTATAAGGACAAGTGAGAACAGCAACATGTACATGAAGAATGATGAAAATGGAATACTAATCTCAGCCATATTTGTTGATGATATTATATTTTATGGAAATGACTCTTTATGCAAGAACTTTGGTAATGAAATGAGCAAAGAATTTGAGATGTCATTAATCTATGAGATAAAGTATTTTATAGCCTTACAAATACTGCAAATGAAAAATGAAATTTTCATTACTCCATCCAAATACATAAAGGAAATCTTGAAGAAATTTGGAATGGAGGATTCAAAGCCAGTAAGTACTCCTATGACTACAAACTGCAAACTATCAAAGAATGATGAATCTACATCTATTGATGAGACACTCTACTGATCCATGATTGGAAAACTAAAATATGTTGTTCACAGCAGGCCTGATATAGCACATGCAGTAGGTATTGTTGTAAGATTCTTTGCAGATCCTAAGGAAGTACACATGATAGCAATCAAAAGAATTTTCAGATACTTGAAAGGCACTGAAGATTATGGCTTAGTATATCAGAAAGGAAATAATTTTGATTTGAAAGTCTATACTGATGCTGATTGGGCAGGCAACATTGATGACAGGAAAAGCACAAGTGGAGGAGCTTTCTTCTTAGGAGAAAGACTAGTGAGTTGGCTTAGCAAGAAACAAGGATGTGTTTCTCAGTCAATAGCCAAAGCTGAATATGTTGTTGCAGCACTAAATTGTACCAACATTGCATGGATCAAACAATTGTTGGAAGGTATAAATGAGAAAGTTACCGAGCCAGTAACTATATTCTGTGACAATACTAGTGCCATTAATATTTCAAAGAACCCTGTTATGCACTCTAAGACAAAGCACATATCTATCAAATATCATTATCTTAGACAAGAAGCTCATGAAAAGAAAGTGGTGTTGGAATATGTTAACACAAAGGAACAAATAGCTGATATCTTCACCAAGCCACTACCAAAGGACACTTTTGAATATCTCAGAAGTAAGTTAGGGGTCCTACCCCTATCTTTTACTCACTGACCAAGTTCGGTGAAAGCATCACTTCGATGAATCTATTGAATATCTTTTAGGGAGCTAATGCTAGAGTGATACACTTTAAGAATGCTTTTCTAAAAGTGTACTAGAACAATATTGGGATAATACAAAAAATGATACAGGGAACAGGAATTGTAAACAAATTCTCTGACCGAGACTCAATTGATACACATCAGCAGGAAATAACTTCTTACAGAAACAACTTATGTTTTAGTTCTTTTCATTTTGGCATTGTTGTCAAAGGGGGAGAAGACTACCAGGGGGAGAAGACCTACCCAAGGGGGAGAAGACTACCAAGAGGAGAAGACCTAAGAAGATTGAGAGAAAACTAGAAGAGAAGTCAGATGTATGGGGGAGAGCATTTCAGCATTTCAGAATCACAACAATCCGAATTCTTAACAGTCAAATCAATTGGTTTTGCCATCAATGCCAAAGGGGGAGATTATTGGCAATATAACAAGGATATTGAGAAGGTTGTTGACGATTATGGACATAACTGATTAAAGATGTTTTACTATCTTGATATTATTATTTTGTCATTGATGTCAAGAAATTCATTTTCTAATTTAGTATGATGTTGCCATATCTTAAGAAATATGATATGAAGATTATAAAGAAGTTGGTAAAGACACAGGAAAGAATATGATGAATAAAGGGATAAGTTATTCAATGGGCAACTCTATTGAGTCAAACACTGATGAGATCTTGATGTTTTAGATTGTTTTAACATCATACATATGTTGTAAAATGTAAAGGTTAATACTACAATATGTTATCAGACAAAGAAACTAGTCGGTAAACCCTAAGGAACCTAGTCAGTAAACCCTAAGGTTATCGCAGTCGGTTAATGAAGACAGAATGTCTATCGAGTAAAGTTTAGTATTCGCCAAGTTGTAACTGAGCTACAATAGAATGCGTTAAATTTTTACATGTGATATTTAATGAAAGAAGCTGATGAGCTAGAGCGGATCAATGATTGGCAAGCCATGGAAGAAGTTTGTTAACAAATCTAAGGCAATGGAAAGTCAGCAAGAAGATCTACAGCTCAGATTGAACCGCATTACCCTAACACAAGTTCCAAGATGATTGTGCAAGTTCTAAGGCAGGGTAAAACATTTTTCAGATCATAAGATACAATGAACCTGGACAAGATTGAAGATCTGATGGCTATGATTGATCATGGGAAATGTGATCAAGGAGATTAAGCAGTTAGATGATTGTTATAAATAAGGAACTATTGATAACTATTGATTCCAAGCTTTCCAGATGGATTTGAATAATTCAGAGCCTACCAGAGAGATTTCAAACTCACCAACTAGGAGGTCCCACATTGGAATATTTTTCCATCTTTTTGCCTTTTTAGGGAGGGATCTCAAAATATTGTGTCTGATTAGGACCTTGCAGGGTTCCTCACCTTCTAGTGCTTTAAAAATCCATTTGGAAGCCAGTGAAATGCCTTGAATCTTGAGGTCTTAAAGACCCATCCCTCCATGGATCTTGAGTCCGGTACACCACTCCCATTTAACTGCATGTTGCTTCTTATTTCCTTTCCCATCAGACCATAGGAAGTTCCTAATTTTCTTTTGAAGGTATTCAAATTGGTAGTTGCTAAAAATCCAAGCAAAAGAGCAATAAATGTTGTAGGAAGATAATATTTTTTGACATACTTGAAAGCGCCCAGCCAGGGAGAGGTAATTCTTGATCCACTTACTCAATTTCTTGTCAATCTTATTTCTAAACCAGTCCCACATTTCCTTCAGGTTTGGTGAGACAAAGAAGGGAATGCCCAAGTATTTAGTGATTTGATGTGGACCACTCCACTGTAGCTCAAACTTAGACATCCAATTAGGGGGTAAGTTAGACCACCCTAGTAAGCAAGATTTATGAAGGGCAATTTTGCTTCCAGAGGCTCTACAAAAGATGTCAATATTCTGGAGCAGAGAGGATAAGTTTTTCTCATCCAGTGAGAGGAGGATAGTTGTATCATCAACAAATAGCACATTAAGGACCTCTTCTTTGTTAGGAAGTTTGATATGCTTGACCCTTGGGGTCAAGGAATGGTCTTTCAGGATATAATACATAGCATCAGCAGCTAGAACAAATAGTGCCAGGGCCAATGGGCAGCCCTACCTAATAGATTTGGAGAGGAAAATATTTTCAGATCTGAGGCCATTAACATCTACCACAGTATTTGCCTCATAGAGAAGAGTTTGTACTAATTTAGTAAAGGACTCTGGGAATCCCAGACTTTGCAACATTTGTATAATGAAGTTCCACTTAATCCTATCATAGGCTTTTTCAAAGTCTATAAGAAGCATGGCACCATTCTATCCAGAGTTTTTAGCCCAATCAAGAGATTCCCAGCATGTGATTAGGTTCTCCAATATATATCTGCCATTAACAAAATCGGTCTGAGTAGGACTAATAATCTTAGGAAGTATCTTAACCAGTATGTTGGCCACAACTTTAGCCAGAATCTTGTAAGAAACATTAAGAAATGTGATGGGAGGGTTTTGTCCCCATCCTTAGGGATGAGTTTAATTAGCCCCTAGTTTATCTATTTTCCTAGAGAGCCTCTTCTGATGGCTTCACTGTATAGATCATAAAGGTCTCCCACTATCCATTTGATGTTCTTCTTGTAAAACTCAACTAGAAATCTGTTAGGTCCAGGAGATATGTCATTACTCATAGAAAGAATTGCTCCCTCAATCTCTTCCTTAGAGATGGAGTAGTCTAGCGTAAATTTGTCAGATGCTTCAATTTTGGAAGGAATCAAATTTTTTATTAGGGCTCTGGCAACACTTTGATCATCATTCACTTTATCAGAAGTGAAAAGTTTCTTATAGAACTCTGAGAAATAGTTAAGAATCTCCTATGGATCAGTAATATGTCTTTCATCTTCACAAATAGAACTGATCCTATCCTTAGCTTCCTTAACCTTGAGTAAATGAAAGAAAAACTTAGAACCCCTATCACCCAAATCAAGCCAATTCAATTTGGCTCTAATCCTTAGGCCACTAACCCTCACATTCTAAATCTTTCTGAGTTGAGATTTGACTGAGTTCAAAATGAATGTCAGGGACTCATCACTAGGGGAATCCTGAAGATCCTTTTCAGTGGTGCACAAGTCTTGCTGAAGGGACAACTCAACTTTCCTAGCATCCTTGGCCTTCTTTTTCCCAACAGTCTGGAAGATAGAGGTCCAGCTTTTAATGTTAAGGATCCATCTATCAACATTGGAAAGCAAAGGGTGTCTACTCAAATTGAACAACCTTGTAAAAGCAATAGCTGAACATAAGTCCCCATCATTCAAAAGTCTGGAATTTAAGGTGAAGAAGAGAGATCTGACTGAAGGGGAAGGGAGTAAGGCAAGGAGGTCAATACCCATGAGAATAGGATGATGGTCAAAAAGAGTGAAAGGGGAAACAAAGTACTGATCTCCATTGCACCCTTTGGAAATATCAAAGTGATTCCTATTAAAGTAGAATCTATCAAGCCTGTAATAAATCCTCTTATTTAACTGTTGATAATTACACCAAGTGTACCACACAGAATTGAGATGGTCTTTTCTACCAACAATGGGGTCTACCAAGTTCAGTTTATTGATCATCATGTCCCACTGAGTTCTCCAAACCCTTCCATTCAAACTTGTTACCCCCCTTCTTGTCACAGGCATGCTCAATCATATTAAAATCCCCTCCCAGGATCCAAGGAATGTCTTCCATCCCTGTAAACCAGTTCCATAATTCTCCTCTCTCCCTATAGTCATTAGGAGCATAAACAGAACAAATACCAAATTTTTGGCCATCAATCTGAAGTTAAACCCATACTGCCCTAACACAAGGGGATTGTCCCCAATTGATAACTTTGTTAGCCTATTTTGGGCTAAGTAATATGGCAGTTCCACCCTTCCCCTTGGTATGATTGGTAAAGAAGGGGGAAGCCTCTCTCCAAATGCACTTAAGGCCAATCTGCAAGGTGAATCTTGTAGCTTTCAATTCTTGTAGAAGGAGGCAATTTGTATCCTTGTGACTATTGAGAAACCTCTTAATGATATATTTTCTATTAGGGGCTTCTAATCCCTTGATGTTCCATGAAATTGTTTTTAGCATAATAAAGATTATTGAGAGCTATCCAAAGAGGGCTTAAAACCCTCAAAGCATTTGGGCCAGTCCTCCTTGTTTGTGATATTGCTAGCATCAAAGGCAATAAAGGAACATGGTCTTCCTCTTTTCCTCCTAGTTTCAGAGAGTTGTTCAGGTCCCATAGATTCTTTCCTCAAGGGTGAGTCCTTGTGACTCTTAGGGGACTGCTTCCTCCTATTTTTCCTACCTTTCACCAGAGAGAGGTCATGTGGGGTGGAAAGAGAGCCTTGCTGAAAAATAGAGCAACCTGGGGTGAATGGTTCTTTATTGAGCCCACATTCCTAAGATGTGGATTGCTCTACCTTCAAGATAGGGGTAGACTGGTCAAGAAAACAAGGGGTGCCACTATCAGTGTTTCCCATAGGTGCCTCCTCTTCATTGGTAATACTCAATATCTCATCCCAAGATACATAAGGAGAGCCACTAATACAATCAAGTTCCCTAGGAAGATCCCTAGAGACCACCACCATTTTGCCTTGTTCATAGGGAATGACAGTAGCATCTTTTGTAGAATTAACCACCCTACCCAAATCTTCTAAGTAGGGCATATGCCAAGCGGAAGATTCCAGATCCAGTTTTTACTGATTAAGAGCATGTGTAAGAACTTCTCTGGCCTCAGTGGCCTTTTTTAATTTTTCAAGAACAATCTATTGAGCATTAAGAGATATCGAACCTTTAGAAGAGCCAAAGAGATCAGGAAGACCAGGGGGAATGAAGGGGGGGGGTGAATCAGTAAGAAGGGCATCATTGAGGGTAGCTTGGTACAAGGAAATAGAATTGGCCATAGAGGGGGTAGGGAAGGAGGGAGGGGGGGCAAGAGGAGGCAAAGAGGGAGGAGGTGGAGGGGGGGGACAAGGGCGGAAGGGGGAGATGAAGGAGGGAAAGAGGAAGAGGACGGAGGAGGAGCAAGGAGATCAATCAAAGGTTCAACGGAAGGTGGTCCAGGGACAAAAGATTTACCTTTATAGGGTTTCTTAGAATGTCTGGGGCACCTGCTTTTAAAATAACCACTCTGCTTACAATAATGGCAGGCATCAATACCTCCTAAATATTCAACAGGGTAGCTAACTGTTTTAGAATCAAGATTAATGTCAATAATAGTAGGGTAATCAACACCTGGTTTTAGGGCAATAAGCAGTCGAGCATCAAGGTGAGGGAGCACTGTGGGGGAGGAGTCAATTTTAATGACTTTACCCAATGGTTCAATAATTTTATCTACACACGACCAAAGAAAGGGAGGGATATTTTTAACTGTAATCCATTTGGGGCTCGAAAGGGCCAGAATCTCATCATTACATGACTCAGGGTCCCAACTAATAGCCCTGAAAGTTGACTTCCCTACTGTCCAGTATTGTTTATCAACTATTTTATTTTGGGTTTCCTTCTTATTGAAAAAAATTAAGAAAATCCCTCTTTGTATCATTCTACAAAATAAAAATTGGAACCCTAATTTATTAACCCATACATCTTGCAGCCATTTGTTAAGGAATTGACGAGATGGGACTTTGTTAATATCAAAGGCGGCAAAAAAAATGGCCGTATCTCTAAGCCTATTAATCTCAAAAGAAATAGCAACGTTCATAGAATCATTAGGTTTAATGGTGATGCGATCGGCAAGAGGAAGAACCTCACCTTTTTCTCCTAAGGGATGGGCGCCATCATCCTTGTTCTGCTCTAGAAGGAACCTTGCATCCACGGGAAGAGGACACGCTCTGCTCGCCATCACCTAGCTGAAAGTCTTCTTCCTTGGCCTCTCTACTTCGGGGGCATTACCAACCGTCTGCTATTTAAAACCACTATCGAAAGCTTTATTTCCCTCCATAAATAAGGGAGCGGGGAGAGAAAACAACACGAGGGTAGCCTAGCAGTGCTAGGACACCCTTGCACACTCGGGCGGTCTGCAACCAGCAAGAACACTGGGGTTCGTGCCCTAGTTGCAAAGCGTGCTGAGATGTCTTTAATTTATTTTATTTTTTAAAGTTTTAAAATATTAAATATTTTTATATATAAATATATATATATATATATTAAAATATTGTTTTGTATTTTTTTTTTATATATGCTTAGAGGAAGTATCTTATTTGGGTAAAGGATAAAATAATATTTAATTTGGAAAATTTTGGAAATAAACATATTTATTGTGTGGTAAATTTTAAATAATATATTATTCAGGAATATATTATTTGAGAAATTAAATGATAATAGGTTATCTGGAAATTTTAGAAATGAAATAATATAGTAATTGAGTAATTGGAAAGTGGAATATTATATCATTGGGTATTTTGGTAATTTAAATGATATACTATTGGAAATATTGGAAATTAAATAATGTATTATTTGGAAATATTGGGAATTAAATAATGTATTGTTTGGAAAATTGGTAAGTAAATGATATTTTCGTTTAGTAAAATAAATTGCTTAATTTATATTTTTCTCTGTATTGGGAAATAGGCAAAATTGTACTATTGCAATTGTGGTATTGAATTTATCTTGTAATGCTGATTTTTCTGTTATTGTATTTTGAAAACTTAGATCCTTTAGAAAACTGGATCGATTGTTGTGTGTAAACAATAGGAAAGAAGATTGTCTTTTCCAATCTATGCCTATGCATGTTTAATTTTCTATATTTGCATTTGCTTAAGAAATGGCAAGTCTTTGATTTTGTTTTGTTGGACACTGTTGTATGATTGTTTTGGGTACCTGCTTATGTCCTTGATCTTGAGTTTTGACTGTTTTCTTGTGATGGTGTTGTAACCGGTCATGTCCTTTATGCAGGTGTCGAATGTTGATTCGTGGTTGACCATATCTAGTCAGGTCTCTAGTTAGAGTACCATCAGTCAGTGCACCTCATATGAAACCTTGTTTGACCAAGTAGGTATTCCTATCGTGTCGAACTCTGTTTAC
Organism: Cryptomeria japonica; assembly: GCF_030272615.1. Lineage (NCBI taxonomy): Eukaryota > Viridiplantae > Streptophyta > Pinopsida > Cupressales > Cupressaceae > Cryptomeria > Cryptomeria japonica. The sequence goes on along the minus strand of NC_081414.1, from coordinate 517,304,336 downwards.
TTGATCTTGTGTATTCCTTGGTTTAGGAGTTCGTTTGAGTATAGTCTAGTGTCATTTGGGAAAGTGGCTTTCGATTGGGAGCCGTGCCCAAAGTGGTTGCTAAGTAACCCATCGAAAGTGTGTCTAAATAAGTGATAATCTAATAACATATTAGAGAGCTAGTTAATGAATCAATAAGTAAGATAATTGTGCCTCACGCATGGGATGAGTGCTAGCATAGACTCAGCATGCAGTGAAAAGGCCTGAAATGGCAAACCATCAACCTTGTCTTCACGAAAGGTTGTGTTGGGTCCACATGAGGCTTGGATGGGCCAGAGTTTTTGAATAGGTTCTCAAGGTAAACCAGTGGATGGGGCCGGAACCTATGAAGACCTACCATGGTAACCATACCAGGTTATGTGATGACACTTGTCCCTTGTGTTCGCTAGTGTGTTATTTTGTTGTCTTGATAGGAGCATTGGTGAGGAGTCATCCTGATGTTTATGCCCTCATGAGAACCTAATATCATGTTAGACCTTGGGTAGTGAAGATTTAGTTTCACTGATGCTCTAGTTGATCTTTTGTAATTACTTCTTATTATGTTCAATTGGATCCTTTCCTATTGAGGGATCATTCATGTATTTATTTGACCAATGGGGTCGTATGTATTATTGGTTATGTTCACCTTTATGGTAGGATTGTAAATGATGTGAACCTTATGTATTCTTCTCTATTATTTAATTATCAGAGGTGTCTTGCAGTTGAGCAGAACCGGAGATGTAGCCCACTAGGGGTGAACTCCGAGATCATTTTGGTGTTATGTGGTGTTTTACATTCTTATGTTTCCATTTAATTTAGCATGTATGGATGGCATTATGTTAGTATATATAATTTGGATTAGATAAAGTTAATCTTAAATGCATGTATGTAGTCATCTTATTAAATGCAGTAAATTGGACCATGAAGAATTTAGATTTGAATAATGGAATGTATTCAGTTATTGATTATGCAATTAAGTATGCATGGAAAGTATTCATTAGTTTATGATGAAATTAAAGTACGTTATGAAATTAGATGCATGGCATATGTTTAATGTAAGATTGTATGTAATGCTTGGTTAAATTTTATTGGATGAACTTAATCATGTCACCTATACTTTTAACCTCAATGGATGAACCTTATCATGCGATCTATATTTTTATCTTACCAAAATAAATTATCCTTGTTTAAGTATTATCTTGTCATTAAGTTAATCAACTTAATTGGATTAATTAACACGAGTTGAGTTAAATGTTGAATTAAGTAATCATGTTGGGAAACTCTTTAGGTGTTATTTAGTTTTCCATTGTAGTATCTAAACTTATGATAACTCATTATACCATTGTGTTGTGTTTAATTTTAAAAAAAATTATTTGCACTCTATTCTTGTGTTTTATCTTAATCCCTTCGAGGTTTCCTGGTGGGGCATTACCTTTGGTATCAGAGCTAGGTTGTGAACACTAGGATCTCTGGTGTTGCTTGTGCCCTTAGTTTGTGTGGGGTGTATCAACCTTATGTTGTATGTTTGTCCTCCTTTTGTATGCATGTGATTGAGGCATAGTATCTTGAAGATCTTAAGTACTCATGTTTTGTTCTTTTGCGTATTCCTTCGAGCAATCCTTTATTGTGTGTAACGTGTGTGTTCACACCTTGCTTTCACCTTCTTGATGTTGGTGCTTTTTGAGTGATTATATGTGGTTGTCTTAAATCTAAAAGTACGAAATATGCTTGTTTTAAGAGTATGATCTAGCTTAGTGTTGTCCACTTGAAGAACTTGTATGGTAAATGTTGTATGCTTATTTTGTAGAAAATTGAATGATTATCACCCTTCCTCCTCTTTCACTCTAGAAATTAAAATGTTTGTTATACGTGTATCTATCTTTTATGTGAATTTTCTAATTGCAAGAGAAAGGTTGTGACTTCTTGAACCCTTGTGTGAACCTTATGATGCTTCTATGTTTTTAGATAATAAAAGGACTATGGGTTTGAAAGATCATAATGGTTATTGGGAGGAAAATTTTTATGTTTTTGTAAGAGAATTCTTCATGTGTATTGTAGGAGTAACATAATGGAAATTCTACCTTAAGTAATGTGCATTAGTATGTGAATAGTTGTTATGTGAAACTGCTTTGTTGGTAAAAGATGTATAAAAAGGGAACATGTTATAGTGGCTAAGAGAGTGTGTTAATGTGTCCCATAAAAGATTGCTTATATGTTTCATTAAACCAATTTGATTGAGGACCTATTTTAACAATGCTATATTGAACTTGCTTTTGGATATATATAATTGACTTAGTTTGGTTAGAAAGTACAAATGAAAAGCTTATTTGATGTGCATGCATTAATATGTATTGCTTGGTTGAAAGCTCCTCATTTACATTCTTATCATATTTTGATTTTCAATGATAGGTTGCAGATTATGATATGTTTTGTATTGAATTAAGAGTAGTGAATGTTTGCAAGAGGTCTTGTATTATCGAACAGATTGTCTGACTTGATCTCTGTTGTTTGAAAAAAACTAGAACATTATGTTGCAACCATAATAATTGGAATGTCATGTTAGGCTATTGGCACTCTTCTAAAAATGATAGTAAAATAAAAACCATACTATTAAAAGGATAGACTTATAGTGAGAAATTTTAGCATGTTGTGTGATCTTGTTAAATCTTGTGCTTATGTAAGAAATGGGTTGTCTATCAAACTCTCTTTCCCTTCTCGTTTCCTAGATTATAAGATTTTTAGAAATGCTACTAAGGAATGCATCGATTTAAATAGAATGTTTATAAAACATGTGAAATTGCATTCTTGCATTTTGTCTTCATATTGAAAAATGAAAGTCTTATGCTTTGGAAAGAAATTTGCATGTTAGTAATGTAAATATGAATGCTTAGAGGAATTAGTGGAAGATATAGGGCCTGCTCCTCTTTATGTCCCTACCAAGCTAAATGGTCAAACTATCACAAGTGTGATGGTTGACCCATCAAGCATATTCAACATTATCACAGAGGAGACTCTCTTTGTGAACACTTGGCATACGCTAGCATATGATGAGTGTTGTTCAACCTTGAGGATACATGATGGGTTCTCTATTCGCCCCTTGGGTAGTATCACCTTGACGGTCCTCGTAGGTCCTAAGGCGGTCTCTTCCATGTTTGTAATCATTCCCAAAACGGACCTCTTTAGAGTTAAGCTCATCATTCCTTAGTTGATTTCTATGGAGGTGGTTCCTTTGATTGTCCATAAATGTCTTAAGTTTTCCTATGAGGGCACGGTGCATGTCATCCAAGAAACTAGATACTGACCCTTAATTGCCTGTGGGGATTTTTTGTTGGACCACTTTTGGCCTGCTCTAGTGGGGCCCATGCTTCCCTGGGGTGATTTGATGTACTATTCTTACTATTAGTATAAGACAAGGGAGTCAACACCTCAATCTATGCAACCTAGTGTTTCATTGTCACCTCCTACATCGACTCCTCCTCCATTTTTTTCGGTCTTGGAGCGGGTAGTTCTCCATGTCTCCTCATCACTAGGGGCCAAGGCTAAGCCTCCTCCCTTGAATAGACCTCCTCATCCACTTAGGACCGCACAACCTCTAGTGGTGTCTACTATTATTACAACTGTATCTAGCACAACCAAGGAAAAGGCACCCATGTTGTCAAAGTTTGTGGCCCACCCTCCCTTCGAGCTCCCAATCATGGTTGATATATCTTGGCCCCCTCGTTATAGGAAAGGGAAGATCTCTTCTCATATTCATTTGTTCTTGCTCGCTCCTATTTCATAGCCTATGATGGCACCCTCTATTCACCCTGTCGCTCCTCGAGTGAAATGAAGTAGGGCGCTCATTGCTATGAATGTGGTGCCTCTCTAGGATATACCTCATGTTTCATTGACTGGGCCTTCTCTTGTCCTTGACATGGTTCCATAGGCCTCTCCTATGGAGCATGATGCTCCTAAATCCTCTTGGGATTTGGTTGGTGGTCCTCACCTTCATCAAAATTAGCATGTGCATGAACATAAATTCTTTTGACAATTCAAAGATCAAGAGCGGGATGCCACTTTTTAGTCTATTGGGGCATCCTCAGCACCTGGCTCCATTGCCTCAACTCCTGCTTTGTCTAATGCTCTTGTTCCTACATCTTCTTTAGTTTTTCTTCCATCTACTTCAGGGCCTGTCGATGAACCTCCCCCTAGGCAGGTGCAAGTTTTCATTGCTCCTTCTTTGGAGCTGCCTCTTATCACTTCTTTGTTGGATATACCTCCCTTGTCTTGGCCTCTTTATATGTTTCACACACAAGTGGTTCCTAGTGCACCTTTGTTTTCCCCACCTATTTTACAGTCACTTCAGCATTCGAGCTTTCATAGGGTCCTTCAACCTACTACGGTTGATAGGAGACCTGACACTCCTGTCTTGTGTGAACGCAAGTTTGAGCAAGGCCCCATCTTGGAGTTTTGATGATGCAAATCCTCGCAGGCATGCTCCTCATCCCTTACTCTACAGGTCTTCATGCTTGGTGGTTTTCCTATATCTGTATGCATGATCGAGAAGGCCCTACCTTCTCCTAAGTTTTTCACTACCCCTCTTCCAAAGGTTGGCAGTCCTGTTCTTTTTTCATCTTCTCTAATTTATTCACCTACTTCCTACATGGAGACCTGAATGTTTGACTCCTTGGAGGACATCCCAGCCTTGTCTACGATCTTCACATGATTGTTGACCCTCACCTCCTCTGAGCCTATAGACAAAGACATCATTGTTGTTTTGTCTCTTTCTCTCGCTATTGGTAAGGCACCCAGTGCAGCCCTTGTGATTGTCCCTCTTTGAGCTCATCTCCCTTCTCCCTATGATCTAGATTTGGAAGATGATGATTTCCTAGGGGATGATGACCTCTTAAGGGAAAACCCTTAGGATTTTTATCTTTTCTCTATATCTATTTGCATGTGTGTGTGATTGTGTTCCCCTATGCTTTTTTTCTCTATTTCTTCCCTCCCAAAGGACTCAGGTTACTTTGTAGGTACTTGGATATGGGAGGTTGACCATCTTTATTTGTTGTGCTCTCTTGCAAGACTCAAGTTACCCAGTAGGTGTTTATATATAAGGGATTTTTTGTCATACACATTCCTCTATTTGTTTGTCTACTTCTTCTACTTTTCGTATCTTGATTTTTAATAGTCGAGAAAGATGCAAAGCATTGGGGGAATTCTTTGCCTTCTTCCATGTTGACCCGAATTTTTATATTATCTTTGTCTTCATGTGCTCTTCTTTAGATCCGAGAAATTTAGCGCTATGATGACAATACCCATCTCGTAGTTGTGTTACATATCTTTTCTTACTACTATGGGTTCTAATGCCAGACTATCAGATCCCCTTGTCCTCTTGCATTTCATTGCTGATGTTGTGGATATTTATGTGTCACCCCCTAATGGTGGCATTCCATGAAAACATCATGGGGGGCCATCACATCTACATTTATCTTTTTAGCTTTTGTATCAGTATCCTTTATCGATTGTTTTTTTTCATGTTGCCTAGGTGGGAGCCAAACCACTTGATCTTTTTTTCCCAAGCTCACTTAGGTGGGGGCCATACCACTTGATCTTTTCATTTTCCAAGATCACCCACATAGGGGCCAAACCATTATTGATCTATCTCTCTTGTTTACCTTTGTAGGGGCCAATCTACTACTTACCAAATTTATCTACCCTATTGCATGGTTGTCTAGTGTAGCACTACCCATACTGGCAAATCTATCTCTTATCTGCCCTATTGCATGGCTATCTAGCATATCGCTACCCATGATGCCAATTATCACGCCCTATCGTATGGCTATCTAGCATAACACATCTTTCTACCCATAATAGTGTATCTCATATCTCGGAAATCACTTATCTCATATGTTTTCATAACTAGGGGCTTTCCTCCAAAGCAAGGCTCATTTTTGTTACTCTATCATATATATCATTTATCTGTATCTTTTATGTTATCATTTTACATGTTAGTCTATAGCTAGCATGTTTGTGATGTATTAATTAGAAATATCTATTCCAAATATCATTTGTATCTCGTTGGGGCAACCTCGTCTAATCAACAAAAATTTCCTCCCTATCATGACTTTCTTTTTCTTTATCTTCCTCTACTTTAGGTTCGCATCCCTTGGAAAAGGCATCCTCGCTAAAGTGGGGTAAAATGTAATATCAAAAATCTCACCCCTTGCAATTAATGTGACAAATGGCACCTTCCTCTAGCTCATCGGAGGTCGGGTTTTGCCACCTTGTCCTTTTGTCCACTCAAATTATCCCTATCAGCTTCAGGTGAAAAAATTACCAACTTTGCCAACCTGTCACCTTCGAGGACTAAGGTGTGGTGCAGAGACATCCACATGATGCACTAGCATCCTGTGACTCTAACATTCCACAGGTGGTTGCTTGAGCGTTATGACTGCACCTGGAAGTAATTGTAACACCTCTGCATGTACCCACTGACATCCAGTTTCCTTCTAGGGCCTTAATCTTCCATTTTCAAAGGCATTTTGAGGGATTCTCTTGGAAAGTTGATAGTCTTTGGTAGGTTGGAGCTCTCGGCGATCTTTTGGACAATTTCTACAACTCAAGGCACCATTATTGTAGCTCTTCAAAGGACATACACTATCATATTCACAAAGCATTATGAAAGGGGAGTTCTCTTATCCTCCTTTTCCATTTTGCATATTTTTTTCCATTATCTTATTCCATTTCCAATTATCTTTATCGCTTTATTATTCTCATGGCTTCTTGGGTTGTCTGTGGAGGTGGAAACACCAGAATGGGGGTCTGACTTAGGAAGGCTCCAAAACACATCCCCCAACATTTTCTCTCTTGCATGTGTGTAGGTACGTCATCACGAGGAAGAAATTATCTTGTGGGAAGCTTCATAGTGTGTCCACTTTGTAACATTTCCTTATTTTCCTTTTATTTTCTTATTATGTTTCATAACCCACACTTTTATCATTTCAATATTATTTAACTGTTTTGCAAGTTTTGTTAGTGCATCCAAAGCTTTTTGCTCAAACTTTGTTCTCTGTTTGTATAAGATGACAATGGGCCACATTGGTGTCCCAGCTTCGTGCACCCATCTAGAGGACAAAGGCTCAACAAAGCCATCTAGAGACTCCTCTTGACTTTTTGACGCTTCAATTTGATTATGTTATTCTATGGCTCATCTTAGCTCCAGTTCAAGGAGGTATCCAAGGGATAGTTTGTTCTCAAGGATTCGTCATCCTTGAGGTAGAAAATTTCCTCTATTACACGACTATAGATTTTGATCCATAGACTAAGGATAATGGAGTGGCACTTGTTGGGGTGTGAATGTTGATTTTGTATGCCCATAATGCAAGATTCAGTTGAAGGTGCCAATCACAACTAACATCATTAACAGTTTTCTTGAGGATTTTGAGGATTGTTTTGTTTGATGCCTCATCTTGATCATTTCTCTAGGGATAGTAGGGGGTTGCAAAATGGTTTTGGATGTGTTATTTTCCACAGAGGTCATGAACATCTTGATTCTTGAAGGGGTAGCCATCACCTATGACAATAGATAATGAGACTCTATATTGGCATATGGTATAGTTGAGCAAGAACTTGGTGATCTATTTATCGATGATGTAAGGGAAATTGATTCTACCTACTTTTTAAAATACTCAATAGCAATGAGGATAGATTTGTGTCTAGTAGAGGAGGTTGGATTGATTTTATTAATGGGGTCGATTCTCCATTGAGATAATTGTTGTGGATATGTTATGGGCTGCAATTCCTGAGTTAGTGCATGTATTGGGTCCCCATATATCTAGCATTGATGACATTTTTGAATGAATTTATAAGCATATTTTTTCATTGTTGGCTAATAATATCTAATTTGCATGAGCTTCTTTGTTAGGGATAGGCCACTAGAATGGGTGTCATAGATACCATCATGTACTTCCTTTAAATTCATTTGTGCTTCCATTGAATTGAGACATCTAAGGAGAGTTCTACCTAAAAATTTTCTAGTATAGGGTATCAATGATGATAATATATTTGGTAGCTTGTCAGATAAGGGTTTTTTGCTAGTTTCTAGATAAGTCAAAGGAAAGGTACTAGTCATGGAGATAGGCATAAACTTTTTTGTACTAGGGAGAATCAAGACCAACAATCTCACACACACAAATATAATGGGGAATATCGAATGCTTGGATAATTAACTATTCTACCAAGAACTCATAGTGTTTTACATTATTGGGGCAAATAATGAGCAAAGATCCTATGGTAGCCATTGCATCGAAAACTTTGTTTTGAATCCTTAGAATGTTCAAACACAATGTTGTCAAACTATTTCTTGAAGTCATCCACTATTCACTTTTAAGGAAAGACTTTTTTATCATTTGTGAGAATCATCATTGACCTATTTGACCATAAGTTGGAAATCATCATAGACACGCATATATTTGGTTTTCCATTGGATTTTATGTGAAGACCAATGATAAGAGCTTCACATTTTCTATATTACCACTCCTTGAGCTATGACATCATTTGTATTGTGTATGTGAGGTCTTGACATGTTATTATGATAATTTATATATGTATCCATGTAGATGCATCTGATGATTGGCTTCTTAATTTGCATTGAAGTTGATAGTTTTAGTATTGTTGCTTGGCACGTCCCTTCTCGAGTGTAAGGAATTGATGGCTCTTGATATGAGAAAGTGTTATGGATGTTGGAATACATATGGTAATCTTGGAATATATGCTTTGTATCTTCTTATTTGATTGCCTACCATTGTGAGATCAAGTGCATCCGTTCTCTTGGTAGTGGGACCAATTTAGTATGCCTTGTATATGGTTGATAAATTACATTGTGCAAAAGAGACGTTTGATGTTATTGAGCATGTGGAAAGTGATTAATTATATTGTGTTTTATTTGTATACCACATTTGATTGAATTTGATGACCCCTAGGACTAGATATTAGAGTGGGTCATGGAGTCACTCTCATTGGGGGTTAGGGACCAAAGTGACTGCCAAGGTAACTCGACAAGTGATAGCATAATTAAAACTTGGGTTGGTTTTAAACATTAATGAAAGATAATTGGATGCCTTTTGCATGCCTTAAGTTCTAGTATGAAGCTGAGAATATATTGGGAAGGCTTTGTCACCCATGGGAATCTAGCATTAATGAGTCTCCACATCGATATGAGAGGAACGCTTGGTTCTGTTTGGTACCATTCCTTTGAGAACACATGATGAAACTCCCTATTTTTAGCACCATAGTATCTAGGTCTTGATAGTTTAGTAGCACCCTATGGATTTATTTTTGCTTGATTTTTTGGCTTTCTCATTGTGGTTTGTGTCTTATGGGGATTTGGTGTTGCTCTTTTGGGAACCTCCTTGTCCTTATTGTTGTCAATTGAGGATGCTCTATTAGAAATTGCAAGGGTTAGTAGAAGCCAATTAATCATGCTATGTATTTCAATATTTACTTTTTTACTGGTAATGAAAAGATAGCTACAATAGCTAGTATGTCAATTACATTAGGTCTAGTTAAATATAAATTAATTAAGTCAAAACTAATCATAATTCAATCACTCTAAATTATCATCACAAACTCATAATGAGTCCAGGAACCCATTATTACCACCCTAAGAGATAACATTGTCAATATCCATTATCTTTCCAACGGTTGTATTTGCATGCATATGAGGGAGTATCCTAAAACCTAATTTAATAATTGAAGGGAAAAAAACATCTCATAATATTAGTTGAGATTTGTATACCAATAAGATACAATTTTGGTACTGCTAATAGGTTACCCTGTCATGCACACATAGTTGTAAGATATGTATTTGGTTGTATTAAGTCACATAATTTCCAGTGAATAGTCTAAAATCTTTATTAATATATAAGAAGAACAAGTATGTGAATATTAACCTACATTAAATAAGAAATGAATTATAAATAGATTGCACCTATAGGCATACTAGTAAATGTAGTAAGAGAAAGAGTATGTATTCAATAAGGGTGCAATAATGGCACACAATTGTCTGCATGCAAAATGGAATAAAGGCATGTTAAGAGTATGCATGTTTGGTGCTTATATGATTTCCTATAATAATTGTAAAGTAATAAATGGATCGCTTATTCTATCATACTTGTTCTGCCTTATATAAGTAAATGTTAGTTGTTTAGTGAGATTAGTTGAGCGTAAATACTTATTTAAAAATTCCATAATTTCAAAGCTAAATCCTTCTACTTTATATCAACAAGATGGAAATAACTAGGTATGTTTTTTGATTTCTTCAATACAATGTGTGTGAGTTAGAGTGTTATCACCCCAATGCAGAGAAAACATGGTCTTAGCCATTGTCATCTTTACTAGGTTAAATAGAACATAAGACTATATAAGTTACAAGTTGAGTGGGTGGTGAACAATGACTACACATTCAATGTGCTTTGTAATTTATAAAACCTTTGGTCAAGGTGGTGTAGGGTTTTGCATGCACCTGGTAGTTCACTTGAACCAGATGCATTAGTTAGAGGGTCATGCTATCTAGGAGGAACATATAGTGTGTGATTGGCTAGAGTCATGTAGATTTATAAACACTAGGCTCAAATGGAAATTAGGTATGGTCTTGTATCTGCACCCTCATGAAGGGTAGGGCCACTTCTGTAAGATGAGCAAGGGACCAATAGGTTTGTGGTTGGAGGAAAAGTGCCCTTATGATACTCTCCCTCATGCACAATAATCCAAGACTTGTAAAATAATTCCAAATTGGCAAGAAAACTTTTGTAAACTCTAAATATTCCTTAATTATTGCATAATGTTTATCTTAGATAAAAAATATAAGTAAACTTATTTGCTTCATGCAAATCATTCAATTGATTTGTAATAATTATTTGTTATCTCTTGTTAAAAATAGTTTAAAATGTAAAATAAAAAAATTGTTCATGCAATAAATAGAATTTCTTTTTATGTAATTTGAATAAAATTTCCTTAGAATTTTTCTTTCATTGTAAGATAGCTTGTTACATGAAGCTTACCTCTAGGTCACAAGGGCTTCACTGTCTAGGAAATACTATGTCATGTGCATTCATATTGGGGGGTTCAATTTCTCGAAAAATAAGCTCTATATATTGCATATTTGGTGAAAATAGGGGGTTTTTTAATTCGGGTTGTGAAAAAATACAATATATGGTCAAAATAGGGGAGTTTTTAATTTGAATTGTGTATTGGGAGGGGTTGACAAAAAAGGATTTTAGGGCAATATTTTTTTAAATAGGGGGATTATTTAATATGCCATGAACCCATGTGCTATAACCTAGGTTCACTAAGTGAAGCCACTATGCTCTAGGTTCAACTTTTGAAGATAAAAGCTTTCACTCTTGCTTTTATTTTTTTTAGATATCACATTGAAGGGTTTTTGAGTTGGCCTTATTTTTTCTCTCCTTCTACATCCATAACCTTCCTATATCTTTATAAATTTTCCATGGTTCTTCCTATTTCCTTTGGTTGCAATGTATCTCCCCTCATTTGTTGTCCCCTCCAAACTATGCATGGCATGTGAAATTTAGTCCTCTAAAGTTTAATTTTAGCCCTACTTTTAGTAACTATAGTCACCTTTTAATGTTCCTTTTTCAATTCCCGTTCGCCAAAGTTAAATTTAGCCTTTATATTCAAATGGTAAGTTTTTACTCAAATATCTTTCTTTATATTTTTATAGCAGATGGTGTACCACTACATGCTCTATTAGTCCCTTATAATGATCACTAACTTCAACACAATCTTAGCCTAAAATAGCTCCCACTATATTTGGGAATTAACTCAATATTAAAGAAAATCATCAATGTAATAAAAAATAATTTCTTAAATTCTTTTTAAACGTCTTTAAATTTGAAAGAATTTAATCTTGAAAATAATAAGGGTTATGGTAATTTTTTAGGACTACTTTTTAGTATTTTTTAATTTTGATCCATGATTGAAATCCCATAAGGGGGTTGAATAAGGAAAACTCCCCCTTTAATTCTGGTAGGGGTACCATTAACAAAATTGTGATTATATGATAGTTTTTGAAAAATCTATAGAGTATAAGAGAGTTATAGAAATATACCGTGGCTTAATTGTGATGATTCAACCCCTCTTAAATTTTTAGATCCTCATTTGACAAAGATAAGGTTCCCCTAGGTACTTGTGGCTACCTTATTGATTATTAGAAGTATACTAGGTCATCTAATATGATGCAAGTTGTCCACTTGAGCCCTAATTTTTTTCATATCAATATCAGAGGTCCACAAAACAATCTTAATTCAACCATGCTTAAAAACTAAACATTTATTGTGTGATTATGTTCTATTTTTATCCTTTCATCATATCTTTTTTTAAATCAAAATAAGGACTTGAAGATTTCAAATGGTTACTAGATCTATCCATTATAGATCAAGGCCTATTTTTTTTCGATGGTTCCTCTTACTATAAAATAACATTTCTAACACTTCATATGGTTTTCTTTGCTCCAAACTATTGGTGTAAATAGCACCATCACATAACTAGTTAGTAGTTATCCACTTCCTAGGGTGGCCTATTCATATTTATTTAAGTTTATTTAAAGGTTATTTTGAGATTTGTCTCACCTAATTATGGTTGAGACATGTGTCTCACCAAGTGAGAATCCTCTTGCAAACACTTATGCCACTTTCCTATACACTTATCAAGTGTGCTCATAAGTGTAACATATATGTAGCATTAGTTAGTGGTCATTCTCTGTCTTCTCACTTCACTTGCTTGACTATATAAACAATCCTTCTATGTAAATTTGTGTAGTGATTGGAAATGGGGTTCACTATTCTAAACATGCAAACTAGGAATCAAAATTCATTCACATCAACTCACATTGGGAAAATAAACAATAAGCCCAACTATAAACTCTTGGAAGAGTTGATCACAATGATTGGTTACTTCCTTGTAGTGTTGTGATATGAATTGATAAGATAGAATGATGAAATATAATAACTAGGTCTAATGATGCAAAATTGATAGTAATCAACATAATTATTAAGCTATATGATAGATATACAGACTTTGAGAGTAGATCCGAAAACAAGGATTAGAAAGGACTACAATTTTAGCCTAAATTACTAGACTATGTCAATAAGAAACCTAGTCCTAGAGGTGTCTAATAAAAATATTGAGAACATATTTCAGATTAGGATGTTGCTAAAATATCTCCCTAAAATTTTGTTGGAAAAGTGTCAAACACTGACAAAATTTGCCACTATCCAAGGTTTTTTTCTCCTTTAAAGTCTAGATCTCTTTATCCCAGTCTACACATTTTGAATGTATAATCTTTCTCTATCAAATTTGAAACCTACACACACGAGAGAGAAAAATGGTGGTGTATGTATAGGATTTTTCCTAGATCAAACCTTAGGTTAGAAATAACCCTATAATGATGATAAATAGAAAAAGGACAACCTACCCTTGCAAGGTAGAGGCTAGATCTAAAATAAAAATACTAAATTGAAATATTATACCTTTTTTAATGAATCTCCTTGCCTTAAATTCTTCATGAAAGGTTGATATTTCTAGGTGGAATATCATGCATGCCTTCACATAAACTTGCTCACTAATGCTATCTTAAATACATAAAAATAGGAATACTTGACCTCTCCTTCACTTCCATGAAGATTATTTATTGCTTTCTTAATTGGATTTGAATTTCTCTTTAGAAAATGTGATTGAGAGATGTTTCAAATGAGGAGATAAGAGTTTATATTATAATCAACCTCACAAAATGTGTTAAATTTTTTGAACAAGGTCGACATTGTTTAAGTAAAACTGGGCATGATAAAGGGAAAGGAAGGAGAAACACCAAAGTGAGATCCAAAGGAGTATGTAATTATATGAGGATACAATTTATGAAACTACAATTTTAATAAATTCTTGTGTAATATCATTCCTAGATTGTTTCTTCTCATTGTTTGTGGAAACAATTTTCTAGTTTTTACTTGAAGATATTGAGAACATTAATATGGTATTAGAGTCATCAAGACTTCTCCTATTATGAGAAATTTCTCATTATTTATAAATAAGAGTTTGATATATTCTATAAGTTAATTTTAGAAATGAGAAGTGTATTCAATCTTCTAAGTTTATAGGTTGTTGTGTGTTTGTTTCTTGGTATGTAGAGTAGCCATGGGTACTTATCCAAGTGCAAGTGTGATCTCTATTAAGGGGTCAAGCTATTTTTAGCACCTGCATGTTTTCTTGCAGCCCATATTATTAGCAATGTGTTATAAAGAACAAATTAATGCCTAAGAAAAACCTCCATTTCTACTTTTTGGCATAACATTTGAGGATGGTTAAGCACCAACAAAGAAGGTAATTGTTGGTGTGTCAATTTTATGTGCTAATTTTTTTCAACTATCCATTGGTAAAAGTCTTGTAAAAGTTTTTTTTATAGGTAAAAGAAATTTCAATAGCACAAAACATTCAACTCATATAATGTGCATTGAAGAGATTCTCTTGTCACACCACATCCTGTTCCATTAGTTATCCAATGCCTCCAACACACCTTGAACTATTTGTTCATCCCACCTATGTGGTTTCAATAAGAATTCTTCCCAATAGTAGTGTTATTTTTACAATAAGATTATGTTTTATTCTATAAATTAGCACTCCACGTGGCCTCATTTTCTCTCTACAAGGCCCCATGAACTTGATCTTGTGCAACGAATGAATAGTTTTGGATTGTCTTCAAATCTACGCCACCATTTTGGTCAACATAGGTGACCATTTGCATCTCTACCTCGAAAACATGCGCAAGTACATCTCAACAATAGTCCTTCCAACCAACATATTCATTCAATTCCATGCCTCTTCAAAATATTTTTTTTAGGTGTAATATTCTCCAATAGCACCTCAAATTTGGGTGTAGATCCCCATCTAAAATTCATCAATAAATTTGTATTCTTCCTTGACGCAGACACCTTTATTAGCATTTATTGAATCTCTAACATGTATTGCTAATATTAGTTGTCAAAATTTCTATCAAAGACATTTGTTAAGTGTTAGAGTGTTTGTGAAGGTGGAGTGATCACTTTTGTTTGACATTAAAATGCTTATGAAGGGGGTGCTTTTTCATTTTGTCATAACTTGCTAATGAAGAGTCAAAATTTGACATCTAAATAGTTATTGGAAATATTACTTCATGTTGGTTCATGGTTGGAAGGCTAGGTTATATCTCTCCATAGAGAATTTTTTATCATTTTATATAGATGCAATTAAAAATAGGCCATTTAATAGGAAATTGATTGTTAGATAACTTTTAAATGGTGGCTCAAAATTGAACACCATTTTTTATAAAGTTAATATTTTTCAGTTCACTACACAATAGACCTTGATGCATTATAAAAAGAGTTAAGTTATAAAGTGCCAAAAATTGGGGGGTCACAAAATATTACAACATAGGGGGTATCTTGAGTTATTTCATTGTGTACTTCCACATTTCCCTTTCAATATTTATTTCTACACATCAAGTTTGCAAGTAAATCTACTAAGTATGGAGTTCAACTAAACCATTAAACCTTTACCACCTTAAACTATCATGAATGAAAAATGATCATCTCCCTTATGTTAAAGAATCAAGGGTTACACAAGGAAACTATGGGTACAGAAAAAGAGTCCAATGCAACAAAAGATAAGGAAAAGTTGTTTAATAAATATGATAAAGCCTTTGGCTTACTATGTCTAAATCTATCTCCATAGCTTATATTCCATATGGAGGCCTTGAAAACACCCAACAAAGTTTGGCTATCCCTTGAGAAACTCTTTAGTAAGGTTAACAAATTGAGAAGCCATGAGTTAGAAAATGATCTCTTAAGTTTAAGTCCAAGATACTTTAACACTTTCAAGGACTATTTTACAAAATTAAAATCATTAAGGTTGTAACTCAAACAATGTGGTGTTGACAAGAAAGAAGATCAACTCATCATTTTCATTCTTTCAAGGCCAAGTCTTGAATATTGTATTTTTGTATATACCTTTTATTTCAAAAAGAGAGCTCTTTAAGACACATGGAAAATTCCAACTTTGGATAATTTCATTACAAAATTAATAAGGAAGAAAAATATGTTAATCCAGATGGCACTTTCAAGACCACTAAACCTCAAGCCCTCATTGTAGAAAAAGGTAAATAGAAGCCTTTAAAAATAGGGCAGAAACAAAAATATCAACATGATAATGAAAGTAAGGAAGACAAGAAATCCACCAGTTAAATTGACACTTTTTCAAGTCAAGTTAAAACCATAAAAGAAAAAGTGAATTGTGTCTTTTGCAAGAAACTTGGACATAATGAGAATATATGTATGCATAAAAGGATTCACCATCTAATGTGTATTCTTGCACAACATGGTATTTTTTAATCCACCATTAAGTCTTCATCAAGTTTGTGATCTTCCAAGGCAATGGATAAATCTAAGGGTCATGCACTCACAACTTTTAGTATGGATTGTTCATCTTCATCGTCAACTATTGCATCAAAATTCAAAGGTGTTTTGCTGATAGCATCTAGAGGTTTTTTCCAATAGAATAATGCATAAAGCATTTGAACATTCTCTCATAGGAGGGTCTACATAGTCTCTCATCTCTTGGTATCCTATAGAGGCAACATTTCTTGCATATTTTGCATAATCTCTCTTTTTGGAGGGTAATATTTATTCCATGATGTTTTCCTACCTTCCTCCACTTTATGGGAGACTTTCATTGCACTTGGGTACCAGTATGGCTAGTAGTCAAGACCCATTATCATATTTGTATACTTTACTCCCTAAGTTGCACTTAAGGAGGGTTGTTGGTGTAAATAGTGTCATCACATAACAAGTTAGTAACCTAATAGACTTCTTAGGGTGACCTACTCACAAGTTGAATTAAGTTTACTTGGAGGTTATTTTGATATTTATCTCACCTCAATATAGTCGAGACATGTCTATCCACCTACTAATACATCTCTTGTCTTCTCCCTTCACTTACTTACCTACATATAAGAAAACCTTCTAAGTAAATTTGAATCAACTCTTACATAAGATATATTGAGAACATTAACACAAACACCTCCAAACTTCGTAGGAAACTATAGAAAAAAATTTCCAACATCTTTCTTATAGACCACTTCTTTGTCTTGTTGCATCTAGTATCACTTTAACTACCTTTTAACATTCAGTTCATAGTCATTTCTATATTCCAATTCCTACATGATTTCAATTGGACTAGATTATCTTATTTTCAATGTAGTTGATAGTTATCTCTCTTAGTTTTCAATTAAGGTTAGGTTGGTTAGAGATAATCTTAGGTAGCTTTAATTTGCATATTTTATTTGTAACCTCAATTTGCATGTCACACAACCACACTTGTAAAAAATTCTAAATTTTTTGTTAGAACATAATGTTTTTAGGGGTCACATCCTTATAACATTTATATATAATGTTTAAATCTAATATTATAAAACCTTATATATTATATGCTTTATAAGAATATCCCATTTTATATATTATAATCTAATAACTATTAGATTATTAATTATTTTTGAATGGGGGTTATTGAAAAGGTGTTACTAGTGAAGTCACCCTTCCTCCTATATTTAAAGAGGTTATCTCTCATTTGAGAGGTGTGTGAAATTGGAGCTTTATGGCCAAATGTATCACTATGCCTAAGATGTATTATTGGTCATGTGGAAGTATTGGAGGAGTGTCTCCAAGTTCTAGTCTATTTTAGGATAGACTACATTTGTAAGTGTTTTAGTAAAATGATTCTTTATGAAGATTTTTTACCCAAAAGGATTTTCCCCATTTATATCTTGTGTAAGGTATTCATTTATGGTGTATGATTCTTAATTCATGTATTTTATATCCTTTTTATAATGATTACTATCCTAAGATCCTCATTTATTACATGGTATCAAAGCTTTATTAGGCTATACTAATCATTTTTATAGATTATACTAGAAGATATGAAGGACTTGATGGGAAGCATCTTTATGCTCAATGGTAACATATGCAAGGTGATATCTAAAAATTATTCATGTTTTGTATTATTCATGGTAACATACTTGAATGTATTGGAGTTGAGAAAATACAACACCATAGGAGCCCAAATGATCTCTGCAAGTTGAAAAACCTGTTACAAGGAGAAGCAAGGAAGCAAATCACAGAAGAAACAAATACAGAGAAAATATGCTCAAAAAGAGAGAGCTCAATATTCACAAAAAGTGTAATGTAATAATCCTTCTTCTTACAATGAAAAAAAAGAACTCAACCTTTAATAGGTCAAGAAACCCTAAAAAAGGAAAACCTAGGTTTGCTTATAATAATTAATAAAAGTATTAATTATTATGCACCTAAAGTTAGCTTAAGTGTAAAAGAGATAAAGGGAACTTAAATAATTAAACAAATATTGTTTAATTAATCAAGTAAATACCCAAATACTCTAGCACCCCCCGTTAAGCTAGACTTAGGGAGAAGCTAAAACCTAGAACAACTACTGAAAGCAAGAAAGATGGGCCCCGACAACAAGGCCTGATCAGGTACCCAAATACAATGAAATCTCTATGAACTAGAAAAATAGAGAAAACCACGTGGGAAAAAACTCTACTCCAAAAAGAGATGGAAAAGAACACCATTGAAGCATGAAGAACCTGCAAACACTGTCGAAGAATAACTGTCGATCTGAAGAACCTCCACTAAAATAGAACATGACTAGGTAGAGAAGACTGTAATCTGCATGAGTGCCCTCAAATGATACTACTCGAATCAGATAGCAAACAAAGGCAAACAACTGAACTCGAAGATACAGATGGCATGAGACACCAAATCTTGAAGAGCTGATCAATCAAACCAAGGAAGCATTAGAACCAACAAGACAAACCTCCCCATAATGCTGAAAAAGGAGAGGGAAAGGAACACTGAAAAGAATGGCCAAGAAGAACTACATGATGAAGAACCAGGAACATCAAAGGTGTTGATAAAAGTACATGGTATCGTGGAAGGAACACTCACTTGATACACAGAATGAGGTGAATGTCATGGAAGGAGCACTCATTTGACAAAGGTGGATGGAAAACAAGGCAAAAACCAACCCCCCCATGGCACTTTATAAGTAGTACATGTACAATAAGGCACAAGATATGCAAGATCCCAAGTAAACAATGCATGATGATAGTTTATCTTAGTGCGTTTGCATAAATACAATGCTACAATGGTAAGAAGACTGGAAATAGAAAGGAGAACCAAATTAGAGACATCATACTCAGAGAAGAGATCCCAGGACCTAAAACAACCAAGATATCCACTAGAGTGCTGAAAAGAAAACTCATATTGATGGAAAGTACACAGCACACGTTTTCCAAAAATATAAACTTTTCAAAAAATAGAGTTTGGATGCTCATTCTATGGCTCCCAGAGTGCAAAAAAGAGACCTCACTTTGATTGGAAAAAACATAGTCAAACATAAAAATGGGAAAAAATTCCAATAGCACAAGGTCCAACTCGGAACCAGCTTTCTGATGCCTATTTTTTTTTGAAAAAACAACTCCGTATGCCCAAGATATGGCCAAAAAACCAAACCCCCTTTCAAAACAAGAGGAAGGGGTAGTCTGGTGGCAGGGGCGGGCGGAGGTGGCCAGTGGGTGGCGCTCTAGTGGCAGGCAGGTGGAGCCCCGGGGGCCGAGTGGTGGTGCAATAGTGGCCATGGAAGTTTTTGATGGGCATGGGTTACAGGCAGGCGGAGCCAGGTGGTTGGAGGTCTGGGGGCCGGCAGGGGCCGAGGAAGGGAGCTACGTCGGGGGAGAGGGTGGCACTGGCAAGGCAGAGGTAGGCCGACGGCGGTGGCAGGTGCAGGGGTCGGGGAGCTGCAGGTGGTCGGGGAGCCATAGGCTACGGGGGCCGGGAAGGTGGGGTTAGCGGTGGTCAGGGAAGCGTCGGCAGCGAGCCGCACGAACACCTGCAAGCCCTGCGACAAGGTAGGGGCCCCACGGTACCCTGCGTACTGTGGGAGCCCCCAAAAAAAAAAATTGAGATTTTTTGTAAAAAAAACTTTCTCCCTTTTGATTTTGTGATTTTTTTCTTCAAAAATCATATTTCGGCCTGCATGCCATAAAAAGACTTTTTAAAAAAAAAAAAATTTCTCGAATTGCATGTCAGGGTCGTATGGTCTGGATCTAGAGAAAAAATACTCCCAGAGGCTCATGAGCCAAAACTAGGCAAGTGTAAATGACTATAGGGGTTATTGGGCATTTAGAGCATGATGGTGAGGTCCGTTTAGGCCCAAAGTGCTCAGAAAAAAAAAGACCTATCGCTAAGTACATAAAAAAACTTCTTGAAATCCCAAATCTGCTTCCAATGCAAAAATTCTGAAAAACAAGAATAGATAGCTGCAAATCTGAAGCTCTGATACCATATTGGAGTTGAGAAAATACAACACCATAGGAGCCCAAATGATCTCCGCAAGCTGAAAAACCTGTTACAAGGAGAAGCAAGGAAGAAAATCATAGAAGAAACAAATACACAAAAAATATGCTCAAAAAGAGAGAGCTTAGTATTCACAAAAAGTGTAATGTAATAATCCTTCTTCTTACAATGAAAAGAAAGAACTCAACCTTTAAAAGGTCAAGAAACCCTAAAAAGGAAAACCTAGGTTTGCACATAATAATTAATAAAAGTATTAATTATTATGCACCTAAAGTTAGCTTAAGTGTAAAAGAGATAAAGGGAACTTAAATAATTAAACAAATATTGTTTAATTAATCAAGTAAATACCCAAATACTCTAACAGAATGAAACTCCCCTTGATGGATTCTTGTGCTAATATTTTTACTACCTCTAGACTTGTGACATGAAAGATTTATTAATAGATAGATAGGGAAATAATAAAATTTCTACAATAGATCTAATATATTATTTCATTTATTTTACATATGATTTTTTTTAGATTAGATTATTCCAACATATTAGATTCTATTTCAAATAATTTCAAATACACAATCTAAATATATAAGATTTTTTTAATCTTATAATTCATCAAAATAATTCTAATTAATCAAAATAATTCAAGAAGTTTCTACCCATAATGTCTCTCATTATTTACATAGTACCTATGTCAATTAAGCTTATGACTTCTAGTAATAAAAAAAAAATGGAGATCATAGCCATTCATAAAATTTAACATTTTTTCTTCTGAAATTTATTGGCTATCTTAGAAGTGTGATTTTTAAAGGAGATGCTCTTCAAATTGATTTTAGACTTATTAATATTCATGTGTCCCACTTTGACATTTAAATGGTCTTTCCATTTTGAAGGGATAAACTATTTTCAAATGATACACATTATATGCATTTAAACGGTGCATTTATAATGATTGCACCTTATGATAAATGGATGTGCCCTCCATTCTATTTGATATTGCATATTCCTCTCATATAAATAAAAAGATTTATGAGTAATAAAGGGGTCACTTTGTTAAATTCCCTTGCAAAATTTGTAGTGATTTTCCCTTAAAAACCTAGTTGCATTCTTAATGGTTTTTTCCCCACATAAAATAAAAGTGTTATCATAACTAGTATATCTATATTTAAAAAATATATGTAAATTTTACTCCCCCTCCTCGATTAGCCTCCTTTTGTATATTTTGATTTACTTCTGTGACTGTTTAGTGGAACAATTTTGTATATTGATTTAGATGTTATGCGATGTATTTCATGCTTTATCTGGATGTATGGTGTATGCTTCTATGCAATGTCTCAGTGCTTATGATAAATGTTATTTTATGGATCATTATCATGGACTAACACTTTTACCTTATATTGTGATGCATTATTTTATATGTTGCATGTTTGCAAGTGTATTGGGGTGTGAGGGGATGATTTTCCTTAGCTCACTCTGGTGAGACAGGGAATGTCACGATTCTCCTTCATCGGTGTGCGTGTTGTGTCTGTATATATATATATATATATATATATATGTATATATATATATATATGTATATATATATATATATATGTATATATATATATATGTATATATATATTGGTCTATATACACGTGTGGTTCTTTGGTGCAGGACATTGCAGGTACTAGTACCGGGTAGGTATGGGGTATTGACTCCACTTGGTTTCATAGGTCTGAGCATGCCTTATATATATGATGGGAGTGGAGGAGATAGTTGTTGTAACATATTTTGACCCACAGTCACACTTGTGTGAGTGTTGTCAATTGGTTGTCATTTCCCGTCTAGCTATTATGCGAGTCATGGTGCCTTGGTTTGGTCATTTGAGAGTCATCATTTGATCATTCTTGGTTTTGTGTGCTTCTGCTTATTTAAATGGTTATTTAATTTAAATTGATGATGTTATCTTATGCTGGCATAATTAGTTGATTATTATGCTCTCTGGTTATTGATTTAATTAAATTAAAGATTTGCTAGATTAAATGGTTAAAGGGCTTATTTATTTTATAAGGTGCATTGATATATTTTGGAAGGAAATAAATAATTGCCTAGCCATTTAAATGTTAAATGATTATGTTGAAAGAAAGAATTTTTGGAAATAGAAATAAATAAAAGCTTTCCTTTTTGCCTTTCCATTTACCTTTTTCATTTTAAATTGTTGGAAAAGAATTATTTTTGGAAAAAGGTAAATCTGACTATTTTTACTTTTTAAATATTTAAATCAGATTAAATGGAGTAACTTTCAACCTAGAAATTTTAGGTTAAAAGATAATTTTTATGCTATTCCTAAAATTGACGGGAAGAAAGGGAGGCAGAATTTTGGAGAGAAAATTGGTAAATCATTCTAGAAGGAGGAGCTGGAATTCAAATTGGCCTGCAGGGATTGGGATTATTCCTTCATTTTGGTTGCTAGTTTGCTTCAAGGTTGGATAATCTCTTCTTGTTTTTATTTTAAATTTGGAATTTTCAGTTTGCTTCCTGTGTGTGGAAATTATGCAAATCTTCTTGTAGATGCCTGTGGAATGATTGGAATGGAAGAAAGAGTGTTTATTATTGTTGGTTTTGTCAATTTATATCATATGGTTGCGTTTAGGAAAGGAATGGTTCATTTCTCTATCTGCTATGTGTTTTTTCTTGAAAATCAATTTCTGGCTATACCTCTTCTATTTGGAAAGAATGAACTAGATTTAGCTTGTTGTGTGATTTCTAGTATCTTGTTGTCCAAGATTTGGGGTTTCCGTGGGATTTTATTTCACCATTTGCCTTATTGGTAAATTTCCATTTAGAAAATTGGATTTGGCACTTTGTATGTGTGTGCCCATGAAATGTTCTAGAAATGAATCATTTTGATGTTTAAATGATTGGGTGGAGTGTTGATTTTAATGCCTTGGACACATGTATTATGTTTATTTTGTTGACCTTACCTCACCCCATGGCGGGCTAGTCCAACCACATGGTTCGGTAGTCTCTGTTGCCTGCAAGTAGCAGTACTATCGCTCGACAATAGTACTACCAGTCGGTAGCTACTACTACTGACGGTAGCAGCACTATCGGTTGGTAGGACTGATACCAGTCGGTAGCAGCAATATCGGTCGGTAGTGCCTGCTATCGGTCGACAGTAGTACTACCGGCAGGTAGTGCCTGCAGCCCCGACAATGGTACTGTTGCGGGTTGGTTTTGACCCCCGTGTAACCATGTACCCTCACTGGTACAAACCGGTTAGTGCAATGAAGTTAAATTTTAATAAATGAAATGCATTTTTAGAGTGGTTTTGGTGTTAAATGAAATGGTGAATTTTCATGTGATTTTTATTATGTGGTTAATAAATTTATCTATGGAAATCAAGGCATGAATTAGAGATTCAAATGGGTTATTTGGACATATTCAAGAAATAAATTAAATGCTTGGTTGGAATTCATGTTTAATTTGGTTGAATGTTTAATGTGGACTTCATTCTTGATGGAATATTGATTTGGAAATTGAATAGATGTGACTGCTGGAAAAGAGTGTTTTATTTAATTTTCAATCAATGATGTTGCAAGTGATTACGATGCTGATATTATCAAAGATTGTCTGAGTGCAGACTAAGTGAATTAGCTATGCTTGCAAGTGTATATTGTGTTTTTTCTGGTCTATGGTTCAGTCGTCCTGAGGTGGCGTATTTGGTACCTTTGACCAAGTGATAAATGTTGGCTTTGTTGTCTTAACCATGTAGTGTCTTTGCCTTTTAGTTAACAAAGAGTCAGTATGTCCTTATTTGACACTTGTTTCTGAAATTGGGGTAATCGCTGTCTGCTTCGCCATAAGGTCCTCAAGGAGTGACCTTGTCTATTTAGTGTCCTTTGAGAGATTGGCTTTTGAGCAAGTTACCCCTAGGAAAGTTAGATAATAAGTGATAATATAATTAATTGATTAGGTGAGTAGTTCATAACATTAATAAAAATAATGTACCTCGTGCATAGGTGAGAGCTTTTATTGAGGCTCATAATGTAGTGAGAAGGCCTGGTATGGAAAACCGACCACATTGTCTTCACGAAAGGCTGGAAGGGTCTACATGAGACTTAGTTGGAGCGGGAGGTTCGGGAGAGGTTACTAGGATAGAGAGTTGGGACCTATGAGGGCCTATTGAGGTAACCATCAAGCTATGCGATGACACTCTCTCTTTAGGTTCACTTGTTTGTGTGATGTCAGTTCACCTATGATTTGTGATATCGAGTCATTTGTGTATTTATGATGTTGAGTCACCTAGATATTGTGGAGTCTCTTTGTGTTGTCATGGTGTCGTATTGTTTTGTCAACCATGTCATTCTTTTGATTGCTTGAGGGTCCTCAATTATCTCCTAGAACGATGGGGTGATTCTAGTTTGGGAATTACATGGTCGGGTGGTAGTACCACTTCCCATCGGATGTTCATACTTGTACCTTCATGTGAGGATTGGCTTCACAGGTGTTCCTGTGGTTCGTGGCTCATGCTCATCTCATGTTTGGAGATTATTGTTATTTGGAGACCTATGTGGTCATTGTAATATTGATCTTATGTAACCTTGTATTTGGTTGAGATGTATCTTTATATGTATATTGAGAAGCCATGTATTGGAAGAGCAATGTACTCCTATGTTGGGATGTTTTTATTAGTTTCCTTTATGATATTTGTACATGCTTATTGAAGTGGAATTATATTGTGTCCTTTCTATCTTTCAAATGGTGTAATCTATTATTGCTTATGGCTTCTTATGATCACTGAGTTAATGATAAATATTTGGATTAATGGTAATTGTGGAATCTATCTTTTGAAGTTAATTCTTCATTGGTAACCCTTAAGGAATTCTGGTGTAAGTCTTCCACTTCTGTTATCATGCATGTTGTGTAAATGCACTTATTATGTTTATACCTTTAAAAAAAAAAATTCACCCTTATTTGTGGGTTTTCCTTCGGGGTTCCTGATGAGGCATTACATTTGGTATCAATGCCCATGTTTCAACACTAGGTACTCTAGGTTTGTAGTGAGCCCATTCGCCTTGACCTTTTGTGTAGGTCTTGTGGTGTGACTTCTTTGTGTCTTTCTTTGCCTTTGATTTGAACCTTTTTCCTCTTGTGCAGTGTTAGGTCATGGCTAGGAAAGCCAAGGGAGGTGGCTGTGTTGGTGGCTGCACTAGAAGCAAAGGAAGAGGATGAGGTTGAGGTTCCAATAGCCATAGTCCTTCACCACCACTCACTCATGCGAGTGTGGATAGAGATCAGCCGGTTCATCAGGAGGGACTACATTCAGTAGAGCAGGTTCCCGAAAGGAAAGAGTTGCAATAGATGTTTCAAGAGGTGTTAGAGAGAGAGAGAGAGAGAGAGAGAGAGAGAGAGATCTCCTAGAAGGAGAGAGGTCCCAGTGGAACAGGATCCAGCTATCATGGGGCACATGAGGCACTTGATGAGGTCCAACCCTCCCTTCTTTGATGGTAAAGTTATCAGTCTTGAGGCAGAGACCTGGCTTATCAGTTTGGATCAGTGTTTTGCTATGTATCCTTATAGTAGCAACACCACGGCGAGATGCACGATCATGTGTCTTGAGAGTTTTTCTTCTATCTGGTGAAGATTAGAGGAGGAGAGGATTGGTGTGAGCATTAACACTGCTTCTTGGGATATATTTTTGGAGAGGTTCAAGGAACGATTTCTCTCACCCCAATGGAGGTAGTCATAAGAAGATGAGTTCTATGCTTTGCGCCAGTTTGGGTTGTCAGTGGACCAGTTTGAGCACAGGTTCTATGAGCTCAAACAGTATGATAAGATCAGAAATGATGAAGCGATGCTTGCGCATCACTTCTTGAGGGGTCTTAGTGACTGTATTAGTGGAGGAGTGAGGGTTTTCGAGCCTTCTTCAGTAGAGATAGCCATGGTGAAAGCCAAGTTGGTAGAGAAGAACCTTATCTGTGCTCATGGCGGCTAGTCTGGAGTTCAGATTGGGAGTGCTCCTTTTAGTGGGTCTAGAGGTAGAGGGAATTAGTCCCAGACTATTGCACCTCTTAGGGGTTCTTAGGCACTCACTAAGGGTGGTCAACAGTAGCAACAACAACCATTGATACCGAAGCAGTCTCAGGGCTAGTAGGGTGGCAACTCTTAGGTTCAGAAAAGCAGTTTCTAGAAGAAGAGTAGGTAGATATTTCCAGGGTAGTCTTCTTAGGGAGCATCTTAGGCTCCTAGTGGGGAGATCTTTTAGCAGTCCAGTGGACCCTCTAGGAGCAGAGGACTTGGTAGAGGAGCTTGCTTCACTTGTGGTCAGTATGGCCACAAGGCCACTTAGTTCCCTTAGCATCCTCACCAGATGAGTAGCCAGAGGCCAACCGCATCAGAGCCGACAGTGGGGGATGCAGGTAGATCCCATAGAGTGTTTGGAGCGGTGGATGACCACCAGGTTGAGCATCAGAGTATCGTGATTGAGACCATAGGTGTGTTGTGTGGTATTCCTATCTCTGTACTTTTTGATTTCAGTTCTTTAGATTCTTTTATTTCTTCATCCATTATGGAGTGGTGCGGGCTCATGTCTGCTAAGCAGACAAATAGGTGGCAAGTAGAGTTGGCTACCAGTGTGTGAGTGTTTGTAGATGCCTTCGTTCTGAGTTGTGAGTTGGACCTAGGACCCTTTGTCACTTTGTTTGACCTTCAAGTCATTCCTTTGGGGTCCTATGGAGTTGTGTTGGGGATGGATTGGTTATCATCTCACAACGCTCGTGTAGATTTTCATCTGAAGACAGAAGAGTGTTTTGATGACCATGGCAAGAAAGTGGGGATCATTGGAGTTCAACGATCGATATCCTTACGTATGATTTCCGCTATGTAACTTAGGCGGTGCATGCGTGAAGAGTGTCAGCTTTTTGCAGTTGCTCTTGAGGATGTGGATGAGGAAGAGAGTTGAGAAATCTCTCTTGATGGTCATCCTATTCTTTGAGAGTATGTTGATGTGTTGCCTTTGGATATTCCCGGTATGCCTCCGAAGTGAGACATAGACTTTCGCATTGACTTGGTTCCTAGTGCAGAACCTATTTCAAGAGCACCATACCAGATGAGTACTCAAGATTTGAGTGCGTTGAAGTTCTAGGTTGAGGATTTGTTGACCAAGGGAATCATTTGTCTGAGTGTTTCTCCTTGGGGTGCACTGGTTATTTTCATTAAGAAGAAGGATGGCTCTCTTCGATTATGCATTGATTATCGATAGTTGAATAAGGTAACCATCCAGAACCAATATCCATTGCCTTGGATAGATGATCTTTTTGATCAGGTAAAGGGAGCCAAGGTACTGTCTAAGATAAACCTAAAATCTGGGTATCATTAGTTGCGCATTCATGATGTAGACATTCATAGGACGACATTTCATACTCGTTATGGTCACTATGAGTTCAGAGTGGTGCCATTTGGATTGACGAACGTGCCTTCAGTATTCATGAGTCTTATGAATGGGGTTTTTTGTACCTACCTTGACCACTTTGTCCTTGTGTTCTTGGATGACATATTGATATATTCCAAATCTATGGAAGAGAATGAGGGTCACTTGCGTCAGGTATTGCAGTGTTTGAGGGAGAATTAGCTCTTTGCAAATTTGGCAAAGTGTGATTTCTTCCAGTCAGAGGTGAGATATCTCAGTCATATAGTTTTGGGAGAAGGTGTATCTATGGATCCCTCTAAGATCCAAGCCATTGTTGATTGGCCCGCGCTGACCAATGTTTCTGAGGTTTGAAGTTTCATGGGTTTGGCCGGATATTACCATTGCTTTGTGAAAAGCTTTTCTCGGATAGGCCACCCGATTACTTCTCTTTAGAGGAAAGGGAAGAAGTTTGTTTGGTCAGAGTAGTGTGAGTTTGTTTGGTCAGAGTAGTGTGAGTCATCTTTTCATACCTTGAAGGAACTCCTTGTTAGTGCTCCAATTTTGGTAGTTCCTGACCCATCCAGAGATTTTATGGTATGCACAGATGCCTCTTTGGAAGGTATAGGTGCGGTGCTTATGCAGGATTGAGGTGTGGTTACCTATGAGTCTCACAAACTAAAGGATCAAGAGTTGAACTATCCACTTCATGACTTGGAGTTGGTTGTTGTAGTGCATGCATTGGTTCATTGGAGACATTTCCTATTGGGGCATCGATTTGAGCTACATAGTGATCACCGCAATTTGTAGTATATTTTCACACAGCCGAACTTGAATGCTTGATAACAAAGATGGATGGAATTCCTCTGTGAGTATGATTTTGAGGTTCATTATATTCAGGGGAAAGAGAATGTAGTGGAAGATGCTTTGAGCCATAGACAGCATGAGGTTACAACATTGTCCCTTGGTGTGGACATGAGTGAGAGAATTCTTGGATTTCTTCCTCAAGACACTTCGTATCAGGATATTAGAGTCAAGGCGGAGGCTAGAAGACCATTGGAGGGTAGATATTCTGGATATACTCTTGAGTAAGATGGTCTTCTTTGACATCTTGGACGGATCTATGTACCTCCTTTGGAGGGTCTTCTCATTTTGATCATGACTGAGGCCCATCATGCACCTTATTCAGCACACCCTAGTGTCAAGAAGATGCACGTAGATCTTAGACAGCTATATCATTGGGCTGTTATGAAACATGACATTGCTGATTTTGTGTCAAACTGCTTAGAATGTCAGTGGGTGAAGGTAGAGCATCAACACCCTGTAGGTCTTTTATAGCCTAATTTGATAACGGATTGGAAGTGGGATATCATTGTGGGGTTGCTTGTTTCTTCGCATGACCATGATGCCATCATGGTCATTGTGGATAGATTGACCAAAGTTGCTCATTTTGTGCCTATTCAATCTTCTTATAAAATAATAGTAGTGGAATGAGTCTTCTTGGAAGACGTGGTGAGGTTGCATGCGATCCCAAGGTGGATCATTTCTGATAGAGAGCTTGACTTTACTTCGGCCTTGTGGACCTCACTTTAGCATGCTTTGGGGACCTAGTTGAACTTTAGTTTAGCTTATGACCCAGAGACCGATGGTTAGACTGAGCATGTGAATCAGATCTTGGAGGACATGCTTTGCATGTATGTTATGGAGCAGCAGTCACACTAGGAGGAATATCTTTGCCTTGTGGAGTTTGCTTATAAAAATGGTTCACATATCTATAGGCATGTCTCCCTTCTAGGATTTGTATGGTCGTCCTTGCCATACTCCTTTAAGTTGGGATCAGTTGGAGGATAGGGTGTGTTTAGGCTTGGATTTTCTTTGTGAGATGGAGTAGCAGGTTGAGCTGATTCATGGGCATTTGGTTGCTGCTCAAGATAGGAAGAAGAAGTATGTCAATGCTCATAGATTTGATCCCCAGTTTTCAGTTGGTGACTGTGTGTTCTTGAGAGTGTGTCCGTGAAAGAGTCCAATCCATTATGGAAAGGGTTATAAGTTGGTGCCTTGCATTGTAGGCCCTTTTGAGATCCTTGAGAGGATAGGACATGTTTCCTACCATCTTGCCTTGACGCCGAGTCTATCCTGCATCCATGATGGCTTTCATGTTTTTGTTCTTCATCCTTATCATTCTGATATGACCCATGTTCTTGATTGGAATGCTTTGTAGGTCAAGGAAGCACAGCTTTCCATGGAGCCCGTGCGCATCCTTTAGCATCAGGATTTGACCCTCAGGGGTCATACCATCGAGTAGGTAAGAGTCCTATCGGATCCTAGTGATGAGACCTTAGTGACTTGGGAAGATGCAACAAAGATGAGAGAGCTTTATTCTTATCTATTTTAGGCTTCTAGGAGTAAGCCTATGTGGGGGAGGATGTAGTACCCCTCCTCGATCAGTCTCTTTTTGTATATTTTGATTTACTTATGTGACTATTCAGTGGAACATTTTTGTAAATTGATTCATATGTTATTCGATGTTATTTCATGCATTATCTAGATGTATGGTGTATGCTTCTATGCAGTATCTCAGTGCTCATGATTAATGTTATTTTATGGATCATTATCACGGACTGACACGTTTACCTTATATTGTGATGTGTTATTTATATGTTGCGCATTTGCAAGTATATTGGGGTGTGAGGGGATGATTTTCCTTCACTCACTCCATTGAGATAGGGAACATCACAATTCTCCTTCATCGGTGTGTGTGTGTCGTGTCTATATATATATTGGTCTATATGCACGTGTGGTTCTTTGGTGTAGGACATTGTAGGTACTAGTACCGGGTAGGTACAGGGTATTGACTCCACCTGGTTTCATAGGTATGAGCATGCCTTATATATCCGATGGGAGTGGAGGAGATAGTTGTTGTACCCTCATTTGACCTCGAGTCACACTTGTGTGAGTGTTGTCATTTGTTTGTCATTTCCCATCTAGCTGTTATGCGAGTCATGGTGCCTTGGTTTGGTCATTTGAGAGTCGTCATTTGATCATTCTTAGTTTTGTGTGCTTCCGTTTATTTAAATGGTTATTTAATTTAAATGGATGGTGTTATATTATGCTAGCATAATTAGTTGATTATTATGCTCTGTGATTATTGATTTAATTAAATTAATGATTTTCTAGATTAAATGGTTAAAGGGCTTATTTATTTTGTAAGGTGCATTGATATATTTTGGAAGGAAATAAATAATTGCCTAGCCATTTAAATGTTAAATGATTATTTGAAAGAAAGTATTTTTTGGAAATAGAAATAAATAAAAGCTTTCCTTTTTGCCTTTCCATTTAACTTTTTCATTTTAAATTGTTGGAAAAGAATTGTTTTTGGAAAAAGGTAAATTTGATTGTTTTTACTTTTTAAATATTTAAATCTGATTAGATGGAATAACTTTCAACCTAGAAAGTTTAGGTTAAAAGATAATTTTTATGCTATTCCTAAAATTGACGGGAAGAAAGGGAGGCAGAATTTTGGAGAGAAAATTGGTAAATCATTCTAGAAGGAGGAGCTGGAATTCAAATTGGCTTGCAGGGATTGGGATTATTCCTTCATTTTGGTTGCTAGTTTGCTTCAAGGTTGGATAATCTCTTCTTGTTTTTATTTTAAATTTGGAATTTTCAGTTTGCTTCCTGTGTGTGGAAATTATGCAAATCTTCTTGTAGATGCTTGTGGAATGATTGGAATGGAAGAAAGAGTGTTTATTATTGTTGGTTTTGTCAATTTATATCATATGGTTGCATTTAGGAAAGGAATGGTTCGTTTCTCTATCTACTGTGTGTTTGTTCTTGAAAATCAATTTCTGGTTATACCTCTTCTTTTTGGAAAGAATGAACTAGATTTAGCTTGTTGTGTGCCTTCTAGTATCTTGTTGTCCAAGATTTGGGGTTTTCGTGGGATTTTATTTCACCATTTGCCTTATTGGTAAATTTCCATTTGAAAATTGGATTTGGCACTATGTATGTGTGTGCTAGTCAAATGTTCTGGAAATGAATCATTTTCATGTTTAAATGATTGGGTGGAGTGTTGATTTTAATACCTTGGAGGCATGTATTTTGTTTATTTTGTTGACCTTACCTCACCCCATGGTGGGCTAGTCCCACCATGCGGTTTGGTAGTCTTTGCTGCCCGCAGGTAGCAATACTACCGGTCAGCAGTAGTACAACCAGTCGGTACCTCCTGCTACCGACGGTAGCAACACTACTAGTTGGTAGGATTGCTACCGGTTGGTAGCAGTGCTACCTAATGGTAGCACCTGCTATCGGTCGGTAGCAGCGATACCAGTCGGTAGTGCCTACTACCGGTCGATAGCAGTACTACCAGCAGGTAGTGCTTGCATCCTCGGCAATGGTACTGCTGCAGGTTGGTTTTGCCCCCTGCGTAACCATGTACCCTCACCGGTACAAACTGATTAGTGCAATGAAGTTAAATTTTAATAAATGAAATGCATTTTTAGAGTATTTTGGTGTTAAATGAAATGGTGAATTTTCATGTGATTTTTATTATGTGGTTAATAAATTTATCTATGGAAATCAAGGCATGAATTAGAGATTCAAATGGGTTATTTGGACATATTCTAGAAATGAATTAAATGCTTGGTTGGAATTCATCTTTAATTTGGTTGAATGTTTAATGTGGATTTCATTCCTGATGGAATATTGATTTGGAAATTGATTAGATGTGACTGCTAGAAAAGAGTGTTTTATTTAATTTTCAATCAATGATTTTGTAAGTGATTATGATGTTGATATTCTCAAAGATTGTCTGAGTGCGGACTTAGTGAATTAGCTATCCTTGCAAGTGTATATTGTATTTTTTCTGGTCTATGGTTCAGTCATCTTGTGGTGGCGTATTTGGTACCTTTCACCAAGTGATATATGTTGGCTTTGTTGTCTTAACCATGTAGTGTCTTTTCCTTATGGTTAACCGAGAGTCAGTATGTCCTTGTTTGACCACTTGTTTCTGAAAGTGGGGTAATGGTTGTCTGCTTCAACATAAGGTCCTTGGGGAGTGACCTTGTCTATTTAGTGTTCTTTGAGAGAGTGTCTTTTGAGCAGGTTACCCCTACGAAAGTCAGATAATAAGTGATAATCTAATTAATTGATTAGGTGGGTAGTTCATAACATTAATAAATATAATGTACCTCATGCATAGGTGAGTGCTTGTATTGAGGCTCATAATGTAGTAAGAAGGCCTAGAATGGCAAACCGACCACCTTGTCTTCACTAAGATACTGCATAGAAGCATACACCATACATCTAGATAATGCATGAAATAACATCGCATAACATAGTTGGAGCGGGAGGTTTGGGAGAGGCTACTAGGACAGAGAGTCAGGACCTATGAGGGCCTGTCGAGGTCACCATCAAGCTATGTGATGACACTCTCTCTTTAGGTTCAATTGTATGTGTGATGTCAGTTCACTTGTGATTTGTGATATCGATTCATTTGTGTATTTGTGATATTGAGTCACCTGGATATTGTGGAGTCTCTTTATGCTATCATGGTGTCGTATTGTTTTGTTGATCATGTCATGCTTTTTCTTTCTTGAGGGTCCTCAGCTATCTCCTAGCATGGTGGGGTGATTCCAGTTTGGGAATTACATGGTCGAGTGGTAGTGCCACTTCCCATTGGATGTTCAGACTTGTACCTTCATGTGAGGATTGGCTTCGTAGGTGTTCCTATGGTTCATGGCTCATGCTCATCTCATGTTGGGAGATTATTGTTATTTGGAGACCTATGTGGTCATTGTAATATTGATCTTATGTAACCTTGTATTTGGTTGAGATGTATCTTTATATGTATATTGAGAAGCCATGTATTGGAAGAGCAATGTAATCATATGTTGGGATGTTTTTATCAGTTTTCTTTATGATATTTGTACATGCTTATTGAAGTGGAATTATTTTGTATCCTTTCTATCTTTCAAATGGTGTAATCTTTTATTTCTTATGGCTTCTTGTGGTCATTAAGTTAATGATAAATATTTGGATTAATGGTAATTGTGGAATCTATCTTTTGAAGTTAATTCTTCATTGGTAACCCTTAAGGAATTCTGGTGTAAGTCTTTCGCTTGTGTTATCATGCAAATGCACTTATTATGTTTATACCTTTAAAAAAAATTGTTTCACCCTTGTTTGTGGGTTTTCCTTTGGGGTTCCTGGCGAGGCATTACATAAAATATGCCGAAAGATATCTTATATTTGAAGAGAATCATCTGTAAAATAAATGTTTGTTTAAAATACTAAGCACTAAGAATACAAATCCATTAAAGTCCTGCATGCAAATAGTTGTGAATCTAGTTGGAGACAAGTGGCGAGGGTTCTATTTTAATTGGAGTAATAAAATAACACCTCCACAAAAGATGAAATATGGCATATTTCATGCATTTACCTGTCATTTGCATGTCAAATTATTTCAAAAATGGATTTTTGTTTACGGACATTTTGATGTCATTGTAAATGCCTCTCGGAATAATTAAGGGTGAGATATATATTTTTGCATCCTAAGGATTTAATGGAGTCCACGAGGAAATGGAGAAAATAATTTGGTAGAATTTAAAATGTGGTAAATATCTTTAAATGTATAGGGTGTTGTAATTTTATATACTAATTCATCAAAATTTCAAATCAATAGAATAATTATTGTTTGTATTAAAATTGAAGATATTTTGATGATTCTTTGTGAGATCAAAGTATCATTGATCTTTGAAAATACACATTAACTCATATTTAAATGTTTATCATTAAAGTAAGATAAACCTCTTCTTTGACCATCCATGTATTATAAGGATTCTACATATACAACAACCTAGAAAAAATGAGAATCACATCTATAATTATCTAGTTGTAGATGGTCTAAACCTTACCTTTCAAAGATATCAAGGTGTAAGAGATCTCTATTAACTTCCATGATTTTTCCATATAAAATTGCTTTATAAAGCTTTATTATTCTATCCTTTAGTGATGTTAAGAGCTTTCTTTCTTAAGCTCACGTGATTAAATGACTGAACAAACACAAAACATTTAAGGGTGCATGTTGGGACCTATAAAATCTTGAGGGTTTAGGGTTTTTTCTTTTTCATGAAAACATTTAGAAAATTAAAGATTTGTAGCACATTATTGTAATTCATATTGAACTTGAACCCTTGAACCTTTTTGGTTCAAGGTTCAAGGTTCAACCGTTTCTCTTGCGTGAGTTGTGGCTTTGTAATATTTTTTAATAAGCAAGTGAGAATGCATTATGTCAATTTTGAACCATTTAAAAATTGGTTCAAGGTTCAAGGTTCAAAATGTCTCTTTCTTTTGATTAAAGGTCTTTGCACTCATTGCTTTTTCCACTTAAGTGGAAGGGTATGTGCATCATCAAGAGGGGCCCCCTTTTAAAGTCTAGGCTTGGGCAGATTTTGATAAGTTTTTAATTTTTCCCAAGTCTTGTGTCTTTTCTTATGTCTCTATCAGGTTTTCCTAAAGATCGAGCAAGTTTATTTAGATCTCGTAGCTGTCACTATACCGCAATATAAAAGTGCTCGATGGTTATTCGTCGCGACATGGCGACAAACCACTAGCGGTGAACTATGGCTGGTAGTTAATGCAAGTAGTTTAGGCATGGTCCATTTATCCCACATCGGCCATGGGGAGGAGCATCTCAGTTTTTAAAGGTAAAGCCCCATACATATTAAGTGTCTTATGGGCTTTTGGCAAGTAGTAGCTCAAAAGTGGTGGGCCCCCCTCATGCATCTGAAAGCGCCCAAATTTTGCAGTGGAAAGGCAAAATAATCAGTGAGCAAGTCAGGAAGATCAACGATGACCACAAAAAATCCAATGGTTGTCGCTATGTCACGACATAAAGATGCTTGCAAGATATCATCATGACTCAGCAACAAAGCACATGTCAAAAAGGTTAAGCAGCCTAGGAAGTAAAGAATAAGAAAGTTAAAGGAATATCTACGGTTGTCACCATACTACAAGATGGATGTGCTCGAATGTTAATGGCCACGACGTGGCAACTAGTAAGGTGGCAAGATAGGTGGAGTCTAGAGGGACTCACGAGCGAACCAGGAGGTGACATGTGGCTGAAACCTACGTGGGAAAGTCAGGTTAAAATATAGTTTCAGACTGTGGTGAAAAGGCAAAAGCTTAAATGACCGACCTGCAGAGGGATTGATGGCTGAGGGTTGAATTTTTGCCCAAATATGGATTTGTCATATATCGTTGGAAAGCTCTCGATCTGAGGAATCTAATTTTACAGTCAAGTGTAGCCCATGGAAAGTATTTTTGGGGCAGTGACCTTGGGATCTTAGAAGTTATTTCTTAGATAGAAGGTGATGATTTTTTACAAGCCAAGTGCAATAGCGATTAATGCCAGTAGTTAAGGTAAGTAGTTACGGCAGCAAACTAGTGGTAGCGGTTAAGTTTTCAACAGCTAGAGACCAAGTGGTGGGGCCCATTTCTAAGCAGATTACTTAGGAAAGTTGAAGGGCATGTTAGTTTCCCATGATCGGATGTCTATCGCTATACCGCAATGGAAACATGTCTGAACTTTAAAGGCCGCAACATGGAGACTAAAGGAGAGGTGCTTAGAAAGAAGACCTCCTAATTCGTTGGTGCCAAAAATTTAAAATATTCAAAAGAAGTAGCGGCAGAGGTGTGTAAGTTACATTTGACATTGCTTCAAGGTGAAAAAGGGTTGGTGAGAGGCATCTAGGGAGATCTGCAGAGGACATAATGGTGCGTGGCTCTGTGTTTTCTTAGGTAGAACCATCAATACTCTGGCTCGAGATAATACACCAACATTATGAGGCTGTCAGTTGTTGTAACCAATTTTGGGTAATAGGGGCCTACCCTTTTGACCATTTTCCAAATGAATGCCCAGTCAATTAATGAAGCACACATCCCAGAAAGAAAGTTATATTTCTCCCTCAACTGCAATGGCACATAAATATAACTTTTGCAATAAATGACTGTTATGGTAAGATTTTTCTTCTAGGTAGTTTGAAGCTTGTTACATCCTAATTTCTATAAAAGGATACCAAGGCTACCTAGAAAAGGGACACAAATTTTTGCAGCTAAACTCTAGCAAAATTAATACAGGCCTTTGTCTTAGCAATTTCTAAGTCAAATATAAAGTACTTGTAACCTTCTCACAGCGGAATGAAATATATAGTCCATAGAATTTAAATTTAGATTTGTCTTGTCTCTATGTCATTGTACTAGTGTTTATTCCATTTAAGTAATCAAGGATTTCTTATTTGAATGATTTGCTAGGTATCTAATGAAGTTGTTTTGAGTCTTTTTCTTAAGGAGAAAAATATAAATATACTTTGAACAAAGTCATTGATATCAGTATTTCTGGTGTAGATTTGATGATGAAATCTGGTACAAATTAGGACTCTGTGTATGTCAGGCATATTCAAAGTTGATAGATCAAGAACTTTTGATTTGTGTACTAGTTTGTCTCCTTAGGTTGCAGTCTATTGTAGATGACTATGTTACCCAGATAAGGCACTGGTTTCTCTGTTGGTTTTTGTTGCATTTTGTGATCCTTTAAAAAAAAAAGTCAAATCAATTTTCCATTTAGGTTAGTTGTACTAGTCAGTAAGGAAAGTTTGCAGGAATTTACACTAGTATTCTACAAACCATTTACTATTCTTGTGAGAAAATAGTCTTTAAGAGGGTTCACCTGCCCAAGCTTTTATAAGCTTAAAATGTAGGAGGTTTCCTAATTCTGGAACCTCATATTGCTGTCTTTTTTTCAAACTTTTGTTGTTCTCTTCCATTGCAGCATAGAGGCAGTAATTTTCACTTTTAAAGAGAAGAAATAGAAGATTTCAAAATGGAGAACAACAGTGCACATAGCGTTAATGCTAATTGTTGAAGTGATTTGTAGTACCCCTCCTTGATCAGACTCTGTTTGTATGTTTTTGATTGACTTCAGTGGAGTATTATTGTATATTGATTCAAATTTTATGTGATGTTATTTCATGCTTTATCTGGATTTGTGGTGTATGATTTTATGCAGTATCTCAATGCTTATGATTAATGTTATTTTATGGATCATTATCATGGACTGACACTCTTACCTTATATGTGTGATGTGTTATTTATACATTGCGTGTTTGCAAGTGTATTGGGATGAGAAGGGATGATTTTCCTTCACTCACTCAAGTGAGACAGGGAACATCATGATTCTCCTCCATCGGTGTGTGTGTCATGTCTATATATATATATATTTGTCTATATGCACGTGTGGTTCTTTGGTGCAGGACATTGGAGGTACAAGTACCAGGTAGGTATGGGGTATTGACTCCACCTTGTTTCATAGGTCTGAGCGTGCCTTATATGTCCGATGGGAGTGGAGGAGATAGTTGTTGGACCCTAACTTTACCTACAGTTACACTTGTGTGAGTGTTGTCAGTTGGTTGTCTTTCTTGTCTGGCCAGTATGCGACTCATAGTGCTTTGGTTTGGTCTTTTTTTGAGTCGTCATTTGATCATCCTTCATTGTGCATGTTTTTGTTAATTTAAATGGTTATTTAATTGAGTAGATGATGCTATTTTTTTTATGTTGGCATAATTAGTTAATTAATATGCCTTGGAGATTATTGATTTAATTATACTAATGAGTTGCTAGCATTGAATGGTTAAATTGGCTTATTTCATTGTGAATAGTGTTGGCACTATGTGAATCGGTATGAGGACATGATGACATTGTATGTTGTCATTGATGTCAATATGCTAAAGAAGAGAAAACTGGTATGTTACCAAGAACCGATATAACATTGTGAAGTGGTGTGTTTGTTCAAGGTGAACCGACATGTGGATATGGGAACCGGTACATGGAAGCTTTGTATGACTACCGGTTCGTAGTCTCAACTTCAAGGTTTCCAGTTGAAGTGCTTCAAGCCTATGTGACTCAACTGGTGACTTTTTGTGATGAGTTAGCATTGTAACGAAGAACAGATCATGTTTCCATGTCAGCCTTGTGCACGTGAAGGATCTTGCATGAAGGAGATTGTTCATTTCTACCTCGGGAATGTGTGAAGTCTGTAAACGGTGAAAACGTGTGATGGGTTATCAGCCGCCATGAAAGCAATGGAAAACAAGCGATGGAGAATGTTTTGAGATCAGTTCAAGACTATTGCATTTAATGCAATGTGCTCAATGGTCAGGATTGAATGGTTTGAATTTCTTAACCTAACAGGTTTAGGATTTAGGGTTTATGCTACTAACCTATCTGTTTCCTATAAGGTCATTGTTGTGTTTCTTTCTGAGGTTGTTGGCAAAAGTTGTGTGTGTGTATCCAAGTGAAGAGATTCATGATTCTTGCTAGACCAGAGGAGAGAAGTGATACCTGCAGAGTGTATGTGTAGAAGGTGAAGAGGAGCTAAAGAAGATCTGCATTGGCATTGAGTGTTGTTACAAGATCATTGTAATACCTGTTAATCTCTAACCACTTCAACAGTTGAGAAATCCCTTAACAAGGTAGCTTTAACCAACTAACTATAAATCCTTTGACAGGGTGACTCAAAACCATTGAGTTCTTGAAATCCTCTAACAAGGTAACCTTTAATAGAGTTTAACCCTTAACCAGGTATTCTAGCCATCCCTTAACCAAGTGCTCCCTAATAGGATCGGTTCCTAATAGAACCTATTGTATCAGTCTTTAACCAGACAAGGCTCCTAATAGAGCAGACTTCTAAAGAGTTCAAAAATAGCTTGTGGGTATTCATCCCCACCATGGTTTTTCCCAGTTGGGTTTCGACGTGAAAAATTTGTGTGTCATGTGTGGTGTTATTCATGTGATGGTTTAAGTGATTTGTGTCTGAAGGTAAATCGTGTTGATCTAGCTGTTTATATATTTTTGATGATAGATTACCTGTTCATGCACTAGGGTGAAATGGAAATGAAGTATTAGATTGTATGAAAATATAAGTGTCAACTGGTTTATGCTTGTCTCAGTTATTCTAGGTTTTGTCAGTTGTACTCTGTTTAAGATCGGTGTTACTATTTGTCTGCCAAAGCACAGTGTCTGCTGACAAACTGGTTTCAGGAATGTGTTTTTGTCTGTACTAATTTATACCCCCCTCTCAGTACCGGTTTGGTACTATCCTTTCATCATTGAGTTATCAATTGGTATTAGAACATCCTTTAGGTCCTCTGTGTTATAAGCTTAACCATTTGAGGAAAAGATCTCAGTCTAATGATGAAGAGGGAAGGTCCAAAGTTCAACAGAGATAATTTCAATATATGGAAAGACAAAATGAAGATATACATCAGAAGGATGGGTACTCAACAATGGAGCTATGTTGAGAATGCTTATGTTTCCCCTACCGGTACTCTCACCGATGACCAAAAGAGAGAGATGCAAGAGAATGGGCAAGTCATGGAAGCCCTAATTAGTAGTTTATCTGACATTGAGTTTATTGATGTCCAAGATAAAGTACATCCCAAAGAAGTATGGGATACTCTTGAAAATATCTATGGCAGTGATGAGCATGTAAAACAAGGTAAGGAAGAAAGCCTTAGAGGGAAGTTTGAAGACATGCAGATGGTTGAAGGTGAGACCATTCAACAGTATGGAATAAGAATCAAAACTGTTGTCAGAGATATCAAGAGTGCAGGTGGTAAAATGGAAGATTTCATAGTAGTAAGCAAAGTTCTGAGATCCTTATTACCGGTCTATGCAATAAGGGTTGCTGCTATTCAGGAGTTGAGAATCAATAGACAAGACTAAGGTATCCCTAGACTCCATCATTGCAAAGTTGGCAGCCTATGAGCTAAATAGTTTTGATGGCAGTGTTCAAAAGACTGAATCAACTTTTAAAGCTTTTGTTGTACCATCTAGAAAAGGAAAAGAAGCAAGCACCAGTGGTGAACCAAGACAGAGCAGATAAATGGATGAAGAGGAGATTCTGATGGAATTTGAAGCTCTTCTTGCTAGGAAACTTCCTAAAGGAACAAGTAAATACAGAGGTAAGCTCCCTTTGAAATTATTTTCTTGTAACCGGATAGGACATATTGTTGTAAACTATCCTAATGGTGACAACAAGGACAAACTGGAAAGGTTCAAGAAATTCAAAGGAGGAAACAAGAGAAACTATTTTGTGGTAGTTGATGAAGTTGTCACAGATGAGGAATCAAAAGATGAAGAAAATGAAGATATTGTGTTTGTTGTTGTCAAGGAAGATGTGTCAGACAAGAAGGTCTTGTCTCCCACTTTGATAATTCCAATGAGTGGATTATTGACAGTGGTTGTTCTCACCATATGACTGGTGACCAAAGCAAGTTTCTATCCTTGGAAGAGTATGATGGTGGTGTGGTTCGCTTTGGTAATGATGCACCATGTATGGTCAAAGGAAGAGGGTCCATCTCTCTGAATGGAAAGAGTAGTGCTGACAATGTGTATTGGGTTGATGGTCTCAGACACAACCTTTTGAGTGTTGCCTAGCTAAATGATAGTGGTCTCACTCTAGAATTCAAGAATGGAGTGTATAGAATCAAAGGAAAGAATGGTGAATTAGTGGCCACTAGCATGCAAACCAAAGGTAACCTATTTCAGCTGAATGCAAATATCAGTACATGTCTTATGGCCAAGTTCGATGACAGCTGGATATGGCATAAGAGACTACCATGTAAACTTTGATAACATTGTGAAGGCCAGTAAGATCAAGGAAGTTAGAGGGTTGTTGGTGCTAAGAAAACCGGAAAATACCTTGTGCAGAGAGTGTCAACTGGGGAAAATGTCTTCCTCAACCTTTAAAGGTAAACCTTTCACTGCTAACAATTTACTTGATCTTGTGCATATTGATTTGTGTGGTCCTATGAAAACTAGGAGTGTGCAGGGTGATAGGTACTTCATGATTCTCACTGATGACTGCTCAAGAATGATGTGCGTCACATTCTTGAAAGATAAGTCTGAAGCTTTTGGAAAGTTCAAAGCTTTCAGAGCATTAGTGGAGAAGGAAAGCGGTAAAAGGATCAAGTGCCTTAGAATTGATCAAGGAGGGGAATTCACTTCCAGTGAATTCAACAAGTATTGTGAAGAATGTGGCATCAAGAGGCAAATGTCTACCTCCTAGAATCCACAGCAGAATGGTCTAGTAGAGAGGAATAATCAGACTGTGGTTGAAGTAGCAAGAACAATGTTGATTCAAGGGAAGGTTGCTCACACCTTTTGGAGAGAAGTAGTGAGCACTGCAGTCTACATAATGAACCGGGTACACATCAAGAAAGGTAAGGATAAAACTCCTTATGAGTATTGGACTAGTAAGACACCTGTGGTTAGCTACTTTAGAGTGTTTGGTAGCAAATGTTACATCAAGAGGAGCGAACACCAAAGCAAATTTGATGCGAAATGTGATGAGGGAATATTCCTAGGGTATTCCACCAAGAGAAAAGCTCTCAAGTGTTTCAATATTAGGACTCAGAGAATTATGGAAAGCATCAATGTGAGAGTTGATGAAACCTCTGAGAAAACTGAGGAAACTAAAAGTGATCAAGTAGTAAATGAACCAGTTGTAACCTTCTGGGAACTGGTTGACAGTCAACCAAGTACCAGTAACAGTGTTCCTACACTGATAGATGTAGATGCTGATACTGATGGAGATGAGGATGAAGAAGAAAAGCAAGAGGAATTTGTTCAGACCATTCCTTGGTATGTCAAGCTGAATCATGATCCTAAGAAAATCATAGGAGATAAGGATGCAGGAATCCTTACAAGAAGAAAGGTCAGAGAAAACTCATGTATGATCTCTAAATTTGAGCCTAAATCATTCAAAGAGGTACATAAAGATGAAGACTGGATCAAGGCAATGGAAGAGGAACTTGACCAGATGGAGAGAAATGGTACATGGTCTTTGGTACCCAGATCGAAGCATAAAAATGTCATTGGTACAAAATGGGTTCTCAGAAATAAGTTGAATGAGGATGGCATAGTGATTCGAAACAAAGCCAGACCGGTGTGTAAAGGATATGCCCAAGAAGAAGGAGAAGACTATGGAGAGACCTTTTCTCCTGTAGCTAGATTGGAAGGAGTTCGTATGCTTCTTGCATATGCAGCTTTTAAAGGATTCAGAGTATATCAAATGGATGTAAAATCTACATTCCTAAATGGTGTACTTGAAGAGGAGGTGTATATAGAGCAACCAGACGGGTTTTCCCTATCTAAAGACAATGACATGGTGTGTAGGCTACATAAAGCCTTATATGGTCTAAAGCAGGCACCTAGAGCATGGTATGAATGCCTGCACTCCCATCTTGTGAAGA
The DNA here is from genome assembly GCF_030272615.1 of Cryptomeria japonica. NCBI lineage: Eukaryota > Viridiplantae > Streptophyta > Pinopsida > Cupressales > Cupressaceae > Cryptomeria > Cryptomeria japonica. The sequence continues at coordinate 517,261,172 of NC_081414.1, read as the reverse complement.
TTGGATTTGAGAGAGCAATATCTACTTGAAATCTAAAGGAGATCAGATCATGATCTATGAGGTATTTGTTGATGACATTATCTTTGGTGGAGATGACAAGATGAGTCATGAGTTTGCAGATGAGATGAAGAAAGAGTTTGAGATGTCACTCATAGGGGAGATTAAGTTCTTCATTGGACTATAGATTCAACAGATGAAAGATGGAATCTTTATCACTTAGTCCAAGTATGTCAAAGAGGTGTTGAAGACCTTTGGCATGGAAGATAGCAAACTAGTTGGTACACCAATGGTGACTGGTTGTAAACTATCCAAAGAGGATGACTCAGCATTGGTTAATGAGAAGGAATACCGACAATGATTGGTAAGTTGCATTATGTAGTGCATAGCAGACCAGATATTGCACATGTAGATGGCATTACTGCAAGGTTCCAGAAAAGCCCAAGAGAATCCCACTTGGTTGCAGTCAAGCGAATTCTTAGGTATCTAAAGGGAACTATTGATTATGGATTGTGGTATCCATATAGCAAGGATTTCAACTTGAAAGTATTCACAGATGCTAATTGGGTTGGTAATGTGGACAACCAGAAGAGCACAACTAGTGGTGCATTCTTTCTCGGTGGTAGACTGGTCTCATGGATGAGTAAGAAGCAGAGTTGTATCTCTCAGTCTACAGCAGAAGTAGAGTATGTTATAGCTTTCATGAACTACACTCAGACAATTTGGATGAAGCATGTATTAAATGGCTTCAAAGTTCCTGTATCTGAACTAGTAAGTATATTTTGTGACAATACTAGTGCAATTAACATCTCCAAGAATCTAGTTTTACATTCTAGAACCAAGCACTTTGAGCTTAAGTATCATTTCTTGAGGGAAAAGGTTCAGAACAAAGAGATTGCATTGGAACATGTTTCCAATAAGGAGCAGTTAGCAAACATATTCACCAAGCCTCTCCCAAAGGCTACATTTATGTACTTAAGAGGTGAATTAGGGGTGTCGCCCCTTCAGGAGGTGAACTAAAGGTATATGCTCCACATCAATCAGGTATTGCATAGTCAAAAATTTTCAGGATTGATGTGTTGAAAGATGCTACTCCTCAGGGGGAGCAGCATAATGGAATAGGGAAGCTTGTGCCTCCACTTTGGCATTGTTGTCAAAGGGGGAGAAGAAGTGAAGTGGAGAAGATATCTGCAGAAATTGGGGGAGAAGATGTGAAGTGGAGAGATATCTTTGTATATTGCCATCAATGCCAAAGGGGGGGATTGTTGGCATTATGTGAACCGGTATGAGGACATGATGACATTGTATGTTGTCATTGATGTCAATATGCTGAAGAAGAGAGAACTGATATGTTACCAAGAACCGGTATATGTGAGAACTGGTATAACATTGTGAAGTGGTGTGTTTGTTCAAGGTGAACCGACATGTGGATATGGGAACCGGTACATGGAAGCTTCGTATGACTACCGGTTGGTAGTCTCAACTTCAAGGTTTCCGATTGAAGTGCTTCAAGCCTATGTGACTCAACTGGTGACTTTGTGTGATGAGTTAGCATTGTAATGAAGAATAGATCATGTTGCCACGTCAGCCTTGTGCGCGTGAAGGTTCTTGCATGAAGGAGATTGTTCCTTTCTACCTCAGGAATGTGCGAAGTCTGTAAACTGTGAAAACACGTGATGGGTTATTAGCCACCATGAAAGTGGTGGTAAATGAATGACGGAGAACATCTTGAGATTGGTTCAAGACTGTTGCATTTAATGCAATGTGCTCAACGGTCAAGATTGAATTGTTTGAATTGCTTAACCTAACAGGTTTAGGATTTAGGGTTTATGCTACTAACCTATCTGTTTTTTAATAAGTTCATTGTTGTGTTTTTTCTAAAGTTGTTGGCAAAAGTTTTGTGTGTGTATCCAAGTGAAGAGATTCATGATTATTGCCAGACCAGAGGAGAGAAGTGATACCTGCAGAGTGTAATTGCAGAAGGTGAAGAGGAGCTAAAGTGGATCTGCATTGGCATTGAGTGCTGTTACAAGATCATTGTAATACCTGTTAATCTCTAACCACTTCAACAGTTGAGAAATCCCTTAACAGGGTAGCTTTAACTAGCTTACTATAAATCCTATGATAGGGTGACTCAAAACCATTGAGTTCTTGAAATCTTCTAACAAGGTAACCTTTAATAGGGTTTAACCATTAACCGGGTATTCTAGCCATCCCTTAACCGAGTGATCCCTAACATGATCAGTTCCTAACAGAACCTATTGTATCAATCTTTAACCACACAAGGCTCCTAATAGAGCGGACTTCTAAAGAGTTCAAAAATAGCTTGTGGGTATTCATCCCCACCATGGTTTTTCCCAATTGGGTTTCCACATGAAAAATCTGTGTGTCATGTGTGGTATTATTCATGTGATGGTTTAAGTGATTTGTGTCTGAAGGTAAATCATGTTGATCTAGCTGTTTATATATTTTTGATGATAGATTACCTATTCATGCACTAGTGTGAAATGGAAATGAAGTATTAGATTGTATGAAAATATAAGTGTCAACCAGTTTATGCTTGTCTCAGTTATTCTGGGTTTTACTGGTTGTACTCTGTTTAAGACCGGTGTTACTGTTTGTCTGCCAAAGCACAGTGTCTGTTGACAAACTAGTTTTAGGAATGTGTTTTTATCTGTACTGATTCACCCCCCCCTCTTAGTACCAGTTTGGTACTATCTGTTCATCATTGAGTTATCAAATAGTTGTATCATTAGATTGTGAAAAGGAAATAAGTATTTGCCTTACCATTTAAATGTTAAATGCTTATGTTGAAAGAAAGTAATAGGGAAAATAGAAAATATATATTAAAGCTTTTCTTTTTACCTTTCCATTTGACTTTTGCATTTTATTTATTGGAAAAGAATTGTTTTTGGGGATAAAGGTAAATCTGATTGTTTTTACTTTTTAAAAATAATTTAATCTAATTGGTGGAGAAAACTTTTAACCTAGAAAGTTTAGGTTGGAATTATTTTTCCCATATATTCTTGGGAATTCATGGGAATGGGAAGAGGCAGAAAATTTGGAAGAGAAATTTGGAAAACCATTTTGAAAAAGGAGCTAGAATTTGATTGGTTTGCAAGGTCAGGGATTCTTCCATCATTTTGCTTGCTAGTTTGCTTCAAGGTTGGATAATCTCTTCTTGTTTGAAATTTAAATTTTAATATTTTAGTTGCTTCCTGTGTGTTGAAAAAATGCAAATCTCTTTGTAAATTCTTGTGGAATGATTGGAATGGAAGAAAGAGTGTCTGCTATTGTTGATTTAGTGAAGCTTATATCATGTATGATTTCTTATAGGAAAGAAATGGTTCATTTTTCTATTTGCTATATGTTTGTGTTCTTGAAAATCAACTTTTTGAATTACCTCTTCTTTTGTAAATAGAAAGAATTAGATTTAGATTTATGTGTGCTTTCTAGTATCTAATTGCGCAAGATTTGGGGTTTATGTTGGCGAAAAAATTGGTTATTGCCTTTTTCTAGATGCAAGGAATTCTTCATGTGTAAGGAAGTAAGGAAATACCCTTCTCCTACCTGTTGAATTCTTCTATTATTGACTAAATCATTATTTATTGGGTTCTTGTGTGATTTTATTTCACCATTTACCTTATTGGTAAATATCCCTTTGTAATTTGGATTTTGGCACTGTTTGTGTGTGCTCGTCAAATGATTAGGGAATGATCATTTTCATGTTAAATCAATTTTGTATCATATTTATTTTAAATTCTATGGAAGCATGAATTTATTTTTATAGATGACCTTACCTTACCCAGTGGCGGGCTAACCCCACTACGCGGGTCGATAAAGTCTACTATCCGCAGGTTACTGCTACGTATAGCAGCACTACCAGTTGGTAGGACTACTACTGATTGGTAGCAATGCTATCGATCAGTAGCGCCTGCTACTAGTGGTAGCAGTACTATCAGTCGACAGCAGTACTACCAGTAGGTAGTGTCTACTACCTCGACAGCAGCACTACCGCGGGTAGGCCTTGGCCCCCATGTGACCTTGTACCCTTTGCGGTACACCCTCTTTTTATGTGCCGTGAAATTTAATTTGTAATAAATGAAATATTTTTAAGTTGGTTTTTAATGTTAAATAAAAATAGTAATTTTCAAAGTGATTTTATTATGTGGTTTAATAAATTTATTTATGGAAATCAAGGCATGAATTAGTAATTCAAATTGGTAAATTTAGATATATTCTGGAAATGAATTAAAATGCCTATTATGAATTCATGTTTTATTCGGTTGAATATTTAATGTGGATTTTATTCTTGATGGAATATTGATTTGGAAATTGAATAGATGTGAATGTCGTAAAAGAATGTTTATTTAATTTTCAATCAATGAATTTGCAAGTGCTTATGATGCTGATTTTGTCAAAGATTGTCTGAGTATAGACTTAGTGAAATTAGCTTTCCTTGCAAAAAGTTATAATTGAGTTACTTCTGGTCTGTGGTTCTTTCGTCCTGTGGTGGCGTATTTGGTACCCTTGACCAAGTGATATATGACGACCTCATTGTCTTAATCATGTAGTGTCTTTGCCTTATGGTTAACCAAGAGTCAACATGTCCTTGTTTTGACCACTTGTTTTTGGATAGTGGTGTTATAGTTGTCTTCTTTGCCATAGGGTCCTTGTGGAGTGACCATGTTTGCTTAGTGTCCCTTGAGAGAGTCTCTTTCGAGTGGGGGCCGCGCCCAAAGTGGTTGGCAGGATAACCCATCGAAAGTAAGATAATAAGTGAAATCTAATTAATTGATTAGGTGGGTAGTTCATAACATTAAATAAGATATTGTACCTCGCACATAGGTGAGTGCTTGTATAGAGCTCATAATGTAGTGAGAAGGCCTGGAATGGCAAACCAACCACCTTGTCTTCACAAAAGGCTGGAAGGGTCTGCATGAGACTTAGTTGGAGCCAGAGGTTCGGGAAAGGTTACCAGGATAAACCCAAGATGGGGGTTGGGACCTATGGAGGCCGACCATGGTAACCATCATAAGCTATGCGATGACACTCTCACTTTAGGTTCACTTGTGCTTTTTATGTCAAGTCACTTGTGTATTTGTGATGTTGAGTCACCTGGATATTGTGGAGTCATATTGTGCTATCATGGAGTCGTATTGTTTTGTCAACCATGTCATACTTTTTCTTGCTTGAGGGTCCTCTGCTATCTCCTAGCATGGTGGGGTGATTTCTAGTTTGGTATCACATGGTCGGGTGGTAGTGCCACTTCCTATCGAATGTTCTTGTTTGTACCTTCATGCGAGGATTGGCTTCGCAAGTGTTTATGTGGTTCATGGCTCATGTTTTATCTCATGTTTTGAGATTATTGTTATTTGGAGACCTATGTGGTCAATTGTATCATGATCTTATGTAACCTTATATTTGGTTAATTTGTAACTTTATATGTATATCGAGAGCCATGTATTGGAAGAGCAATGTAATCCTAAGTCTGGGATGTTATTTATCAGCTTTCTTTATGGTTGTGTAAATGCTTATTGAAGAGAAATTATATTGTATCCTTTCAATCTTTCAATGGTGTAATCTGTTATTGCATATGGCTTAATATGATCTATGAGCTTTAATGAATTATTGGATTAACCTTAATTGTGGAATTTAACTTTTGGTTTTCATTCTTCATTGGTAACCCTTAAGGAATTCTAGTGAAGTCTTCCACTTGTGTTAATATCATGCATGTTGTGTTTTATGCACTTATTATGTTTATACTTTAAAAAAAAGAGTTGTTTCCCCCTTGTTGTGGGTTTTCCTTTGGGGTTCCTAGCATGGCATTATGTAATTCTCACCTTCATTCAATGATTAAGCTTATTGTTGCTATGAAGAGAACTTGAAGATAAACACCTACTACCGATTATTTATAAGCTCCTCACACCTACCCAATTAGTGGATACTTGATTAGATAGACACCATGTCTTCTCCATTAAGTTCCTACTTTTAATTTAGATTACATTGGTCTTTATTTAAATCCAAAGACTCTTACTTTTGTAAACAGCCATCAAAACAAATACATTAATTGCAGACACTAAGAATTGGTCAATACCTACATCTCCTATTTTAATCTATCATGTGTTTAGTCTTTACTATTCATTGATCCTATCTCACTTCTCCTTTCCCATTTTTTGTCCCACTAATATCATTTTCTCCCCATTTTGATTTTATGATATCAATTTATCCCGAAATTCATCCCATTGATGTCATTTCATCCTCAATTTGGTCTTGTGGCATCAATTCATCCTAAAACTTATCCCGGCAAGGTCAATTTGTTCTCATTTTGATCTTGCAACATTGTCTTTCCCAAAACCTATCCAAATGGCATCATTTTCTCCCAATTTTGATTTTATAACATCATTTTGACCTCTTTTCTTATCTCATGGCTTTACATCAATTCCATTTCAGCCCTTTGATGTGATTTGACCCAATTTAACCTAATTTTCCTATTTTGACCCAATTCTTCCCTTTTTTTGTCCAAGCCTTCCCAATTCTTCCCAATTTCACCCAATTTAACTTAATTTGACCAGATTAAGGTCTCTCGATGTTAGTTGTACTTTTTGGCCCTTTTAGGTTTACTTAATTAATTAATTAAACTCCCTTTCTTACTAACAATTATTCTAAAGTTAAATAAATAAATTTAACAATTTATTTATTTGTCTCCTTTGTCCATTAATTAAATAAATTCATTTTATTTTATTAATTAAACCATGAATGTGAATAATAAATTAATGGAAAAGAAAGAGGTATGCAACTTTAGAAGTGTTTTTTGGGCTACGGTTTAACCCCAATGCAGAGGTCGACGTCATGGGTGTAGAGGAGGTGGTATGTCCTCCTCCATTGAGGTAAGCTTGCATCTCTATTTCTTGGTTTTCTTTACATTTAATTCCTATTCGTGTGATTGGCATTTTCAGTTTAAAAGAGTGGATGTTATTAATGTTGTCGTATGAATGGACGCCAAGCATCGAAGTTGGTAGTTCGACTTCTCCTGCTAAAAATAAAAGTGATGTCCTTACAAATGGGGATAAGTATTTCAAAGCCTCATTGGTTGATAAACCGTTCTTTATGCCTAAATTTGTGAAGTTCGACATAGAGGTAGTTTCATTGTCCACAAGTAATGGCAAACTAGGAGGAGGAATAGGTAAGGAGACTACCTTTCCTATTTCTATCCTAACAATTACTCCTAATTATGTTATATTATGTTATGGACGATGCTCTGAATAGAGAGAAGGCTAGGTTAAAAAATATTGCTATTTTTCTTGTGCTCGTGGACATTAGCAAGTGCCCAACCCACAAATTCTTAGACGAATGATTTAAAAATATTTAGAATAAGAAATTAGGTTATCATTTTTTCTTTTGCAAAATGATTCAAAAAGGGCTATTCGTTATTTTTTCAATGACCCTAAATCATATGCAACAGTAGTTGATAAGCAATTTTTATCCATTGGAAACTATACTTTTAGGGCCCTCAAGTGGTCACCCAAGGCCGTTTTTGATGATATTCTAGCTCTATCATGCCCTAGGTGGATAGTGATTAAAAATCTCCCTCCTTTTCTTTGTAATTTCATCCCCCAGTTGCTAGAATTTGTTGTCAAAGTTCTTAGGGTGGATAACACCCAGTCTCTAGTTCTACATATAGGTGCTAGTTTTTTAATCACAATTAATCCTAGGAAAGATCTCCCTAGATCTATAGAAGTCAAGGTTGACGATGACCCCTTTGGTCTATGTTATCAAAACCCTAGGGGGAATCAATGGCTTCTATTTATGTAGACACAAGGGGAATATTCAGAGGAATTGTTTGATCTTGAGAAAAACAAATCCCTTATTAAACCTATTGGGTCTCCTAATGAGGCCCTTTCTAATTTGGCTATTAGTAATGTTTCTCAATATGTGCAACCTTTAGCTAAGGGCTCTAATAATGTTATCAAAATGCTTGTTTTGGATAGTCTAAACTCTTTGAAGCTTGTGGTGAGGGCTATTATTAATGCTCCTATTGTTGATAAATCCCTTAAAATTGGGGATTTCAATGCTAACCCCTTGCTGCATTCGGCCATCATTGTCTCACCTACCCAAGTTAGAGACACTAAGATTGATTCCCATGACCCATTCATTCTTACCAAGGTCCACAAATTCAGACACAAGAATGCTCAACAACTTGCTTTGGAGAGGATGAAGAGGAATAAAAATTGTATGATGGAGATCACTCGATCCTCTGAAGAGCCTCCTATTTCTAGTTCTCGTTCATCTCCAATGGACAATTACTCTCAACTGTTGCCACTAAAGATCATTGTCACTGGAAAATATAATCAATCTATTGACAAAACTATAGTTAGGAATATCAAGGAAAGGAGAATATCCTTTGTGCTGATGGGTGAGGCAATTGGTCTACCTAGCCCTAATGAGAGAGTTTCTCTCTTGAAACTTTCTAATAATTTTAGTTTTCTTGGACATCCTCCTAATGAATCCCCTCAAGAAGATGGAATTGAAGGAGAATTGTCTCCCCTTGGGGGTATCCAAGCCAACTCCTCATCCCACCCTTACAGCAATTTGAATCCTTCCAACGTTATTTCTAAGTCTGGAATTGACAAATATGATGTTGTTTTTTACATCATTATTATTTATCCCCTTAAGGAAAATAAGACTTTTTCTTCTGACCACAACTTGGTCATTGTACCTTATGATAAAGGAGGGGTAAGTCTCAAATTGGATAACTCTAAAACCCACCCATTAAAGTCTGACCTAGAAACTAGGTTATTATCCGATGAGTCGATCTCTAGGATGGAGCAATTGCCATGTCAAACCATGAGGGGCAAGAAATATTATTGCAAAATTCCAGTCCTGGCTAAAAATGACCAATTCACCAAAGCCAAAAGGAAGAGGGGGGTACCCAAAGGAAAGAAATCTCCTCTGCCTAAGATGAAGGATGTTAATATGGACCTCCCTAAATGTTTTGTCAGCTTTAAGGCTGCTACGGATACTACTCAATATTTTGAACATGAAGTTAAACTATATTTATTGGAATATAAGGGGTTTGGAGACCCCGAACAGGAAGTCTATTGTCAAGAGATTCTTTATCCAACATAAAAAATATTGATGTACTAATGTTGCAAGAAGTGAAAGCTACCGGATTCATATTAGATGTGAGCCTTAAATATATCTAGAAATATGCTTCATCCTTCTCTACCAACCATGAAGAAGGTAAGGGGGGAGTGATCATTATGATAGGAGGTACTTGGAAAAATAAAGTTGTGGATTATGGTTGCTCTCTATGCGATAGGGTCGTGTGGGTAATCATTTGCGAGTAGCACACTAAATTTAGCATTTCCTCCCTTTATGCAGCCAATGATTACAGAGAAAGGATTAACTTGTGGAAGTGGATATCCACTCTCTCGGATATCTCCTATATTGTTGGTGGGGACTTCAACATGATAGAGAATCCAGAAGATAAATCAGGAGGCCCAGAATTGGATTAGAAAAGTGGAGAAAAGTTATACTGGTCAAGGATGAAGGAGAAGCTTAGGTTGTTCAAGCCCCTTGAAGGAAAGAAAAATGGATATGGATCAATTTGGTATACATGGTGTAACTATCAACAAGGTATAAGTAGAATTTACTATAGGCTTCATAGATTCTATGTTAATAAATATCTATTCTCCATCAAATAGGATGATGATGGTTCCATTGTTAGGGTACTTCCTTATACCCTCTTGGATCACCATCCTATCAAAGCTCAAATTTTTGTCAACTCTTTTTATAGTAGGTCAAACTCAAGAGAGGCTAATTTTATCGTCAATACTAATCTTCTTAAAGATTCTAAAATTAGATTCACTATCAATATGATTAGATAGATTAATAAATGGGATGGTAACTTTGGCTCCCCCATTGACATATGGAATTATAATATGGTGAAAAATAGGGTTTCCACCATTTGGTTAGTAAAACCACTAATTTTTCTTAGGGACCAATTACATTAGGGCAAGATGGGAATTTGATATATATAAGCCTAGTAGACCTAGATTGTGATCAAATTCCAAGGGTTTTAGGTGTGCCTCTTCTTTCGCTTGAGTTGATTTTATTTAAATTTGTTGAAGATGTTGAAACTAGGTTAAATGTATGTAAATTAAAGGAATTATGCATGAAACATGAGTTGTAGCTGTCAAACGGAACCACCAAACTAGATTTAAGCAATATGTGAATGTTTGGATCTATTCCTAGAAGATTGACTTGAATTATCAAGACCAAAATGTTGGTCGCCCTGGTCCTTTGAACTTTTCATTGTCCAAAAGGGAACATGTTTGTCTTTGTGAATAATGTCGACCCTAAACATTACAACTCTACACCCATTTCCCACACATAGAAAGAAAGGAGAAATTATAGAAAATAGGGGTTCGTCTAAGTAAAATCTTAGTTTAGGAATTAACCTTGAATGAAACAATGCAAATATTAAAATAAATAATGGAAAGATATACAACAAATCTACAATTTTTGATAATAATCCTTTACTTCTTGAATGTCATCACATATGTTGTATGAAATAGAATGAACATGATAAAACCCTAATCACAAACACAAGCTTGCATATGAATGATGTAATTTATTTCCACAATGGTTGAATGAAGAATATGTAGCCTTTAAGATTTCTGAAAATGCTTCACAGATGCAAGAAAGCTTGATGATGAATATTTACAATGGATATATTATATTAGGTAAAATTAGGTTGATCAAATGTCTATATATATGGGTATTTATATCATTTACCAATTAGATCGACCTCCAATAGTCATGCAGAGCCATGAAATTGAATTCTCATTGGAGAGATAGGACCCTTGCTCCATTTTAAAATTGGGCCTAACTAAGAGGGACCAAGGCAAGGGTGCCCTCGTACTTCTCATAGAGGGACCACAATTAAGCCCTATGTAGGACACCCATCTAGGAGATCTATCAGTGGGTGTACATGGCATCAGAACTAGAGATTGAGCACAAAATGAACCTAGATAGGTGATGCAGAGGGGATACACTAAAGTAGGGGCACAAACATGAGGTGTAAACTGGCCTAGTGGTAATTTACAATGCTACACGAACAAGAACATTAATTGTTGGAGAAAACTGATGCAAATAATATGCAGGAAGAAATCCAAAGATGGGAGGAAGGTTGAGAGGGATTTAGTAGACAACCTCATGAAGTTAGAAGCTCAAACCCAATTGGACCCTTCCAATCAGGATTGTGTGATTCAGTTATCATAGACTAGGATAACTCTCAGGGGCTTCTAGAATCATAAGATCTAGGGTATCAAAGTGAGGGCTAGAATTAATTGGTTGGAGAAAGGAAAGAAAAGATCTAAGTTCTTCTTTAATCTGTTAAGGAAGAAAGAATTGAAAGAAAGGATAGATAGAGTTTGGGAGGAAGGCAAAGAGTTGGTAGAGAATGATAACATTAAAGAGGATTTCTTTCTCTATTATAAGAATTTTCTTACTTTAGAAGGGAATTCTAATTCTAGTCTACAGGAAAGAGATTTGTCCAGAACCCTTATACCTAAGAGAATTTCAGATGAAGAAGCCTCTATACTTAAGAACTTATCCTAGTTGAAGAGATTATTAAGGTAATTTCAACTCTCAAAAATTACAAGGCCAAGGGCCCTGATGGATTACCCATTTAGTTTTATAAAGTAATGGATTGAGGTGGAGCTATTATAGGTGTATGAGGAAGCTTTAAACAAAGGCACTCTTGGAGCAGATATTAAAAAGGGGGTGATCAAGTTACTCCCCAAAGATGGGGATAAGTCTCTCATTAAAAACTCGAGGCCTATCACCCTACTTAATGTATCTTATAAAATTTTAGCCAAGGTTATTGCTCTCAGACTTGTGGACATTCTTCGAAAATTTGTGAGCAATACTTAGAATAGCTTCATAAAAGGTAGGTATATTCTTGAGAATTTAATTAGAAGTTGGTAGGCTAGATAAATTGTGATAATTATACCAATCAAAGAGTGGCTATGTTTCTTATATACTTTGAAAAAGAATATGACTAGATTGAATGGGATTTTGTGATCATGATGTTGGAATCTTTTGGTTTTGTAGTGTCGTAAATTGTACACCCTTGCTAGGGTGGTACAATTTCACACTTAGGTTAGCACCAGCCTTAGTGTGTTTTGCATCTTGCATTACTCATTCCCCTTTAAGTATTTAATTAATTAATTTAATTAAATCTAAGGTCTTGTATCATCACTTTACACATTACAAAGTTATGCCCTTTACCCTAAGTGTGCCCCTTTTCATATTATTCCTCCAATGACTCATTTAATCATAAACCCTAATTATGTCTTATTTTGACCATTTAGGCCCAATTTTGCATATCAAAGCACCTCAAAATCAGCTGTAACTTTGGGATGTACTCTAATATCATCATATCTAATGGCCCTAAAAATTTGGTGAAAAGTTGGTCGAACCATGGTGGGAATGCACATGGTCCGTGATTTTTTTCCCAAAATTTTGGGAGCGCAATCCTATGATATGATAATTCTTAACCCCAAAATATCAGCGGGAAATTCAAATCCTACGTTGGCCTCAACATGAAATTAAGATCTAGGTTTTCATACTTAAGAACTCTCTTTCTTCATTTGAAGGGGTCTTCTTCTAAGAATCTAAGAGTAGGTTTTTGGAGTATTAGAGTCTTCTTTTCAGCAAAAGAGTAGATCTTTGAAGTCTTCAACAACATTCATCATTCATCCATCAAACATTCATCAAGCATCATTTTATCAATTGTGGGCTTTTGAAGATGTAGAAGAACAGTAGGAGATCACCGACTGATGATTGTCTTGTACCTCTCCCTTGGGGTTGGGTATGGTTTCATGTTGTTTTCAAATCTTTGCATAAGCTTCATTTTGATTCATATTCATGCTTTAGATCACTTTTCATTATGGATTTAGAGAATTTAATTTATAAATTATAAACAATTTGGGTTTACTCTTTAGGGTTGCTCTAGTTTGTTTACTTTCATTCTTGGGATCTTGCATATACACAAAGTTCTTGCACACACATTCTTAGTACATTATCAACTATTCATGGAGATGGAAATCACCAACACATGCATTTGACTATGGCAAAACCCTATATAGCTACCCCAAAGCTTCGCTTTTTAAATTGCAAGTGCAGAAACAAGAATCTGGAAGCAGGTACAAATCTGGAATAGTCATCCACATCACTCATAAACTTCAAAAGTGCAGAAACCTTGTCAAGGACAGGGGTGAGGCGCCTTGGTCCTACCCTTTGTCAACAGGACTTGGAAGAACAACAATTCATAGATCACATAATCCCTCCTACTAGTTGTAGCTCTAGAATTGCAAAATCAGGACAGTGGCATAGAACCCTAGTTCCCGACATTTCTGCTCAGATTTTAGACATAGGTGCATCTCTGATTTTTCCTTCTGCTTTGATCTACATTCTCAAGTTGGGATTTTTTTTCTTACTTGCTTTCTAGGTTAGATTGCATTTTGCATCATTCCTCTCTCTCATTTACATCAAAGGAATAGAAAACCTAAGAGGTAATCCATGGCTCTCTATTTCTCATAAGAAGTAGTCGACATGTGTTACCTCCCTAGGCTCTTTTGTATTCCATGAATGTGTATGAAAGCGGGATTAGGGTTTCCATACTTAGTCTCACTTTTTCCCCTACACATCTTTGGTGAACCCAACATGAATCCAATTTCATTTTCATTGCATTGTATTGTTAGATCTAGATCTAGTTCATTTCATTTTCTTTCAAAACATAAAAAAAAATAGGAAAAAAAAAGAGAAAAAGAAAAAAAAAAAGATAGGTTTCTTTCATTTTCCTTGCATTGTGTGTTTAAGTTTCATGCAATTTTCATTTCAAAATATCAAATTTCCATTTGCAATAAGTTCATGCTTTTGATGATGTATGCAATTTTGTTGATTATGAGTTTATCAAGGATGAATTGGATGAATCTCTAGATGAGGTTTTGAACCCTAAGCCTTCTAAACTCTCATTCTATCAAAAATTAATCAACCTTGTTACTATGTGATTTTGTGGTGATGAGAAAGATAAGTTGAATGATCCCTCTCATGGGTATATTCCTATTAACTCCTCCACTAGATCTAGCAACATAGTTGATTCCCATGATTTCCTCTATGATGTTAGGTCTTCTTTTGAATCTAAAGATAAGCCTTTCAATCACTATGACCATGCTTTATCAGATGACACCCTTGATGACTTTATGTCTCTACTTAAACTTCCAAACAAGAATAATGCATCTAAGAAGTTAAATCAACATGATCAATGTAAATGAACATAGAAAACTTCTTTTTATTGTCCAAGGTGCTTGTCCTTCTCCAACTTCACCTCTTCCTAATCAGCCTCTTTTCATGGTTCAAGGTGGATATGGTCATGATTCCTTTAGCACTCCAAACAAACCCATCATTACAGTTCAAGGAAGGAATCCCACTAAGAGTCCTTATAGCTATGCTAGACAGCTTACTAAGGAGAGTTATAATGCAATTTCCCATACCTATAAAACAAGAAACAATAGGCAACCTAACCCTCCTCCAGTTGTTCTGACTCCTCCACTTGATCCTCAACTCATTCTTCCTCAAGCATCTCGTATTTCACAAACCCTTGGTAAGGAATATGATCTTGTCGAACAACTTAAAGCTACTCTTGCCAAGATATCCCTTTGGGATTTTCTTCAAACTTCCTCAACTCATCATGGAATGCTACAAGATGCCTTGAAAACATTGAATGTCCAATCCATAGTGACATCTAATAATATGGATTCCTTGATTCACTCTATTACATCACCTAAGGCTCAGATTGCGTTTACACAAGATGAGTTTCCTTCTAGTTAAATTCAACAACAATATGATCCCTTAATGATTGTGGTTATCATAAATGATAGTGTGATAAGACAAACATTAGTGGACAATGGTTATGGCCTTAATGTTTGTAGCATTAACCTGTTGCATAAGATCAATGTTGATACATCTCTTATCAAGCCTGATTATCCCACTATCTATGGCTTTGATAATGTTGCTAAATTTTCACTAGGTATCATCACCTTGCCTATTAAGGTAGGTCTTGTTACTTTGCCTACTCCTATCCATGTTATGTCTAGAGAGTTGGCATACAACTTGTTTCTAGGAAGACCTTCGATTCATAGCATGCAAGTTGTTCCCTCTATATTGCATAGGCAAACCAAATTCATTCACAACAATATAACATATACCTTGTTAGGAGACATGAGATTTCAGGATTGTTTACAGACATTAACTATCTTAGACAATTACTCTAAAGTTTCTACTCTGATTAGTGAGAATAGTTCATCAAACCTATCTCCTATATTTGAATCGATCTTCGATGCTTCCTCAAGTGGACCTAAGGTTCTTAAGGAAGAATATTCTCAGCCCGACTCTACGATTGAGAATACTTTCTCTCCTGTATAGATTCTTGCAAAAAATGATTGGGGATCCCTTGATTTCAATCCTACTTTTGTAGGGGAATACAAATTCCCCCCTAGAGAACCTAAGGTTGAAAAGAAGAAGAAGAAGAAGAACCTAAAAATCAATCTACTTTGTTTGAGCCATTGAGTAATAACTTTATGGTGGCTTCTCAGATTTCATCTCCCTGAGTCTCTAGTTTAGAGAATTTTGATCCTTCACTTTTTGAAAATCCTCCTTCTTCGGAAACGACTAACCATTATGGTCCTGATATTCACATCCTAGCTAGGTGTGGATATAATGGAAATGGATGTGGTGCTCAAGAACAAGGGATCAAGGTTCCCTTGGAAAACAACTTTCATGATATGACATTTGGGCTTGGTTATGACCCTTTCAAGTGTACTAAATCCTCTAAGAGACCATCTATTAGTGTTAATGTCATTTCTACTTCTCTCTCACTAAAATATCCAAAATATATTGTCTTTGACCCTTCTTGTGTCTTTTATTTGGATGTTTTTTCTACCGATGATTGCTAGCTGAATTCTTGGGAGCTTATGACAACCTTCCTCGTTATCACCACAATCATATTTTTTCCTATTGTTCAAATGCAGAAGCTTACTTTGGGAAGAAAAGAAATAATGATGAGATAGTTAAAGAATTTCCTCAATTGAGAGATGCTCCTCAGCAAAGAAATCTCCTAATAAATGACACCATTGATATCAGGATGGATCCTTGTGTTGAAGATAAGTTCATCAAGATAGGGAAATGTCTTTATGAAGAAGATAAAAAGCAATATGTTGAGTTGTTACATGAATTTCCTAAGATCTTTGCTTGGATATATGCTGACATGCCTAGCGTAGATCCTAAGATTGTCACTCATAGCATTGTCCTAGTTATGATGCTAAACCTGTGAAGCAAAAGATTCAAAAGATTCACCCTAAAGTGGCATTAATTCTTAAAGTTGAGATTCAAAAATTGTTGGATGCTAGATTCATTCATCCTATCGATTATTCCCCATGGATTTAGAACATTGTGGCGGTGGCTAAAGATAAAAACAAGATTAGGATGTGTACTGATTTTTGTGATTTGAACAAGGCCTCTTTAAAAGATGACTTTACCCTCCTGAATATTGATATGATAGTGGATTCAGTAGTAGGGCATGCTTTACTATCCTTTATGGATGGTTTCTTGGGATATAATTAAATTTTCATCAATCGCCAAGACCAATATAAAACTTGTTTTACCACTCCTTGGGGTACGTTTTGTTGGATTGTGATGCCCTTTGGATTGAAAAACATAGGCACAACCTATCAACATTCTATAACTCTAATTTTCCATGACCATATGCATAAGACCTTAGAAGATTACATTGATGACATCTTAGCCAAATTCATCCTTTGTACAAATCATGTTAAGATCCTTCATCAAATCTTTGAGAGAATTCGTAAGTACAACATGCATTTGAATCCCTGAAAATGTGTTTTTGGTGTAGATAGTGGGAAACTATTAGGATTCATAGTTTCACATCATGGCATTGAGGTGGATACAAAAAAGATAGATGCTATTGTTAACATCCCACCTCCTAAGAATGTTTCTCAATTAAAAATTTTACAAGGAAAGATCCAAGCTATTTGTAGGTTCATCTCTCAACTTGTGGATTGTACCTTTCCTTTCACACAATTGCTTAAAAAGAATATCACTTTCCAATGGAATGAGGATTGTCGTCAAGCATTAGAAGACTTAAAAACTTATTTGGCCAATCCTCCCATTCTTCAACCTATTGATCCTACTAAACCTTTCCTTCTGTACACCACTACTTCTCCTCCAACTCTTGTAGCCTTATTGGCACAATGTGATAAGGATGGTAGAAATTGTCCCTTTTATTACATAAGCCACACTCTACTTGATTAAAAAGTCCGATATTCTGTGATAGAGAGATAGTACCTTGCTTTGGTCTTTGCAACCCCAAAATTGAGGCATTATCTCTTGAATGCTGAGATTCATGTTATAATTAAATTTGATCCTCTTAAACATCTTTTCTCCAAAACTGACCTTTTTGGATGCTTAGCTAAGTGGGTTGTGATGTTGATAGAATTTGACCTTAAGTTTGTCTCACAAAAGGAAATAAAGGGTCAACCGTTGACTGATTATTAGTTGATGCTCCTTCACCCTTCTCCCTATCTAATTCAGAGTCTTTTCCTGATGAATACATTATTTCCATTGAGGTTGATGAGACTTGGGAACTGTACTTTGATGGCTCTAAGTGTCATACAGGATTGAGGGCGGGGGTGGTCTTAATTTCTCCTAAAAAGAAGCCTATTCCTTTATCATATTGTCTCAATTTCTTATGTACCAACAACATTGTTGAATATGAAGCTCTTATAGCTGGAATTAAAGCAGCCTTGGCATTGAGTGTGAAGATTTTACACACTTATGGAGATTCTCAACTAATCATAAGACAAGTCATAGGAGTATATCAAGCTAAACATGACAAATTATCGTAATATAAAGATCTAGCTTTATCCTTGTTATTAAAATTTGATTCTTACACCATGGAGCCCGTTCCTCAAAAAGATAATCGACATGCTGATGCGATGGCATGTGTTTCCTCTCTTGTGTCTCTAGAGGACCCCATGGTATATCTTTAATTCATTATTCACAACCTTACTTCCATGGCTATTGCTAATAACCCTGGTGATGTGGCATATTGTTTCATTATAGATTCTGATGAATGGTACTCACATGTTGTAAGATATTTGAGTGATGGTACCTTTCTAGACTCTGTGAATAAGAATACTAGGGCTAGCGTTCACAAATTGGCTGCTAGATACATTATCCTTTCTAATTTTCTCTATAGGAGGGGTTATAATGGTCTTCTCCTTCAATGCTTAAACAAGACTGAGTTCCTTTTCACTCTCAAAGAAGTGCATTCAGGTTCTTGCGGGGGGCATTTTGGGGGTAGGTCTTTAGTTCAGAGATTGCTCTAAATGGGATATTATTGGCAAACCATGGAAAAGGATTATTTTACATTTGTTAAGCGATGTCATTAGTGTCAGAAACATAGTAATTTGATCCATGCCCCTACCCAAGAGCTTCGATCACAGGTAGCATCTTGGCCCTTTTCCACATGGGGTTTGGATCACGTTGGTAAAATTTGTCCTCCTTCATCTCAAGGACATACTTTCATCATAACTACCACAAATTAATTTACAAAGTAGATGGAAGTCATTCCTCTTCGATCCACTACCACTGAAGTAATTTGTCAATTCATTTTAGAAAACATCATTTCTTGATTTGGGATACCTTCTGCCTTATTTTCAGATAATGGAATGCCATTCAAAAATATGGATGTGAAGAAATTTCTTGAGAAATATCATATTCCACATAAATTTTCTACACCTTATTATCCTCAATCAAATGATCAAGCTGAGTCTTCTAATAGGATAATTGAACAAATTCTTTGAAAGATTATAAACAAGCATGGTAAGGATTGACATACTCAATTAACCTACACTCTGTGGGCTTATTGCATGACTGTACATGTTGCTACGGGTTGTACTCCTTATGATCTTGTTTATGGTGTTGACACCATTATGCCTTTGGAGTTAGAAATTCCTTCTTTGAGAGTCTCTCTTAAGGGTATAGTGGATGATGATTCCTATAGAGAGAAAAGACTTCAAAAACTTGAGATGCTCAATGAACGGCGTATCAATGCCCTCGAACATATTCAAGTATATCATAAAACTTTGCACCGAAGCTACAATGATAAGATTATTCAATGTTCCTTCTTAGTAGGGGACTTAGTCCTTTATGAGAATCAATGCAACGTGAATGCCTTACTTGAGGAGAAAGGAAAGTTCAGTCCTAATTGGCTTGGACCATACATTGTCATGAAGGTCTATGGATTAGGTGCTTACATGATAGCAGATGTGGAAGGTACGCCTCTCAAGGAACCCATAAATGCCATGCACCTTCATAGATACTATTCCTAGTTTAATTTCTCTCTCTCTCTCTCTCTCTCTCTCTCTCTCTCTCTCTCTCTCTCTCTCTCTCTCTCTCTCTCTCTCTCTCTCTCTCTCTCTCTCTCTCTCTCTCTCTCTCTCTCTCTCTCTCTCTCTCTCTCTCTCTCTCTCTCTCTCTCTCTCTCTCTCTCTCTCTCTCTTTCTTTCTAGTCTTCTTTATGTTCTCTCTCTATATATTTTTCTTCAAAATTGGGTAATATGTTAGCATGTCTTCATTAAAGTATGTAAGATTAAATGATTTTATATTGGTTGGTCTACATTACTTCATTCTTGACAAGCATGTTTCATTACTATATTGTTTATCTTGGATTCCTTTTATGTAAATTGTAATGGATTTATACTTTCATATGTGCTAGCATGTTATACAGTTTTTTATGTGTTAAGTAGAATTATATCATGTTGTGTTTAATTAGAGTTAATTTAAATCATATTAGTCATATAGTTCTCATGCTTAATACATTCTTCTTTTACATCATCACAGTAGCATTTCAATAAATACTTAGTTATTTAATGAAATCACACATGTATCAATTTAATCATGAAGTATTGAAGAAATCAATCACATAGAAATTAAATTAGATGTATATGCTCATTACTCAATAAGTTACCTCTAATCTAAGCTATGTGTACATTGTTCAATCATTACAAATAAAATAATCATGAGTGTCATCATATATACATCAGTACATCAAAATCATCTCCTATCCCTAGGGCTAGTAGAGGAGGGTGGTGGTTAGAGGTCCTAGCCTGATTTGGTCATGCAGGTGGCCCCATGGGGGTGTATTGTGATACAGATGGTGAGTGACTCCATAAGGAGGTCCTGTGATCTCTCTCCATCATGATCCCTCGGTATGTGACTATCTTTGTCTGCGTCGCTACTAGGTCATGCTCTCTCTATCATAATCTATCTTGTAGGTCCTCCACCTTCATTTCAATAAGGGAAAAAAGGTCCTCATGATGTCCTGCACTCCTCTAGGATTTGTGTGATATCTGTATGTGTGTAGTCACAATAAGGTCTATCATTGCATTTTGAATCAGAGAATGCCATTCTCGAATACTAGCTGTAGGATAGAGAAATTTTTCATCAGTAACATTCTATATCATCAAATCTAAAGTAGGTAGAATGCATATGTTAATCAATAACAAATCAAATTACCTAGATCTCCCTCTCGCCAGTGAGGATCGAGGACACTGATTACTTGAGCCTGGGATCCACTAGGCTCTCCCCACTCATACTGTCTCTATATAGTCAGTATAGGCTGATGAGGATTAGGATCAGGACCCCTCTTTGCCTGCCATGGGAGACTTGGTGGATCTATGGCTCTAGTATCCTCTCTGGAGTGATGAACTGCACCTAACTCATCCTCCACCTCCTCACCCTCATCCTCTACATCCTCCTCCTCATCCTCGTCGTCCACTTCCTCCTCATCCTCCTCATCTGTGTCCTTATCCTTGTCCTCATCCTCATCATCATCTCCATCCTGATCTCCCTCTCTGATATCAAGATCACCTTCATCTTCACCTGCCTCTTGCTCCTCTGTGTCATCACACTGATCATCTGAATCCTCCTTGGATGCATCGGATCTCTCTCCATTGCCTGCATGTCTCCATGGTCTGGGGTCCCCTCTAGGGAAGTCTACTGGAAAGATGGCTTCGAGGTATGTCCTCCTCCACCATGTGATGTATCATTGGTGCGCACCTAAATCATCTCTATAATTTGTCGCTATGTCTTGATCTAACCCATCTGAATCTATGACATCGATCTCATCACTCGTAGGCCTAAGAATGGCTCCTAGGCTCAGCATCACTCATGAGTGTTGGATGTATATAGGCACATTAGTAGGAACACACTACTCAAAACAAAACTACAGCCGAACTTGGTCGAAGTAGAAAGGAATGACTATGTGGCTATATCGTCCCTCTAGTAGATGGTTCCTCTACATGCGAAACATCTATCTATGTAGCTCTACCCACATGGACATCCTGAGGTAGGGTCTCCATATGATCTCGCTCACTATCAATCTATCCATGCTCAATCTCCAATATAGGAGATCACTAAATCACCACTCACGGGTAAGAGGATAAGCATATACCCTAGGCTTCTCTGGGACCAGCTCTATAGGGACTCCACCAGGTCTAGTGCATGTGATATGGTCAAACATCCACACCTATAGTAGTGTGTATGTCATCAAGCTGCATCCCTATTCAAACACATACTATCCAAGGTCATTATAGAGATCCACAAGCATGCTCCTACCCCAAGAGTACACTCTCCTATGTCTCTCCATAGCTTGTATGGTGTAGACGAGTCCGCCATGCATATGTGTGCCATGCCCATTGGGGCACACAACTAATGCAAGGGTCACAATCATGAGTCATCTCACCAATGGAACCTCTCCTGTAGGGTGTAGGAGCTAGCTGACCATAATGTGACCCCTCATCTAGGTACGTATCACTCTCCCCATAGCATATACCTACTGTCTCCTATAGTCCTCCTCTGTTCGGCTAGATCGATATCTAATAGTCTCTCCTCTAGTGGGTAGACACAAAATACAGTACACATCCTCTTAGGTGACCATCATCTCCCCCACTGGTAGTGAGAATATAAAAGTATCTACATCCCACCTCTCATCAGTGCCATCAGCATAGCAAAATGGAATAGATGGCCGGCATGGTCATCGCATCCTACAAACCTATTGTATGTAGCAAATCTCTCTCTCCTACTATCAGTCTTGGGATATTCACTCAAAGGCTCTGAAAGGTGAGGCCGACGGTATGCTCACAGATGTAAGGTAGTGTCTGCAAAACACAAAACAATCTCTCATCAGTAATTGATCAATCATCTATCGCCATCTAAATAATTCAATCATTCTATCATTCCTATCATTCATTTCCTAATCTAGTGTCATCGTTGGTCACTCCGTACAGGGACCAGGGTGCCCTGTATGGACCAAGGCGTCCTACTGATACCATAGTGCCCTACTAGGACCATGGTACCCAGAGGGGACCATGGCACCTTAGGAGGACCAAGGTGCCCTAGGGCCCCTAGGTGTCCAAAGGGTGGGCCCCAACCCAGACTAGGTGATGACATCATCACTTCTAAAAACTACAAAAATATGACAAAGTCAAATGCAGTCAATGGGAAGTCAACTCACCTAATTGATCGATCGGTTGATGAGTATAGACTGGCATAGGATCTCCATTCACGTGGGTCGCTCAAGTCAGCCTCTAGGCATGATGGCTTGTATGTGGGCTCCTCTGCAATGAATAGTGACAAAAAGGTAGAAAGTAAAAAATGAAGGTGTCATTTTTATACTTATGTATTATGCACTTTTTGACTTTATGTTTTTAAGTTAAAACCCTAATTTCTGCACTTTTTCTTCAATCTATCATATATTGAGCTAGGAAGCTCCGATTCTCGCACCATCGGTGGCATTGGAATTATGAGTTTTTCCTCTCTCTTTGCATTAGTTCCATAATATGCTTGGAAGAGTAATCAAGCCATGTTTTGAACTTTCTTCATCACGATCTTTATCAAAATTCACTATGCAAAACATGATACCTTGTTTCACCTCACAAATAAGCAAATTGAAACAAGGGGGGCATATAGATAAAAGAAAATTTCATCACCTTCCTTAGTAAGCATTAGGTGATTTTGTGATCTAACATGTGGTTTTGTAGGGTGTAGTTCCTAACTATGTACTGTAGATACTGCTGGGGGCTTCATTCGACAACTTATGGATATATCCTTTTTCAAATGATGATTACTTTTATGTACTTCAGCTTGCATATGCACATAGTGTCATATGACCACTAAAGTGGGGGCTAAATGTAGTGTCTTAAATTGTACACCCTTGCTAGGGTGGTACAATTTCACACTTAGGTTAGCACCCACCTTAGTGTGTTTTGCATCTTGCATTTCTCATTCCCCTTTAAGCATTTAATTAATTAATTTAATTAGATATAAGGTCTTGTCTCATCACTTTACACATTACAAAGTTCGGCCCTTTATCCTAAGTGTGATCCTTTTCATATTATTCCTCCAATGAACCATTTAATCATAAACCCTAATTATGTCTTATTTTGACCTTTTAGGCCTGATTTTGTATATCAAAACACCTCAAAATCAGTTGTAACTTTGCGATGTTCTCTAATATCATTATATCTAGTGGCCCTAAAAATTTAGTGAAAAGTTGGTTAGACTGTGGTGGGAATGCAAATGGTCCGCGGCTTTTTTCCCAAAACTTTGGGAGCACAATCCTATGATATGATAATGCTTAACCCCAAAATATCAGTGGGAAATTCAAATCCTAGGTAGGCCTAAACATGAAATTAAGATCTAGGATTTCATACTTAAGAGCTATTTTTCTTCATTTGAAGGGGTCTTCTTCTAAGAATATAAGAGAAGGTTTTTAGAGTATTAGAGCCTTCTTTGCAGCAAAAGAGTAGATCTTTTAAGTCTTCAACAACATTCATCATTCATCCATCAAACATTCATCAAGCATAATTTTATCAATTGGGGGCTTTTGAAGATGTATAAGAACAATAGGAGATCACCGACTAACGATTGCCTTGTACCTCTCCCTTGGGGTTGGGTATGGTTTCATGTTGTTTTAAGATCTTTACATAAGCTTCATTTTGATTCATATTCATGATTTAGATCACTTTGAATTATGGATTTAGAGAATTTACTTTGTCAATTATAAGCAATTAGGGTTTACTCTTTAGGGTTGCTCTAGTTTGATTACTTTCATTCTTAGGATCTTGCATATACGTAAGGTTCTTGCACACACATTTACAATACAATACCGGTTATTCGTGGAGGTTGAAATCACCAACATGAGGGTTTGACTATGGCAAAACCATATATAGCCACCCCAAACCTTCCGTTTTTAGATTGCAGGTGTAGAAACAGGAATCTAGAAGCAGGTAGAGATCTGGAACATGCATCCACATCAATCATAAACTTTAGAAGTGTAGAAACCTTGTCAAGGATAGGGGTACGGTGCCCTGGTACTGCCTAGGATAGGGGTGTGGCACCCTGGTCCTTCCCTCTATCAGCAAGACTTGGCAGAACAGTAATTCACAGATCACATAATCCCTCCTATCAGTTGCAGCTCTATAATTGCAGAATTAGGACAGTGGCATGGCACCCTGGTCTCGAACATTTCTACTTAGATTTTAGACACAGGTGCACCTCTGATTTTTCCTTCTGATCTATACTTTTCAGCAGTTTATTAGTTGTTATTTGATCTTCATTCTCAAACTAGGATTTGTTTGATTACTTGCTTTCTAGGTTAGATTGTATTTTGCAGAATTCCTCTCTCATTTACAACAAAGGAATAGAAAACCTAAGAGGTAATCCATGACTCACTCTTTCTTATAAGAAGTAGTCAATGTGTGTTACCTCCCTAGTCTTTTTCATATTTCTTGATTGTGTATGAGAGTGGGATTAGGGTTTCCATACTTAGTCTCATTTTTTCCCCTACACAGGTTTTCCAGAGGAGTTCTATTAGATGGTTCAGATTCTCCTTAAGATTCCTATGTTATGGTGGAGGTGAATGGATACTATACTCAATCCCTTACCCTGCAAAGATTCATTCAGCAAGGGTGTCCACTAGCCCTTGCACTCTTTTTTATTATATTTGGTGCTATTCGTTACCTTCTTAGAGACTCCTCTCCCTTTGCAAGGATCAAAGGCATCACCTTGCCTAATAAGGAAGACCTTATCAATATTCAGTTTGTTGATTATATGGCCCTATTTCTTGAACTCAATGAGGAGAACATGGATTCCTTAATGGTGAATCTTAACTGATTTTGTGTCACCTCTAGGGATAAGATACCTAAATCCAAATACACCCTTCTTTGGTGGGAAGATACCCCCCTTACCTAGTTTAGCAAATACAATGATTAATGGGGTCAAATACAATGATTAATGGGGTCGCGCCCTCTAAGAAAGTTAGATCCTTGGAATACCTTTTGTGGCCAACCCATGTCTAAAAGAGATGTGGATATGGATTAAAGGAAAGATTGAGAACAAGTTGACTAGATGGAGTAAACATTACCTATCCTTGCTTGGAAGGATAAAGGATTGCAAGAAAATCCTTTCTTATAGTCTTTACTATGCTTCAATATGGATATTCTACAACTATTAGATTAATGATATTTAGAAAGAAATTAGGTGTTTTCTTTGGTCATATAGTAGAGGCAACAAGAAGTGGCACTCTATTAAATGGGGTTGGTGTTGCCTTAATAAAAAGATGGGTAGTCTAGGTTAAAAAATATTAGATGGCAACTACTAAGTGGATTCTCCATGATTTTGATGGAAATGAAGCTTAGAAGGTTCTCATCAGGAATAATATTAGTCTTGTTGTTCCTAAACAGACCAAGATATGGAAGTTGCTCCCTCTTAATGATCTTTTAGCCAATAATTTCCTAGTTTCCTTGGCTATCTCTAATGTGTTTAAGGTTATATGGAAGAGTTTGGAATGTATTAGAAGTTTTGTCTCCCATAATGGTATCTTCAGTAGTGATAACACCTTGTGTGGGGAAAGGTTTATCTAGTGGAATCTATCTCACGCCTCTAGCCCTGATTCAAGGGTGTTCTACTAGGAGTTGGAATGATAAAGGCATATGTTTTTTTAATGATATCATTTCTAATGGTTAACTAATATCTTGGAATGATCTCATCTTAAAGTATCAATCACGTCCCTCTAACTAGAGGATGTTAGGTCCCAGAGACAACTGAGAGGGGGGGTGAATCAGTTGTCAAATAAATTCAAACCAAAACAACTTAACCAACCTTAATGCTTAATACCGGTAAACCAAACTTTATGTCGGTAGACCGTTTATCAGTTAATTGCAGTGCCAGTAAATATTAATGCATGAAACAAAAAGACAATAACATCCACAACACATAACACCAATATTTGTACGTGGAAACCCTTTAAGGGGAAAAAACACGATGGGAAACCTTACCCACAATCAGATGATACTACTACAAATAGTATGTGTATACAAATGGGGTCTGCACATGCAAAAAGGCCAAGCGCCCAGAGCTCACTACTCAAACATAAATAGGAGTCACACTAACTACAATTGGATGGTTAAATCCAATAATGATGTACTGCTCAAAATAGCATCTTCATATGTTGGATTCAGTATTGGTTTAGTTGTCATATGCCTTCACATAAACCTTGCTTCACCTTCAAATGATGTCTGTGTGTATAGATCTGCTTATTCTTGCATATAACTTCTTACAATTCCTTTTCCCAATCACATATTGATCTTACAAATAAGATCTTACATATATACCATAACCTAAGACCAATTTTAGTAGGTCGGCTCTACAAGATATTACAATAAAATCAATTACAAGTAAATCAATAACCGATGCAATATCTGATTCAACATGTTAGCTTAATGCATTTACAATAACAACAAAATTATCTCCAAAGTGTGTCATGCTGATCTGGAATAGATAGGCCTGTCGGTGCTTATTCTGGACCTATTTGCCGGTAACAACAAATATGCAAACACGAATATACCAATGAATAAATCTGTAAGAAAAAGTGTCCAAATGATGTCTTCAACATAACTAAGTGTTTTCCATGTCATTCCAAGTGCCGGTGAACAATATATCCTACCAGTGTACCAGATACCAGTGACTGTGCATAAAGTCACTTGCTTGCCAGTGAACATTGCCAATCCTCCAAAGTGCCAGAGTTGATAAGAGTTAATAGGTGTTGACATCAATGAAAAAACCATATCAACATATCCAAAATACCAACAATCTCCCCCTTTGGCATTGATGGCAACACAAGATGGAAAAAACCATCAAAGTGCCAAAACAGAAATGCTAAATACAAAAAAACAACAATCTCCCAAAAGAGATCATAACCAGAAATCAAAATTTAGATACAGAGAGTAATCAATCTCTCCCAAAGTAACAATAACTCCCAAAGTCTCTCCTCCTAGGGGTAACATGTGTTATCCTTGTGTTTTTCCATATCAATCTCTCCCCCTTTGACATCAAAAGCCAAAGCCAATACAAAAACTAGATTCAAATACAAAATACCAACCAATTTAGTATACCAACTACTCCCCTTGAGAAGTAGCTCTCCTCATCAAAGTCAGAGTAAAAGATGTCTCTGTTTATTATGTCGGTTGATGACAAACGTCAGCTGTCTAAGTCTCTACCGGTGGGGGTATGACCCCAAGCTGATCTCTGAGATATTCAAAAGTCTCCTTAGGCAAAGGCTTAGTGAAAATATCTACAATCTGCTCTTTAGTATTCACATAAACCAGTTTTACTTCTTTTTCTTCAACATTCTCTTTCTGAAAATTCAATTTGATAGAAACATGTTTAGTTTTAGAATGTAGTACCAAATTCTTAGATTTATCAATTGCTGTAGTGTTATCACAATAGATAGTTATAGGTTCCTTGTATTTTACCTTAATTTCCTTCAACATTTTCTTAAGCCATAATACCTGTGTATAGTTAGTTGTTGCTGCAACATATTCTGATTCTGTCGTTGATAAAGATGTGCAAATTTGTTTCTTACTCAACCAAGAAATTAATCTACTTCCAAGAAAAAATGCTCCGCCGGTGGTGCTTTTTCCGTCATCCACATCTCCTACCCAATTTGCATCTATGTATGCACATAATTCAAAGTTTTCATCTCTGGGATACCATAAACCAAGATTTGTAGTGCCTTCTAAGTACCAAAAAGTACTTTTTACTACTGATTCATGATTTTCTCTAGGATTACTTTGATATCTTGAAACAATACATATTGCATTCATAATATCGAGTCTTGTTTGTGTCAAATATAGTAGGCCTCCTATCATAGATTTGTACGTAGTCGGATTAACAAGTGTAGATTCATCCCTTAGTGATAATTTGTCATTTGTAGTCATAGGTGTGCTTACCAGTTTAGAGTTTTCCATCTCAAAATTCTTTAGTAACTCCTTCAAGTACTTGGATTGACTCAAGAATATACCTTTATCAGTCTGTGAAATCTGCAATCCTAAAAAGAATTTTATCTCTCCAATCATAGACATTTCAAATTCTTGTTGCATTTCAATAGAAAAGTTTTTACATAATCCATCTTCTCCTCCAAAGATTATATCATCAACAAAAACTTCTATAACCAAGATATCATCATTAGTCACTTTATAGTATAAGTTGTTGCTAGCATTACCTTTAGAAAAACCAATCTTCAAAAGATATTTATCCAATCTAGCATACCAAGCTCTTGGAGCTTTCTTCAACCCATATAAAGCTTTCCTTAACTTGCAAACCATATCTTTGTTATTTGTCAAAGAAAATCCATCAGGTTTCTCAATGTAAACTTCTTCTTCAAGATCTCCATTAAAAAATGCACATTTAATATCCATTTGATATACTTTGTAGTTCTTGTGTGCTGCAAAAGCCAAGAATAATCTGACTGCCTCAATTATAGCTACTAGTGCAAAGGTTTCATTATAATCAATTCCTTCTTTCTGAGAATATCCCTTACACACTAGTCTTGCTTTATTTTTAATTACCTTACCATCTTCATTAAGTTTGTTTCTGAATACCCATTTTGTTCCAATTACATTTTTGTCTTTAGGCCAGGGAACTAATGTCCATGTGTTATTCTTTTTAGTTTGTTCTAGTTCCTCTTCCATAGCTTTAATCTAGTGCTTATCTTCACATGCCTCATTAATTGATGATGGTTCAATTTGAGAAATAAGACATACCTCTTCATTTGCCAGTCTTCCTCTTGTCATAACTCCTTGATGCTTGTTCCCAATTATCTGATTTTCAGAGTGGTTTAATCTTACATATCGGGGTGTCTTCATTTGTTGTTGTTCTTCAATTATAGTGGAATTTTTAGATGATAACAGTGTAACTGGATCTTCATTCTATACTGGTGGATTCAATGTAGGTTCATTTGTTAGTATCTTCGTTGCCGGTTCAGAGTCTATATACCTTGAAGTTCCTCTAAACTATTCTTCAATCTTCACATTTGTACTCTCAATAATTTTCTGCAATCTCCTGTTTAAACATCTATATGCTTTGCTCTTAGATGAATAACCAAGAAATATTCCTTCATCACTTCTAGGATCAAATTTGCCAATATACTCATCTCTCCTAATATAACATTTACTTCCAAATATTCTGAAATATTTAAGAGTAGGAGTAATACCAAACCATAGTTCATGAGGGATCTTACTGGTTTCAACTTTGATATGAACATTGTTGAATGTATAGACCACTGTGCTTATTACCTCTATCTAATATACATGTGGTAGATTTGCTTCTGATAACATACTTCTAGCTACATCCAAGATAGTTATGTTTTTCCTTTCTACAACTCTATTCTGATGTGGTGTCTTGGGTGCTGATAACTGTCTTCTGATTCCATTCCCTTCATAGAATCTATTAAATTCCTTAAATGTGAATTAACCTCCTTGATCTGATCTTAGACATTTGATTTTC
Source organism: Cryptomeria japonica (assembly GCF_030272615.1). Taxonomy (NCBI): domain Eukaryota; kingdom Viridiplantae; phylum Streptophyta; class Pinopsida; order Cupressales; family Cupressaceae; genus Cryptomeria; species Cryptomeria japonica. The sequence goes on along the minus strand of NC_081414.1, from coordinate 517,231,178 downwards.
TTGCTGGTTTCATTTTCTACCATCACCTTGAATAGTTTGAACTTCCCAAGTGCTTCTGATTTTTCTCTGAGAAAAGTAACCCAACACATTCTAGAATAGTCACCAATGATTAGCATGAAATATCTATCACCTTGTAAGCTTTTAGTTCTAGCTAGACCACATAAATCAGTATGAATTAAGTCAAGAGCATTATTGGATTTTTCTAGAATACTTTTAAAAGATGCTCTAACTTGTTTTCCAAATTGACATTCCTTACATACCAGATTGTGAGGTTTAACAATCTTAGGTAAATCTCTAACTGCCTTAGTAGTACTGATTTTCGCAATGCAATCAAAATTTACATGACAGAGTCTCTTATGCCATAGCCAACTTTCATCAATATGTGCAATCAAACATGTCTTTTCATTGTTATTCAAATGAAAGATGTTACCTCTAGTTTGATTACCAGTTGCAATTTCCAAACTAGTTATGTTCATAATTTTGCATTTTCCATTCTTGAATTGTAACTAAAAACCTTTCTCAACTAATTGACCAACACTCAAAAGATTATGCTTTAAACCTTCAACATAGTAAACATTGTCAGTATTATGCTTACCATCAAGAGATATAGTACCTTTTCCATTGATCAAACAAGCTTTATCATCTCCAAATCTTACCAGATCTCCATTATATTCCTGAAAATTCAAGAATTTACTTTTGTCACCAGTCATAAGATGTTAACATCCCGAATGAATGATCCATTCATCCTTAACTTCAATTTTAGCTGCCAGGGCCTACTCTACCAGTTGAATAGTAGGTGCCGGTTGAACTTCTATTATAGAAACAAAAACCCATCCATTGTCTGTCGGATCCTCATTAGAATGATCAGTGGCTCCTTCATCAGCAAGATAACAAGATTTATCTTTAATCTTCTTAAATTTGTATCTCTGATATTCAAGGTTAGGCTTGTATGTTCTTCTATCTTCTTCTCTTAGTCTAGCATGTCTATCAGGGTATCTTGAAGCCATATGACCAATCTTATTATAGTTAAAACATTTAAAGGGCACTTTACCTTCATACTTACTTCCAACTGGACCTTTAGGCATTTTTCTTGAAAATAGTGCTTCAAGTTCTTCAAGTTCTTCATTTTCTCTCCTGCTTTCTTCAAGTTCTCTTGCATAAAAGGCTTTCCAATCAGATTTGTCAAATTATGGTGTAGATGATGTTGATGCCTTAAAAGCTAAGTCTATTTTTATAGTAGCAACAAGACCAAATTCCTCAATTTCAAAAGCTGAAAGTTTTCCAATCAATGTGTCCCTAGTTACTGATGTATTAGGCATAGTTCTTAACTCATTTATAGCAGTAACTTTCATTTTGTATGCTAGTGGCAATCTTCTTAAAACTTTTGAAACAATTTCATCTTCACTTAAGGTTCCTCCACAACATTTAATACCCAAAACAATTTCATTTACTCTTTCCATAAAAGAAGAAATCCTTTCATCTTCTTCCATTTTTCAGATTTTCATACCTGACCTAGAAGCTTTCACGTTTTGCAATTTTGACTGTGGAATCTCCTTCATTCAATGTTTCCAAATGGTCCCAAATAGCTTTAGTAGTAGATCTATCTGATAATCCCATGATTTGCTGATCTGATAATGCGCTCAAAAGTGCTTCCCTCGCTTTGCAATCATTTTCTTCATCTTTTCCTAAGGTAGGTGGATTAGGTTGACTTTGAGTAGGAGCAATATAGCCATTCTTTGTAACATCCCAGATGTCCTTTCCAATGCAATTTAGATGTGTCTCCATCCTGATCTTCCATATGCCACAGTTTGTTCCATCAAGTTTAGGACTGTCCTTCCTGAAATAGCTAGTAGACATTGGATCTCCTCAAGCTGTTAAACTTTAGCAAAAAGAGGACTAAGCTCTGATACCAATTGTTAGGTCCTAGAGATAACTGAGAAGGGGGGGGGGGTGAATTAGTTGTCAAATAAATTCAAACCAAAACAACTTAACCAACCTTAATGCTTAATATTGGTAAACCAAACTTTATACCGATAGGCAGTTTATCAGTTAATTGCAGTACCGGTAAAGATTAATGTATGAAACAGAAAGACAATAACATCCACAACACATAACACCAATATTTGTATGTGGAAACCCTATAAGGGGAAAAACCACGATGGGAAACCTTACCCACAATTAGATGATAATACTACAGATAGTATGTGTATACAAATGGGGTTTGCACATGTAGATAGGCCAAGCGCCTAGAGCTCACTTCTCAAACACAAATAGGAGTCACACTGACTATAATTGGATGGTTAAATCTAATAATGATGTACTACTCAAAATAGCATCTTCATATGCTGGATTCAGTACTAGTTCAGTTGTGATATGCCTTCACAAAAACCTTTCTTCACCTTCAAATGATGTATGTGTGTATAGCTCTGCTTATTCTCACATATACCTTCTTACAATTCATTTTCCCAATCACATATTGATCTTACAAATAAGATCTTACATATATACCATAACCTAAGACCAATTTTAGTAGGTTGGCTCTAAAAGATATTACAATAAAATCAATTACAAGTAAATCAATAACCGATGCATTATCTGATTTGACATGTTGGCTTAATGCACTTACAATAGCAACAAAATCATCTCCAAAGCATGTCATGCTGATGTAGAATAGATAGGCCTGGTAGTGCTTATTCTGGACCTATTTGCCAATAACAGCAAATATGCAAACATGAATATACCAATGAACAAATCTCCAAGATAAAGTGTCCAAATTATGTCTTCAACATAACTAAGTGTTTTCCATGTAATTCCAAGTGCCTGTGAACAATATATCCTACCGATGTACTAGATACTAGTGACTGTGCATAAAGTTACTTGCTTGCCAGTGAACATTGCCAATCCTCCAAATTGCCAGAGTTGATAAGAGTTAATAGGTGTTGACATCAATGACAAAACCATATCAACATATCCAAAATACCAATAGAGGACATACTCTATTTTGTGGGATGCTTGTTGCAATCTGCACTTGCCCAAGAAATGTCCAGTTATGGTAGACAGATTATCATCATTCACATAGGTGGGTGGCACTTTATTGATGGATACCAAGGCTAAAAATATGTATAATATTCTTTTTTGTAATATTGAGCTGATTAATCATGTTAATTTTGTTTGTAATATGTAGTACATTAGTTTTGAATGGCATAAAGTGTTTACCATGTTGTGGGACAACATTATCACACCTAAGACAAAAGGGTTCAAATGGTTGTTCATTCTTCATAGATTACCTATTAAAAACAAGCAATAGGCTAATGATATTTATAGTGTCTGCAAAACTTGTGAATCCATTAAACATATTTTCTTTGAATGTGTTATTGCTAAGGAAATCTAGAATCTTTTTGGCATTCATTTCTTTGATAAGCTATAATATTATAATGTTATGTCTAGTTGCATTAATGGTATTGTTGGTGATTTTTCTTGAAACCCTCACTCCTAAAAGAAATAAAAATTCTAAGTTCTGGTATTAAGAACTTATAACATCTGATTTGCAGTTTTCACAAACTAAGGTTAAGAAAATGCAACATAACATGGCTTTAGTAAGCCTTCTTCACTTATAACTCTACCTAACTCGAGAGGGTATTCCCATTTAAGATCAGGATTTAAAAATATACCCAATAGTTTAAGATTTCACAATCCAGTACAATAATAGATATTTCTCATCTTTGTAGGAGATCCTTTTATGTATAGCAAACATATACCCCCAATATCGTTACCCATCAAAATTAACTGAGAAATTAACTCATGTGATGCTCAAAGATACATGGGAGTATCAAGCATGCATAATGAACACAATCCCCTATTTGTTTGGAGAAGAAAAAGGGAGAAAGACAATTTTAATTGATAGAATAATTCTGAGACATCTCTGGGATAAACTATAATCTAGTGCCTATCTTCAAGTACAAATTCAATTGAAAATAGAAATACACTTGCATATGTAAAGTGAAACTCAAATTAGGGAATGTACAATGTGCTAATGCCTAACATTAACACGGTTTCATCAATTTTTCACACTCACATTCTTATTAATCCTATAAGTCATCTGTAAATCCACTGCAGTCTACACATAGAATTTAATTCCTTCCTTGAAGGATACCCATAAGCAAACTTACACAATAATAGGAAATATTATGGTAAACCAACACATCCTTGATATATCAACTTACATGAATTCAAGAAAACATATAGAAGATAGAATATGTAACAATCAGAAACATTTTCATTACTAATTTGAAGCTTACAGACTATAAGTAATATCTCCTTTTTTGCAGTATTACTCACAAAGCCCTAAATTGATAGTAGAGTATGGCACATCCTCAAAAATATGTAAATATCATAAAGAACCCCCATAGATAGCCTTGGTATTCCTTTTTATAGAAAATCAAGGAATGAACAAGCTATAGGTTGTTTACATTTGGATATCCTCCCTTTTGACACGTTGTTCAACCCATCAAGGAAAAGACAACTGTCTATTGGTATAAACAAGTCAAAGAAGAATCATGCACATCTAAAATCATTCTGGTGGAGGATACATGTTGTAGCTTAATCATTTTTGAGCCATGCCATCATTGCATTGCATATGTCTCAATGGAGGCGTGATTTGTACCATTCCAACTAGAAGAAGAACTCCACACCCTTGAAGAGGAGTTCTAAAGGAAGAGCTAATACTTCTAGATTGGAAGCAATTCAAATGGAAAGAGGAGCTCATAGAGAAATGTTATAATCAGAGGAAGGGTCGTAGATTCCATAATCTCAAAGAACCAACAATGTGTTACATCTAAACCATTCACCTCATGCTTTTATCACCTATGTCCCCTCTTTCGTTGCCTTGTTGCAATTTGCTGGTGGAAGGGAAAAAATGGATGACCCTTGAAAGGTTCCTTGCGACTGAAAAGGCCTTTCAAGATCCCCTTGGTTATCCAACAAATTTTCAAAACCCCCTTGGTTATAAAATATATCAATGACATGTTCTCCACCCGGTATCACAAAACCTACGTGTGATGAATGCATAGTCTTGCTTAATAGATGGATTTCTCATTTGTAAAACCATTCACAAACAATCTTGCAAGATAATCTCCACTGGCTGAAATGCAAACTTGCTAAATTTATAAGAATACTTGAGAGTTCCTAAAAATTTATGTCCTGATCTATTCACATATGCAAGTTATCTTTTAAGCTTTATTCTTTAAAATTCCCCTCATACATCACAATTGCCAACCTAGAAAATCTTCACCATCCATACTCATGCAACCTAATTTGCCACCACTTTGGACTCCTATGCCTAAGGCCAATACATACTTTTAAGTCACTCTTCCCAATTTTATTATGAGCTAGTGATTTTGCCATGATTTTATTATCCTTATGTCTCAAAGCTCATGCCTTGAAGCTCCTCACCTTCTAATTTGCTTGTGTCAACCTTCCCTTTTGATTACTAGGTCTGGATTTGATTGGACATTATCCTTTATGTATGTCTTTTCTCATGGCACCTATTCAACTTTTGAGGAGCCTTCCCTTTACTCAGTAATCACTGAAGCTATATCATCTACCTAACTAAGTGTTGAGTTTGCATTTTGAACCTCAACTGTTACTATTATCCATGCAATTTGATCAAACAGTTGGACTGGCTTTGGAATCCATGTGGAATTCCACTTATGTGTCTGGGATGCCATGTTTTTATTTTGAAATTTCACAAGAACCCTACCACATACCTCCAAGCCTTTAATCATCTTCTATCTTTTCTTTGCGGGGGTGTAGAGTACATATTTGTCGACTTTGAGATCACCCACAGACCCCCTGATCCTTTCAACTTTGATAGAATGCACATGCAAGGTTGCATAGTGTTCTCTTCCTAGGATAATGCTTGGACCATCTTTACCCTGCATGCCCACTTCCTCAGAAAAAGATCATAAAAGAAGATAGAAAAAATGTAGGATTTCTTTCTACACACTATGTAACGTACTTGTTTTTGTGTGCCCACACCTTTTCATTTCCTACCACTTCTAACCTCACGGAGACGTGGGAATTTTCTAACAAAAACTCAGTAAGGATTCCTGCAGGATTGCAAAACTAGGATGCTTGCAGGATAATATAGTGAGGGGATGCGGGGTCAACTGTTAGGTCATTTAAGATTAAGCTCACGGGCTCGCAATGTGAATAGCAAGGAACAAAAGCAACCTATCGGAAACTGGGACATGTAACTTAATGCATAAAATTGACCATGTGGAACGTAATGTGAGGGTCCAAGGGGTTGTTAAAACAATTTTACTAAGGTACACATAAATGGGACCATAAAAGGAATAATACAACTTCAAGGAAAACCCTTTGCAAGCAAGAATATGAAATAGAAACCCCAACCCAAGGACTTAAATTTGACAACCAGTTGGTGAACTCTTTTAGGTAGAGATGGAAAATTTTGTAATCCTAACAGGGATTAAAAAAGATTAATTTGTTTTGGGCTCTTTTATCTTGTGAGATTCTATGGGCTATCTGGGCACTTAGGAATGAGGAGAAATTTCAGGGGAAGGAGAGGTGTCTTACTAAGTCTTTGAGAAGACTCATTTTTCAAAATGTTGGAATGGAGGCGACAATTGTTATAAGCCTATCTAAGAAGAAATTTGAGCGGTTCATAGAAGATGGTACTACAAAAATTTTCATCTCGAAGATCTCTCATGGATACACTTGATTTAGATCCAAAGTAGAAAGGACTCCATTTGCTAATGCATTAGCAGTATTCATGAATGAAATTAATGAGGGCAAGCATGTGGAGAGGGACTACCATGCTTAGTAGTTAGTAGCCATGGTAGCAAAAAAATGGAACAAAACTATTATTTGGAAAGAAAGTCCCTTGGGTTGGACCTCATGGATTGATAACTAAGTCATGTTGTTGTCTCCTATGTCATGTCTATGGTCTTTTTTGTAATCTATTGAACAATGGATATACTGATTGTATGTATTAAAAATATGAGTCAGATTTTGAAGTATTTTGTAAGTGGTCTTATATAGTATGTGGCATTATACAGGCCCATTTTCAACATAGGGCTCTGGGTTATAGTCTAGACATATGTAGTATTTTTTTATCTAATCTATTGAGTTTAGGATAGCAATCTGAAGTTGTATATGCTTTTTATTTTATATTTAATACAAAAATAATAATAAATTATATTTATTAATTTATTGTATTTATTTTTTTCCAAAATAAAGAGTTAAAAAAATTTATTTATTAATTCATCTTTATATGTTTTTCATGATGAGATATTTAATAAATCTTATTTATTTATTATCTCTTTTTATCCTCTCATATGAGGATAATATCTTTTTTTTTTTTTAAATCTTCATAATATCCTCCTAATTTTCAAATTTGGGAACTAATATCTTTCCTTGTTTATAATTGATTTTCAAAAATCAATCTTTATGGGAAATATCTCATTTATCTTCATTTTAAATTTAAAAATGAGATATGCACATTCAAAACTTAGCTTTCTTCCATCTCTTCCACTTTATCTCCATCATCTCCATCTTGTCTAATGCAATATCAGCCATCATTTCCTCATAAATATTTTTGATCCTGGTTGTTTGTCATATTCTCAATTTTCTGCAAACTGAGACCTTGTTCTTCATTCAAATGAATCCAGTCTTAAGAATCCTTACTCTATCAAATTATCTAACAATCATCTATTTTTAGCATTATCATTTTGTCAAAATCATTTAAGCTTTGAAGAACATTTTCAAGTATCCTTGATATCATCTTATTGAATAGACTAAAATACTGAGAGGGGGGTGAATCAATATTCTCCAAACAAAAGACTCCCAAATTCTAAATCTTAACTTGATCTCAATTAACCTTAGCATAAAATGATATATGCAATAGAAATGAAATGCAAAACATACACAACCATAAGAGATACACCTAGATTTTTATACGTGGAAAACCCAAATGGGAAAAACCATGAAAAGGGTTAGCTCTGAAGATAATATAACTAGTTATATGGGATTACAAGGGCTCATTATCAGAGGGCTCACTACCCAGAGGGCCCACTACCCAGATAACAATGTCTTACTGTTGTAAGGCTCACTATCAAGGAAAGATAAGAATGAACTAATAATATTGCATCTGCATATGCATAAGATCAATTCATGTTAAGCTTAAACTTCACATCAACTGCTTGTAGTAGATACAATTAAGAAAATCTACAACTCATTTGTTATCTGTCTACTCCAATCCACTCACACTAAAAATACTGTCGCACTAAATCTTCTTTTTCTTCTTCGCCCACAAATATCAACTTTCTCACTCATACATCACAAACATAATATGTATATGTATATGTATATATATATGTGTGTGTGTGTGTGTGTGTGTGTGTGTGTGTGTGTGTGTACAAATAAGAATATACATCAATTCAACCTCAAAGACACTTTCCCAAAAGATATTCCAATAGTCAAATCACATGCTACAAGCACCGGAGAAAAACAACAATAAAAATATTCAAGGTTAGCCTTACCCAAATTAAACATATCCTTGAATTTTCATAAGAACATACTTCTGAAACATAATGAGCATGATACAAAACAACATAACGAGAGGTAAGGACATGAATAATATATTATCAAAGGATTATCACTAGATATTAAAAATTGAAGGAAAATGGAGCTCATAAAAATTTCAAACACAACATAACCAAATATATTTTTGGAGCATGACTTATAGAGCATAAAAACTAGAATAAAATAATCTCAAGTAACTACCACTAACATATCATAAATGTGCCATCATATCTGCAACGAGACAAAAAATGTGGAGTGCAACAATCTTGAGAATTGTCAACAGAATGCCACCAAACTACATTATCATTAAAACATATACATCCGGAGCATGAAACTGATTGCCACAACAAACACCAAAACTATTTGAAACATATCCATGTACTGACACTACACAATTCTAGAGAAACAATCTATCGGAAGACTATACTAGAAACATACTTACAACCACTGTTGACTACCATTCATACATACATACCTACCTTCCACCATTCTCAACTGCCAATGTTCTACATACTCAACATGCACTGCAAACATTATATATTGCAATATCTGAATCAATCCAGATCACTAGGATTGACATCAATGACAACCTCTAATAATCTCCTCCATTTTTATTGATGGAAAAACACTTATACTCAATTTTTCTTCCTTATCTCCCCTTAGATAATATTTCCTTAATTTTAAATATTTTTCCCAATACTCAATATTTCTCCCCCTTTCACATCAAGGAAAAAGGGTAACAAAAAGATTACCACAACAAAATTGCACTACAGAAACATTCTCAATTATGCTTTGCCTAAAAAAATCTCTTGTACTTCTCTTTTATTTTTGGAAGAAAGGTCTTCCAAGAATTCACAACCAAACTGAGACTCACACCTAAACTATCATTTACTACCAACATGTCAATAGCTTCAAATAAGGAACTTGAGATGGAAGGGTTTTGCGCATACTTTTCTATTTCAAAAAGGAGACTAGAAATATGTTCCAATCTAGCTTCAACTAACTCATTCACTTTCCATAAAATATTCACCACATCTTCTTTTGGCCTCTAGAAATACATAAGGTCGGGCTGCAAAGAGTTCATCTTTTTTCTTTGTTCACCATCTCTCTCATTGAAGATTTCAAATGATTTACCCAAGGAATTCAACTTGGACTCAACCAAATCAATTCTAGCTTAGAAATGTTCCATAGCCGCAGGCCATCGAAGACAATACCTATGTACTTTGGCTACTTCTCCAACACAATATTTCATTTCCTTAATGCTTTCAGACAATATCTTTTGAGCCTAGGCACATATCTTCCTAAACTTCATCTTTTACAATAGACTCTCTAGGAGACTACTTCATACGATCTTCAAGCATTTCAAACAGAACATCCGAGAGGATATTTGCAAGATTATTCAAAGTAATGCTATTTTGGAGCAAATAATAAACTAAGAATTCTTCAATCTTATCTTGATCATATGAGGGTTCCACAAACCACAAATCTCCAATCTTCTTCAAGTAATCTACTTCCTCAAGCATACTTAAAATGTTTTCAACTCTGCAAGGGTTATCTTCATCCATACTACCGTCAACTAAAGTTAACTTTCACTTATCTTTTGTAGATGGTTTTGGATCATCAAGGGAAATTATCTCTTTCTTTCCTTCACTCTTCATCTTCTTCATTAGTTCTGGAGATGAAATATCAATGGTTCTCTTTAAAATTTCTCTACCGAAGGAGAGACTCTCCTTAGGAGTACTAAAAGCACAAGGAACCAGACCAGAATATAACATCTTTTGAAGGTTCATGAAATGATTCTTTTATACCTGATCTTTCTCTGCCAAACAACCTACATACGTATAATTTTTCTTCCCAATAGAGAGATTCAATTTCCACGCAACATTCTCCTTTAATGGTAAGGATCTTGTGAAGTAAAACATTAAGCACATGACTAAAGAACCAAATCAAAAAGGATATCCCTCACTTTTCATCTCTATTAATTGCATATGTAATAACTCACACAAATCAAAATCTTTGCTTTCTTTTACCATTTGATGTGCAATATATACTGTTATCACCAAAGTTGATCCTTTTCTATTTTTGAAATAAATTTTGTAATAAATTCCATAAGCAACATATTTCACAACAGCGTCGATGATTGTATCAATTATCAATGCATGTTGATCACCCATGACACTAGTTAGGGATTTGACTTCTTTGTTCTTAACAAATCTCTTCACCGGAATGGGTCCAAAATAATAAAGACCAAAAATAGTTGATATTGCTTCCTTCAAAATAGGATAGGGTTTTTTCAACATCATACGACCATTCTCAATATGAGTCAAAAGAAATTTTATTGAATCCTCATCTATAAACCATTGAAACTCGCTCCAAATATCCAATCCTTTGCATCCTAATTCCCTGATTTTCCATGATTCTACATCTAACAAAGAACTTTCCAAATTTCTAATCTTCTCATGATTATATTCCTCTAATTGCACCTTTTCAATTTTTTGAATATTTTTACTGCTAGATTCTCCTCCAACTGACATCTTAGGATCCATAGAGATAAGATATGAAAAAATATGTTTTGTGCTAACTCTACTCTAAATTTTCTTGTGCTCTTCAACAGATCTTCTCTACAAATTATTCAATTCATAATACAAAATTGATCTCAAAAATTAGTTATTTCACTTGTTTGATATACTTAGGATTCAGCCACCAAAATTGTCCTGTCATAATGACATCAACTGAATTTTGTACTTCTGCATACACAACCTACCAGAGCATATAATGCATAATACTAGCATGGTTAACATAACATGCACAAGCTACAACATGTATCTCCTTAATCAGAGGGGGTACAAATAGATCTTTCTTTGAAGCTCCCCCTAAGCCAAAGCTATTGGATCAATTTTTGGAGGAAGAAGCACCCATACCAAACTCGGGTGCAGCAAACTTAGTTGCTTCTTTCTTTCTCCATACCATAGCATTCTTCTTCTTAGGTTCATTTTATTTTACTAAAGCATTATCATTCCTACATTTTTTAGCAAAGAGTTCATACTTGTTGCAATTGTAACACTTTATATTCATTTGTCCTTAATTCATGGAATTTATTCTAAATATGTACTGATTAGCTCTATGACCAAATCTATAGCATATGTGACAATAACCTTGAAAAGGCTTATTCGTAAGTGATCCATTTACTTTATTCACAAATGGTCCATAGCTTCTATTCATGACTTGATTACTATAGTTTTAATCCTTATGTCCAAAACCTTTACAATTAAAGCATTGAGTATTCTAACTTACTTTGTGTTTGTATTCTATAGCTTTATATCCAAAAAATTGCACTAAAAACAATAACTATTGAATGATGAGTACCTTTGAGCATTAGATTTCTGAATCAGAGGTCTATCTACAGTAGGTCCTGGATTCTAGACCTTGTTTGAATCTTTAAGATTCTTCTCAACTTCCACCTTCTCCTTGCCTTTTCTTTTATCCTTCTGACTTGAGCATTCATTGGAAAAGCCTAATCCTTCCTTGTCCTTATGATATTCTTTCATGGTCAATAGTTTATCCAATAATGCACTCATTTCACTTACTTCAACTTCATGATTTCTTGTTCCAACTTCCCACATGCTTCTGACTTCTGATTAATCATATCCTTAAGGCATTCTTCCACTTTCTTGCTTTCTTCAATCTATTGCTTCAAACTCACTGATGAGACAAAATAATGGCTTTGTTTTGATAGATTTTTATCATAGAATTCCTTCTTAGGTCTTGTGTCTGGATAATATTTGGGTCAGAAGAATTTCCTAGTCAATGCCTTTTTAAGTATTTCTAGAACTGATTTATCATATACCTAAGGTTGTTATATAATGATTTTTAAATGGTTCATCTATGCAAATTATCTAAATAAATCTTAGAATATGGTTTAATTAATGTTATGTTTTTAATATGGGAAAACAGGTTTTGATGGGCCCCTGAAACCCATTATAGCTAAAAGATCAAAAGATTTACATTAAAGCATGGCAAAACACAAAAGAAAACACCAAAGAAAAAGACAACTGATGAGCAGAACACCAGCAAACTAGATATAGCTAGTCAAAAAACCAAAAGGACCAATAGAAAGAGCCCAAATTTAGGTTAAGTTCTAAAGCATTTCAGCAGCTTCCAGCTCTAGCTATTCCATATTATCAGTCGCCTGCTTGATTTCCTCAATTTCCTTGCTATGGATTTTCATCTTTCTGGTACTCACCCACATTCTTCTCCCAAGCCCCATCTCCTTAACTTTTGGGGTATCTTCCTTCACTTCAATAATGCCCACCAAAGCCTTATCCCATGGTCATTCTCAAGCTTACTAATAAGAGCCTTCATACTAGCCAAGGCAACCTTATAAATCTTATGACTTTTCTCACCAATTTTTTGAGCATGTTCTCAACTCCATCAAGTCTTTTTTCAGTAGCCCATGCTCTATTCTCTAGGCTAAGAAAGCTATTGAGATTAGAATTGATTATCTCCTCTGCAATACCAATAGCTTTGGTAAGCTCATTGAGACAATCAAGGAGGGAATTGAATTTACCTGAGCCTAAAGCTTGTAAAGTCTCAATTTTTCTTGCTTCCTAGGCTTGCTTGGTTTTAATGCCATTAATTTCCTTTTGCATCCAGAGGAACACCTATTCGAAGCTATCCATGGCATTATTAATACAAAGGTCAATATCCAGGTGATGCTCTTCTTGGGTCTTGTCACGTACCATCTCAAGATTCACTTCTAGTCCCACCTCCCTGACATCAGAGCTCTGAGATTATTTCATGGTCATATCCTCCCCCATCAGGCCCTTATCCTTAGAATCAGTCGTGAGAGGCAACAGATTATTGGTTCCCACATCCTCAGTTTTAGGAGTCTTCCTTTTCTGCTTCTGGTTCATGAGGGTTTGGACCTCCTTGCTTTCAATATCCATGTTGTTATCAATCTCATTATCCTCCTCATATGAGTTATCATCATCCTCCCCTCTCTATTTCTTTTTGGCCGATCCTTTGTTATATTTCCCATGCTCTATTTTTCTATTTTTTCTACTTGACCCAACAATTTGTGGGTCGTCCTCTATCTCTACCTCTGTGTCACAACCTTCACCTTCTTCATCATTAGAGTCATCGAGATCCTCTTCCGACTCAGAGACCTCACTAATATTCAATTGGATGGTAGTGTTCTTGATGTGATTATACAGAATCACCATCAAACCTTCATGCATTGCTGGGTTGAAATTGGGATGAGATATTGCATCCTTGATCCCAGCATTAAGGGTGCAAAAAAGATAATATGGAATAGAAATTTTATCCTTATACCTAAAGTGATTAAGTAAGACAAAATGATAGCTATAAACCCTACTGTATCTACCATCGAGAGTGATAAATTCCATTATAGCAAGAAAAACCCTTCGCCAAATCAATTTAATTACCTTTGGTGAGAAGTAGGTATGGCTTCCCTTCACCAGTCTAGCTTTCTCCTCCTCATCCTTTGGAAATTTCTTCACGGCAGGGTCTAAAATATTTCCATTCCTGTAGAACTTGATGTCGTCTATCGGAAGACTCGTTGCCTCTGCGATCATAGTTTCATTCACCTTGACCTTCCTATTTCCTATGGTTAATATTCCTTTATTCCAGCCCTTCTTGAAGATTCTCATAATTTAGGGCCATTTCTCCTACATGCGCTCCATGAAATCAGTCATCTTGGCAGCTTGAAGTACCACCCAGACCTACAGATGATTCCTCTATTTATCAATGGTGGTAGCCTCCATTATCTTGTATTTAATTTATGTTATGTTAACATCAATAGATACACATGCTTTTGTGCACATTAACACCATGATGCAAGGTCATCCAAGATGAAAGAAAGACTAAGCTAGTGATTAAGAGGAACATCAAGATGTCACTACGATGCAGACCCAGTCAAAGTGGAGTAGGATTGAAGAAGATCATAACCACTTGATCACTTTCTCAGTAGAGAGGTTTGTGGGACATTCATAATTGTTCCTAGTGGAGCTTAAAACTAGGAAGGAAGTCGCGCTATATCTTCTCAGCTGCAGGTAAGATGTTGTTCAGTTGTCCTGTGCTGACTTCATCTTTTGTATAATAAACCTATTTGCCCATTGCTTTGGGACATGGGTTGATCAATTAGGAATCTATTATAAAGTTTCCTTATAAATAAAAGGGTCTCTATATCCTCTTGGAGGACACAGAACGACCATAGAATTTATAATATCCAGTTTTCAAACTTATGTATTTTGTAGTCAATTTGGAATAAAGAAGACAATGTTATTTTGATGTTATCATTTGTTATCTAGAATTCTAGATATACTCACTCAAGGGGGCCCACTTGGTGAGTAGTCCCTTTGTGTTTTTCAATTAATTTCCATCTTGCAATAGTTGTTGTTTTGGCATTTGACTGTTGCTGCAGCCACTGGACATAGTTCAGGTGTTTGTTCCTGCAGCCACAACGGGAAGAGTAGTTCCTATCTGCTGGCCAGAACATTATCATTTGGTAGTAGTTGCTTAAGTTACTTTCAGCTGTGAGTTCTATTAAAGTATTAGTTCATCATGTTTTTGCATATTTATTTCAGATAATTTCCTTTCCTGTAGTAGGATAGAATGGTTGCGATTTGAACTTAGTGCACATACAGTGCTGGCCCAATTCAAGTTTGTGTCCCTGGTCAATAAAGTAAATGAGTCTTTGCTATAGGAAAGCTAGTTTTTTTGTAAGGATGGCAATCCCTAAATTGAGTTTTTATAACCTATTTGTCATTCCACTTGTGAGGACCAACATTTTTGGCACCATTGTCGAGGATGGTGCCAAACTAAGAACCTGTTGTAACCATTAGTTTTAAGCTTTCTTAGTTTACTTTAAGAGTTATCTCTTATAATTCCTTCATCAAATATGTATCCATAGAAGAAGAAGAGATGCATTAGGAATATTTCTTCCCTCGCATTCCACTCATGACATAAGATCAAATCAAGCACCAAAAGTAAATCCTTTTGCAGAAAATTTTGTGTGAGTCAGAAATCAAGGTGTTTTTGATTTGTCAGAGGGGGACCTTGACTTATTAAATAAACCCGCTAAGATTTTTTTTTTACCTTTGGTTCTTTATCAAGGACCAATGGTAGAAAATCCTCCACCTCCGCCTACAAACCCAACATTTAATTTTCCTATTCCTGACCAACATGATAATGCAAACTTGAAGAATATACCAGCCTCCTCTCTTCCAAAGTTTTATGGCTTGGTCATAGAAGATCCAGATACCTTTTTGTTTGAATTTGACATCCTCTATAGAGTTTATGACTATACCACTAATGCCCATAAACTCAATTTATTCCCTGCTACTCTAAAGAAGTTTCTCTTAGGTGGTTTATGAGTTTAGGTAGAGATGTAATCACTACTTGGGATGAAATGAAGGAAAGCTTCTTGGATAAGTACAAAGATTATTGCATGGGAATGGATTGACATAGTGATGATATCTTCTGGATGACACAAAAAGAAGATGAGAGTTTAGAAGATTATCTTAAGAGGTTATTGTTCAATGTTACGAAATCCAAGCACAACACCTTGAGTGAAGAATCTTTGAATTTGATATTTTGAAGGGGAATCAATGAGGATTGTTTTGACTCATTGGACCTCATGGGAGGAGGAGACACTACTCAAGTTCAATGGGATGACATCAGGAAGATCTGTCAAAAATATTTCAGAGCTTCAACCAAGAAAGGGAGACACTATAGGCCTAGCTCTTCAATAGCAAAGGCATCTACAACAATTTCAAGGATGGAGATAACTCATCTACTAAAAGACTTTAACAATATGGCTACTCAGTTGGATACACTTCAAGCAAGGAAGAAGAATGAAGAAGCATAGGCCATGCTCACTAAGTTTTGTCCTCATTCTCACCAAAAGAAAGAAGGTTGCTGGTAGAAAAGAGTTTCAATTTTTCATGGATAGCAGATTGCTTATTCTATACAAGGAAAGATCAAGTTGTGAGGTGATGTCTTAGAGAAGAAGAAACTTATTGTATTCTTCATGCCTACCATGATGAGCCTTTTGGAGGTCACTTTGCTACCAAGAGAACAACTCTAAAGATAGTGATTATAGAACACTATTATCTAACTTTGCACAAAGATGTAGTCAAGTATACCAATAAATGTGATAGATGTCAGTGAATGGGAAGACCAACTCGTTCTGATGAGATGCCTTTGCATCCACAAGTGGTTGTTACACCATTTGAAAAATGGGGGTTAGTCTTTGTTGGGACAATTGTGTAGGTCCCGGGGACAACTGAGAGGGGGGGGGTGAATCAGTTGTCTAATAAATTCAAACCAAATTCTTATTAACCAACTTATTGCTTAATACCGGTAAGACATTTAATTGTGCCAGTAAACAATGCTAACAGGAAATGTTGTACCGGTAAGAATTAATGCATGAAACATAAGCACAAAGTCAACCACAACACATGACACAAATATTTGTACGTGGAAACCCTGAAAGGGGAAAAACCACAGTGGGAAACCTTACCCACAATCAGATGATACTACTGCAGATAGTAAGTGTACAAGAGGGGTCTGCACATGCAGAAAGGCCAATAGCCTAGAGCTCACTGCTCAAACACAAATGGGAGTCACACTGACTATAGTTGGATGGTTAAATCCAATGAGAATGTACTGCACAAAATAGCATCTTCATATGCTGGATTCAGTACCGGTGTAATGCTGATATGCTTCTAAAAAAAACTTAGCTTCACCTTCAAATGATGTCTTCGTGTATACCTCTGCTTAATCTCGCATATACCTTCTTACAATTCTTTTTCACATTCCACATCTGATCTTACAAATAAGATCTTACATTTATACCATACCCTAAGACCATTTACAACAATAATAAATCATCTCCATAGCGTGCCATGCTGATCTAGAAAAGATAAACCTGTCGGTGTAACCCTAGATAACCTGGACCTATTTGCCGGTAAAAGCAAATATGCAAATAAGAATATAACAATGATATTACTTCAAGGAAAAGTTTCCACATGATGTCTTTGACATTACCAAGTGTCTTCCATGTCATTGTATGTACCGGTGTACATTATATCCTACCGGTTAACCATATACTGGTGATTGTTGAACAGTTTACTGATTGCCGGTGAATGTTGTTGGATCTCCAAAGTAGGTGTATTTAGCAAGTGTTGACATCAATGACAAAACCATACCAAAATACCAACAATCTCCCCCTTTGGCATTGATGGCAACACAAGATGGAAAAACAATCAAAGTGCCAAAATAGAAATGCCAAGTACAAAAACCAATTCTCCCCCTGGGAGTAATGTTTATACAAAGATTTATTTACAATACCAATCTCTCCTCAAAAAGATAATGCATTTTTCCATATATTTTTCTTTAATGTTTTTCCATATATCTCTCCCCCTTTGACATCAAATGCCAAAGTCACAAAAAGGTCAAGTTCATACAAAATACCAACCAATTCAATATACCAACTACTCCCCCTGAGAAGTAGCTTCCTCATCAAATACCGGAATAAAAGATTTGTCCATTTAATTCTGTCGGTTGATGACAATCACCAACTATCTAAGTCTCTACCGGTGGAGGTAAGACTCTGAGCTGATCTCTGAGATACTCAAAAGTTTCCTTAGGCAAAGGTTTTGTAAAAATATCTACAAGTTGTTCTTTAGTATTCACATAAACCAGTTTTATTTCTTTTTCTTCAACTTTTTCCCTTAGAAAATTCAGTTTGATAGAAACATGTTTTGTTTTAGAATGTAATACTGGATTCTTAGATATATCAATTGCTGCAGTGTTATCACAATATATAGTAATTGGTTCTTTGCATTTTACCTTTATGTCTTTCAACATTTGCTTAAGCCAAAGTACTTGTGTACAGTTTGTTGCTGCTGCTACATATTCTGATTCTACTATTGATAACGATGTACAACTTTGTTTCTTACTTAACCAAGAAACTAATCTCTTTCCAAGAAAGAATGATCCTCCAGTGGTGCTCTTTCTATCATCCACATCTCCTACCCAATTTGCATCTGTGTATGCATATAGATCAAAATTTTCATCTTTAGGATACCATAATCCAAGATTTGTTGTGCCTTGTAAGTACCGAAAAATCCTTTTTACTATTGATTCATGATTTTCCTTGGGATTACTCTAAAATCTAAAAACTATACATACTACATTCATAATATCAGGTCTGGTTTGTGTCAAATACAGTAAACCTCCTATCATAGATTTGTATCTAGTTGGATTAATAGGTGTAGATTCATCCCTTTGAGATAATTTGTCATTTGTAGTCATAGGTGTGCTTACTAGTTTAGAGTTCTCCATCCCAAATTTCTTGAGTAGTTCTTTCAAGTACTTAGATTGACTCAAAAATATGCCTTTATCAGTCTATTAAATCTGCAATCCTAAAAGGAATTTTATTTCTCCAATCATAGACATTTCAAATTCATGCTGCATTTTAAGAGAAAATTCTTTGCATAATCCATCTTCTCCTCCAAAGATTATATCATCAACAAATACTTCCATAATCAAAATGTCATCATTAGTTACTTTGTAATATAAATTGCTATCTGCATTTCCTTTAGTAAAACCAATTTTTAAGAGATACTTATCCAATCTTGCATACCAGGCTCTTGGAGCTTGTTTTAGTCCATACAGAGCTTTTCTTAATCTGGAAACCATATCATTGTTATCTGTCAAAGAAAATCCATTAGGTTGTTCAATATAAACTTCTTCTTCAAGATCTCCATTCAAAAATTCACATTTAATAGCCATTTGATAAACTTTGTAATCCTTGTGAGCTGCAAATGCTAAGAATAATCTAACTGCTTCAATTCTGGCTACCGGTGCAAAGGTTTCATTGTAATCAACTCCTTCTTTCTGAGAATATCCCTTACACACTAGTCTTGCTTTATTCCTGACAACCTTACCATCTTCATTGAGTTTGTTTCTAAATACCCATTTGGTTCCAATTACATTTTTATTTTCAGGCCGGGGAACTAATGTCCAAGTATTATTTTTCTCAATTTGTCCTACTTCTTCTTCCATAGCTTTAATCCAAAATTTATCTTCACATGCCTCATTGATAGATAATGGTTCAATTTGAGAAATAAGACATACCTCTTCATTTGCCAATCTTCCTCTTGTCATGACTCCTTTAAATTTGCTTCCAATTATTTGATCTTCAGAATGATTCAGTCTTACATACCAAGGTGTCTTAGTCTGTTGTTGTTCTTCAATTACTGTGGTATCCTCTGATGATACCGGAGCAACTGGGTCATCATTCTATACCAGTGGATTTACTGTTGGTTCATTTGTCATAATTTTTGTTACCAGTTCAGAGTCTATATACCTTGAAGTTCCTCTGAATTGTTCATCAATCTTTACATTTGTACTCTCAACAATTTTCTATAATCTTTTATTAAAACATCTATAAGCTTTACTCTTAGATGAATAACCAAGAAATATTCCTTCATCACTTCTAGGATCAAACTTGCCAATATACTCATCTCTTCTAATATAACATTTACTTCCAAAAATTCTAAAATACTTAAAAGTAGGAGTATTACCAAACCATAGTTCATGAGGGGTCTTACTAGTTTCACCTTTGATGTGAACTTTGTTGAATGTATAGACACCAGTGCTTACTACCTCTCTCCAGTACACATGTGGTAGATTTGCTTCTGATAACATACTTCTTGCTGCATCCAAAATAGTTCTATTTTTCCTTTCAACAACTCCATTCTGTTGTGGTGTCCGAGGTGCTGATAACTGTCTTTTGATTCCATTCACTTCACAGAATGTATTAAAATCTCTAGATGTGAATTCTCCTCTTGATCTGATCTTAAACATTTAATTTTCTTACCGGTTTCATTTTCAACCATTGCTTTGAATAGTTTGAACTTCCCAAGTGCTTCTGACTTTTCTCTCAGAAAAGTAACCCAACACATTCTAGAATAATCATCAATAATTAGCATGAAATATCTATCACCTTGTAAGCTTTTAGTTCTAGCCGGACCACATAAATCAGTGTGAATTAAATCAAGAGCATTATTGGATTTTTCTGGAATACTTTTGAAACTAGCTCTAACCTATTTTCCAAATTAACATTCCTTGCAAATTGTATTATGAGGTTTCACAATTTTAGGTAGATCTCTAACTGCCTTAGAAGTACTAATTTTTACCATGCAATCAAAATTTACATGACATAGTCTTTTATGCCATAGCCAACTTTCATGTATATGAGCAATTAAGCATGCTTTTTCACTGTTATTCAAATGAAAGATATTACCTCTAGTCTGATTACTGGTTGCAATTTCCAAACCAGTTCTATTCATGATTTTGCATTTTCCATTTTTAAATTGTAACTGAAAACCTTTTTCAACTAATTGACCAACACTTAAAAGATTATATTTTAATCCTTCAACATAGTAAACATTGTCAGTGTTATGTTTACCATCAAGAGATATTGAACCCTTACCTTTGATTGAACATGCTTTGTCATCTCCAAATCTTACTAAACCTCCATTGTATTCTTGAAAGTTCAAGAATTTGCCTTTGTCTCCAATCATGTGATGTGAGCATCCTGAGTCAATAATCCATTCATCCTTTGATTCAACTTTAGCTGCTAGGGCTTGTTCTACCAGTGGAGCAATAGGTACCGGTTGATCTTCTGTTATAGCAACAAAGACCCATCCGTTGTCTACTGGATCTTCATCAAAATCATCAGTCACACCTTCATCAGCAATGTAACAGGATTTATCTTTGTTTTTTCTTAAATCTATATCTTTGATATTCAGGATTAGGTTTGTATGTCCTTCTAGCTTCTTCTCTTAGTCTAGCATGTCTATCAGGGCATCTTGAAGCCATATGACCAATCTTATTGCAATTGAAACATTTAAAGGGTGCTTTACCTTCATACTTACTTCCAATTGGACCTTTTGGCATTTTTCTTGCAAATAGTGCTTCAAGTTCTTCAAGCTCTTCATTCTCCTTCCTGGTTTCTTCAAGTTCTCTTGCATAAAAGGCTCTCCAGTCTGATTTGTCAAAAGATGGAGCAGATGATGTTGATGCTTTGAAGGCCAAATCAGTTTTTATAGCAACAGGACCAAATTCCTCTATTTCAAAAGCTGAAAGTTTTCCAATCAATTTATCCCTATTTATTGATGTATTAGGCATTGTTCTCAGCTCATTAATAGTAGTAACCTTCATTTTATATGCTGGTGGAAAACCTCTTAAGATTTTTGAAACAATCTCATCTTCACTCAAGGTTCCTCCACAACATTTGATACCTAAAACAATTTCATTTACTCTTTCCATAAAAGCAGAAATTCTTTCATCTTCCTCCATTTTTCAGATGTTCATACCTGACTCGAAAGCTTTCAAGTTTTGCAATTTTGACTATGGAATCCCCTTCATTCAGTGTTTCCAAATGATCTCAAATAGCTTTTGCAGTAGATCTATCTGATAATCCCATGATTTGTTGATCTGATAATGCGCTCAAAAGTGCTTCTCTTGCTTTGCAATCATTTTCTTCATCTTTGCCTAAAGTAATAGGAGCAGGCTGACTAGGTACAACAACATTATAACCATTCTTAGTAACTTCCCAGATGTCTTTACCAATGCAATTCAGATGTGTCTCCATTCGGATTTTCCATATTCCATAGTTGGTTCCATCAAGTTTAGGACTATCCTTCCTGAAATAATTAGTAGACATCGGATCTCCTCAAGTTGTTAAACTTTTGCAAAAAGTGGACTAAGCTCTGATACCAATTGTAGGTCTCGGGGACAACTGAGAGGGGGGGGGGTGAATCAATTGTCTAATAAATGCAAACCAAAATCTTATCAACCAACTTATTGCTTAATACCGGTAAGATAGTTAATTGTGTTGGTAAACAATGTTAATAGGAAATGTTGTACCGGTAAGAACTAATGCATGAAACATAACCACAAAGTCAACCACAACACATGACACAAATATTTGTATGTGGAAACCCTAAAAGGGGAAAAACCATGGTGGGAAACCTTACCCATAATCAGATGATACTACTACAGATAGTAAGTGTACAAGAGGGGTCTGCACATGCAGAAAGGCCAATAGCCTAGAGCTCACTGCTCAAACACAAATGGGAGTCACACTGACTACAATTGGATGGTTAAATCCAATGAGAATTTACTGCACAAAATAGCATCTTCATATGATGGATTTAGTACCGGTGTAATGCTGATATGCTTCTAAAAAAAACTTAGCTTCACCTTCAAATGATGTCTTCGTGTATACCTCTGCTTAATCTCACATATACCTTCTTACAATTCTTTTTCGCATTCCACATCTGATCTTACAAATAAGATCTTACATTTATACCATACCCTAAGACCAATTTTAGTAGGTCGGCTCTACAAGATATTACAATAAAACATTTTACAAATAATACAATATCTGATGCAATAACCAATTGAACATGTCGGCTTAATGCATTTACAACAATAATAAATCATCTCCATAGCGTGCCATGCTGATCTGGAAAAGATAAACCTACCGATGTAACCCTAGATAACCTGGACCTATTTGTCGGTAAAAGAAAATATGCAAATAAGAATATACCAATGATATTACTTCAAGGAAAAGTGTCCACATGATGTCTTCGACATTACCAAGTGTCTTCCATGTCATTGTATGTACCGGTGTACATTATATCCTGTCGGTTAACCATATACCGGTGATTGTTGAACAGTTTACTGATTGCCGGTGAATGTTGCTGGATCTCCAAAGTAGGTGTATTTAGCAGGTGTTGACATCAATGACAAAACCATACCAAAATACCAACAAATTGATCCATCCTCAAATGGTAGGTCATACATTCTTGTGTGTACTGACTATGTTACAAAATGGGTTGAGGTCAAAGCATTCAAATATGTCAGGGATAATAAGGTAGCAGAATTTTAATATGAGATCTTTATAGGATATGGAGTTCCCAGAGAGATTGTAACAGATCAAGGGGCACAATTCACTTCCACTTTTATCACTACCCTAGTCAATGAATATAATATAAGGCATAGGAAATCCACTCCCTACCATCCTCAGGCAAATGGACAAGCTAAAATCACTAATAGGGAACTTGAATCTATATTAACCAAAATAGTAGCTCTTCATCATAAGGATTGGTCTAGTAGGTTGCTTGAAGCAATATGGGCCTATCGAGCCACATGGAAAACCACTACAGGGTTTACACCCTTTGAAATGGTGTATGGGACAAAAGCTATGATGCCTGTAGAATTTGAGCATTAAGCACTTAGAACAACCATAACCTTGGATATGAATCTCTTTGCAGCACAATAGGAAAGGCTCATGTAGCTTAATTCCTTGGAATAAATCAGAAAGTCAGCCCTGTAGCACACAAAAATAATTCAAAATCAATGCATGAAGTGGCATGATAGATATATAGAAGATAAAGCATTCAAGCCAGGTGATTAGGCCCTTCTGTATGATTCAAGGTATAAGGACAATTTGGGAAAACTACAGATGTGTTGATTAGGGCCTTATGAGGTGATTGAAACATTCTCTAATGGTGCAGTACGATTGTCCACAATTGGTCCTATCAAATTCAAATTGTTGGTGAAGGGTCATCGCCTGCGCCTCTATCATAAACCTCTTTCCAAAGAAAAATTCCTACAGCAGTTCACTAATCCAGAAAATGTTGAGATTCCTGCAGCAACAGGCCACGACCTTGTTGTTTCACCTTCTTCCTAAATCTTTGATGCATACTCATAATAAATAATTCCATATTCAATGGAAGTACATTTCTATGCAATAAATATTCCATTTCCACCTTCACTCATTCCCTTCCACTCTCGTCATTCATTTCCGCCTCTCTTGTCATGCATAACGGATCAGCTTCCTACATAATAAATTTCTCCAACTGCAGTCATTATGGCATGATATCAGGTACACTCATGTGTATTTATTTTTATTACATGTATGTAATTAAACCATATTTCATATCATAATGATATTTGCATACTATCCTTTTCAATCATCCTCTGCATGTGTGGACACTTGTTAAACCTTAGGTTGGGAGGGGAAGTACGATGTGAATTATTCTCATGGATAATTATTATGTCATCTCAAATTGAGTTTAAATTTTTCATTTTTTTTTGTTTTGATGTCATATTATGTACTTTGTTCCTTTTGTCTGCCTTGAGTTATTTTGGAATTGCAGTTGGTTTCTGGCCAAATAGAGCATATTTCTTTTAAAAGTTGCAGAGTTGGGCATATTTTTCACCATTGGTGAGTGGAGAGTTTCATTGTTATGATGGGTGGTCCACTGGTTTGTCATGAACCTACAACCCATGATATCCTTCTACAAGACCAGGATTATCAGCCAGAATTCTGCAATAGTGGGTGGTTAGATTATTTTCTATAGATAACTGAGTTTAATGAGGAGGTTACAAGAGAATTCACCTGCACATTTTTAGATGGAGCGGGCGAGGTGAAAGGATTGAGAGTTGTAGTGACATAAGAACAAATTGCAAAAGTGACTGGGTTGCCGGTAGACGGGGAAAAATACCCCGAATCAAAGGATGCCTGAAGTGAGAGAGAAGAATTTACATGACAGGAAGACCCACCTTTGGTAATAGATAAGAAGGGGGCCAGATGAGAATCTCTTCCGCCTGAATAGAGAGCACTAGCGTTATATGTCATGAAGTATTTAACTTGTGAAGGGAGATTCTCATGTCTACATTCCCATAATTTCAAGCTTCTGAGTCATCTACACCATAGAAGAAGGATGAATGTTTTGAATATATTGTACAATCTTCTTTCCATTAGCGCAACATAAACTCAGAATGGTAGGCCTCACTCTATTTATCATCATTGTTTGATTAAGTTGTTGATTGAAAGGTCTTTAAGAGATGTCTCCTTGATGTCTTGGGATGAATTTGTAAAAAATAGAGGATTTAGGGTAGATAATGTGGGTCCAGCAGAACTGCTCCCATCTCAAGAGCGGGAAAATTTAGAAAGACCAAGTCCTCCTATTGAACCCTCATCCTCTGACATATCACCAAAATGAAATGTTCCTACAACAAAGGAACCCTCACAAGGAGAAGCCATGTTTGAATCAAAAGAAGCCCCAATAGGGGTTCCTTCACAAAGCCTAGTAAGAACTAGGGCTGCTGCATAGAGGGAGAAAGGCAAAGAGAAACAAATTAACACAAACTAGAAGAAAGAGAAAGGAAAAAGTGGGGATTTAGCCTCTCCTTTTGCAAAGAAAAGAAAAGTTGCAAAAATGTTTTCTCCTACAACCACTAAAGTATCTGAGGAAGCAACTAATGAATTAGGTACAAGAAGTTGTCCTACAGCCACCAAAGAAACATCTTAGAGAAGAAGCGGTAGGCTTTAGAAAAAGCCTAAAGATCAGAAGCAACCAGAGGAGCCGAATGTCAGCATTCTGGTTGATTCTCTAGAGCATGAGCAATAAAATCCTCATCAGGATGATTTTCTTTCATCCTCACCTAAGGAGATTAGTAAGGAAGAAGAGCTACAAAACCCTCATGAGCAGCTACAGGAAGAAGTAGGCTTTGATGGGCTTAACAGTTTGGCATCTGCCGCTGAATAGATTGTTGAAACAAGAAGTAGGGATGGAAAGATGAAGCCTAAAGCACCTATTCATAGACCACCATCTTCTCTTACCAATCATGCAATTGCACTTGCCTTTTACCAAGAATGGGAATTAGAAAAAGCAAAAATGCACAAGCTTATTGACCAGCAAAACAAGATTATTGAACAAAAAGTGTCATATGCTAAAATTCATCAAATGTAAATAAAATACAAATGAAAGAGAAATAAGGAATCCCTATCCTAATTGGAATTCAAATAAAAAAACAATGGAATAATGCTAAACAAGAAACATGAATATAAGATATATCAATCAATTCCCCCTATTCCAAGACTGCATGTAGCTTCCATTGCTCTTCTCCTCTTTGTGGTATGGTGGCTCTCAGATATTGTGCAGGCAACCTACAAGTGACACAAAGATTCAAAGTTCGTGATTGTTGAAATGGAGATTGAATACTCAATTTATAGATAATTGGAGAGGATTGATTGAAAGGTAGAACAAATTGATCAAGAGGTGGAACTCAGGTGAGCTCACATGTTGATTGATAGTTGAACTGTTGATTTGGAGGTGGAACATAATAGATTGAACAGATTAATTGAGTTAAGTAACTGAGAAAAAGTTGATTGAAGGATGAAAAAGGGTGATTGGAGGAAATAAAGAGGAGGAGATAGTTAACTGATTGAAAGTTGATTGAGAACTTTATTTAGAAAAAGCTAACTAAAAGATAGAAATAGGAATTGAAGAGATAATTGAATTAATTAATTAATTGATTGAATTAATTAATTTAACATGTTCTTGCACTTTGACTTTGATTTTCAATTTAATCTTTGCATGAGATTTTAATTCAAATATTGAATTTATTTTAAATTCAATTTATCATTTGAATATATTTAGAACTTGACTTTGATTTTTGAAATCATGCACATGTATTTGAAATTAGAATAAATTAGAAGAAATAATGAATTAATGAAATTAGATGAATTTAGAGAATTTAGAGAATTAATGAAATTAAATGAAATTAGAAGAATTAAGAAATTAAATTAGAATTTGGGGATATGGTATTAGAATTAGAAGAATAAATTACTTAATTAAATAATTTAAGAAAGTATTTAATTATTTAGAAATGGACATTAATTAAATAATAAAGATTATTTGAATAAAGGATTAAAATCACAATTTATTAAATAACAAATATTTAATTATTATTTAGAAAAGGGTTAATGATTAGGTGATTAGAGATAGAAATTGAGAATTAATTTATTTAAATAATAAAAATTATTTAAATTCAAAGATTAAAATCATAATTAATTAAATAATAAATATTTAATTAATATTAGAAAATGATTTAAATGATTAAACGATGATAGAATTGGAAATGAATTAGAAGCCTTACCTGAGGATCATGATAAATCCCCAACTCATGCATTTTTCTTGAAAATGGGGGCTTGATGTTTGAAGATATTTTTGTGTATATATTGAACATCCTCATAAATAATTGTGTTGTAGATTCATCTTCCTATTTTTCTATGTTAGGAAATTCATCCAAAGGAGACATACAGACATCTGCTTCTATTATGTATGGTTGGTCCTCCTCTGGCTCATAGCTCATACTTCCCTCTTCACTTGCACCATAAAACACATCAAGAAACCATTGCTCCAACTCCCTCCATGATGAGATGCTACGTGTAGGGAGTGATTTATAAACTTCTCTTGCATTGTCCTTCAAACTCCTGAAAAATAATTTCATCACATAATCTTTTGCATAAACCTCATAATCCTTTACAAATGTATAAAATACATCCAAATGATCAATTCATGATTCATCATATTCCCCATGGAATTTAGGTAAAAGTTGTGAAAGCTTAGGGAACAACTTGTTTGGAATACATCGAAAGCCACTGAGATCCAATGGCCTGATGCCATCTGGAATAAAAGGTTTTCTTTGAAACATTTTCAAAAAGGAAATTTTTCATCTCCCTCTAGGTCTCTTCCCCTAGTAGAGTCACCAATTGAAATAAAACTTCTTACTAGGTAGAGTCATCACCTCCTATGGAGGAAAAAATATTTATTAAGCTCTTGCGTTCTTCCTTCCAGTAGAGCACCTTAAATGAGATTCTGGAATTGATGTTTTACAGACAATTCCCCAGTAGAGTTGCCAATCTGTTGGTTCCCAAAACCACAAATTGGAAAACCAAAAGACTTTCCAAATCCTCAAGTAGTCCAATTGGCCATGGCCAATGAATAGGGATGGTCAAAGACCGAATCCCTCTACAATTTAGGCTCCACTAAACCTAGGTGGGTATGCCTCTTCCTCTCAATCACAAAAGAGGTTATTTATAGTGGATTTAAACCTTTTAGCAAGTTTACACATGTCATGCCCAACTTTTGGGCACGAACGGAATAATTTTTTTTTAAAAATACTTAACTAATTAACGACTTTCTTAACTAATATAATCAACTAAGTGCGATATTCTTAAATAAAATAATGCATTTGGGTTGGGTCATAACTATATTTGTGTCAATCAGATAATTAAATTCAATCTAGGTAGAGAAGATAACTAAGTTATCAATGAACTAAAATTTCTCCCAAAACGGAAATTCACTAAGCTTCCTTAATAAATAATTACAATTCAAAAATGGCGAATTAATCTCGATTATAAATGTTTTAAAATTTATCTTTTTTTTTTTTTTATCTTAATCCACTAGGGTTCCTAATTTAATTAACCTCGTTATTTAAACACCTTATTAAAATAAACCCCCTCGGAATTTAGAATACTTTATAACCTTAGACTTAATTGGCCCTCTTGGCCCTACAAGGAACTTAGTGGTTACACCTCTTTATTTTTTTTTTAGAAATCTAATCCACCTAGGTATTAAAATCCTTTTATAAAGTTTTTCCCTACATCGATCAAATATTTAGGAGAAATATTCCCAACTTGATTATACATCTACACATTTATTTATAATTAATCTACTATTATAGGTGTATATATATATATATATATATCTATACACATATGTACATATATACCCATGTATTTATTCCCTTATTTGTTTTATCTAAGAATGTACCTCTAAAAGGGAGTGGGGTTTTAAAATTTATTATATTAAGTTATCTCCCCCCCCTTTTTTTTTTAAAACCACACTAAAAACTTAATGCCTTTGCCCTAACCCGAAGTTAGGGTTAGGGCGTGTGTGTAAACCACCGTTCTTAACCCTATTTTCTTTGTTTCCCCTATTTTTTTTTTGTTATGTGTTGTGTGTGTTGCGTGCAGGGTGTGTGGAGGAGAGTCGGCGGCCGAGCAAGCAACGCGCAGGGCGGACCAAGCCAAACCCTCACCCCACTCCTATTTTTTTGCGTTTGTTTTTAATGGTTATCGCGGCGGAGGAAGGGACGAACGGGGGAAGTCCACGTTACCCCACGGCATTTTTGTTTACCTCTGTTTGAAAATGTGCTAGCGGTGGAGGCGAGTGAAGCGGGCGGAGCGGAGCAAACATTAACCCCGCGCCGTTTGCAGTACCACGCAGGTGTGGGAGGGGGGTGAGAGCGGGGTTGCCACCGGTAGCGGGCAGCGCCGCTCAGCCTGCGGCCCCCGCAGGTCTTGGACGGCGCCGCCCATGGGACTGCGGTCCCCACAAGCCGTGGATGTCGCCGCCCAGGGGCTGCGGGTTCCGCAGCCTGCGGGCCCCGCCGCCCAAGGCCGCGGCCCACGCAAACACTGCGTTTTGTTGATTACTTTGCTGTTTAAATAAAAATATATTTCGTGGAATAAATTTGGTATGATGTTTTTTTTTTTTAAACAAGGTTAAAGCATTCAAAAATTTACAGCATGTTTTTTGTTTTATAACATATATATATATATATATATATATATATAATTATATATATATATATATTTATATATAATTTGGTAAAGTAAAATACATAAAGCTTTTATTTTCATTTGAACCTGGCAGATTTTAAAAGAGCATATATATATATTTATATATATATATATAATATAAGGATATATATATATATATATATATATATATATATATATATATATATATATATATATTTTGAAAGACTTAGCATTATATCAGTCCTTTTTTTGTAGTAAAACCAGATCTACCAATATATCATTTCTCTTTTTTTTTTGAAACAGATTCTTTAATGTTTAAATTTGTATATAAATATATATATATTTTTGGTATATGGTTAATTTGTAACTCAAGAAGGCATAATTTTCTTTAAAACTAACAAGGCAATCTATCAGCAAATATCAATGTGAACTTTTAAATATCAAAATAAACCTAAAACTAAGTGCTTTCTCTTTTTTAAAGGAAAAATAGACTACTACTACTAGGATTTCATTTTCTGCTAATAATGGGAAATAGAAGACTATTTTTTTTTTCTTTTTAAATTAAATTTACAGCAGCATAGTTTCCTTTACTTGCAGAATACAAGAAAATAAAATGCATTTACTTTCTTCCTTTGTAACATAAAAATTTTCATACAATCTAATACATTACTTCTTTCATTTGCAACTACTAAAATAGGGAAAACATCAAATATTTCATTATCAAGTAGATGTCAAGTAATTTATGGATACAAAATAATCATGAATACAAATGGGTTGAAAACCCAACAATGTATTTCTCTACATAGTAACTTAAAAATAATACATCTCTTTCTCTTTCTTGAAAGTAATACAACAATTGCTCACATTCTCCTTTTAGACACTACAACATTGAATCTTTCCATTTCTTCCTTTTTTTTTTTAAAACATTTTTCTGCAACACAAACAGCAACATAGCTCTTTAATCCTTCTTTTCCCATCCCATGCAACCTGCAACAAAACACATTTTTTACCATGGGAAGCTCACCTCCCAGCCTAGGCTTACTAGAAGCCACCCCTGAGCTTGGAGAACCAAGCACTAGACGGGTTACAAACAAGCAACTCCACAACAAACATGGGAAGACACTTACATTCAAATTTCCCTTCCCAAGCTACACATTCACCACTTTCATGGTGACTCTTCCATGGGTGGAAGTGGACCAAGTACCAATGGGGAGAATACATGCCAAAAAACAATACATGCCACCTCATGGCAATACAAATGCAACAAATACTTCCACAATCCTTATGCCCCCCCAAAAAAACTCAAGGCCATATTTACTCCCCTTATGACCCCCAAATGCATACACAAGGCTATGCATCAAGGGTCACCAAGGACACCCTTGAGAACACTCTCCATAAGGAGAGCCTCTCACCCATGGCTGTCATACTCCTTCCACCCCAAGATCTTCCTACCCTCCCAAGAGTAGGAGATCTTGGACACTCCCAAAACAACAAGAACACAAAACAAAATACATAGAAAAGAAAACTACACTTTCTTAACTTCAACAAAAACTTCATAAAACACTCTCATTACAAGCAACTCTTTTCTTTTACAAACAACATAACTAACACATACAACATAACAAGAGGAGTTAAGAAGAAACCAACCTTATTCTGCCAATAGGTTTGCTAAAATTAGTTGGGGATGAGCTTCCCAATTCCACACTAACTTTCTCCAAATTCCCACCAAAAGTGCTAATCTCCTACTAACTTTTTCAAAACAAGCATAATCTCCAAGAAACGAGAGTGGGTGATTACTCACTAAGTTTCCAAATTCTTGCCTAAGAAGGCCTCTCACACACTTCCCAACCCCTTGGGTGAGGTGTGAGTTCCCTTTGGTTGCCCTTCCCAAACTCTTACACATTACCAAAATTGGAAAGGGAAAAGGTGGAAGAAGATGGGGAAGAGAGTTTGACATCTAAAAGGAAGGTTCTCTATCCTAGGAAGAACTTTCTAAGTTGAATTTTCGTTCATCTTGAAAACACCACTTTTTGAAGTGACTAAATAGTCACATGGGAGAAGCCACATGTTGCAAAATACCCCTAACCCATAGGTACACCCTTTGGACCTTTGGAAAAGCCCTAAAACTGACCTTAGGAGTCCATTAAACCCTTTGGAAACCCAACTGAAGTTTACCTACGGGTCAAACTTGAGTTGACCACTCCCAAGACTCCCTACCCAAGGCAAATTTGGGACCACACTCATGTTTTTGAATGGCTTTGGTAGAAACAAAAATCCCTCCAAGAGACAAGTCAAAATCAATGACACTTAATCAGCACATGTGTCAAGTGACACAATAAAAAAAATACAATATAAAAATCACACATGGAATTTGTCTCTTGTAGGTTTACACATATACATACAAATTAATTTTAACACTCAAGCATTATACACTTCACAAATAAAATACATTACAAAGGGGTGTTGTCTCTCCAAATAGACAACTCCCGGCTTAACAAACGCACATTGGTCTAGGCTTGGTTCTCCATATAAATTCCATGGTCACATGGATAATTTTTCCTGCGCATCTCAATTAACACATTAGTAACTCCAAATAATCACAATTATACATAATCAAATACATGGATTCCATTGCACATCAAACACTCATACATTTGGCAACCATAATTCAATATCTCATTCGTTCAAATTCAATTTCTCATAAGCAATTAACATAATTTTCCAACATTGGACCACTCATAAATAAGCATCATTTTTCTATCATCAAAATAAAATCCTGCAAATTTCCAATAATGACATTCACCATCATAATGTAATTCTATTCTAGTAACATATCTAAAGTTTCATAATCATCATGCATGAAATAAAGCATCAACATATGTCAGTGTGATCCAAATTATGGAATCATATAAGTTCTAAGTCCATAAAGCATAAAATAAAGCATCCATAATAGTCTCAATATGCAAATAACTGAAAATGTCAAACTGAATCGGGGTAGGGCCTCACAACACAACTGGAAAATTATTGTTTTGCAACTATGCTTTATTATGTGCTTCAAATGAATTCTTTGAAAAGAAATGATTGTGAATGTATATTGAAAATGAGATTGCTTTTAGGACTTGAATGAAATTTGCATAGATCAGCTCATATAGGATTTGGGAAGAACGTTTCTCTATCAAGGACCTTGAATGCATACAGATCAAAACCTTAAAAGATCAATAACAGACCAGTGCCTCTATCCAGGGATATATATGACACTTTGTGGACAAAAAATCTTATCAACTCAAGAGACAATTTCTTATCAACTATGAAGGTCCAATACATGTTACACAAATAGTAAGAACTCAATATTTCACTCAATGCAATGACATGTGATTCACATCATAGAAAATCTATAAATAGATTTATCAAGAGGATAGAGATAATCATCAACACAAAAGTGTACACAATATTTGGAAAAATAAACAATGAACCTTGTATATTAATCTTCAGGAAATAATTGCATACATAAGTTGCACTTGCAAATACTCCATTACAGATTGCTTGCACAAAATGATACTTCTTCTTCCTATAGACTTCTCTAATACAAAATGATATTCAATCCTTATAGTAGTATCTTGTTCTTATGACTCTCCTCCCTTTTTACATATAAGAATGTCTCCATATAAGTATGTAAATCAAAAGGCATATATGAAAGGACACACCCTTTCATACACAAAAGGGAGTTACAGACAGTTTCCCTCCAAAGAACATACCCTTTGGTTTAATAAATAATTGCAAATGAGAATCCTTAAAAATACTAAATGACACTCCAATCATGTGACTTATATTCTCTGCCTTGACAAAATTATTTAGCAAATATCCATCATCTTCTCATTATCTCCTACACATAAGATAAGCCAATCAAATTCCTTGATTTAAAATTTAAAACATATTCCACCTTAGCTCTTAGTTTGAAAAGTCAATAATCTTTATTTGCTTATACTTGTTTAAAATAATTCATTTAAATCAAAGTATTTCCATCTTTAAGAAAATAATTTTACGAACATAACATCCATTTATATAAAACAATGTTTTATCCTAAAATATATATTCAAAGCACTTATTTAGGATAGATATACATAAAATTCATCTTTAATGCACATTCAAATAATAGATAAGGCAGTGTGATATGATAAGAAATACTTCTCTTTTATTATTCTTTTGGCCAAACTTCCTCCCTCAGTGAGTTGTTCTCATGTCCTATCGATTATATAGTTTCATCCATACCTTTTATTTTTTATGGGACCACTTATGATTTCTTTAATGAACTTCATGTCGATAAAACTGCTACTTTTGGTGAGTCCTTTTAGAGATCCATCACAGCCTAGGTTTGTTCGATAAGTCATTTTTTGATGATATGCCACCTGATAGCCACTTTAGCTACTAACTCATTTTGATCGGACCCACCATTTGACTTTGGTTCCTCTTTGTCGCTGATTCGTGATAGATATTGATCATGCAACTTTCCATAGAGGAATAGCAATGATTGTTGGATCTCTTTCAACTTGCACAGTTGTTATCACACCTGGTCCGCTCACCTCATCTGCTAGGCCCACCACGTGTCACCTCTGGATTGGCTTGGGGGTCTTTGACCTGCCACCTTAGCACAACCTCACTAACTGCTGGAATGAAGCTCTCCCTTGTCACCTAGCCACGATGGATATTCATCATGCATCTTTGTATAGAGGATCAGTGATAGCCATTAGATATTTTCCAACCTGCTCGCACGTTATCTCCTCCAAACTGCTTCCTTAGTGGGCCCCACCACTTGTTCGCCATGTCCCAGTGAATAAACATCGCACATCTTCCAATCATGGTATAGCGACCACCATCAAATCGACTCAACTGACTGTCTAATCTTCCTTATCTACTTGGCCTTTAACCTTGCCTGAGTGGCTCTCTCTTCTCTTTATCCATCTATGTTGCATGTCACTCTTTGGTTTGCCGATGGATCCACCTACCCACTACTTGGACCTGGGTTCTTTTTCTGTGCTCCACCATGTGGCACATCCTAATTCTCTTGCAGATCCACCAGGATGACACCTCATCTACCACCTTGGTAGTCGCTATGTCATGGGGGATATAGGTCATGCAATTTCCTATCGCGGTATAGCGACCACCGTTGGATCATCTGCCCGATCATTAGATCTATTTGACTTGCTCGATCTTTAGCCTCCATCCTTGCTAGTCTATCACAAAACTTTGGTTGCCTCAAGATGCACATCCACATGCATGGGGTCCAATGGGTTCAACCTTCTTCAGCCAAAAGCCATTTGTCTTTCAATAGTTATCATATAGGTCACTTTGGATTTAACTATTAAAAGAGCCTATCCCGCAAACAATGTGGGATAAAGGCTTTCGCTCTTTTGATGCAACTCCATGTTCTTCAGTTATGCTCCTGCAAAATAATTTACTAACATCCACCTG
This sequence comes from Cryptomeria japonica, assembly GCF_030272615.1. NCBI lineage: Eukaryota > Viridiplantae > Streptophyta > Pinopsida > Cupressales > Cupressaceae > Cryptomeria > Cryptomeria japonica. The sequence continues at coordinate 517,195,606 of NC_081414.1, read as the reverse complement.
AAAAGCTCTGAATTTAGATTTGCCTTTAGAAAACATATCAAATAATCTCATATGAATCTGAAATTCGAAACGTAGGTCTTGAGATATACATGAAATACAAAGGAATAGTTAATTTGACTTGAAGTGTTGAGATGAAAAAGAATTATGGTTCAAAAAGTTATACCTGGCTTGATTCCATAATTTGTGAAACATATACATACCTCAAGCTGACCTCTTGATGGATGCCTCAGACCTGTTCTGTGCAAGTTAGAATTGAATGAACTTAATTGATTATAGATGTTACACATGATTGCGCTTAGAAATCTTCTTTTTGGCATAAATATAGAACTCTAAAATTTGAAAATTTTAGGGTTCCAACACTCTACTTAACAAATATTTGAGTGGATCAAAATGTGCAATGAGTTGTACTTTGTGACTCAGCATATAATGCCTAAGTTTCTGAGATGCAAAAACCACTGCTAAACATGCTTGTTCTATAGGAGTGTAATTAAGCTCATATCCAATTTGGGTTCTACTTATACAGTAGATTTCTCTATCCTTTCCTTGATCATCATGATGTGCCAACAAGGCTCCTAAAGATGAGTTTGTTGTTGATATATATAGTAACAGGGGTTTTCCTTGAGTTGGTGGAACTAATACTGGAGTATTCAAAAGATAATCTTTTAAAGCTTGAAAAGCTTCCTGGCAGTGTTCTGTCCATTTGAAGGTAACTCCTTTTCTGAGTAAATACTGGAATGGATGACATTTATCTTCTAGTTGTGCTATGAACATTTTATAGACTGTAGTCTTCCTTGCAACCCTCTTAAGTGATTAAGTTTTGATGGAGGTTGCATATCCATGATTTCTTTGACCTTTGCAGGATCTACTTCAATTCCTTTGTTAGAAATAATAAATCCTAAAAGTTTGCCTACTGTTACACCAAACACACACTTTTTTTGAATTAACCTAACATTGTATTGTTCTAATCAATCAAATATCTTTGCCAGGAATTCAAGGTTACCTTCTCTTGTCTATGATTTAGCCACTAGATCATCCACATAGTCTTCCATGATATTGTGGATCATGTCATGAAGTAGTGTCATCATAGCTCTTTGATATGTTGCTCCTGCATTCTTGAGACCAAACGACATGATGTTCTAGTAGTATGTCCCCCATGGACAAGTAAATTCCATCTTGTGTTGATCTTCTGGTGCAATCCTGATCTAGTTATATCTTGAGAAAGCATCCATTAATGAAATCATTTCATTCCCAATAGTTATGTCAACTATCATGTCTATGTTGGGTAATGGGAAATCATCCTTTGGACATGCTTTGTTTAGATCTTGGAAGTTGGTACAGATTCTTATTCCCCTAGTGGGCTTATTCATAGGTACCAGATTGGATATCCATTCTGCATAGTCAATAGGTTGAATGAAGCCCACATCTAGAAGCTTTTGGAGTTCTATTTTGACCAGTAATGCAATCTATGGATGCATTTTTCTTAGCTTTTGTTTGTACGGTTTAATTCCTAGTAGCAATGGTAAATGATGTAACACAAATTCTAGATCTAATCCTAGCATATCTGCATAGGACCAAGCAAAATTGATAGGACATTGTTTGAAAAACTATATGAATTTGTCCTTTTCTTCCTAGTTTAATGATTTTGCTAAGTGGATATTATGTACAACTTCTCCTTCTGCTATATTTACTTCTTCAGTTTCTTCCATGAGTAATGATGAATTCTAGTTTTCAATAGGGAGGTTTTCTAACTCACTCTTTCCATTGTGATTACTTCTATCCATATCTTCTATTATAGAGGAACTTGCCTCTCCAAAGTATATTGTTCTATCTAGGTCTACAACAAATCCTACCTTGTGATCACCTTGTGTAAACCCTTCTTTGACACCAAGGAATTTTGCAATAGCTTCATCATTCTCAAACCAATATAGAGTTGGTTTTCCTTCTCATCCCCAATCAATCAAATGTGAGTGTACAAGGGGTAATTCATTGCTCCATTCTGTTGTAACAGATTCTAATAACATGCATACCTAGTTATTTGAGTGACCGGGTATATTTTCATCATCTATAGGAAATTTGTGATACTCTATCATGTCAATTGTTCATGGGCTGGAATCATGATTAGATAGGAATTCATAGTCATGAGAATCTATCTCACTTTATATGCATATTTCAGCTTATGAGGTTGTATCACTTATCTCCTCTTGTTCTTTCATCTAATTTTGTTGTAAATTTGTGGGCCTCCTTTGTATGGGGGTCACCCTTCTTAAACATGGTATAAGTCATTGTAGTCTTTCTTCATCTGATTCATCGGGTGGAGCTTGAGTTGTTTCCCTTGGCAAAAGTGTTGACGACAACCAAGGATTAGGCTCATTTACTAGTGCTAAGCCTGTGTTTGTTACCATATTTGCTTGTGCAGATATTTCAGATACTATATTGTTGGGTGACTCAGTGTTGGGTTCTTGTAGAAGTTGTCTCATATCTCCACCATCTGATTTTGTACTAGGAGATGTTGGTAATTTCTTGCTTGTCTGAGATGAAGAGGGGGTAGCCTTGGTCTGTTCAGTATATCTAGTATATGTTTTCTTTCTTCTGTTATATTTGGTACATGTTTGTATCCTAACCCTTGATTCTTTAGATTGTCATTTGGTACAACAGGTTCTAATCTTCCTTGCTTTTGTAATTCCAAGCCTATGGTACCATCATACCCATGTTTTTGTAGCATCTTGAATCCATTAATGCCATACTAATCTAAAGGTAATGTGGGTATTGTCATGTCATCTTCTTCTCTATATATCTAGTGATTGACATCTTCATTCAAAGATTCTTCTTGTAAATCTCCCCACCTAATGAGAGAGCATGAATCTGAGTATCTGACTATTTCTTTTCCTTTGTCTTGTTTCATTACTGTGTTTTGAGGCTTCCCAAAAGACCTAGGAGAAAGAGATAACTGTTTTCCATTTGAGGTACTTGAAATAGAGTATTCCCCACAACCAACATCCTTAATCTACAAAGAAGATGTTGTAGGCGCATCCTTCTGTATTTTTGTGATCATTAATGACTCCATTTGTGTAGTGAGGGGTGCTTCTTGATTAATGGGTACCTGGTTATCTACACTTGACTTTAAGTGATTACAATGTTGGAATAGATTTAGATCACCCTTTATGATGATTTTAATGTCATTGTATAGGAATTTAACACATTGATGAAATGTTGATGGTACAGCTTACATGGTATGAATCCATGGGCGGCCCAATAACATGGTGTACCCTAGTTCTCTATCCAACACTTGGAAAGTAACCTCTATTGTTATAGGTCCTACTTACACTGGTAGTGTAACTATACCTTTTGAAGGAGGCTCTTCATCATCATATGCTTTGATGTTTATTCTTTTTGAAGGATCAATGTGAAGCTTAGAATATCCTAATGCCTTAATGAGCTTTAATGTACAAATGTTGAGATAGGATCCTCCATCTATAAGTACTCTTCTGATTCTTCTCTTATGTATGTAAGCTTCTAGATGTAGTAGGTTACTATGGAGAAGTCTATCACTAGGAATATCATGTTTTGTCAACGCAATACGGGTACCCTATGCCAAATTCCCCACCATGGATTGGAAGGCATTTTCATCTATATCTCTGTCAACTACTAAACCTTGAAGTGCTTTGTCCAGGATAGCTTTATGAGTTGGTGATATATGCAATTGTTCAAAGAGTGATATCTATATCGGGGTTTTCTTGAGTTTCTTAACAACATTATAGGTCCTTATTGATGGTGGTGGGCTTGATGGTGTAACGTCATAAATTGTACGCACTTGCTAAAGCAGTACAATTTAACACCTAGTTTAGCACCCGCCTTGGCGCAGTTGCACTTTGCATTGCATTTCCCCTTTAGCACTTAATTAATCGAATTAATTAGGTCTAAAGGTTCTATTTCACCATTTTCCACATCACAAAGTCGGGCCCTTTCATTAAAGCGTGCCCCTTTCATTTTATTCCTCCAATACATCACTTAATCAAAAACCCTAATTAGGCCCTATTCTAAGCTTGGGGGCTTGATTTCGAGGGTCAAAACATCTCGAAATCACCTGTAACTTCCGGATTCTCTCTAAAATCATCATATCTGACGGCCCTGAAAATTTGGTGAAAAGTTGTCGGGACCATGGCGCCCGGAGTGCACACAGTCCTGGACATTTTTCCCAAAATTTTAGGAGCGCGATCCAATCATAAAATAAAGCTTAACCCCAAGAAATTGGCAGGATATTCAATCTCTAGGTCGGCCAAAAGACGAAATTGCGACCTAGGGTTTCATACATAAGAGCTCTCTTTCTTCATTTGAAAGGATCGGATTTTTGTTTCTAGGAACCTCATATGCAGCGAAAGAGCAGATCTTTGAAGACTTCAACATCTTACAACATCCCTCTATCAAGCATTCATCAATTCCATTCATCCATTTAGGGCTTGGAAGACATTGAAGAACAATAGGAGATTACCGACTGAAGATTGGCTTGTACCTCTCCCTTGAGGGTTGGGTATGATTTCATGTTGTTTTCATGTCTTTGCATAAAGCTTCAATATATCCTTCATTCATGCTTTATATCACTTTGCATCTTGATTTAGAGCATTTACATTATCATTCACAAGCAATTAGGGTTTACTTTCTAGGTTTCTCTAGTTTGCTTTCTTGCATTTTAGGACCTTGCACACAAACTAGGTCTGCACACACAATACATTTTACAAAACAACTTGGCTATTCGTGGAGGTGGAAATCACTGAAGCAGGGGTTTGACTAAGGAAAAACCCTATATAGCCACCCGTCCCCCCTTTTTCAGATATAAGTGCAGGTTTCAGGACTCGGATGACGCCGCAAGATATAGATCCGGAGAGAACAGGTCGAGACAGCACTCTGTATCAAATTGCAGAGAAAAAGACTGGGACAGGGGCGCTAGGCATCCTGGTCCTGCCAGGACAGGGGCGCTGGGCACCCTAGTCCCTGGGACAGAGGCGCTGGGTGCCCTGGTCCTCCGGACAGACAGCTTTCAAACAGCTTCCCGACAGTGTTTCAGAGTGCAGAACGATAGTTTCCGGTGCAGTTTTCAGGACAGTGGCGCCCGCGCCCCCATCCCGCGCATTTTCAGTTCAATTTTGACTCCGGGTACACATCTGCATTCTTATTTCATCCTTGTATTTACAACTTTCCATTGTTTAAGTTCAATTCTGTAATCTTGTTGTTAGCTCATACTTGCATTTTAGGGTTAGGAATTGAACTTGCATAATCTTACCTTTCAATTACAACAAAGGAATAGAAACCCTAATAGGTAGCTCGTGGCTCTCTCTTTCACAAAAAGAAGTAGCCAATTGTGCGATACCTCTAGGCTCTTTCGTATTCCGTAGTGTGTGACAAGAGGTAGGATTAGGGCATGATAACCTAGTCTCGCTTTTTTCCCCCACACATTTTGGTGAACCCGACATGAATCTATCATTGCTTCTTCTTGCATTGCATCTATTAGATCTAGATCTAGATCTAGATTTAGTGTGTTTTCATTTCATTTTCATTAAAAAGAAAAAAAAAAAAAAAAAAAAAGAGTGTGCTTCTTTGCATTGTGTGTTTAAATTTCATGCACTTTTTATTTCAAAAATGTCCGACTTTTATTTGCAAAATGTTCATGCTTATGATGATTATTATTAGTATAGCCAAGATGAAATAGATGAAGCTTTAGATGAGTTTTTGAACCCTAAAGATGCCAAACCTTCATTTTACCAAAAACTCATAAACCTTGTTACTATGCCATTTCATTGTGATGAGAAAGATAAGTTGAATGAGTCCCCTCAAGGGTACATTCCTATCAACTCTTCCACTAAATCTAGTAACATGGTTGTTTTCAATAATCCCCTGTATGAGGAGATGTCTCCTTTTGAATCAAAATATGAACCTTTTAATAGATATGATCATGCTTTGTTGGATGATGCTCTTGATGACTTTGTGTCTTTATCGAAATCTCTAAACAAAAACAAGACTTCTAAATTAGTTAACATGATAAACTTGAATGAGCATAAAAAGCCTCTCTTTGAAGTCCAAGGAGCTTATCCTTCTCCCACCTTTCAAGGTCCTAAGACACCTCTCCTTACTATCCAAGGAGGGTATGATCATGATTCCTTTCGTACTCCGAATAAACCAATCATCATGGTGCAAGGAAGAAAACCTATAAGTCCTTATAATTATGCCAAGCAAATAACTAGAGAGAGTTATCATGCGGTTGCCCATACTTATCATACCAGAAATAATAGGCAACCTAGTCTTCCTCCTATTATCCCAGTTTCCCTTCCGAATCCTCAACCGATTCTTCCACAAGCTCCCCGTATTTCGCAAGTTCTTAGTAAGGAATATGATCTCATAGAACAACTTAAAGCTACCCCTGCTAAGATATCCCTTTGGGATTTGATTCAAACTTCTTCTGCTCATCATGGAATGTTACAAGATGCCTTGAAAGATTTGAATGTTCCTCCACCAAATACATCTAGTAATATAGCATCTTTGGTTAACTCTGTGATGAATCCTAAAGCTCAAATTGTGTTTACCCAAGATGAGTTGCCTACTAGTGAAATCCAACATCAATATGATCCCTTGATGATTGTGGTTATCATGAAAGACACTGCTATAAGGTGAACACTAGTCGATAATGGTTTTGGTCTTAATGTGTGTAGCATTAATCTTTTGCATAAGATGAATGTGGATACATCCTTAATTGAACCGGACTCTCGTCCTATTTGAGGCTTTGATAATGTGGCTAAAACTTCATTAGGTACTATCACCTTACCCATCACAGTGGGGCCTGTTACTTTGCCTACACCTATCCATGTTATGTCGGGAAATCTAATGTACAACTTGCTACTAGGGAGACCTTGGATTCACAGTATGCAAGCTATCCCTTCTACATTGCATAGACAAGTTAAATTTATTTATAACAATAAGACATATACCTTGATAGGTGATACTAATTTTCAAGCTTGCTTGCAAACATCCACTTCTAAGGGGGGTTCTTCTAAGTCGTCCTCATCTAGTGATGACTCTTTAAATAAGATACCTATCGGTGAATCCTCGCTCTCCGATGATCAAAATTCTTTGGATGAGTCTGGAGCTCTTGGAGAAGATTTTTCTCGACTTGAAACTACACATAAGAAGGATTTTGATCCTGGGAAGATCCTCGAAGACGACGATTGGGGATCCCTTGATTTTAATCCTACCTTTGTGGGTGAATATAAGGTTCCTTCTAGAGAGCTTAAAGTTGAAAAGAAGGAAGAAGCTAAAAATCAATCAATCTTACCCGAACCTATGAGTAATAATTTTGTGGCCGCTTCTCAAACGTCTTCTCCTCACATGTCTAATTATGAAGAGTTTGATTCTTTGTCTTACGAAAAACCACCTTCTCTTCCTGAAATGGCTGATCGTTATGGTCGTGGTTTTTTGCATTTTTGCTAAGCATGGGTATCATGGAAATGGTTGCGGTGCTCATGAACAAGGGATAAAAGTTCCTCTAGAGACTAATTTTCACAGTTATGCCTTTGGACTTGGCTATAATCCTTGCAAGCACACTAAAGCTTCTAAAAGACCATGCATTAGTGTTAATGTTATTTCTACTTCTCTATCAATACAACACCCCGAGTACATTGATGGGGATCCTTCGTGTGCTTGTGCTTTTGATGTTTTCCCTACCGATGATGCTTTAGCTGAATTTTTAGGAGCATATGACACTCTTCCTCATTATCATCACAATAGGGGACTCCCTTATTGTTTGAACACTGAAGCCTACTTTGGAAAAGAGATGGATAACGATGAGATTGTGAAAGAATTCCCTCAGCTAAAGGATACTCCTCAACAAAGCAATATTCTCATAAGTGACACCACTGATGTTAAGATGGACCCTTGCAATAAAGAGAAAGTTATTAAAATTGGAAAATGTTTGGATGGAGAGGAACAAAAACAATATGAAGATTTATTGCATGAATTCCCCGACATCTTTGCTTGGACATACTCTGACATGCCTGGTATAGATCCTAAGATTGTTACTCATAACATTGTCTTAGTTCCTGATGCTAAGCCCGTGAAACAAAAGATTCGAAAAATGAATCCTAAGGTAGCTTTGCTTGTTAAGGCTGAGATTGAAAAGTTATTGGAGGCTGGATTTATCCGCCCTATTGACTATTCCCCATGGATTTCAAATATTGTTGCTGTGGCTAAACCAGATAACAAAATAAGAATGTGTATCAACTTTCGGGATCTAAATAAGGCTTCTTTAAAAGATGATTTTCCTCTTCCAAACATTGACATGATAGTTGATTCTACGGCAGGACATGCCTTGTTATCCTTCATGGATGGTTTTTCGGGATACAATCAAATTTTTATTAACCCTCAAGATCAATTCAAAACCGCTTTCACTACTCCTTGGGGTACGTTTTGTTGGATAATGATGCCTTTTGGACTTAAAAATGCCGGTGCAACCTATCAACGAGCGATGACCCTTATCTTTCATGATTATATGCATAAGATTTTAGAGGATTATGTTGATGACATTTTAGCCAAATCCTTTCTTCGCATGGATCATATTAAAATCCTTCGTCAAATCTTTGAAAGGATTCATAAATATCACATGCGCTTGAATCCCCGAAAATGTGTTTTTGGTGTGGATAGTGGAAAACTATTAGGATTTATAGTTTCGCATCGTGGGATTGAGGTGGACACTAAGAAAATAGATACTATCGTCAACATGCCACCTCCTAGAAATGTGTCTCAACTTAAAAGCTTACAAGGGAAGATTCAAGCTATTCGTAGGTTTGTATCTCAACTTGCGGATCGTACTTTTCCTTTCACTCAACTTCTCAAAAATAATATCACTTTTCAATGGAATGAGGATTGTCAGCAAGCATTTGAAGATTTAAAAATGTATTTAACTAATCCTCCTATCCTTCGACCGGCCGAACCTTCTCAACCCTTCCTTCTTTATACGGCTGCTTCCTCTCATGCTCTTGTAGCATTATTGGCACAACATGATAAAGATGGTAAGGAGTGTCCGGTTTATTATATAAGTTGTACCTTACTCGATTATGAGACCCGATATTCTGTGATAGAAAAACAATGCTTGGCCTTGGTGTTTGCGACTCAGAAATTGAGACATTATCTCTTAAATTCAGAAGTCCACATCATGATAAAGTTTGATCAGTTGAAGCATCTTTTCACTAAAACTGATTTATCAGGACGCCTAGCTAAGTGGGTTATGATGTTAACTGAATTTGACCTTAAATTTGTTTCACAAAGAGCAATTAAAGGGCAAGCATTGACCAATCACCTAGCTGAGGCCCCTTCACCTTTCTCCTTCCCTACCCCTGAGTCTTTTCCTGACGACTTCATTCTTTCTATAGAGAAAGATGAAACTTGGGAGTTATACTTTGATGGCTCTAAGTGTCGTACGGGATCGGGGGCAGGTGTTGTTCTGATTTCTCCTACAAAGAAACCCATTCCCTTATCCTATCATCTAAATTTCCTGTGTACTAATAACATTGCTGAGTATGAGGCTCTTATAGCAGGAATAAAAGTAGCCTTAGCTCTGAACATAAAACACATACATATCTATGGAGATTCACAATTGATTATAAGACAAGTAACAGGAATATATCAAGCAAAACAAGACAAATTATCACAATATAAAGATCTTGCCATCTCTTTATTATAGAAATTTGATTCTTATACCATGGAACCTGTTCCTCGAAAAGATAATCGACATGCAGATGCAATGGCATGTGTGGCTTCTCTTGTATCTTTAGAGGACCCTATGGTTGATCTTAAATTTGTTATTCACAACCTTATTTCTCCAGCTATTGTAGACGATCTTACTCTGGTAACATGTTGTGACTTTATAGACTCAGATGAATGGTACTCGCATATCGTAAGATATTTGACCGATGGTAACTTTCCTGATTCTGCTAATAGAAACACTAGGGCTAGAATCCGCAAGTTGTCTGCTAGATATATCATTCTTTCTAATGTCCTTTACCGAAGGGGTTATGATGGTCTTCTCCTTCGCTGTCTTAACAAATCAGAAATCCCCGTTGCTCTTGAAGAGGCGCATTCAAGTGTCTGTGGGGGGCATTTCGGAGGCAAATCCTTGGTTCATAGATTGCTTCGTATGGGATACTATTGGAAAACTATGCAGAAGGATTCTTTTTCATTTGTTAAGAAATGTCATCAATGTCAACAACATAATAACCTGATTCATACTCCTGCCCAAGAACTCCATTCTCAAGTAGCTTCTTGGCCTTTTTCCGCATGGGGTTTGGATCTTATTGGTAAAATCTCTCATCCTTCATCTCAAGGACACACCTTCATTATAACCGCAACAGATTACTTTACGAAGTGGGTAGAAGCTATTCCCCTTCGCTCTACCACTGCTGAAGTGATTTGTCAATTTCTTCTAGAAAACATCATTTCTCGATTCGGGATACCTTCTACTATAATCTCAGATAATGGGACATCATTTAAGAACAAGGACGTGAAGAAATTCCTCGAGAAGTATCACATCAAACATCGATTTTCTACACCATACTATCCTCAGTCAAATGGTCAAGCCGAATCATCCAATAAGATAATTGAACAAATTCTTCGCAAAACCATGAATAAGCATGGTAAGGATTGGAGTAACCAGCTAATCTATGCTCTTTGGGCTTACCGAACGAGTGTACGAATTGCCACAGGAACTACTCCTTATAATCTTGTGTATGGTGCTGACGCTATTATGCCTTTAGAGCTAGAGATTCCATCACTTAGGGTTTCTCTCAAAGGTATAGTAGATGATGACTCTTATAGAGAACAATGACTTCAACAGCTTGAGATGCTTGATGAACAACGTATAAACACTCTTGAGCATATTCAAGCGTATCACAAAACTCTACAACGAAGCTATAATGATAAGGTTATTCAACGTTCCTTCTCAGTAGGTGACTTAGTCCTCTATGAGAATCAGCGCAATGTGAATGCCTTACCTGTAGAAAAGAGAAAATTCAGTCCTAATTGGCTTGGACCATACATCGTTATTGAGGATTATGGATCAGGTTCTTACAAAATAGCGGATGTAGATGGTACGCCTCTTAAAGAACCTATAAATGCTATGCACTTGCGTAGATATTATGCTTAATTCTTCATTCCTTATTTATCTTCTTTTTAGTTCTTCAACATTGGGTAATATGTTAGTATCTCCTAATTAAAGCAAAATAGAATTAAATGTTATGTTGTTTAATCTATATTGCTTCGTTCTTGACAAGCGTGTTTCTTTACTTCATGGTTTGTCTTGAATTCATTTATGTAAGTTGTAAAAGATTTACATTTCCATTGTGCTAGCATATTATACAGTGTCTTTATGTGTTAAGTAGAATCGTATCATGTTGTGTTTAAGTTCAAAATTAAATCACGTTAGTTATATGATTCTTAGACTTAATGCATATTTCTTCCCTATCATCAATGTAGTACTTGATTAAATATTTAATTAAGTCACACATGTATCAATTTAATCATAGTGCATTGAGAAATCAATCATATGGAAATTAAATTCTGAACATACATGTACATTTACCAAATGTATTAGATTTAATCAAAGCAAAACATACATTGTTTTAAGCATTAAAGATAACACATTTGAGACAAAAGAGAAGCATGTATATATACATATATATATGTGGATCGTATACAAATATAGGTCACTATACATCCAAAATGTGACCTCTCCTACATCATAAAAACATCTCCTATCCCTAGGACTGGTGGCTGGAGAGTGTCGACTGGACGCTCCCTCCTGATCTGGCCATGAAGGTGGACCCATGGGTGTGTAGCGAGATACAGACCGTGAGTGACTCCGAGAGGAACTCCTACGATCCCTATCCATAAGGATCGTGCGATAGGTGGTAACCTCGGCCTGAGCTGCTGCTAGATCTCGTCGCGCCCGCTGAAGGTCCTCTGATAGGACTCTCCCTCTCTCCCTCCATATGTCTACCTGAACTCGGAATGGAGAAAACAAGTCCTCGTGCCGACCCGCGTTCCCTTGAGGCCTATAGGCAATCTGTGAGGAACTGGGGATCTATGCTATCGTGGAAATGTCTGTCACTGCCTGCTGAATCAGGGAACACCACTCCTGCACATTAGCTGTGGTAGTAGAATAGATTTTTGTATTAGTACCATTCTATATCATCAAAACATTAATAATCAATTTAAACCTACTATACCTGGGTCTCCCTCACGCGAGTAGGGATCATGATACGGTAGCATCTGTGATTGGGATCTACTAGGCTCCCCTCACTCGACTAATTTGTGCACGATGGGTGTAGGCTGGGCGATACTAGGAACAGGTCTCCGTATTGCCTCACGTTCCCCCTGTTGGGAAATATGAGGAGGATCCAGAGCTATGGTATCATCCCCTGAATGGTGAGGAGCTGCATCTGACTCCTCCTCATCATCTCTATCCTCATCATCTTTATCCTCATCTGCATCTGACTCCTCCTCATCATCAGTTCTCTCCTCCTCGTCCTCATCTCCATCTGTGTCCTCCTCCTCCTTGGCGCTGGGCCGATCACCTGTAGGTGGATCAGGATCTCCTGCCTCCTCATGACCCTCTCCCTCCTCTGGCTCCTCTGACCTGGATCCCTGGTCCTCATCTCGGTCTCCATGTCTCCATGGGCTTGGATAGCCTATCGGGTGATCTGGTGGAAAGATAGGACCTGGATATGATCTCATAAACCATGAGACATACTTGCGCTGTGCTCCAGGCTCTGCAAAATAATCAGTGACTACATCTTGATCAGATCCCTCTATATCTATAGTCTCGATGTCATCTATCATCAGTCTCGCTACTACTCTAGGTCTGGGAAGGACCCGTGAGTGTCGAGTATAGATGGGCACATCGGCTGGAACACACTGCTCTAGCCCGAACTTCCTCCGTACTCGGTCAAAGTAGAAGGGGACTATGATGTGTGAATATCATCCCTGCAGTAGGCGGTTCCTCTGTAAGCATGCTAACTGCCTCTCCATCCTATCCCATCTATGCATCCGCAAGTAAGGTCTCCACACTGTCACCTCGGCTGTCAGTCTATCAAAAATCACTCTCCAATATAACAAATCTCCAAACCTCCACTCGCTGGTAAGTGGATAAGCAAACACCCTAGGTCACTCGCTAGCCATACTCAATGGAAAGCCAACAGGCCTGGTGCATGTGAAGTGCTCTAAAATCCATACCTGCAGAAGTGTGCATGTCATCAAACTGCAACCCTGTCCAAATACATACTCCTCAAGGTCATGATAGAGATGTGCAAGCATACTCCGACCCCAAGCATACACTCTCCTATGTCTCTCCATCGCTCTGATGCACCATGTGAGACCCCCATGCATGTGCGTGCCTCACCCATTAGGGCAGACAACTAGTGCTATGATGGCAATCATAAGGCGCCTCAGAAGGGGTACCTCCCCTGTAGGATGTAAGAGCCAGCTGACCATGATGCGACCTCTCGTCTCACTCGGCATGACTCTCCCTATGCAATATACCTGCTCCCTCTGATGATCCTCCGCTGACCGATCGGTCGCATATGTAACAGTCGCTCCTCTGATAGGAAGATGAAGTATACGGTACACATCCTCGAGTGTAACCGTCAACTCCCCTACTGGAAGATGAAATGTGCATGTGTCAGGATCCCATCGCTCCATCAATGCCATCAACATCATAGGATGGAACTGAATGGCTGGCATGAGGATCACATACCATAATCCTACTATCGACAGTGTGTCTCTCTCTGACTGAGTAAGCCGCGAAATCTGATCTCGCAAAATGCGAAGAATATGTCCTGCTGTATGCTCTCTCATGTACGGAAGGCCCTGCAACACAAAAACATAACCGTAATCAGTACTCAATCATCAAAATCACTCATGCAAACTGTCGAACATCGTATGCCAAGCCCTGTCAAGGACCATGGCGCCCTATCAGGGACCATGGTGCCCTGGTTGGGACCATGGCGCCCTGTCAAGGACCATGGTGCCCTGTTAGGGACCATGGCGCCCTGGGGGGACCAGGGCGCCCCACAGGGACCATGGTGCCCTAGGGGGATCATGGCACCCTAGGGGGACCATGGCGCCCTGGGTGGGGACCGGGTCAGCCTTCAGGGCCCACAAACGATCACAGAAAAGTCAAAATGTAGAAAATCAAAAGTCAAAGTTCAGTCAACTCACCTCATCCAGTGGCTCGTCGTCAATCACGGCCTGGCGTAGGATCTCAACCCTCGTGGGATGCTCTGGTCATTGTGAAGGCATGACGATAGCTATGTGGGCTCCGCTACAATGAACAGAACTCAGAATCAACAAAGTGACAAATGCAAGTGTCTCTTTCAAGGTATATACGTTCATTCCTGTACCTTTATTTTCAAAACCCTAATTTTCCTCTTTCACTCATTTCATCATAACTTGAGTTTGGGAGATGTGATTTTCGAACCGTTTGTTGCGTAGGAATCATATTTTCATTCCCCTACTCTTGGGATGTTCCAAAAAGTGCTCTGATGAAGCCTTTTCAGTGAACATCCCTCATCAATACTCTCTTACACAATTTGTCGTAAGTAAACATGCTACCCTGTTTCACCTCCCTAATAAGCAAGTCGAAACAGGGGGGGGCATACAGCTACTCACAAATTTCATCACTTTCCTTAGTAAGCATTAGGTGATTTTTGTGATCTAATGTGTGTTTTGTAGGGTGCGGTTCCTAACTGTGTACTGCAGATACCGCTGGGGGCTTCGTCCGACAACTTATGGATATATCCTTTTTCAAATAATGTTTACTTTCTATACTTTAGCTTGCATATGCACGTAGTACTCATATGACCGCTAAAGTGGGGGCTAAATGTAACGTCATAAATTGTACGCACTTGCTAAAGCAGTACAATTTAACACCTAGTTTAGCACCCACCTTGGCGCAGTTGCACTTTGCATTGCATTTCCCCTTTAGCACTTAATTAATCGAATTAATTAGGTCTAAAGGTTCTATTTCACCATTTTCCACATCATAAAGTCGGGCCCTTTCATTAAAGCGTGCCCCTTTCATTTTATTCCTCCAATACATCACTTAATCAAAAACCCTAATTAGGCCCTATTCTGAGCTTGGGGGCTTGATTTCGGGGGTCAAAACATCTCGAAATCACCTATAACTTCAAGATTCTCTCTAAAATCATCATATCTGACGGCCCTGAAAATTTGGTGAAAAGTTGTCGGGACCATGGCACCCGGAGTGCACACGGTCCCGGACATTTTTCCCAAAATTTTAGGAGCGTGATCCAATCATAAAATAAAGCTTAGCCCCAAGAAATTGCCGGGATATTCAATCTCTAGGTCGGCCAAAAGATGAAATTGTGACCTAGGGTTTCATACATAAGAGCTCTCTTTCTTCATTTGAAAGGATCAGATTTTTGTTTCCAGGAACCTCATATGTAGCGAAAGAGCAGATCTTTGAAGACTTCAACATCTTACAACATCCCTCTATCAAGCATTCATCAATTCCATTCATCCATTTAGGGCTTGGAAGACATTGAAGAACAATAGGAGATTACCGATTGAAGATTGGCTTGTACCTCTCCCTTGAGGGTTGGGTATGATTTCATGTTGTTTTCATGTCTTTGCATAAAGCTTCAATATATCCTTCATTCATGCTTTAGATCACTTTGCATCTTGATTTAGAGCATTTACATTATCATTCACAAGCAATTAGGGTTTACTTTCTAGGTTGCTCTAGTTTGCTTTCTTGCATTTTAGGACCTTGCACACACACTAGGTCTGCACACACAATACATTTTACAAAACAACTTGGCTATTCATGGAGGTGGAAATCACCGAAGCAAGGGTTTGACTAAGGCAAAACCCTATATAGCTGCCCATCCCCCCTTTTTCAGATATAAGTGCAGGTTTCGAGACTCGGACGACGCCGCAAGATACAGATCCGGAGAGAACAGGTCGAGACAGCACTCTGTATCAAATTGCAGAGCAGAAGACTGGGACAGGGGCATTGGGCGCCCTGGTCCTACCGGGACAGGGGCGCTGGGTGCCCTGGTCCCTAGGACAGAGGCACTGGGCACCCTGGTCCTCCGGATAGACAGCTTCCCGATAGTGTTTCAGAGTGCAAAACGATAGTTTTCGGTGCAGTTTTCAGGACAGTGGTGCCCGTGCCCCCGTCCCGCACATTTTCAGTCCGATTTTGACTCCGGGTACACATCCGCATTCTTATTTCATCCTTGTATTTATAGCTTTCCATTGTTTAAGTTCAATTCTGTAATCTTGTTGTTAGCTCATACTTGCATTTTAGGGTTAGGAATTGAACTTGCATAATCTTACCTTTCAATTACAACAAAGGAATAGAAACCCTAATAGGTAGCCCGTGGCTCTCTCTTTCACAAAAAGAAGTAGCCAATTGTGTGATACCTCTAGGCTCTTTCATATTCCATAGTGTGTGACAAGAGGTAGGATTAGGGCATGATAACCTAGTCTCACTTTTTTCCCCCACACAGATGGTACTCCTTGTAAAGTTACTTTAGATCTGTGAGTAACTATTGCACAATCTTTGTCTCTATGAGTTATCATGATTGTAGCCACTATATCATCTCTTGTGAAGGAATTGTCTGTAACATATGTTGTGTTATCAAGGTTTATTTCATATTCCTTCCTATAGTCATCATGTGCAAGTCTGAAATCCATGATATGTGCTATAAGTTCATCTTCAAACCATCCCGAATGAAATAGTTCTTCATGCCCCCAGTCCACAAGACAAAGATTCTTGTCTTCATCATATTTTGGTTCTTCTGACAGCATGCAAATTTTTTTATCATCGTTGTAAGTCTCTTGATATTGCTCATCATTATCAAGTGCTTCTTGTGAATCATCATTTACTACATCTCCTGAGCTAATGGCATGAATAGTATAATCATATGAGACTTTTGTGTAGTTAGTTGTATTATCTTGTGTTCCTGATGTAGACACCTTCCCTTTGTTATTTTCAACAAATGGATCCTTAAAGATGGTATAATTCATGTTTGTTGAAGTTTTGTTGGTGTCAATCATGATGTCACCTTGATCGATCATGTCTTCGATTAAGTTTTTCAATTTATAGTAACTTGTAGTTTTGTGACCTTTAGTATGATATATTCATAGAAATCACTATCATTCCACCATGTAGGTTTGAAAGGACCTAGTTCATATACTCTTACTTCTAGTAAAGTGATCATGTTTGTCTGTATCAACTTTTTTAACACTGATTCAATAGGTTCCCCTAGAGGTGTGTAATTCCTTTTACCCTTGGAAATTTTGTGTTCATAGTTTGCATAGCGTTTACATTGGTTGATACAGTGTTATTCTCCATGTGTGGACTAAATTCTTGACTTGGGCCTTGTAAAGACAAGACCGATTGAGTTTTGTTCACTGTACCGGAGTCTACAACACCATCGTTGGTCACATTTTTGTTTTTCAACCAAAATTTGGTTTTATCATTATTGTTGTTATTGCCATATTTTATGAGACCTTTTTCTACTAGTCCTTTCTCATGCTTTAGGGCTTTTTCAGTGATTTGTTTAAATGTGGTCAAACATTGCATTTGTATCAGGTACTTGATTTGAGGGATTAATTTTTCTTTAAACATGTCAACTTGCTCTGTTTTTTGGAATAATAGTCTTGCATCTCCTATATAGAGCTCTCCATCGTTTCATGAAGGACGTGAATGTTTCATTCTCATATTGTTTTGTGACACATAAGTCCATCAAAGTGACTGGGGTTTCAATGTTATGCAAGAAGTTAGCAATGAAATGATCAGCTAATTCACCCCATGATGTGATAGTTGGTGGTAAATGCGAAAATCACTCCAAGGCTGAGCCTCCTAGATTTTTAGGAAACAGTCTCATTAGATAAATGTCCTCAGTTGCAACCTCTATACATGTCATAAAAAAAATCTCTGATGTGATCTCTAGGATCACCTTTCCCTTGATATCTATCAAATTTTGGTGTTTCAAAATATGGTGGGAAAGGCGGCATGTATAATGTGTGATCGAAAGGATAAGGATGTAACTCATGTATTGTGTAGCTCTTTTTATCATTTTCTAGTTTGCATAATTGTCATCTATTGTTGTAGATTTTGTACTTGTTGGGATAGAATATCCGTTTGAGTCAGAGGTACACTTTGTGCATGTATATTTCCCACAAAAGGATTCATGGTAGTATAACTAGGAGGTTGTTGAAAGGTACCATAATTATAATTTTGTGTGTTATGAGTTCCACTAGGTACTGTGAAATAAGCGATATATGAACCCATGTTTGATTGGGTTGTACTCATTGTATTAGCGGCACCTAGGTTTGTATTCTAATGACTATATGTAGTTCCTATGGAATAAGAAATTGGAGGTTGATTCGCACTTGTTATATGAGGAACTTGTGTTTGAATAGGTGTTGAGACACTTGACATTATCGGTATAGCCTGTGTTGATGCGCTAACATTTATTGTTGAGGATGATGCACTTGATTGAGAATTCGTGTTTGAAATGACATTTGTTTGTATAGATGATGTTGGTGCATTTTGAGGAAAACTTGAGGTCATCGCTTACGTTTGTGTCATATGTGGTATTTGATTGTTATTTGAACCTAAAGTATTTCCTAGGGGTAAGACTGTTGTGATATCAAAATCTTCAGGTAATTTAGCCCCATTTTGTAATAACAATGAGAGATATTTGTCCCTATCATTATGTATAAGAGTGTCTAAGATCATAAGGACATGTGGGTCCTGTTGAGCTGATTCAATCTCTTCACATGTTAAATTTTGTCATAGTTCATGTATTGTGGGCATTGCCTAAGGATTTGACTATTGACTAGGTTATATGTCCATGTTCCAAACTGGATTTATTGGCAGGTCATTGTTTGGGTCCATCTTACTTTTTGCCTTTTGTGACCTTATGACGGGCATTTAAGACTTCTATATGAGGATGGTTTAGAACCTAATGCAAGACGACAATAATGCAAGACTCTAGACCTAAATATGGAATATGCAACACTAGACCAGACTCTCTATTGATGATTTTGACATGAGACTTGTTGAGTATTTCAAGATTTTTGTAATGCAAGTTTTTAAAGCTCTTCTCTTAGAAGTTCTGCAAGAATTTCTCTATCAATTCTATAGGAAATTTTATACTATATTTAGCTCATACTGGATTCCTATATAATGAGTTGTACTTCTCTTTAATTGCCAAGCCAAGTTACTTAAACTGTCAATGATTTCTCGTTGACCATCATTTGGCACTAGATTAGGTTGCTCGAAGGGGAGAAAACCATCACCTGGGAGACCCATTAGGACACATGCTATGACTTTCTAGGATGATTATGCAAATGATGTCAGACTAGATGTATATGAAATCTAATAAGGACCAAATTCAAGGATGTATATGAGGACGATAATAAGGACGTAAATGAGGACATATACAAAGACTAAGGATGATAATAAGGATGTAAATGAGGACTATGCAAAGACTAAGGATGATAATAAGGACGTAAATGAGGACTATGCAAAGACTAAGGATGGTAATAAGAATGTAAATGAGGACTATGCAAGGACTAAGGACAATAATAAGGACGTAAATGAGGACTATGAGGACTATGCAAGTTCTAAAGATGATAATAAGGACATAAATGAGGACTATGAGGACTATGCATGTTCTAAGGACAATAATAAGGATGTAAATGAGGACTATGCAAAGCCTAAGGATGATAATAAGGACATGAATAAGGATTATGCAAGGACTGCCTATGGTCACAAGTATGCAATATTTTGAGTTTGTAGGACTGTCTGATGTTTCAAGATGGACTTTGTTTCCAGTAATTCTATGCATGGGACAAGTTTGTTGTTTTCCAAATCTGAGAACAGTTGTTTGAAGACAGGTATAGCTGACTGAACTATGTTTTGACCAACTCTAAGAATTCAGAGATACGTAAGATAGGGCCTAAAATAGCCCAAAAAATGACTCAATACTGGTCTGGTACAATGATACATATAAAAGCACAAAATACAATCTTAGGCTAGAAAGTGGACACCATTCAATGAGGCCCCTGCAACAAAATACCAAAACAAGATGAATAGATAGAGAGTCTGGCAGCATTGGCTCCACTCCATGACACACACTTCTCGAACATGCCAGTCTCTCTTACCTGAAGATCTGAAGATCTTATCACTGAGGGATTTCTATCTCATAATGAAAGGTACATGAGGGGTATCTATGGGGTATGATCTACACTCCCGGAATCACTGAATGTAGGATTTGGGCTACTAAGTTGGTTCTTATTATAATATTTTGAGGAGTCCCGATCCAACGATGGATTCTCAAAGCAAGCCACTTAAGACTTTAGTTAAGCTTATCAGTGTAGGGACAAGCCCCACATACATTGAATTCACTCAACACTCTAGCCACCTGACTAGTATATTTATATAGCGGCTCTAAAAACCCACTCGAGAGTGTGCTGGGAGAGATGATATCCCCAATGCATCCCAATTCAAAGTACCTCTGTGGGGTGATAAAATCCCTAGTCAAAGATACCCCTCACCACTAAAATGAAAAATTTGGGTGTTGTTATCACCTTCTCCCTTTCTCCCAAGACCTCGAAGGTGGGTAGAAAGGTAGTTGATGCAACAATAGGTCCACCCCAAACACGATAAAAACTTATTTCCCTTAAGAAAAATGAAATGTGAGTTAATCTATTGAGCAGCCTAATTCACGTTCATTTTAAAACCCAAATTTAGGTGTGAGATACGCATGTGCATGTCAATTTTAAAACACCAAACTGAAATGTGAATGCATGCATGTCAATTTTAACCATTGTTTATTTTAAGCCCAAAACTAAAGTGTCATAACATGCATGTCCATTTTAACCATTGTTTATTTTAAGCCCAAAACTGAAGTGTGAGAGCATGAGTGTTTATTATTCAGTAATGATGTGATCCTCTCTCTAAATTCACCACATGTTGCAAATAGATAATCAGTAACCCAATAAAACCATAGAAAATAGAAAACTAAACTATGAAACATGAATGCGTAATGATACCTGATTGATTGTGTGATACTGTATGACCGATTGCATAATTCTGTCAGAGCGATTGCATAATTCTGATAGAGCGATTACACAATCCTAATAGAATGATTGCATGACCCTAATAGAGCGATTGTGTGATACATAGACAGACCAAACAAAAAAAATAAAAAAGAAAGTTAATTCTGATCTGGAACATGCAAAATAGATTGTGATGCCCTAGCAAGATCTCTCATCATCCATTCTATGTTAAGCAAATCATATTTCACTCTATACAAGAGAACTAGGTTGTTGTATCTGTCGATGGCTGGTTGATCCTCTTGATCTTGTATCTTCTTTTCTGCCTTTAGGATTTGCTGATAGCATCTAGCTTGTCTTCTTTGTTCCTTCATCCTCCTTGCACCTAAAATTCTGAATTGTATCTTACGTGCCATACACTATCATAATTAAGCATGCAATAAATGTAAACCGTATTCATATTTACCCAATTTCATACATAATTTAACTGAACAGAGAGAAGGAAACAAGAAATATCAAATAAATAGACACATAAATTACCCTAACGAATGTGTGACATTATATGATCAAATGCATGACCTTGTATGCTCGATTGCATGAGCCTGTCTATGTGATTGCATGATGATGTAATGCGATCGCATGATTTGGAATTTGTTCTGCAATGCATACAAACCTGCAAAAATAAAATAAAAATAAAATTCGTATGATCTACAAAATCACACAGAAGAAAAATAAGGTTAAATTGTTGTTAGTTCACGTCGGGTTCACCAAAATGTCGTATGCTAAAATTCATCAAATGTAAATCAAATAGGAATAAAAGGGAAATCATCAATCCCTATCCTAATTGGAATTCAAACAAACAAACAATGGAATAATGCTAAACAAGAAACAGGAATATAAGATATATCAATCAATTCCCCCTATTCCAAGACTACATATAGCTTCCATTGCTCTTCTCCTCTTTTTGGTATGGTGGCTCTCAGATATTGCGAAGGCAACCTATACGTGACACAAAGATTCAAAGTTCGTGATTGTTGAAAATGGATATTGAATGCTCAATTTATAGATAATTGGAGAGGATTGATTGAAAGGTGGAACAAATTGATCAAGAGGTGGAAATCAGGTGAGATCACATGTTGATTGATAGTTGAACTGCTGATTTGGAGGTGGAAAAAAATAGATTGAATAGATTAATTGAGTCAACTAATTGAGAAAAAGCTGATTGAAGGATGAAAAAGGGTGATTGGAGGAAATAAAGAGGAGGAGATAGTTAACTGATCGAAAGTTGATTCAGAGCTTTATTTAGAAAAAGCTAACTAAAAGATAGAAATAGGAATTGAAGAGATAATTGAATTAATTAATTAATTGATTGAATTAATTAATTTAACATGTGCTTGCACTTTGACTTTGATTTTCAATTTAATCTTTGCATGAAATTTTAATTCAAATATTGAATTTATTTTAAATTCAATAAATTATTTGAATATATTTAGAACTTGACTTTGATTTTCAATTTGATTTTTGAAATCATGCACATGTATTTGAAATTAGAAGAAATTAGAAGAAATAATAAATTAATGAAATTAGAAGAATTTAGAGAATTAATGAAATTAAATGAAATTAGAATTTGGGAATTATGAAATTAAATGAAATTAGAAGAATTATGAAATTAAATTAGAATTTGGGGATTTGGAATTAGAATTAGAATTAGAAGAATAAATTAGTTAATTAAATAGTTTAAGAAACTATTTAATTATTTAGAAACAGACTTTAATTAAATAATAAAGATTATTTGAATAAAAGATTAAAATCATAATTAATTAAATAACAAATATTTAATTATTATTTAGAAAAGGGTTAATGATTGGATGATTAGAGATAGAAATTGAGAACTAATTTATTTAAATAATAAAGATTATTTAAATTGAAGGATTAAAATCATAATTAATCAAATAATAAATATTTAATTAATATTAGAAAATGATTTAAATGATTAAACAATGATAGAATTGGAAATGAATTAATTAGTAAGATGATGAAGAAATATGAAATTAGAAGAATAAGATTAATTAACTTAATTAAATAATTAAAGAATTATTTACTCAATTAGAGGAATAATTAGTACATGATCAATGAGACATTTTTAGGTGTCTACAGAAAGATGTGGAGATTGCTCAGCTTAAAATTAAGGTGGAAACGGTAGCCACCATGGTACCAGAGCTAATGCAATGCAGAGCACTGCCTTGAGTTTACTCCTTGTATTTGAAGGAACAACATATTTGTTTTCAAATGATGAGAATTCTTAGGGATCTAAGCCCCTTTTTAAAGACACTTGAGGAGATATATCATGTCTACCAAACATCTCCTACTGCCATCAAGAATTTTCTTTGTGAATTTTATTTACATAATTACCCTGTTCTTGATGACATTGATTGGAACCCTCTGCTTTACATTGGAGAAATCCAGCTAAGAGCTCTCATGCCATGGGTTCAAATGAAATTACAAGGGGAGAGAAAATCAAGATACATAGGAAGGAAGAACTTGATCTCTCACTTCCATTGAGAGCTAAGTCAAGAAATCCAAGGAGGCTCTATTATGACTGGCAAGAAATTATGTATCAGTAAGATTTTGGGAAAAACATTATGCCCTTAAGAGAAGAAATATAATGGGAATATGAGCAAATGGCTACAGGAGAAGGATAGGTAGCAATAGGACATTTAGTCTAGCATTGGAATAGCCTACTAGATGAGTTGAAATAGTCTGAGCCACACTCCTTATCAAATTATCATGCATCGCTCAGGAGGGAGCCCAAATATATACATTTGGGAAGAACAAAAGGAAGACATTGGTTGCCCCTCAACTCCTAGCCACCAATTCTCCTATGGCCACTAATGGGATGCAGGAATAATGACCCACCATATGATGAAGCAACATAATACTCTAGGTGGACATGATTGGAAAAGATGAAAGGATTCTATTGGAGTTTGTCTACATGAGGTTCTTGGCAGGTTACCCCCGACAATTTCAGAATCAATGCTTGAATTCAAAACTTTCCTGTTGCTGGAGGATCAACAAGAAGCTAGGTTGGGTGGCAATGATGAGCCAAAAGAATGGCTCTGTTTTGATAGATTTTTGTCATAGAATTCCCTCTTAGGTCTTTTGTCTGAATAATATTTAGGTCAGAAGACTTTCCTAGTCGATGCCTTTTTAAGTATTTAAGGAACTTATTTATCATATACCTAAGGTTGTTATATAATGATTTTAAATCATTCATCTATGCAAATTATCTAAATCAATCTTAGAATGTGGTTTAATTTATGTTATGTTAACATCAATAGATACACATGCTTTTGTGCACATTAACACCATGATGGAGGGTCAACCAAGATGAAAGAAAGGCTAAGATGGCAGTTAAGAGGAACATCAACATACCACTGCGATGAAGACCCAATCAAAGTGGAGAAGCATTGAAGAAGATCATAACCACTTGATCACTTCCTCATTAGAGAAGTTTGTGGGACATTCATAATTGTTTCTAGTGGACCTTAAATATAGGAAGGAAGTCGTGCTATATCTTCTCAACTGTAGGACAGATGTTGTTTTGTTTTCTTGCATTGACTTCTTCTTTAGTATAATAAACATGTTCGCCTATTCCTTTGGGGTGTGGGTTGATCAGTTAGGAATATGTTATAAAGTTTCCTTATAAATAAAAGGGTCTCTATCTCCTCTCAGAAGACACAGAACGACCATAGAATTTATAATATCCAGTTTTCAGACTTATGTATTTTGTAGTCAATTTGGAATAAAGAAGACAATGTTATTTTGAGCTTATCAGTTGTAATTGAGAATTCTAGATATACTCACTCAAGGGGGCCCACTTGGTGAGTAATCCCTTTGTGTTTTTCAGTTAATTTCCATTTTGCAATAATTGTTGTTTTGGTATTCGACTATTCCTGTAGCCATTGGAAATAGTTCTGGTGTTTGTTCCTACAACCACAATGGGCAGAGTAGTTCCTATCTGCTGGCCAGAACATTATCATTTGGTAGTAGTTGCTTAAGTTACTTTTAGTTGTGAGTTCTGATAAAGTATTAGTTCATCATGTTTTTGTATATTTATTTCAGAGAATTTACTCTCCTGTAGTAGGATAGAATGGTTGCGATTTGAACTTAGTGCACATACAGTGCTGGCCCATTTCAAGTTTGCATCCCTAGTCAATAAAGTAAATGGGCCTTTGCTACAGGAAAGCTAGATGTTTAATAAGGATGTCCAATCCCTGAATTAAGTTATTATAACCTAGTTTCCATTCCAATTGTGAGGACAAACACTCATAATGGTTTCATTTGCTTGTTTCAACTCTTTGTCAACTTCTTGATGTCTTGCTTTGAAATTCTAGATCTGATCTCTCAGCTTCTTGAACCATAAATTTGCTACCTTAACATTTTATTTGAAATATTCATTCTCATATTCCACACTCTCTAGATCTTGAAGGGTTATCTTCAATTATTCATCCAAATAATATTCTCCTATAATATCCAAAGGATCCATCTCTTCAAATAAGATCTCCTTCAATTGGTTAAGCTAGCAAAAAGGGACCAAGCTCTAATACAAATTGTTGAATAGGTCAGAATACTGTGGGGGGGGGGGGGGGTGAATCAATATTCCCCAAACAAAACACTCTCAAATTGTGAATCTTAATTTAATCTCAATTAACCTTATTATAAAATGATATTAAATGAAATGAAAAACATACACATCCATAGGAGAGACACTAGAACTTTTATGTGGAAAACCCAAATGGGGAAAACCATAGCGAGGGTTAACCCTAAAGATAATATAACTATTTATATGGGATTACAAGGGTTCACTGCTGAGATTACAACAACTTACTGCCAAAAGGATCACTGTCAAGGAAAGATAAAAATGAATTGAGAATATTGCATCTCCATATGCATAGGATCAGTTCCTTTTAAGCTTAGACTTCACATCAACTACTTGTAGTAGATCTGATTAAGAAACTCTCCAACTCATTCGCTATCCATCTTCTCCAATCCACTCATACTCAAAATACTTTTGTAGTAAATATGCATTTTCTTCTTTGCCCACAAATATCAACTTTCTCACTCTATCAATCATCACCTTTTTTTTCTCACTCATACATCACAAACATAATGTGTATATGTGTGTACCAAAAAGAATATACATCAATTTGGCATCAAAGACACTTTCCTAAAATATATTCCAACAGTCAAATAACATGCTACAAGCACCGAAGAAAAACAACAATAAAAATATTCAAGGTCGACCTAACCCAGAATGAAAATATCCTCAAATTTTCACAAGGACACAATTTAAAACTATAACGAGAGCGATCCAACACAACATAAAGAGAGTTAAGGATATGAATAATAGATCATCAAAGGATTATCATTAGGTATCAAAAATCAAAGGAAAATGCATCTTATAGAACTGTCAAACACTGCACAACCAAATATATTTCTAGAGCACATCATCCGGAGCAAGACTTCTAGAGCATCAAAACTAGAATGCAACAATCTCAAGTAATGACCACCAACATATCAAAAATGTGCTATTATATTTGCAATGAGACAAAAAATGTAGAGCATAGCAATCTTGATAACTATCAATAGAATGCCACCAGACTACATTATCATTAAAGCATATACATCGAGAGCATGAAACTGATTCCCACAACCAACACCAAAACTATGAGAAACGTATCCATGTACTAACACTACACAATTTTAGAGTAACAGTCTACCAAAAGAGTATACCATCAACATACTTACAACCACTACTACCTACCTTTCATATATACATACCTATCTTCCACTATTTTGCACTACCAATGTGCATACTCAACATACACTACAAACATTATATAAGCTGCAATCTTCAGACCAATCCAGATCACTAGGATTGACATCAATAACAACCAATCAATTATTTCTAACATATCCTTACGTTGATTTCATAATTGCACTTGCACATTAAGAGATGCATCAAATTATACTAGAAAGGAAGAACAATGAAGCCACATTGAAAGAATGCTATGGTGATATCATTTCATTTAATTTTATGTTTTACATTTCATTTCAATGTCTTTTTTGGTTATAATAGGAGGTTGTAGTATAATTTTTTAAGGTTTGTGATTTTGTTTGATTGTGTTTGTAGACGTCTAAAAATGGTCAACACTTGCGGAGTCATACTTTAACATTTGTGCATTACCTTATTTTAGGGTTTTTGTGTCGCATTAACATTTCTTCTATGTTGCGCACTTGGTCTTTATCATTTGTGAGCATCGAGTCCTTCTGCATTCCTCATTTTTCTCACTTTCGAATTTGGTCTTGTTGATAACAATCTTCAGTTATGATTTTGGTCGATCTTATCCTGTCGCATCAATGTGCGTGCTCATTTATCATCATTTTGGACATCGTCAATCCTAATCGATGATAGAATTAGGGTTTTGTCCTCTTTTCAATCTTGTCATCTTGTGATCAATTCGTCATTGATCCTCATTCTTATCAATTTTGTCATTTTGCGATCAATTTGTCATCGATCCTTGTCCTGGTCAATCTTGTCATTTTGCGATCAATTAGTCATAAATCGTTGTCCTTTTCAATTATGTCAATTTGGATCAATTAGTCATTGTTCCTCATCAATTGGCGCCTATCAATTTGATCTCTTTGTCAATCTTGGTCAATTTGTCAACCAATCTTAATCATTTATTAGCATTGGTCCTTTGTCAATCAAAATCATGATCGAATCGACATTAATTTCTTGTTGTCTTGACCTAATTCCTTATCCTCTTATTTCTAGGGTTTTATGATTT
The DNA here is from genome assembly GCF_030272615.1 of Cryptomeria japonica. NCBI lineage: Eukaryota > Viridiplantae > Streptophyta > Pinopsida > Cupressales > Cupressaceae > Cryptomeria > Cryptomeria japonica. The sequence continues at coordinate 517,167,623 of NC_081414.1, read as the reverse complement.
GATCATTTAATCCTTTTCTTCTTCTTGGTGGGTTAAATAAATCTATTTATTTAGTCCTAGGTCTTTTTCATGAATTAATTAATGGATGAAAACCTATTAATTCACTCACCTAATTTCTATTTCATCTTTGTCCTCAATTTTTTCAATTTACTAATTTCTCCTAATTCCTAATTTCTATTTCTCCTATTTTCTTCAATTTTTCTAATATTTGCCCTGATTTCATAGGAATTGCATGTCAATTTTGAAATAATTTGTCATAATTCTTGTCAATCAATCTTGCATCTCAATTGTGTCATAATTTGTCAATCAATCAATCTTGCATAGAAAATGTCAATTTTGTCATAATTTGTCATAATTTTGCCATTCATGATTTGAATTTCCATTCAAATCTCTTCATGCTAATCTTGTCATCTCTCCAATTTGTCTATAAATTGGATGTTTTTCTTCAATCGAATCAATCGATCACGCTTCTAGTATCCTTATGCTGCCATTTCATCTTGTCAATCTTTCTTTCATACTATGCTTTTGCACTTGTAGGTGAGATCCACAAACAAAGTAATTTGAAGGAGAAAGAAGGACAATGGAGAATTATGGAGGAGATATTCACGTTTTTAATGGTTTGCATTTGGTTTGATTATCTTGTCTTCATATCTCTATTGAATGTTTTTAGGATTTCTTATCATTGCAATTTAGCTTTTGTGGTTGAGCTAGTCTAATATCTATTGCTTTGATGTTTTTCCAAATTCCTGATCTACATTTTGGTGAACCCAACATGAACTAACCCCTTAACCATGTTTTGAGTGCTTTTGAGCTGTTTGTAGGTGAAAAACTCAAGAAACAAGGCGACTCAGAGCTTTCTGGGCACTTCTGCGCTTGTGTGGATGGGTTTTGTGCCTGTGTTGAGGCATTCTGCACCTGTGTAAGATACACAGGCACATCTTGATTTTTTTTGCACCTGTGTTGAGGCATTCTGCACCTGTGTAAAAAAAAATTTTAGAAAAATGTTTTTACTTGCAAATTTGTTTGTTTTCATTTTATTTTTTGCATTCTGGTTTTTCTTTGGTACTAATTCTCTGTGCAGCATCTTGGCGTTACGTGTGATGAAGACTAAAAATGCAACTACTAATGAATCTTATGCAGGATGCTATCAAAGAATCTCATTAAAACATCTTGTGAACACCATGCATGCTTTGTATGTTTTTAATTTGATTGCATGTTTAACCCTTAGAACTAGGTCTACCTCTCAATTTGCCTGGGACTTTGCATAGGCATTGGTGAGAGGGAACAACCCAAAGTGGTGACAGGCTAAAGCCAAGCTCTTCTGAACCACTCTAAATAACTATGGATGCAACGAAAGTTGTCGACAATGGGTGCTAGAATGGTATTGCGATGATTTATTCGCCAGATTAATACCCACTCAAACGGATGCCCTTACTAGAATCTCTTGTTTAGATGCCGAAATCCTTCTATATGTTGGCTCAGGTGTTGTTATATGTGCATGCTGAAGACACCTCTCATGTACTCCTCAGTTAGAGATAGCAAGTTCTTGGGAAGTGATGCCCCTTGAACTCGAAGCTTGGTATGCCCGAGAAGTGAGTGCACTGTAAGGAGGAGCCAGTGCTACCAAGCATCTAGCTATCCAGCTAAGTGTTGTGTTTTGATTAGAGGATTCAACAGATATTGCCCTTGCCAGCCATAGGATTTGTTGTAAATGTGCTTGATTGTCTTGAGTCAAAGTCAAACAAACATTTTGTCTTCCGTGATTGTCAAAGGTTAAATTAAAAACAAACTTTCAAAAGTGCTCATAATCAACTTGGGTTTTCAAAATCAACAACCTTCAATTCAAAACAAAATCCAAACAAAAGTCCAAATTTGTCCAAGTATTCATCCAACATTTGAACATGGCTTGTCAAAACATTGAATATCTTTGTTTCAAAATTCATGTCACTTTAGGCTAGGTTTTGCATAGTCCAACTTAGGTCCTAGGACAAATTGTCATCTCCCTTCATTTTAGTCCTTTTCATTGCAAGCGTCCTCATTTTGCACTTAGGTTCAAAATAATTTCCCTAAGTTTGCATTTCATTGTCATATCCAAGCTAGATTTCCATTTAGGTAAAATTCGTGCATTATCCTTGTCATGCTAAAATTAGGTCTTGCATAGGTTGCATTTTGTATATTCCAAGTCATTGGTCTTCACATATCCTTATCATTGTATTGTCATCTTGTCTTGGCTTCATCTTGTCCTATCATATCCTTAGATCATTTTCATGTCATATCCTAAGTCATTGTCATACTCATTGCCTTCTTACATTTACTCTCAAAAATTTGGTTTGTCAAACTTAAAAAATTAAAACTTTGGATGATACCCTAAGTTGTTGTTAGGGAGTCTTGACCTTGTCTAAAATTTGTCCTTTCATTAATATAATTTTTGTCAAACCTAGCTTAGTATCCAAGCATATAGGTGAGACATTGTCAATTTGTCCTATTGTCATTTGGTCCTTTGTCCTTTAAGGTCTTGGCTTCATTTCAACTTCCCAAGGTTGAGTCTTTAGGTTTGCATTCCAAAAAGTTTGTCCAAATCTTGAAAAACAACAAAAACATTAAGTTGCATTGTCATCCTTTTAGGTTGCATTTGTCAATCCCATTAGTTTCATTGCATAGTGACATGTTTGTTGAAATGAGGTCTCAACCTTCTTACGAAGCCATGTCATCACAATTGAGAAATCAATCATGTCAATCCAATCTTTACATGTCTTAGAACTTGGATCAAACTTATCATGATGATGTAAATGTCCAAATACAAAAACTAGAGGAGAAACTAGCTCAAGAAAAGGAGATTTTGGAACAAAAAGTGAAAAACATTGAGAAGAATAGATCACAAATGTCCAAAATGTTTCAAAAATTTCTAGGTCAAAATCCAAAGATTGAGCCAATTGATGTAAGATCTCTTATCGAACAATCAAACATACCAGATCTCCTCTCACAAATAGAGATGATGAAACAATTTCAAGAAAAGAGACAACAACATTATGTGCCTTCACAACAAGAACAAGAAGGTGTTTACTATCAATCATATTTTCAACCATCACAACCAATTGTTCAATAGTTCAAACATTTCCAACAAACACAACCAATGGTCCAATTTCAACAATATGTCCAACCAACTATACAATGTCCACAAATAGTTCAACCAATGGTGGAATATCAACAAGTTCAATTAACATATCAATGTCAACAACCACAACCAAACATTCAAAAACAAAGGTTGCAACATGCACCAAGCCAAATTTTGAACATGTCAAACCAATTTGATCAACATCTAGTTCGAAATCAAAACATGACATCAGACTAGAACCAACTCCTTTCCAAACAAGTTCAAATTCCAGATACAACCATGTCAAAACCTTGAAAGAAAGGTGGCCTTATTGCAAGGATCTTAAGGAAACTACCTAGTGAGTTCTTTGAGGAAGATCAAGATAATACAATTATTTCTAGCAATACCTCATCCCCCTGCAAACAAATTGACTCTCCAGTGGCATCTATCCCTACACCTTTAGAAGTTTCCCAAGAACCTTCCATATTGTCATCATCAAACAATACACCTAAGGATGAAATTATCCAAGGGCTATCCATAATTGATTGCTAAGATAATCCAATTCATGATGCATGTCCTTGTTATGTTTCAGAAATACAAGACCCAATGCCACCATGCACTTTATTGCCATTACCTATTTTAGAGGACCCCATTCGAAGTCCCTCTTCCTCATGTTCAAGCATTGATTCCTTGCTAGAATCCATCACAAATGTTCAAAGTGCATTTCCTTCATGCCAAAACATTGATTCCTTGTTAGAATCCCCCATGCATATCCAAAGTCCAACCTCATGTCAAGAGGATAATTTAGAGCATGAAGAAATATGTCTCAAAATAGATCAAGATCAAGATCTCGAAACATTATCATCCCATCCAATTGTTGACCAGGACCCCATGTTCCCAGACACTCACGATGATTCCCCTATTCTTGTCCATCCTATCCAAAGTCCTATTGACACTCCATTCCCTGAGCAAGATCAAGATATCCCAGTCCATCCAATCCCAAACAATCCCCTTCCATTTCATGAAAAAAATGTCCTTTCAAATACCATTGACATTCCACTTCCTAAGAAAGATCAAGATATCCTTTCCATCCTTTATGATGATCCCATTAAAAGTCTAGAGAAAAGCACCTTTAAAGAGGATTCCAATGATCTTCCTCCTTGTCAAGATTAAATTATTCCTTTAAATCCTCCACAAGATCCTTTTGTTCCTCCATCTCCTTGTCTTAATCCTCCATATACACTCCAAGATCTCATTTCTTTTAATGATCCCATTATTTATCCCATTCCATCTCTTAAATATCCTGTCATTGATCCATGTCCACCACGCAATCCTAGTCCCCCTCATGATCCTAATCCCCCTCATGATTCTAACATGGTGCAAGATGTTCATGAACCCTCTACATGCATAATGGGTTCTTCCACTTTGGTGCAATCCGATCCACTTCAAGATTTCATTATTTCTCTCATATCATATCCACCTCATAATGGACTCGCGTCTTCTTCCCAAAAAAAAGAGTATCCTACAAGTCAAGATATTCATAAAGGCAAAGGAGTAGATCTCCATAAGTAAGAATCCCTTCATGTGAAATAAAATGTTAAGGGTCATGTCTACACAACTCACTCTCAAGATGTTGGTACCCCTACTAAATCCAACATCCCTTCAAAATCCAAACATACACCTTCCCCATCATACCTTCCATCCATCTTAGGTCCTTATATCCCTTCATCCTCTATGCAAGGTCGGCAAAGGCACACATCCTTGAGTAAATTTCATCCATCCAAAAGAACTCCATTTCATTCATATCCATCCACGCATTCCTTTCCCCCTCCAATCAATTTGGATGCCAAGCATAAAAGTCATAAGTCTAAAAATCCACATGTATTCAAGGATCAACATGTCCAATCTAATCAACATGTCAAAGCAAAGAAAAATATGATCTATAAAGAAAAGGAAAAATCCAAAAGGTCACAAAGGCCCATTGCTCAAAAACAAAAGTCAAAATATATATGGGTTCCTAAATCCCTTGTGCAAGCAATGCACTCCAATGAACCACAAAAGAATGAAAAATAAAAAACCATGTGGATCCCTAAGCGGCTCCTTGAAGCACAAAAGCCTAAAGAAACATCAAAATTGGCATCTAAAATTGCTATTCCTCAATCCAAACCTTCCAAGTCTATTTCTCCACCACCTTCTTCATCCATTTTGGGCCCTTATGTCCCAAAATCCATAGTCTTTCCTTCGTCAAAATCTCAATATCCAAAATACATCTTTCCTCCATCAGCCCATCACCCCTCAAGGTGTGTGCCAACGTCAATCTTTCCAAAATTTCTATCCACTCAAGTACAATTCTTCCAATACCCTATCTATTATCCAATGCATATTTTCCATCCTTTGATCCCTTTGATCCAATCCTTTGCATAAATCCTTGCCTTAGTTTCATCTTATTTTCCATGTCCTTATCCTACCAACGTCTTTGAGCATACTTTTAAAGGTCATGGTCCATTTTTTTTAAGGCTACTATCCAAACAAAAGATGTTTGAGTCCTTCTTCCATCCCTTATCATGTGTCCATTTTCGACTAAAATGTCAAAATCAAAAAAAAAAAAAGTGAAAAAAAAAAAGACAAAAGAACATAAGTAAAGCAAAAATAATTCGTCCACTGGTGAAAACTTGGCAAACAGGCGCCTTGGGCAAGTACCATGATGAAAACCTGGCAAACAAGTGTCATGCGTAACCTATGAACTTCTTGCATACCGTACTTGGGGACAGGTTTTATCCTATCATATCCTTTTGTCCTTCATTGTTCCATTATCCTATCGAACCCCTGTCATTACCCTCCATTATCCTATTGTCCCTCCTGTCCATTTCCTCTTTCCACCTTTGATCTTGACAAGGCTGAGGATCATCATGAGCATCATGCATCTTGTTTGCAACTTTTATTCCATCATAGCTTTTGGTCTTTATCCATTTGCTTATTATAACCTTTCATCCATATTCCCTAGCTTATTGCAACTTTCAGCCACTATCTCGTATCCTATCCCGACCTTCAGTCCATGTCCCTTATCCATTCTTGGTCTTGCTTATCCTATCCATATCTTATCACTATCCATACACTCTTTCTGTCCCTTGATCTTGATCTGACATAAGGACGTGAAATTTAAACAGCTTCAAAAACCTCTTGACATGTTCCTCATGCCATGTCACTGCTTTACAATGTCATATTCAGTCTCTTGTCCCATCACACAATAGCCCTTGAAAATTGCATCTGCATTGTCTCCATAATAAAAGGCCTTTGCCTTCCCTCTATCCACCAATATTTTAGAAAGCCTATTTATTCACCTGTCATATTCCTTGACTTGCTAGACACTAGGGGCAAAATCATAAAAATCAAAAAATGTCCTGAAATAATCAAAAAAATAAAAATAAAAATAAATCCTGAAAACATTCAAAAACATCAAAAAAATCATGTGTTCATTTTCAGCTAAAATGTCTTGAAAAAAATCCCTAAAAATCAAATAATGTCCTGAAAAAAATCCAAAAAAAATCAAATAATGTCCTGAAAAAATCCAAAAAAATCACATAATGTCCCGAAATAATCCAAAAAAAATCACATAATGTCCTAAAATAATCCAAAAAAATCAAATAATGTCCTTAAAAAAATCCCTAAAAAGTCAAATAAAGTCCTGAAAAACGAACAAAAAAATTTCAAAACATCAAAATCCAAAAATAATTTCTTTAGCATTTTGCATTTTGTCAATAAATAGTACCCTCTGTGCATAGACAGATCGCTGAGCATACATCCAATGACAATCGATCAAACATTTGTGTAGACAACAAACAGATAACATGTTACAACACTGCGCTTTACTGAAATCACGCATTAACAAATGAACTTTTCAATCAAACCAGACATTCAAACTGATCAAAATTGTCATATCAATCAATCAACATCAATATCATTTGTCCTTGTCATTATTATCATGGGTCTTATACAGGGCGTGGTATACTCGAAACCAGACTGTGTCATATCTTAGACGGGGTACCACATTCCCTGAAACCAAACAGCATGATCATTCTTGTTTTCCACCTTTGACAATGACGATCAGACTGTTTGTTTGACTTGGTTGAATTTGTGCGTCTTATCTTTTTACTGATTTATCTTTGGCTTCGATCATGTTCCTATGTTGCTCGAGGATGTCACTGAGTGATTTAGAGTGACAAGGATGGTTCATGGTCCCTTTCCTTTTTTGTTGTGTTTGCTGTTTGTGGAATGTTTTTCACAAACTGAGGCAACTATATCATTGGGTGTCTGTGATAAGTACATTCACTCTATGAACGTTGCACATACCTCGACCCTTGATGTATGCACCCTAGGATGATTCACTCATTCCTTGTGTGTGATGTGTCTGTCTTATGCAAAGGGATTGCATTCCAGCTCTGGCCTTCAATGCCATGATGCTCTGCATCCACTTTGCTACATTAAATAAAGGTTCTCACCTACTTATGTGCATTTGTAAAAGCAAGTTTTCCTTCATCTCTAACTGTCCTCTGTCTAATTTCTTCTTACTAACATTTCTTCCATCAATTTGGGTAGTCAGTTCGACCTAGTTCTCTGATCTCCACAAAAAAAACATAAGCTGCATCCTGCATTCATTGGTTAGTACATTTGCATTATATCAAGCATTTTATCCATTTCATATTATAAATGCATCAAAAACACATAAAAATATATTCATACATGTTCCACAATGGTACATAAATAGTGCATAAGCCATCCATACATGGAACATAAACATCAGCCATAACACATTGCATCCCATCATATAGCTGCATATCATATGATATATCAAAACACTATCGGAGTACAAAATTGGACAGTCTGTCCTAAGTATGGCCCACAGGCTGCGTACATAATGTCAAATGTCCCATCATAAGGAGCACGTGCCTCTATCACTGGGTGCTCCCTCTGTCCTCCTCATCCCTACCATGTCTCAAGGATGATGTCCCTCTTGCTCTGAATCCTGGCTGTGGTGGTCTCCTAGGTCCACTCACCCTCATGCTGCTCACTGACCTCCGAGAGCATGGCTTGCTCTCTGTCCTCGACCGTGACAGATATGATGTTTCTCTCTGCTCTGGTGGAACTGCACTCTCATATAGTGTCCTCCAATGGTGTACCTCATCTCCGGTCTCTACCAACATTTGTGCCATCTCACGTGCATTGGCATCCCTAATTGACCCAATATACTTGGTCACTCTCTGCTCTGCTTGTTATGCTTGGGCTATTGCTGTATCTCAAGCCGCTATCAGTCTGGCTATCTCTGCTCTGAACTGATCCTGCTCTGTCCTTAAGATAGCATTCTATCTTTCTAATGTCACAATGTGATCATGCTGACTCGCTATGGTGGCCCTACATATCTCCATCTCCTTTATGCTAGCTGTCTTTGACTCTATGGGTATATCCTGCAATGACTCCTAATCGGCTGGATCTGGCTCATCCTCCTCATCCTCATCTCTATCCTCATCATCCCCTCCATCCTTATCATCCTCCTCATCATCCCCTCTGCCCTGATCATCTCCCTCATCCTCATCTCCGTCCTCCTCTCCAGTGAGTGGAAAGTCCTCCTATCTCCTAGGTACCAGAATATCAGGATCCATCAATGGCACTGGCCACCATCGTGCAAACTATCGCTCATACTCCTCTGTCATCTTGATGTCCACAACATCTAATCTCCAATCCCACTGTCTCTGCTATAGCTGTGTGAAGTCAGCATATGCTATGTGTGGCTGAATCATCCCCCCCCACTGACTCGTCTCTCTGTGAGATCAGGCAAAGTGTGTAGTCCCTCTTGGTACATCCTGCCTCTCTCCAAACTGTCATCTGACTCTCTCCAGCAGATACATCTCAATCACTCTATGGTGATTCACTGGTCGCCCAATTAGGTATCTCTCCTCTCTGCAATATGGTAGCTCATCACTATCATCTGACCATCCAGGGCAATCCTGATATGGCCTCCATTTGAACTCTCTCAATCTATCTAGCTCATGTTGCCAATACAATATGTATCCGAACAGACCCTATCTCAATGTACCCCCATAGCAGTACACATATGGTTGATGTGGTACTACATGTCTCTCTGCAATCGGTCGACATATGGCTATGTGCTCAAATGCCCATACCTATAATAGTGTGACCCCACAGCTCAAAGTCTGCACCCTCTGATATGCTATCTGACGCAGCTGAAAATATAGCATAGCAAGCACACATGGTCCCCATGCATATATAGTCCCCTCTATCACCATCCACTCTAGCACTCTTCCCCATCCAATAGGGAATCCATGTCCTCATCTATCACCTGCTAATAGGCATGCTATAACCACTACTATCACTACATAATGTTGATCATACTCTATTGCCATGTTCTCCCAGCCAATCTCCCTCTTTGTGATATCCAGATCATCTGCATCGTACTCGAATAATCTACACAAAGCATCTCTCCCTGTCGTTGGGTCATACACCATGATCTCCCCATGAATCAAAATGTGGAGGATACGCCACATGTCCTCTAGTGTCATAGTCACCTCTCCAGTTGGCAGATGGAAAGAGGAAGTCTCTGAATGCCATCGCTCTGCCAATGCAGTCAGTAGTCCTGTGTTTGCCCTAATCTTGGGCATGAATGTAATATAGTATAATCCAAGTCCTACTAATGTATCTCTGTCTGTACTCCTGAGTCTATGTCGTAACATGAAGCAGTCAGGTCTATTCTCCCGTGTAATCAATGGATACTGTTGACTCTGCATCACAATTGGGGCACACTTTGTCAGTTTTAGGGTTTTCTCCTAAGGGCTGCATTTCCTTGTTTCATGCACCAATCAGGGTTTTTCTTATCTATTTTGACCTATCCTACCCTTATCCCTCTTTTTGGGATCATTCGCGCACTGTTTTTGGTCAAATTGGTGTTTTCAGTGCACAATTGCGCTTGTGTACCCTATCCTACACCTATGCAGCATCAAGTTGCGCCTGTATACCCTACACAGGTGTAGAAAATCCTCACACAGGCACAAAATGCGCCCACATAGGCACAGATGTCCATTTTTCCATTCCCTGTGGGCCCTGCAATGTCTCGCAATCAAGCAAAATTCATGAAATTGACAATATGGGTTTTTGAGATACATACCGCTACTCCCACATCGTCTGCTCATCTGTAGGTGTGTACACGTTCACCCACACAAGCGCAGATGTCCATTTTTCCATTCCCTGTGGGCCCCGCAGTGTCCTGCAATCAACCAAAATTCATGAAATTGACAATATGGGTTTTTGAGATACATACCGCTGCTCCCACGTCATTTGGTCATTTGTAGGTGTGTACACGTTCCCCGAGGTGATCTGCCATTGGAATGTTTTCCATCTCTATGCAAGGGTCCTTTTCCAGAGCAACAATTCCTCCACTTTGGCTAGTGCAAATGAGCTCTTTTCCTTCTCCTTGTCTCATTTATAGCTCTTTGTCAGTACCTAGATGGATGTGCACCCTCTCCATCTTATGCTAGTCGCGGTCTTTTGCACCTTCCACTACTTGTCCTTTGTGTATCTGACCTCTGATTTTTGATCTGTTCGAACCTATCATTTTCTATTATTGTTACCGACAAATTGGCCTCTTTTTTGGATATTTCCAACCAATTCCTCAAGGGGGAATGCATATGTCATCATTATTGTCTAGGGCATTTTCATTATTGTTCTTTGAAACAACACTTAGAATCGCATTGTCTCAAAGAGGGGCAAAATGTAGACGTCTAAAAATGGTCAACGCTTGCAGAGTCATACTTTAACATTTGCACATTGCCTTATTTTAGGGTTTTTGTGTCACATTAACATTTTTTCTATGTTGCGCACTTGGTCTTTATCATTTGTGAGCATTGAGTCCTTCTTCTACATTCCTCATTTTTCTCGCTTTCAAATTTGGTCTTGTCGATAACAATCTTCAGTTATGATTTTGGTCGATCTTATCCTGTCACATCAATGTGCATTCTCATTTATCATCATTTTGGACATCGTCAATCCTAATCAATGATAGAATTAGGGTTTTTTCCTCTTGTCAATCTTGTCATCTTACGATTGATTCGTCATTGATCCTCATTCTTGTCAATTTTGTCATTTTGCGATCGATTCGTCATCGATCCTTGTCTTGGTCAATCTTGTCATTTTGCGATCGATTTGTCATCGATCGTTGTCCTTTTCAATTATGTCAATTTGGATCAATTAGTCATTGTTCCTCATCAATTGGGGCCTATCAATTTGATCTCTTTGTCAATCTTGGTCAATTTTCCAACCAATCTTAATCATTTATCAACATTGGTCCTTTGTCAATCAAAATCATGATCGAATCGACATTAATTTCTTGTTGTCTTGACCTAATTCGTTATCCTCTTATTTCTAGGGTTTTATGATTTGATCATTTAATCCTTTTCTTCTTCTTGGTGGGTTAAATAAATCTATTTATTTAGTCCTAGGTCTTTTTCATGAATTAATTAATGGATGAAAACCTATTAATTAATTCACCTAATTTCTATTTCATCTTTTTCCTCAATTTTTCCAATTTACTAATTTCTCCTAATTCCTAATTTCTATTTCTCCTATTTTCTTCAATTTTTCTAATATTTCCCCTAATTTCATGGGAATTGCATGTCAATTTTGTCATAATTTGTCATAATTCTTGTCAATCAATCTTGCATAGAAAATGTCAATTTTGTCATAATTTGTCTTAATTTTTCCATTCATGATTTGAATTTCCATTCAAATCTCTTCATGCTAATCTTGTCATCTCTCCAATTTGTCTATAAATTGGATGTTTTTCTTCAATCGAATCAATCAATCACACTTCTAGTATCCTTACACTACCATTTCATCTTGTCAATCTTGCTTTCATACTATGCTTTTGCACTTGTAGGTGAGATCCACAAACAAAGTAATTTGAAGGAGAAAGAAGGACAATGGAGAATTATGGAGGAGATATTCACGTTTTTAATGGTTTGCATTTGGTTTGATTATCTTTTCTTCATATCTCTATTGAATGTTTTTAGGATTTCTTATCATTGCAATTTAGCTTTTGTGGTTGAGCTAGTCTAATATCTATTGCTTTGATGAATTCCAAATTCCTGATCTACAGTGTTAATCGATTATAACCCAATTTTTCTGATCTATATTTGGTAAACCCGATGTGAATGCATGTCCAATTTAATGATTGTGTGAGTTTTTTATTGCACGAAAGTGATCAAGGAAAATATTCATCATCTTTTGTGTCACTACCCCTGACCTACGCAGTTGAACCCTAGAATTGTGTATTTGGATCATCCTACTAAGCATTTGGAGCATCAAGCTATGCATTTGAAGCATCCTACTGCACAATTGGAGCATCCTATTGTGTAGTTGATCAATCCTACTATGCAATTGATCAATTTTTTCTATACAAATGATGTAGATTGTAGTGCATTTGAGAATTACGCTTAGTTTTGTTTAATCTTTTCTTGCTTGACAATTTTCTAGGGTTAGATTGATTACATGTAGAAAAATTATGATTAGGAGTCATATATGTAGGATTTTGAGAAAATATAACATGCGCATGTAGGGCTTTAGCCTAATCAAGAGGCCTAACAATCAAATTTATTAATTCAAAGCCTTAAAATGAACTACAAATTGTAGATAGCATAAATAGGAGGTCTATTAACCTTTCATTTTTAATTTAAAAATCGCACAAAACATACATAGGAGGTCAATCAACCTTTCATTTTCAATTTACAATATCTCACATAGTTTAAATACGAGGCCAATTAACCTTTCATTTTGAGTGTACAATCTCACATAGCATAAATAGGAGGTCAATTAACCTTTTATTTCCATTCACAATCCCACATAGTTTAAGTAAGGGGTTCAATGAACAACAAATCATTTATTTCAATTTGCAAAGGGCCTAAAAAGAATCACACATAGCCTAAGTAGGAAGGTTGAATGAAAAACAAAGTTTCCATTTTATCTTTCAAGGTTTTAAAAATCAATTCCCATTTAGTCTAATCAAGACATCATTCTACATCTAGGATTTCAAATTGATTAGAGCTGGATAGAATGAATCAAGATGGTTCTCCCTAGTGAGAACATTACCCTTGTGTTTCAACCCAAACTAGGCTTTCAAGATGAGAAATAAGATATTATTTCTAAATTAAATACCCAGGTATGTGCAGGATCATGGTGTGCCAAAATAGGCCCTTAAGTGGCAATGAAATTTTAGAAAATCGGAGTTATGCAACTTGACATGAAAATTTGAATAAGTTGTGAACATTATTTTTAAAATATGTAAGAAGAGAATCTATAGAAAATTAAATGCAGTTTCTAAGCTACTAGTTGATTTTTGGAAAAAAAAATCCTATTTGATGAAAATTTCAAATTTCAATGCAATGGCAATAAAATTTCAGGAAAAAGATAAGAAGTAGGTGTATGTCTAACCACCCTAATCACAATAAAATCATAATATTTTTTTATAATATTTATAATATAAGTATTAGACTCATGTCCACATGTGATACATATTTTTTTATAATTTTTTATAAAGTAAATAATTATTTATGATTTTTTTACTACAACTTTTTCATAAATTCAGAAACTCCTACGTCTGACCACCTTAACTTGGTCAAAGCCTTATGAAATTCAATTTTTTTTAATTTTTCCCTATAGTAGACAAATCATAGGATGTGATGCATGTTTTAGATTCAAAAAATGTTATATTATTTGAAAGTTATGAGTGTTTTTCAATCAGTCTATCAATTAGGACTTCTGTTAGAATTTAATTAGAAAATAAATAATAATTATTTATTAAAGTTGAAATAAGACAAGCCTTGTATTCTAGAAAATTGAGAACGTCCATAATAAACCCTTTTCATTTTATCATTTTTGGCTATAAAAAATGTTGTCAACTACCAGTGTAAACTCTAGAAAATCAAGGAATACTGAAAAACACATTTTTTCAGTTGACTTTCTAGGTTTTTCACTTCCAAGCCAAATCCCAAAGAAAACTCGAGCAAAAATTTCAAATTTGAAATTTGTACAACAGAAATCGGATAATTGGATATCCGATTTTAATAAGTAAATTCAATAACTAAATTTGCACATAATTAATCTATTGTCTATTAATATATTAATATATAATATATTAATTTATAAATATATTAGTATATGATATTAGGGAGAGGGAGAGGGGGGATTGGGGGAGAGAGAGAGGGGGAAGGGAGAGAGAGATACGGGGAGAGAGAAATTAGGGGAGGGAGAGAGAGAGAGAGGAGAAAAGGAGAGAGAGATATTAGGGGAGAGAGAGAGGGGAGAATATAGAGAGATTAGGGGAGAGGTAGAGAGAGATATTAGAGTGGGAGAGAGAGGGAGAGAGAGAGAGCTTAGGGGAGATGGGGGAGAGGGGGGGGAGACAGAGAGGGAGGGGGAAGGGAGAGAGAGAGAGATATAGAGAGAGAGGGGGGGAGAAGGGGTCATATTGTGTCATTTGACCCCTTCGGTGTCAAATTTTTGTAAGCAATATTGGCATTGCTTTTTATATTGTAATAATAGTTTATCTTGCCACCTTATGACACACTATGATCCATTATGACACCATATGGTGTTGTTAGGGGTCATATGGTGTCCTAAGGGATCATAGTATACCATATGACCCCTAAGGACAACATATGACCCCTTATGACACCATATTTGGGCATTATGTGTCCTATGGTGTCCTAAAGGGCCATATTGTGTCATATGACCCCTTAGGACACCATATAACCCCTTACGACACTAAATTGTGTTGTTATGGGTCATATTGTGTCATAAACCCTTAAGACACCATATGACCCCTTAGGACACAATATGACCCTTTACAACACTATATGGTGTCATTATGGGTTATATGACCCCTTATGACACCATACGATGTTGTTAGGGGTCATATGGTGTCCTAAGGGGTCATGGGATACCATATGACCCCTAAGAACAACATATGACCCCTTATGACACCATATTGGGTCATTATGGGTCCTATGGTGTCCTAACGGGTCATATTGTTTCTTATGACCCCTTAGGACACCATATGACCCCTTACGACACCAAATTGTGTCATTATGGGTCATATTTTGTCCTAACGAGACATATTATGTCATATGACCCCTTAAGACACCATATGACCCCTTAGGACACGATATGACCCTTTATGACACTCTACAGTGTTGTTTTGGGTCATATTGTGTCCTACGGAGTCATATTGGGTCCTATGTCCCTTTAAGACAACATATGACCCTTACGACACTAAATTGTGTAGTTATGGGTCATATTGTGTCCTAAGGGGTTATATTGCGTCATATGACCCCTTAAGACACCATATGACCCCTTAGGACACAATATGACCCCTTATGACACCATATTGGGTCATTATGGGTCCTAAGGGGTCATATGAACCCTCTCCCCTAATCTCTCTCTCCCTCTTCCCTAGTCTCCCTCTCTCCCTCTCCCCTAATCTCTCTCTCTCTCTCTCTCCTAATTTCTCTCTCCCCCTCTTCCCTAATCTCTCTCTCTCCCTGTCCCCTACTCTCTCTCTCTCTCTCTCCCCCTCTACCCTAAACTCTCCAACTCATTTGCTATCTATCTTCTCCAATCCACTCATACTCAAAATACTTTCGCACTAAATATGCATTTTCTACTTTCCCCACAAATATCAACTTTTTCACTCTATCACTCATCACCTTTTTTTTCTCTCATACATCACAAACATAATGTGTATATGTGTATATATATGTGTGTACCAATAAGAATATACATCAATTAGGCCTCAAAGACACTTTCCTACAAGATATTCCAACAATCAAATAACACGCTACAAGCACCGAAGAAAAACAACAATAAAAATATTCAAGGTCGATCTAACCCGGAATGAAAATATCCTCAAATTTCCATAAGGACACACTTTAAAAGCATAATGAGAGTGATCCAACACAACATAAAGAGAGTTAAGGATATTAATAATAGATCATCAAAGGGTTATCATTAGATATCAAAAATCAAAGGAAAATGCATCTTATAGAATTGTCAAACACTGCACAACCAAATATATTTCTGGAGCACATCATTCGGAGCAAGACTTCTAGAGCATCAAAACTTGAATGCAGCAATCTCAAGTAATGACCACCAACATATCAAAAGTGTGCTATCATATTTGCAATGAGACAAAAAATGCAGAGCATAGCAATCTTGATAACTATCAATAGAATGCCACCAGACTACATTATCATTAAAGCATATACATCGAGAGCATGAAACTGATTCCCACAACCAACACCAAAACTATGAGAAACGTATCCATGTACTAACACTACACAATTTGAGAGTAATGGTCTACCAAAAGAGTATACCATCAACATACTTACAACCACTACTAACTACCTTTCATATATACATACCTATCTTCCACTATTTTGCACTACCAATGTGCATACTCAGCATACACTACAAACATTATATAAGCTGCAATCTTTAGACCAATCCATATCACTAGGATTGACATCAATAACAACCAATCAATTATTTCTAACATATCCTTACTTTGATTTCATAATTGCACTTGCACATTAAGAGATGCATCAAATTATAGTAGAAAGGAAGAACAATGAAGCCACGTTGAAAGAATGCTATTGCGATATCATTTCATTTAATTTTATGTTTTACATTTCATTTCAATGTCTTTTTTGGTTATAATAGGAGGTTGTAGTATAATTTATTAAGGTTTGTGATTTTGTTTGATTGTATTAATCGATTATTACCCAATTTTTCTGATCTATATTTGGTAAACCAGATGTGAATGCATGTCCAATTTAATGATTGTGTGAGTTTTTTATTGCATGAAAGTGATCAAGGAAAATATTCATCATCTTTTGTGTCACTACCCTTGACCTATGCAATTGAACCCTAGAATTGTGTATTTGGATCATCCTACTATGCATTTGGAGCATCAAGCTATGCATTTGGAGCGTCCTACTACACAATTGGAGCATCCTATTGTGTAGTTGATCAATCCTACTATGCAATTGATCAATTTTTTGTGTACAATTGATTGAAATTTTAGTGCATTTGACAACTGCGCTTAGTTTTGCTTAATCTTTTCTTGCATGCAAATTTTCTAGGGTTAGATTGATTACATGTAGAAAAATTATGTCTAGGAGTCATATATGTAAGATTTTGGGAAAATATAACATGCACATGTAGGGTTTTAGCTTGAACAAGAGGCCTAACAATGAAATTTATTAATTCAAAGGCTTAAAATGAACTACAAATTTTAGATAGCATAAATAGGAGGTCTATTAACCTTTCATTTTTAATTTACAAATCACACACAACATACATAGGAGGTCAATCAACCTTTCATTTTCAATTTACATTATCTCACATAGTTTAAATACGAGGCCAATTAACCTTTCGTTTTGAGTTTACAATCTCACATAGCATAAATAGGAGGTCAATTAACCTTTTATTTCCATTCACAATCCCACATAGTTTAAGTAAGGGGTTCAATGAACAAAAAATCATTTATTTCAATTTGCAAAGGGCCTAAAAAGAATCACACATAGCCTAAGTAGGAAGGTTGAATGAAAAACAAAGTTTCCATTTTATCTTTCAAGGTTTTAAAAATCAATTCCCATTTAGTCTAATCAAGACATCATTCTACATCTAGGATTTCAAATTGATTAGAGCTGGATAGAATGAATCAAGATGGTTCTCCCTGGTGAGGACATTACCCCTGTGTTTCAACCCAAACTAGGCTTTCAAGATGAGAAATAAGATATTATTTCTAAATTAAATACCTGGGTATGTGCAGGATCACAGTGTGCCAAATTAGGCCCTGAAAATCAGAGTTATCCAACTTGACATGAAAATTT
Organism: Cryptomeria japonica; assembly: GCF_030272615.1. Lineage (NCBI taxonomy): Eukaryota > Viridiplantae > Streptophyta > Pinopsida > Cupressales > Cupressaceae > Cryptomeria > Cryptomeria japonica. The sequence goes on along the minus strand of NC_081414.1, from coordinate 517,149,575 downwards.
GAATAAGTTGTGAACATTATTTTTAAAATATGTAACAAGAGAATCTATAATAAATTGAATGCAGTTTCTAAGCTACTAGTTGGTTTTTGGAAAAAAAAATCCTATTTGATGAAAATTTCAAATTTCAATGCAATGGTAATAAAATTTCAGGAAAAAGATAAGAAGTAGGTGTATGTCTAAACCCCCTAATCACAATAAAATCATAATATTTTTCTATAATATTTATAATATAAGTATTAGACTCATGTCTAGATGTGACACATATTTTTTTATAATTTTTTATAAAGTAAATAATTATTTATGATTTTTTTACTACAACCTTTTCATAAATTCAAAAACTCCTACGTCTGACCACCTTAACTTGGTCAAAACCTTATGAAATTCAATTTTTTTTAATTTTTCCCTATAGTAGACAAATCATAGGATGTGACGCATGTTTTAGATTCAAAAAATGTTATACCATTTGAAAGTTATGAGTGTTTTTCAATTAGTCTATCAATCAGGACTTTTGTCAAAATTTAATTAGAAAATAAATAATAATTATTTATTAAAGTCAAAATAAGAGAAGCCTTATATTGTTGGAAATTGAGAACGTCCTTAATAAACCCTTTTCATTTTATCATTTTTGGCTATAAAAAATGTTATCAGCTACCAGTGTAAAGTCTGGAAAATCAAGGAATACTAAAAAACATATTTTTTCAGTTGACTTTCTAGGCTTTTCACTTCCAAGCCAAATCCCAAAGCAAACCCGAGCCAAAATTTCAAATTTGAAATTTTTAAAATAGAAATCGGATATCCGATTTTAATAAGTAAATTCAATAACTAAATTTGAACATCATTAATCTATTGTTTATTAATATATTAATATATAATATATTAATTTATAAATATATTAGTATATGATATTAGGGAGAGGGAGAGGGGGGATTGGGGGAGAGAGAGAGGGGAGAGAGAGAGTGGGAAGGGAGAGAGAGATAGAGGGAGAGAGAAATTAGGGGAGGGAGAGAGAGATAGAGGGAGAGAGAAATTAGGGGAGAGAGAGAGAGAGGAGAAAAGGAGAGAGAGATATTAGGGGAGAGAGAGAGGGGGAATATAGAGAGATTAGGGGAGAGGGAGAGAGAGATTAGAGGAGAGGGAGAGAGAGGGAGGGAGAGAGAGGTTAGGGGAGAGGGGGGAGGGGGGAGGGGGGAGATAGAGAGGGAGGGGGAAGGGAAATAGAGAGAGAGAGATATAGAGAGAGGGAGGGAGAAGGGATCATATTTTGTCCTAAGGGGTCATATTGTGTCCTTTGACCCCTTAGGTGTCAAATTTTTGTAAGCAATATTGGCATTGCTTTTTATATTGTAATAATGGTTTATCTTGCCACCTTATGACACACTATGACCCATTATGACACCATACGGTGTCATTAGCGGTCATATGGTGTCCTAAGGGATCATGGGATACCATATGACCCTTAAGGACAACATATGACCCCTTATGACACCATATTGGGGTGTTATGGGTCCTATGGTGTCCTAAAGGGCCATATTGTGTCCTATGACCCCTGAGGACACCATATAACCCCTTACAACACTAAATTGTGTTGTTATGGGTCATTTTGTGTCATAAACCCTTAAGACACCATATGATCCCTTGGGACACAATATGACCCTTTACAACACTATATGGTATCATTATGGGTCATATGACCCCTTATGACACCATACGATGTTGTTAGGGGTCATATGGTGTCCTAAGGGGTCATGGGATACCATATGACCCCTAAGAACAACATATGACCCCTTATGACACCATATTGGATTGTTATGGGTCCTATGGTTTTCTAATGGGTCATATTGTTTCTTATGACCCCTTAGGACACCATATGACCCCTTAGGACACCAAATTGTGTCGTTATGGGTCATATTTTGTCCTAACAGGTCATATTATGTCATATGACCCCTTAAGACACCATATGACCCCTTAGGACACAATATGACCCTTTATGACACTCTACAGTGTCGTTATGGGTCATAATGTGTCCTACGGAGTCATATTGGGTCCTATGTCAACTTAAGACAACATATGACCCCTTACGACACCAAATTGTGTCGTTATGGGTCATATTGTGTCATATGACCCTTAAGACACCATATGACCCCTTAGGACACAATATGACCCCTTATGACACCATATTGGGTCATTATGGGTCCTAAGGGGTCATATGACCCCTCTCCCCTAATCTCTCTCTTCCCCTCTCCCTAATCTCTCTCTCTCCCTCTCCCCTACTCTCTTTCTCTCCCTCTACCCTAATATCTCTCTCTCCTCCTCTCCCCTAATATTTCTCTCTCTCTCTCTCTCTCTCTCTCTCCCCTAATCTCTCTCTCCCTCTCCCCTAATCCCTCTCCCTCTCCCCACCTCCCCCTCTCTCTCTCCTAATCTCTCTCTCTCCCCTTCTCCCCTAATATTTCTCTCTCCCCCTTTCCCCTAATCTCTCTCTCTCTCTCTCTCTCTCATAATCTCTCTTTGTCCCCTAATCTCTCTCTCCCCCTACCCCCTCCTCCCTCTCACCCCTAATCCCTCTCTCTCTAAAATATGAGTATTGAAATCAGATATCTGATTTCTGCCACTTCCATTAATGTGGCAATAGTAAAAAAAAGGCAGTAATGGGAATTATTTTTGGGACCCCCAAATTTATGCATTAAAATTGGATATCTGATTTCTGTAAATAAAAAAAAGCCTTGTGGGCCATTTTGTGGATTCCAATAGCCCACATTCTTCACATTCTGGTTTCTGTCGACCATCACAGGTTTTCAGACAGGTTGAGACAAATTTGTGCTTTTGAGAGATTCTTAAAGTCAAATCTTACATTTTCAATAATTTAGGAGCATCTTTGTGGAGATAAATGGGGAGTAGTAGTCATCGGAAGTCTAAATGCAAAAGAAAGACTTCAAATGACCAAATTGAAGTGTATAGAGAAATAGATAGAGAAGGTCATAGGAGGAGAAGACAAGGTATGTTAAATATTGCTAATGTTACTTCAAGTGAAGAGGAAATTGAATTTGAAAATGTTGAACAATTTATTGAAAATGAAAATGTAGATTTTGAAAGTGAAAATGTTGAACATGTTGAAAATTTTGAAAGTTATAATGAAAATGCTCAACATGATGTGAGAATGGAAAGTGAAAATTTGGGAGTTGACAATGAATGTGTCCATAATTTTTGTGTAAATATCAAATTTTTTTACATTGGAGGTGAAAATGTAGAAATTTTTGACATAGGAGGTGAACATGTGGAAAATTTTGACATTGGAGGTGAAAATGTGGAAAACTTTGACATTGAAGGTGGAATTGCTCAACCAAGTGAACACCTAATTACTTCAGAAATGAAGACCCTCTCATGGATGAAAGACAAATTCTAAAACCAAGACCTTCAAGAACCCCAAAATGGTTACTTGAAATTGATGAGAATATTATTGTGAATCTTGAAGGCAAGAGGTCAACAAGAACTGTTCAATTGTGGGCTACACAACTTTTTGACCAAAATTTTAGCAATAAGACATTGACCGAGCAATGCCAACTTTTTGTTCAATTGCTAAAGATGATAAAGATGAGACCATTTGTAAACAAATTGAAGATTCATATGAACAAGAAGATGGAGAGATTCTATTATTGCCAAAAATCTATTTGATGCTCTCAATTTTATTGGAAAGAATACCAAGGAAAGAGATAAGAGAGTCACTGAAAGAGTGATTACAACCTCCTTAGTAAGCCATAAATTAAGGAAGGCTTGTCAAATGAGACAAAATTATGTTGATTTAAATATAAATCATAAAACTTTGGATAGAGCACTTGCACGAAGACAAAGACTTGATGATCCACTTCAACATTATAAATGGGCTTTTGGTGGTAGGCTTCCGCGTGTTGATAGAAATTTGACTAACAATGTGAAGGAGGAGATTCAACAATTTTGGCACTCTAATTCTAGAGTATCACCCAATGTAAAGGATTTTTTGAAATTAAGAATCGACAATTGAGACCGCACATCGCATCCCAAACATTTCTTGGAATCAAGCCAAACAATGTTGTACAATTTTTTTTTGAAGTACATCCAACTTTGACAAAAATCACAAAGGGCCTTTGAATCTTTGAAGCCATTTTATTGTGTACCTCTTAAGATTCGTAATACTTGTTGTTGCAAGTACCATGTGGATTTTTCAATGTACCATGAACTTTTATGCCATATTCATTCTACGATGCATAATAATGAGATGTTGTAGGAGTGTGGTGCAATGCTATTTCTGAGATCATTGAGAGACTTGCAAGATCTATTTGTATGCCCTAGAGATGATGGCTGCTATTTCTATAGAAATGATTGTTTGAATGAGAAGTGCTCACAATGTGGTGAGTTGTCAAACTTTGTTTCATGTTTATGAGGGCAGCGAACACAAGTTTGGAATGAATTATGTTGAGAAAAAAGATATGAGACAGTAAAATATAATTTGAAGAGTGGAGGTGAAAGTTCTAGATGCGAATTAGTCTTAAGAGAAGTGAGTGTTGCTGATTTTATTTTGGATTTTAAGGAAAATATTTTCTATGAGTATGCAAGGCACACCCATAGGTCTCAATGGTTGGATCAATAGTTCAGGATGTGTAAAAACTCTTTTCCAATTGGCACTATTGTATCAGTGGTTGATTTTGTAGAGAACTATACACTGGAACCACAGAATGAGGTACAATCTCAGTACTACAATTCAATCTAGATTTCTATTTGTGTTCACATTACATATAGACATGCTCCTAATAGTATAGAAGAGGACAAGAAGATAATCAGGGAGTATCATTTTTATATGAGTGATGATAGATCACACTCCTCTGAGTATGTGCAACATTCTTTTGATATTTTTTGAGTTCTTGCATGAGAAAGATATTGCAATTGATTGACATATCATATGGTCAGGTAACTATATGGGTCAATTCAATAATGTCTGTATGTTTTATTGGTTGAGTAGAATGCATGTAGAGAGGCATATACCTCATATTTGGTGTTTCTTTGAGGCAAGGCATGGGAAGGGGGAGCATGATGGACAAGGTACATGTTTGAAGAGAGCTATAGTTAAGGAGAAATTGAGGATTTCAGGTGCAAGTTTCTCTAATCCACATTCTATTGTTGATTTGTGTAGTTCAGCATTGTCACATGGAGGTACTCTTCATTCAGCAGTGACCAAATTCTTTTGGTTGGTTGAGGAGGACATAGTGGGAGATAGATTGGATTGTCAAACAATTAAAGATTCTTCAAAGATGCATTCATTTCTCAGCTCGGATGCAAGTACCTGGACCATTTGGACACGAGTGTTGGCTTGTTTTTGTCAAAGTTGTGTTCGGTGTGATTGGGATCAATGCGAGTCAAGTGAGTGGGTTGATACGTGGGTTCTACAATATCTAACTCCTTTATCTCAAACAATATCTTTGTCAAACAATGACATGGAAATTTCACTTGAGTATGATCATCTATCAAATCTTGTACAGCCAGGACATGTTTTTGCAGTTGTTCCACCACAAGGGAATGAAAAGAGATCAGAATATTGGTTGGCATGATGTGTACAGGGAAAACAAAAGTTAACACAAGCAATGACAAATGATGATGGGTTCACATATCCTACAGGTTCAGGTGTTGTTGTGGGAACTTGGTTGCGAACATACATGATTAGAAAGAATGGCATACTTGCATTTGAAGACTATGAGAGACACAAAACCATTATCATGTATTCACACCTTATTATAGCTACAAATGTCAAGTTCTTGAAGCATCAATCAAAACCAAAGACCAAAGACCTATGGACAGTGACTACTGCTGATCATGAATCAATACTGGATACTCTTGAGCAAAGTGATGACCCTTCAGGCATACTTGAGTAGTAGGTCTTTAATGGTGTGTTATTTTTCTATCATGCATTTTATTTCAAACAATGATCATAAAGCCTTAATGTTCAATTTTTCTACATGTATATTAAGGATGTGTTCAATATGTAGGTCTATTGATGAACATTTTTTTTTGCAACACAGTTTTTGCATGCACATAGCGGGTACACTCGATATAATTCAAAGGGATGTATTTTTGCAACATGGCTTATTATCATGCATTTGATGAGCATTATAATTTTTGATAATAGACAACACTATTTGATAACTTTTTATGATATAATTATTGCAAAACCTTTATGCTCATGCAGGTCTTTTTGATGATATACAACACTATCGCATTATGATTTTTGTGTCAACATAGTGGGTTCACTCAATATAATTCAAAGGGACATATTTTTATGGTATTTAATCCCACCTTTTCATTTATTATCATGCATTTCAATTGAAGTGATTATCATAAAGCCTTTATGTTCATGCATGCATTTTATGTGTAGACTAACAATTCTTAAGAATACAGGTTCATGCTTCATCATTCGTCATTGACTAGTTTACTCTTGGTGATGGTACATAGTCCTTGGGGTTATCAATATTTAGCTACTTTTTAAGTTTTCTTTTCAAGATCTGCAAAAATTTACAGCCAAACACAACACCATATGCTCTGTGTGCATTAATGAGATTAAATTTTGTGTGTAAACACTAAGTCCCTCACTTTGTCAATGTGATTAAATTTTGTAAGCTTACACACACTATGTCAAGTGAATGTATTGCCATTTATAAATGACAATATCTACCATCATCTTCAACCATGCAGAGAAATGCAGTGAGAAGGGCTTTAATCAACATTCGTCTTTCTTCAAAGTTATGCTTCTAGACTTTGCAGAGAAACTGGTAAGTTTCATAATTATACAATCTTGTATAACTTAAAAATGTTTCAAATGATCTATTTATAATTTGACAAAATAATTTGTAATAAGTGTTATAATTTTTTTCCTGTAGCACATTCATTCCGCATAAAAAGGTTGCTTATTTTGGTCTTCATTTATATGTAGGCATTTCTCTATGCAAGCTTTTCTCTTAGGACATGAGGATGCCTAATGCAGATGAAGTGGGATGTTGTATTCGTATATGGATGTGAATTGATGTAACTTTGTTATGATGATATATGATGTCCATGAGCAATCTGGTTTAGTTATATTGATGATATACAATGTATCTGTACATGAGTACATTGGTATAGTTGTTTTGATAATGATGAAAAATCATGTTTGCATATTCATTCATGGATGTCACATGCAAGTGTAATGGTAATTATGTGTATACAATACATGGAAATATTGATGATCATTATGTGTCTAGAGTGCAATGCTTGTTTATCTATATTTTTTTATTGAATGAGTGATGATTTTTTTATCTACTAAAAAAATGCTACCCTAATAAAACTATAGGGATCCTTGAAAAACCAAGATAGGATTTTGTAGGGACCCCTCTTGTGGCCCCGTAGGTTCAAAAAGATTGTTTGTAGGTGTCATGGATTCTGAGTTAGGGTACGCCAAAGTTTGACAATTTTTAGCACTTAGGGTGCTTAAGGGATGACACCAGTAGGGTATGACCCTGAGCATTCAACTGAGTGGGGGGGGGGGGGGGGGCAAAATAGGAGCATGCATAGGGTAAGAATGCCTAACTAGACATGTCAAAACCTAGAGTTTGTGATTACAATGAGCAGAATGAGAAATAGGCTACACAACAACATTTGATTGAATGAGACTGACGATTTTTTTGCCAACTGAAAAAATGCTTCCCTAATAAAACCGTAGGGAATCTTGAAAAATCAAGATGAATCATTTCGGCACATTAATCCCCCATTGACAACTTTTGAACAATCTTGAGAATTTTTTCCAATATAAGTAACCTATGACTAGACATAACAAATATTGGTCTAGATGGCCTTATTACATAAAAAATGATTATATTTCACCTTGTTTACATTGAGAGTCCATCAAAACACTTGTCTTCCAAATTTGACCTCGTGGAGGCCTGATGAGCAAGGAGGTCATTAAATTTGGTGAAGTTGCCAAAGGCAACCAAATTTAACACTTATGATTAAGATGAAATGAATTATATATAATCTGAAGACTATACAAACAACACTTATGATGAAATGAAATCAATTGTATTGTTCATTAAATAACCATTATTAACCATTATTAATTATTGGATTGAAGATTAAATTTTAAAATGATAACACCATGCACACATGAGCAACAATTTATATGGTCAAATATCAACTTCTATATATATGAAAATGTCAAATGATTACAGGTGTATGTCCATACACAAATATGGCATAAATGCCAACTCAAACAAAATGTATGTCTATATACATGAATGTATGTTAATATACAAAATATACATGCCAACTAGACATGTAAGTATCCCAAAACTATCTCTAACATCCTAAGCTACTGATGGATCATCAAAATTGATTCTCTTCACTGCACTGCTTGTTTCTGAAGGATCCTGCACAAGAAAAAACAAACCACGATTAAGATTAGTTATATTATATAACTCACATTCGAAAAGTTAACATAAAAATGAACTATAATTGAACTATTCTTTTTTACCTCATCTCCACATTTTCTCTTCAGCTTTGGAGGACTCTTGATGTATGTCTTTGGTAGAGGAGGTATGTTTTCAATATTTTCATACACAACCTACATATGTTCACAAACATGACATTGATACAAGTTAGCATATAATTGTCACTGATAATAATGAATTATATCTACTAAACACAAAATAAAATAAACACATGTACCTAAGGCATCTCTTCTTCTTCATCTTCAGGTATAGTGGGTGTAGTCAATAAGGATGTGAAGCCAAGAATTTTATGTACATATACACAACAAGTATGTGAAACTATCAATCTATGTCTACACCTGTATAATAATTATAAGTTATTTAAACTATTCATTCAATCATGTATTTGAATTCAATTACCTTTCCCTTGTCTCTAGTTGCACTACCAAATCATGAATCACATAGCCCCGCACTCGTGCTACTTGTGCCCTACAAGAGTAAAATAAGATATACATGCAAGTTACTACATAATCTAATTAATACCAATATAAGTGATGAGAATGTATGTATAATAAAATACAAACAACTAGGTGCAATAATATATGTACCATAAAGCTATCAAGGCCAAATGAAATGGCCATCAAGGTGCCCTCCTGGAATTGTTTCAACTCCTCCTCTGTCATCAACTGTTAAATAGACCATGTAAATAAAAATTAGTACCTAATATTATCTAGATTATAAATATTCTTTTAAAATATAGAATGAATTGTGAAAATACAAATCTTACCACTACATCATCAACGTATGATGGAGGTGCCTCCTTGCCTCTAGCATGCGAGGACTCTCTAGGGTATCCTCTAGTACCTGTCATAACATCTGGTGCATCGTACATATCATGCACCTCATAATCTACAATGTGTGCAGGAGGATCAACAGGTTGTCCAATTGGACCCAAGCATAGGTGCCCACACATGACACAACTATGGGGCATGCAAATGTGTGGAGTCGAGGAGGACGTGTCAGTGCCACCAGATGCACTACCACTATCACAAGAAGGTTGAGCTACTGCCCCAACCTGAGAAACCAAAAGGCTACTCAAATAATGAATAGCCAATATGGTCTGTGGCGTCGCCTCATAGATGATATCTAGATGTTACATTGGAGGTGGGGGATCAATAGGAGGAGGGGGGACATATGGGCCCTAGACTACTCTGACTACCCTAGGTCTATTTTGGGGCATACCTAAACCCACACCCTGGAAAGGTTGGATATCAGTGTAGTTCACATGTTTTCCTAAAACAAACTCAACATACAATTTTTTGATAAAGTAGAAGGGGACTTCCAGATTTTTGTTGGGTGGTTTATCGAAAACCATCCACCAACGATCCCAAAAGTTTTTCACAATATCATCATTTGTGCACCATTTAATAGAAAGTTTTGTTTTATGGGGGTCTACTGGTTGACCAGTGCAGGGATTCACAAACAATGTGGTGATATCAGCTTTGGATATCTTGAGATCCTTGATCTCCTTATAGGACAAGCCATCCGCATATTATTCCCTCATAGAATCTCACCACAAAAGGGTGGTATTGTACTTCTTAGTGACGGTTTCTATACTCTTTATGATGGGCATGAGGGGATTAAACATTGGGTTCAAGCGAGGGATCCTACAATAGACATCTGCAATCCCCCTCAATTGGTTCAAATTTTGTGTATTTAAATCCTGAATTGAGGGGGGTTTGGCAAAGGAGGGTTTGGTTGTTGCGATTGTGGTTGATCAACGTTTTCACTATTATCCCCCATTTTTAATATAATTTAGTTAACAAATTTGAACAATTTGTTATTTGATTTAAAAAAACCTAGTTTTCATGAAAAAAACATATTTTGAATGAAAAAACAAATAAACATTTAAAAAAATGCAAATTTTGAATGAAAATGATGAAAACAATAAAAATCCTACCTTTTATTGGATTTTTTTGCGAATTTGGGTCACAAAATCGGATATCGGGTCCAACCGAATATCGGATTTACTTGAATTCACGTAGCCCGTGGGGAAAAATTAACCCACGAGTTGTCACAGTCCTCTTTTATTGTCTTAGAGAAATCAGATATCTGATTTTTATAGTTAAATTATTTTAAAATAACAATATATTATATAATAAAGTCTTCAGACATGTAGTGTCGCAGTTAAAACACTTCGTTGGTGAAGTGACCACCAAGGTTCAAATCCTTGTTGGGCCTTTGTGCTCGCAAGGCCTTGTGCCTTCGCTGGGTCGTTATGCTCACAGATTTGAACAAGTGAAGTGTGGGGATCAGGTCCCCCGTTTGTGGCCTCACTGGTTCATAGCTCTAGGTCAAAAGCATTTACCCCTTAAATAAATAAAATATATAATATATTATTATATTATATTATATTATATATTATATAATTCATAATATATAATATAATATTATATAATATAATAATATATTATATAATACATATTATATAATTTATAATATTATGTTATATTATATATTATATAATATATAATATAATATAATATTATAAATTATAAAATATGTATTATATAATGTAATATAATAATATATTATATATTACATATATAATATATTATTATATATTATATAATATATAATATATAATTTATTTTTAATTTAAAATTGCCTATAAAAATCAGATATCTGATTTGCTTAGGTGTTTACCATGCCAAGGTGTACTGACACCTAGGCCAAGCAAAAACTCAACACGGATTTTCACGTTTTTAGGCAAGTGGAAAAGGCTATTTTTTTTCACATCACCACTTTTTGGCCCCCATGATCCTGCACTTACCCACCTTCGCTTGGAACACAAAATCTAGTTTTGCAAAGTACATGCATGCAAACTTTGTCTTGGATGGAGAAGAAGAAAGAGTGCAATGTCACGCAAATGCCATACAAAGAGATCAAGAACAAGAACAAGAACAACAAAGACAACAAGAGAAAGAATGAAATCAAGATTTTCAACCACCTCCTCCACAACCTCAAAAGAATTGAGACTTTGTATTAGTCAATTTTAGTATTTGTGATACTTAATTGTAAGTTCTTTTTGTCTCATACATTTGTCTTTGAAAATGAATCAAAATTGTTCTTCTAGGTGAGAATGTGACCCTAGTCCTTCACTCCAATTTATACACTTCCATGACAAGCAAGAAGACATCATTTCTGAGTTGAATTTCCTTGCTTTGTAGTGCTCCTCCTATACTTGCATTTTGATTTGCATTTTGATAGACTTGTTTAGACTTATTATGGATATTTGGATGGTCATTTATGACTCTCCTACTATCTTAGATGATATTATTGATGATAGGACTTATGTGGGATCTATGATTACTCGATATGATTCATCATGTTTTGGAGATTATGTGATTGATGATGTGAGACCTACTATATGATATGTGGCATTTTGAGGATTCTTATGGATGTTGGTACATAGTATCACTTTGATGGATGGATTTATACGTGATCATTGATTATGTGGGCTATATGATTTATGATGATACTAACCCTATCCCATGTTTATGATCTACTATTTGACTATCTTCGTGAGTAGAGACAATGTCATATCACTCATTGTGAGCGGGATATGTTATCACAATTCTCTATCACTTGTCTATTTATTATGATGTATATGTACCGTATATGTTGTGTTGATTTTTGATGCAAGTTTGCAGGTACCAAACATCGACTCCACCTGACTTCACAAGTCTGAGTGTGTCTTTATCCCAATGGCAAGTTGTCGGAGATGACACAATTTCCATCACACACTCTAGGTGTAAGACGTGTATCTTGTCGATTGTGCCATGGTACAAGTTATGGTTAGAGTCTTGTGTTATGTTTGTCCCCTTGGTGTAAGATGATTGGAGTCAATGCTTATTTATTTGGGTAATGTGATTATTGTCTAATTATTTGATTATAAATATTTATTTGATTATTCTAGTATGATAATTTCATTATGAGATTTTATTTGAACCAATTAGGATTAATTTGATTGTCCTATTGGTTCATTAATTGATTTAATTATTGTGTTTTTTTGAATTATTTAATCATTTATTTATTTATTGATAATTTATTTATTTAAATTGATTGTTGATGAGATTTAATTATATGAATGGTTTATTTATTTATTTCTTAATTATTTAATGTTTTATCTATTATTTGATCTATTATTTATTTATGTTGTTTTACTGATGAATGTTTTATTTATTCTATTTATTGTTGTATTGCCTTATTTAATCTATTATTATTATTATTGAATTTGATTTATTAGCTTTATTAAAATTATTTATTGTTATTTGTGATTTGATTTGATGTTTTAAATATAGGGTCCTATTTTTAAGGCCTTATTTATTTAATTGATCTTATTGGGAAAGTATTAATATTGAATGTGTTTATATAAATTTAATATCATCGGTAATTGCATTTATAAAATATATTACCTACCCTTTTACTTGATTGATTGGATGGAAAGGTAGGTAAATAAAATATATTTATTCAATATCTTCCTTAAACTATGCAAAGGTAGGTATAATATATAGTATAATGGAATATTTTGATTGGCCAATGTTTTGAATGGTTTTCATTATTATTTTGTTTTCTGAAATGGTTGTTGGGTTGTTCATCTAGCAGATTTTGGATTTGATTTGGAATTCAATTCAAGATTTGGCTTGAGGATTTGGGATTTCTTGTGGATCGCTCAGCTTCATATTTCTACATTCTTTGGTTTGTGTTTGCAGGTTGGTGCAATTCTTCCTTTGAAGTTTTCATTTTTTGGAAATATTGTTCTCCCTATGCCTGTGCAATTTTATTTCTGGTTATTATGAAAATATTTTGGGAGTTCTTGAATTGAGTTGAAAATTTTTAATTTGGAGTTGAAAAGAAATTGGAAAGGTAGTGTAGATTATTAATGATTTTCAGATATTTGAGAAATTGGATTGTCGGGTTGTTTGTTGTGTATTCTCTATGAATGTTATGTTCCCTTTTTCCTAAGATTTGATCATGATATTTACTCTATTTTGTGATTTTATGTTATTTCCTATTGTGTGTTTTGAATCTCGCTTTGTTTCAGTAAGATTCTTTTGTTTTGGAGCTTCTTGAGTGCATTATTCACTCTCTGTGACTTGCATTTTGTGAGAGTGGACCTTTAGGGAGTGTCTATGATTGGGTTTTGGTTTCCTTATGCTTGTATGATGTTTATTTGATGTTTCCTTGGTGATTTACATATCTCTGCTTCATGTTATGTGCCTTTAAACTCAGTCTGAGAAATGTGGGAGAGAGTTTTGTTCACTGTTCTTTGTTCCTGTGTATGTAACTTTAAAATCTTATTATTCTTCAGTTATTTTTGCATCTATAGAGCCTAATGAGTTAGTCATGGGTGTCATTTTTTACCCCTTTGTTGATCTGGAAAAGTGCCCTATCTATTTGAGCCTTTTAATTGCATTTTTTGGCTCTTTTCCCTCAAAAAATTGTTCTCTATAGGGCATAACTAGAGCACTACTCTAGATCCCAGGGACACCAGAGAACCTACCTAGAGTGCTGGGAAACATGCCCAGAACTCTAAAGCCCTAAAACCCAGTTTCAGGACCTAGGACCCAAAATGTTGTTTAATGACCCCAAAACGCTGCATAATCACCGAAAAATGCTACTAGATGGTCCAAGAACATTTGAAAACACATCAAGGATGATACAATACATTTTAGGACTACTAATTTGCATTCTAGGAGAGATAGACTGCTCTGGGGGTCCTAGAAAGTCATTTTTGAGCCCAAACTAGTGTCTTGTTGGGTTTGTGATTTCTCCAAAGGCTTTTGTAGACTATGTTGACATTTTCAAAGTCGCATTTGATGTGTTTTTATCCTTCATTATTTTTCTCATGCTTCAGTAAGAGGGTTCATGCCTTACTGTTGAGGTGTTTCATACGTGATATGTTGGTCCAGTGAGAGGGAGAATGCCTCGTTATTGAGGGATTGTTTTTATGGCTCCAGTGGGATGTGTTATGCTTGGCTGTTGAGTATTTGAGGTGATTTTTATCTCTTCTAAGGATTTCATTCATGATTTTCTTTTTCTTTATGATGATTTGTTGAAGGCTTCTTTCTATGAGTATGGCTTAAGAGTCCTCTTTGCTTAGTTTGTGCTAAGTTTGTTGTGACTATTCTTATATCATTTTTGGGCCTTCATGATATTTTTTTATGTTCTTTGGATATGTACTTCTACCCTATGATTTTGGTCCATGGTAGGCAGAGTGGGCTCTTGCATGTGTGGACCGGGGTCTTGAGTATTCGGCCTCTAGGAGGGGGTCTAGACTTGATGGAACCACATGAAGAGTTTTCTTGTAATTGTAAGTGACAATCTTAATTATTCATTAGTGGGTTTGGGTATTTAGGAGTTCACTAAACAAGATAATAAGTGATTTGGCCCCACCTCATTTCCCTTTAGGGATACTCGAGATGGGCTTGGGAAGACCGTTGGAGAAGTAAACCAATCTCCCTTGAATGGCTCCAAGGTTGATATGGTTCCACATGTCTATCAGGGTGAGGCTTGGCCCCTTCTTTTGTGAGGATAACATGTGATGACACTCTTGCCCTACATGTTTCCATTATCAATATGCCTTGATTTGTTGTTTGTGCCTCTAGAGGTTATTTCTTTGATTTAGCCATGTGATGTATTTGATGTTATAATACCTATATTGGAGTATTATAGTGTCTTGTTGTATCCTTTAGTTGTTAGGTATCAACTTAGGTCTTGAGTGTGGGTTGGAACCTTTGTCATCTCCTAGAACGGGGGGTGGTTCCTATTTGGTTCCACATGGTCAGGTGGTCGATGCCTTCTTCCATTGGGATATTCCTCTTCTTGAATGTAGCATACCTGCATTCTTGGATTCTTCATGTGATTGTTCTTCGAAGCTGAATTCTATGTTCATGGTGTTGGCCATTTAGATGAATTGATTATGTGTTGCATTGATGTTTTGTCATTGATGTAAACACTAGCTATTTTGGTTGCTTTACCAGTATCCTTTTGGTCTCGGTAGGTTGTTTAGTTTCTAGTTGGCTAGATCATGATGATCTAGTATACTCCGGTATGCTTTGGCTTATGGAATTAGCTTAGATCTGATATTCATGTTACTCATATTCATGTTCAGTCAGTTGGTTTTGATTTGGTGATTGGGTGTTATCTTATATGTTGGTAAGCCTAGTTTGTTGATTCAGTGAGGGTTTCACTAGCAGAGCTTTGTTGAAGATATTTTTATATTATGTATAACTAGTGTTGGTGTTGCTTCTAGTAAAGATTCATGATGTTGATGGTGGTCATGAGACTTGGCTGATTGGGATCATTTCTTTAGCATGTGTGGACCTAAATTGGGTCCGGTTGTATCTAGGTTATGGACCAACTTAATGTAACATGTTGTTTGGTCTTCTCGATGTGTTTCTAGGATGTCTTATGGGTTGGATATTATTTTTTTGGTCTTACACTGACATGTTTTGTAATTATGTAATTTCTTTATTGTTTGGTGGCAAACTTTATTGTTTATGGTCGAGGGTTTGTATATATATGATGTAAGATCTCATTGTAGATCATGATGTAATATGTAAGGAATGGAATTGGAGCAAATAATGTAATAATCATTCATGCAAAGGATTTGGTTGATCATTAGTGATCGAGTTGGGTTTCTGCAAGAGGATTAAGTCCTCTGGTATTGATCTTAGCTAGAACTGTACTCAGGCATAGGAGATGCTATCATTGCAGTTCATTCTTCCTTGCGGATTGTAGTCTAGATTTTTATGTAGTTAGTGAGACTCCTTTTGTAATGAGTAGTGTGCTCTAGGTTGTTTTCCTTCATGCAAGTGAAGACCCTTTAATTTGTAAGCACATACTTACTACAAAAGTATTATCTGACTATGGGTAGACTTCCTACCATGGTTTTCCACATACAAATCTTGGTGTCATGTGGATGGTATCTATTCTCTAGTTGTTGCTTGTGCTTAATCAGTATATCTGCTATTTTGGTAATTGGTTTTAGTATTCTGGTATTGATCTTATGTGTTCCAGTATTAAAGTTTTAATAGCTTAAGGTTCTAGTAATCTGGTGATAACTGATTCACCCCCCCCTCTCAGTTGTCTTCTGGTTATTTGAATTGTCTAACAATTGCTCCCAAAGCTCTGGTCCTCTCTATAGAAGCTTAACCGCTTGAGGAAGATGCTATGGTGACTAATAGTACAATTTCATCTAGTTCATCTATTGTTGTCTTTCAGAGAGAAATTACAGAGTATGGATGATTCAGATGGAGACTCATTTGAGATGTCTTGGTAAGGAAATTTAGGAAATCACTGAGAATGGTGTAACTCCTTTTAATCTAGCATTTGGCAATCCTTGTCTAACAAACTTGGATAAGGAGCTTGAGAATGATTGTAGAGCTAGAGAATCAATCTTGTGTGCACTTTCTGATCAAAAAATAATGGGTTTGAGACAAATCATCAACAAAGGCTATATGGGACAAGTTGGAGACTCTTAATGAAAGTGACCCTACTATTAAGATTGCTAAACTTGATGGTTACCGAGTGAGATATTCAAATTTGAAGATGGAAGAAGATGAAAGGATTACTACATTCATGGAAAGGGTAAATGAAATTTTCATGGGAATTCAATGTTGTGGTGGATCTCTGAGTGAAGGTGAAATAGTTTCTAAAGTTCTGATAGCTTTACCACCGACTTATAAGATGAAGGCTACTGATGTTAATAAATTGAGAGAAATGACTAATACTTCTATCAATAGGGATACCTTGGTTGGGAAATTATCTTCTTTTGAGCTTGAAGAATTTGGACCTTCTGGAGTTGTGAAGTCTGAACCTGCTTTTCATGCATTTACATCATCAACTAGCAAGCAAGATCAGAAAGCTTTGTATGCATAGGAATTGGATGATATGAAAAGGGAAGATGAAGAATTTGAGAAAATTGAAGCCCTATTTGCTAGAAGAGTACCTAAAGGACCGGTAGGAAGTAAGTATGAAGGAAAAGCACCTTTTAAATGTTTTGCATGTAATAAGATAGGTCATTTTGCATCTAAATGTCCTGAAAGGAATTTAAGATTTGAAGAAAGAGATAGAAGATATTTTAAGCCTAACCCTAGATATCAGAACAAGCATAAGTATAGGAAAAATAGAGATAAATCATGTTACTTTGCAGATGAGGAAGCTGTGACTAATTCTAATGATGAACCGACACAAGTCTCTACTAGTGGTTTCGGCAATGGAAAGGAATGGGTATTCTTCGCTATCAAGAAAGATGATCCGGCATTGGAAGAGAATGTACCTAAAGAGAAGGCCCTTACTACTAAAATTGAAGATAACAATGAATGGGTAATTAACAGTGGATGTTCACATCATATGACTGGAGATAAAAGGAAGTTTCTATCTTTGCAAGAATTTGATGGCAGTCTAGTTAGATTTGGAGATGACAAAGCATGCATGATCAAAGGAAGAGGAACTATATCATTAGATAGTAAGAACAATACTGATAATGTTTATTATGTTGAAGGTTTAAGTCACAATCTTTAGAGTGTAGGACAATTGGTGGATAAGGTATTTCAATTACAATTCAAAGATGGAAAATACAAAATCATTAATAGATCTGGATTGGAGATTGCAATCGGTACTCAAACAAAAGGTAATATATTTTATTTGAATTTTAGTGAGAAGACATGTTTGATTGCACAAATTGATGAGAGTTGGCTTTGGCATAAAAGGCTATGTCATGTGAATTTTGATTTCATGGTAAAGATCAGTCTAACTAAGGCAATTAGAGATATACCTAGGACTGTGAAGCCCTATAATCTGGTATGTAAAGAATGTCAAATGGGAAAATAGGTTGAAACCTCTTTTAAGAGTATACAAGATAAATCTAACGATGTTCTTGATCTTATTCATACTAATTTGTGTGTCTCTTCTAGAATCAGAAGTTTTCAAGGTGATAAATATTTTATGCTAATCATTGATGATTATTCTAGAATGATGTGGGTTACTTTTCTAAGGGAGAAATCTGAGGATTTTGAAAAGTTTAAAATCTTTAAATCTAATGTTGAAACTGAGATAGGATTGAAGATTAAGTGCTTAAGGTCAGATCATGGTGGATAATTCATATCCGGTGAGGTTAATAACTTTTCTGAGAAGCATGGCATAAGGAGATAATTTTCTACCCCTAGACACCTCAGCAAAATGGAGTTGTGGAAAGAAAGAACAAAACTATCTTGTATGTTGCTAGAACCATGATGATGGAAGAAAATCTACCTCATATCTACTGGAGAGAAGCAGTCAGTATAAAAGTCTATACATTCAATAGATTTCATATCAAAGGAGAAATGAGTAAGACACCTTATGAATTATGGTTTGGCAATACACCTACAATTAAGTATTTCAGAATCTTTGGTAGTAGATGTTATATCAAGAGAGATGATTTTATTTGCATGTTTTATCCTATGTGATGAGGTAATATTTATTGGTTATTCTAATGAAAGAAAAGTATATAGATATAACAAGAGATTGAAGTGAATTGTGGAGAGCACTAATGTCAAGGTGGATGAGCAAAATACAAGTCAAATCAGAATTTATGAGCAAGAACCGGTAGTGGAAATGATCATAACTAAACCGGTAACACCTTTACCAGAACAAAATGTTGAACCCATTACTCCGACAGTATCAAAAAACTCAACAGTAATTGAAGAATAAGAAATAGGAACAAAGAGTCAGAAGACTCCTAGGTATGTAAGGTTGAATCATTCAGAAGATCAGATCATTGGGGATAAGAACAATGGAGTGATGACAAGAAGAAGATTGGTAGCTAATGAGGTATGTTTAATTTCTCAAGTTGAACTGGTATCAGTAATTGAAGCATGTAAAGATGAATGTTGGATGAAAGCTATGGAAGAAGAATTAGATTAGATATAAAAGAATAACACATGGATTTTAGTTCCCCGGCCTAAAAAATAAGAATGTTATTGGAACTAAATGGGTATTTAGGAATAAATTAGATGAAGATGAAAAATTTGTTAGGAATAAAGCTAGATTGGTTTGTAAAGGATATTCTCAAAAGCAAGGAATTGATTATGGTGAAACTTTTGCACCTGTAGCTAGGATTGAAGCTGTAAGATTATTTCTTGCCTATGTTGCACATAAAAACTACAAGTTTTATCAGATGGATGTTAAGTGTTCTTTTCTGAATGGGGATCTTGATGAGGAATTTTATACTGAGCAACCTGATGGATTTTTACTTTCAGATGATAAAAATATGGTTTGCAAGTTAAAGAAAGCCTTATATGGATTGAAATAGGCACCTAGAGCTTGGTATGAAAGGTTAGACAAATATCTTTTAAAGCTTGGTTTCACTAAAGGTAATGCTGATAGTAATCTATATTATAAATTCATTGATGATGATATACTAATTATTGAGGTATTTGTTGATGACATCATTTTTGGAGGTGAAGATAAGTTGTGTATGGAATTTTCTAACAATATGAAAAAAGAATTTGAGATGCCTATGATTGGGGAAATGAAATTTTTCTTAGGTTTGCAGATTACTCAGACTGATAAAGGTATTTTCATCTATCAAACTAAGTATGCTAGGGAGATGTTGAAGAAATTTGGTATGGAAAATTCTAAACCAGTTAGTACTCCTATGGTTACAATTGAGAAATTGACAAGGAAAGATGAATCTACACTGATAAATCCTACAAGATACAAGTCTATGATTGAAGGTCTTCTATATTTGACTTAGACTAGACTAGATATAATGAACGATGTTTGCATTGCATCAAGATATCAAAGTGACCCTAGAGAAAATCATGAGAGTGTGATGAAAAGGATTTTTAGATACTTATAAGGACCATCTGAATATGGTTTGTGGTACCATAAAGATGATGACTTTACTTTATGTGCATATACAGATGCAGATTGGGCAGGTGATGTTGATGGATGAAAAAGTACTTTTGGTGGAGCTTTCTTTCTTGAAAAGAAACGTATTTCATGGATCAGTAAGAAACAATCATGTACTTCTCTATCTACAGCTGAAGCTTAGTATGTTGTTGCTGCTACTATGTGTACACAAGTTCTATGGATGAACCAAATGTTGAAGGACATAAAAGTGCACTGCAATGGACCGGTAGTTATTCACTGTGATAACTCTGCTGCTATAGTCATATCAAAGAATCTGGTATTTCACTCTAAGAAAAAGCACATATCTATAAAGTATAACTTTTTGAAGGAGAAGGTGGAAGAAAATGAAGTTAGATTGGTTTATGTGAACACTAAAGAGTAGATTGAAGACATCTTCACTAAACCTTTACCTAAAGAACCATTTGAGTACCTCAAAGATAGATTAGGGGTTTCTACACCTCTGGCAGAAAATTGATTGATGTTATTTGGCATCAGTCTGGTATGCATTATCAGAGGTATTATTCATTCTGGATTGATGTGGCGATGCTACTACTCAGGGGGAGTAGTTAGTTTTATGGTTTAGTGGTTTATGATTTTGCTTTGATATTTTTGTCACATTTCTGGCATTGATGTCAAAGGGGGAGAGATATTCATGTGAAAAACTAAAGGAGATATATACAATAGGGGGATAAAATTGCAGAATTTAACTGTGATATCATATAAAGGGAGAGTATGGATCAAAACTTCATTGCTATATTCTTCTGTGGGAGATTTGTTTGGCATTTCTTGGAACTTGGATGTTTTTCACATCTAGTGTTGCCATCAATGCCAAAGGGGGAGATTGTTGGCCATTTGGAGGAACTCATTATGTTTTGCATTGATCTTTTTTCATTAATGTCAACACTGGCTATTTTGGTTGCATTACTGGTATCCTTTTGGTCCCGGTAGGTTGTTTGGTTTCTGGTTGGTTAGATCATGATGATCCAGTATACTCTGGTATGCTTTGACTTATGGAATTGGCTTAGATCTTCTATTCATGCTACTCAGATTCATGTTCAGTCATTATATGCTAGTAAGCCTGGTTTGTTGATCCAGTGAGGGTTTCATCGGCATATCTTTGTTGAAGATATTTTAATATTATGCATAAGTGGTGTTGGTATGACTTCTAGTAGAGATTCAGGATTTTGATGGTTATCATGTTCGAGACTTGGCTGATTGGGATCATTTCTTTAGTGTGTGTGGACCTAAATCGGGTTTGGTTGTATCTAGGGTATGGACCGGCTTAATGTAACATGTTGTTTGGTCTTCTCGATGTGTTTTCAAGATGTCTTATAGGTTGGATATTATTTGTTTGGTCTCAGGTCGACATGTTTTGTAATTATGTAATTGCTTTATTGTCTGGTGGATGACCTTATTGTTCATGGTCGAGGGTTTGTATATATATGATGTAAGATCTCATTGTTGATCATGATGAAATATGTAAGGAATAGAATTGGAGCAAATAATGTAATAATCATTCATGCAGAGGATTTGGTCAATCATTGGTGATCGAGTTGGGTTTATACAAGAGGATTAAGTCCTTCAGTATTGAGCATTACATCTAGTATCAGAGCCTGTGTTGCAAACACTGGGATCTCTGGCTAAGGTTGTTTCTCTTAGTCTTTTGTAGTGTGATATAATGATCTCTTTGACTAGAGTTTCTCTTTGATATTTGTGATGGAAAATGTTATTGGAACGTTGGAGATCTTATATGTCTATTCTTTGTGTTTTCTCCTTAATCATTTCTAGAAATCATAATTGTGTGCAATATGTGTATTCATTTCTTATGCATGCCTCCTAGATGTGAGTGATGTCTATATGATTCTTTGTGGTCTTTCTTGCTTTGTAATTTCTAGTGCTTGCCTAAATATTAGAGTTTGTTTCCCCTATATAAATTATTATACTATAGAATGAGAGAAAATTGTGTTCTCTTAACTAATTAGCTTGTTACATTTATTTTCTTATAAATAGTAAGATGAAGTGTTTGTATTATGCATATAAAAATGATTTAGTTAAGATCATGATGTGAAATTGAAGAGCTTGTATAAGATGCACCTATATATAAGAAAATAGTAGCTTAATGATGCCCTTCTCTTTCCTTTATTCTCCTATGAAAAATGTAAGGAGGTTAACTAGTGAAGTGTGGGTACCAAATAGAACTATTGGGTGTTCATATATGTGTGTGATTCTGCATTTAAGAAAATATTGTTTGAGTAAATCATATCTTTCAATAAGGAATTGAGATTTCTAGTTGCATTTGTAATCTTAGGAGACCGTATGGGAGGTTGAATTTGCATACTTAGAAAATGATTAAAATAGTTGTATGGTACAATAAATATAGCATATTTAGGAGATTCAAATTGTCCTTGCATAATTCTTGTGTACATATATTGATTGTTTGACAATTCTTTTCTCCCTCTTCTGTTGGCATTTTTGATGTTTATGTTGTGATTGTCATTGATGGACACACACTTGTATTGAGATCCCCTTTATATGTATGAGCTCATGCTCAACCGATATTTGTTCCAACTGGTATGTTGTATTCTAATCTTTAGACTAGTAGTGATTTTGCAGAATGTGTTTCCCAGTCTGATGCAGCATGTCGACCCCAAGCGGTTCACAGATCACAAGCGGTACGAGGAAGCAAAGTGGCACAAAACATTCTTACCAGTCTTCATTTTTGTCAAACCGGCAACTGGCATTTTGTATGAACTGGCAACACTCTGTGATGAGTTATCAACCGCCATTTTGTGATGAGTTACCAATCTACTGATTGTTTGATGGTGCCGACACATTGACGGTGATTCTTGTGTTGTGTTACTGAGTATGTCTAGATTCACTGAACCTAGGAAATTGTAATGTAATCCTATTGGACCAACATGAAATCAAATTCCTTTGAAAGGACATCATGTCTAGGGTTTTAAGTTGTTGAAGAAGTTGCGAATAGGGTTTATGTTGAGCTAGGGTTTAAGGTGGAAGTGGAGAGCGATATTATTAGAGAAGATCGAGTTGTAACTAAGAGAAAGATAGAGGAGACTGAAGTAATGCTGGAATACATTAGTTGTGAGCAATACTGGATCTAACCAAGCAATGTGTGCTAGTAGATAGATCAAACACTTGTTGATTACTCACATCTTTGACAAGTCTGTAGCCCTTAACCGAGTAGGCCTCAAAGCCTTTGTAAAATCCTCTAACAAGGTGGTTCACACATGTGAATCTAAAATCCTCTAATAAGGTAGTCTTTAATCGGACTTATCTCCTAACAGAGATTGAGATTCCTAATAGGATCTATTCTGGTGAAGAACATTGTAAGAACTTAACTAGTTTGACCTTAATTGGTCTGGTTTCTATTCTGTAGATAGTGACTTGTGAGTTCCATCTCACCATGGTTTTTCCTTGTTGGGTTTCCACGTCAAATATCTTGTGTTATGGTTGTATTGCTTTTGTGGGTGAATGTTTTATTTGCATTTTTGTTTGTATGTGTGATAACCGGTTTGATTGTCAGACTGCTTTACTGGTTTATCTTTAGACTGTGTAAGTGTTTTAGTGCATAGATTTTTGGCATACTAATTCACCCCCCCATCTTAGTATTCAGCAATTGGTATCAGAGTCAACCTTTCTATAAGTTTAACCACTTGGAAAGAGATATGGGGGAATACACATTGAGGGAACTTACTCAATGGCTCACTAAGTATAAGCAAGCCTATGATGATCTTATGGTCAAATACAAGGCATCTCAAGCAAAAAGAAGAGAACATGCAGAGAGGCTGATGGAACTATCTGAAAGTAGTTCTAAAGATGAAGCTAACATGGAAGATATGATTGCTGAAGTGAATAAGCTGAATGATTCAAACTCCAATTTGAGAAAGGAGTTGGAAGGACTGACTATTTGGTTTAGCCAAGAGCTTGAGAACCGAAGAAAAGCTGAAGATCTGGTCAAAGACAGAGATCATGAGATCTCCAAGTTGAAACATGAGATTAGTGCACTAACTACTCACCTTCATGAGAGTAGAATGAAAAAAGAAGACATGCAAGGAGAACTGAACATTGCCATCTCTGAAAATGAAAGTCTTATGGAGACAAACACTGCTATTTCCAAAGAACTCTTTGAATCAAAGGAAATACTAGCTAAGTTTGGCAAAAGTACAGTCAGGCTAGAGCAAAAGCTTGAGTCATCTAGACCGGAAAAGAATACCAATGGTCTTGGTTTTTCTGGACATGAGGAAGGAGAATCCTCAGGAACAAATGCTGAAGCATCAAAGAAGAAACCGACACTCAAAGGAAAAGGTAAGCAAAAATTCAAACCTATTTGCTTTAACTGTCTTAAAGAAGGACACACTGCCAATGTATGTAGGAGCAAAGCCTACAATAATTTTCCTTATTTTATCAACAATGTACCTAGATCCAATAAGTTCAATGGTCATTATTATGCATGCAACAAGTTTGGGCATAGAGCATTTGAATGCAGGTCTGTAATGGATAAAGATATCCTCAGAGGACCAAAGGAACTGGTCTTGAATCTTTTATGAACCGGAACCACAACCGATTTAATGTCTTCAATCATTAGTCAAGAAGCGGTGGTCATCAAGTGGCAATCGGATGGAGAGAAAGTTGTATGATCTATCATGGTCATGGTCACACTGCTGCAACATGCAGAAGGAAGAATGGAAACATGTACAATGGACCTTGGAGTGCACCTAGACTTGTTTGCTATCAGTGCAACAAACCGGGTCACATTGCAAGATTCTGAAGAAGTAGAAAAAGTATATCTGATGATAACCGGTAACTCAGGAAGGAGAAATAGATGTTGAAAAAGTTCAAGAAGACATGAAGAAAATATGGAAGAAGAAACCAGTATTATTGGAGGAGGAACCAGTTTCTGCACCTAGTGTGGAAATATCGGAACTGGTAAACTAAGCTTCAAAGGCTTAGGGGGAGCAAATGGCAAAATGCTTTTGAACCCCCAGTTAACATCGGTAAAAGACCTTAACTGGTATGCTACACCTGTCGCTTGGCAGAAGACCAGAAATGGTAAAGAGGCAAATTAGGGTTTACGCCCTAATATAGGAGCATTAATGATGGTAGGTGAGAGACATGTATAAATGCATTTTTCAAGTCATTTCTCACTATCTGTTTTCGAGCGAAGAAAAGTTTTCAAATGCAGAGCGAAGAAAAGGTGATTTGAGCTTAGATTTTGAGAAATTGGAGAGCTTTGAAAGAGATTCAAATATAGTTTGCAAGCAGTAGTGGAGAACTCAAAGAGGTGATTTGGCATCCGATGGAGAGTGAAGTAAAGCAGAATCAGGAAGCCCTAATTTCACGTTAGAAAGGTATTTTTCATGTTCTTGAAATACTCTTCAATGGCTTCCGCATCTCATTCTAGTTCAAGCACATCTATTGAGCCAGAAAATTTCATTCAGAGGAAGTTCAAGTATAATGTTTTGTCACAAGTTCCAGTCGGAGTCATAGTCGAAGAAGGAATTTTAGACTATATTGATTGCAAGATAGAAGACCTAGGGTCCTTAGCCATTCATACTCAATTAGGTCTATTTTGTGGAAAGGACAAAAGGATCAAACCAGAGTTCAGTATCTTAGAGAAGAAGAAACTCCATAATGCGATGTATTTTCTTGAAGATTTCACAGAGGATCACATCAAAATCATCTTGAGTAGAGTCCATGGTGACAAGATGTACCTAGAGAGAATGCATGATATCACGCCTAAGGCAATTCATGCAGTCACTAGTTTCTGCAACATAGGGGAAGTGCCAGCCCTGAGAACGGTAAGCAAAATGGAAATGACCAAGCTTACCAGTTCGACAAGTGATTCACAAGGTATGATAGTTAATCCTATCAAGGATGAACTAGTAAAATACGCCTGCATGGTTATAGGCTACAGAACATTCTCAGCCAGTAGGATTAATTTTGTATCTGTTGTAGTGGTAAATGCTGCTTACCGGATGATTATAGAGGATAAATCATTTGACTTATGCACTAGTATGCAAACGCAACTCCTATTAAATCTCAAGGCAATCAGAAAGGACAATTCACTGAGATTTAAGTTTGGACAACTACTGGTAGGGTTGTTTTTCTATTTCCAAGGCTACTTTTCGGGTGTAGGAGATGTCCAATGGTCCCCTGACCAACCGGTAACCAAGCAGATAAAGGAAAGTGTGCAAGCCATTGGAACTAGCTACCTTGAGATACTGAACAAATACTTTGATGAGTTCAAAAGAAAGATGAGTCAGAGGATGCAAATCTTAGGTGACATAGTGAAAAAGTATGAAGATGACATCTGTTTCACTATTCAGGTGGACAAATGTCTAATGGAGGATGTTGAGCCTAGAATGGAGGAAGTGGAGCCTATGGGCTATGAGGTCATGTTTGACATGCTAGAAGGGTATCCTTCAACCCTTATTGCCTCGCCTCTTGATCCAAAGGTGAAGCAAATCGAAACCTACTTGGAGAGGATCTCACCGGTTGAAGAACCATCGGTGAAAAAGGGAAAAGAACCGGCGGCCAAGAAAGCTAAGGTAGTGCCTGCGGCATCAACACCAGCTACCATTGAGACTCCAAGAGTGACCAAGCGGTCATCAACAAAGAAGAAACCGGAGGTAACACCAGAAAAAGTCTTCGAAAGAAAGAGGAAGACTAAGGAAAACGAACCGAACTCTAAAGAAACTGAGTCTAATGAACAGCCAAAGAAGGCTAGATAGACCAAGAAGGTGAAGAAGAATGAACTGGCAACATCCACACTGGTAAATATAGATATCTCCTCTTACAAACCTTTGACACATTGTCAAAGAACAGTAAAGAATATTGGGAGAAAGTTACTTCATGATTTAATTGATTATTATGATGAATTCAATAGTGAAGAAAAAGATGAAGTACTGCAGGAAATCATTCTTTATTTATGCAAAAATGGCCGGTCACCATCAGAGATTAAATCTCAGACACCGGATTCATTGTTTAAAGCATTGGATAATAAATGGTGCATTGTCATTGAAAAGGAACAAGAGATTAGGGAGAAATTTTTTGCACATTACTTCCCCGAACTCTCAAATTCAAAATTATTTGATGTATTAGATCAAAATAAAAGTCTCACAAGGAGAAGAAGACTCTGGTTGTTGGAAGGGAGAGTTGATGATGTAGAAAAGGATACACATCAACACATGGCCCATGCTATCCACTCTCACAAAGCTCGAATGGCCAACCTCCAAGCGGAAAAGGAACCAGTTATTTCCAAATCGGATGAATTTTTTGATGAGGAAGAAAACCTGGTGGAGGAACCAATCGACACCATAGATGTCGATGCCCTGGATATAGAATATGTCACTCAGGACATACCTTTTGAGGGAACTGAACAGGGGCAACAGGCCGATCAGGGTGGTGAACAAGCTATGGACACACAATAAGCGACAAAAGAAAAGGAAGAGAAAAAGAAGAAGGATGAAGATGAGAAACAGAAAAAGGAGGAAGAGAAAAAGAAAGAGGAAGAGGAGAAAAGAAAAGATGAAGAGAAAAAGAAGCAAGAAGAAGAAAGGAAAAAGAAAGAAGAAGAGGACAAGGAAGAAATGAAGAAGAAGGAAGAAGAAGAAAAGAGGAAGAAGGAAGAAGAAGAAAAGAAGAAGAAGGAAGAGGAAGAAAAGAAGAAGGAAGAGGAAGAAAAGAAGAAGGAAGAGGAAGAAAAGAAGAAAAAGGAAGATGAAGAGAAGAAGAAGAGGGAAGAAGAACAAAAGGAAGAGCAGAAGAGGAGAGTAGAGGAGAAGAAAAAGGAAGAAGAAGATAAGGAAGAAGAGAAGAGAAGAGAAGTGGAAAAGAAGAAAGCTAAAGAAGCCAAGGAACGTGAAGTGGAAAAAAGCTCTCAGTTGGAGACTCCGAAGGCAACTGGAAGTCAACCCTCACTAGTTGATCTTTCTAGTCCTATCGATCTCCAATCTGCAAGTGAGTCAGAGCTTATGTAGAGAATCAAGGTTGCTCAAGAGCGCCTTGAGATCATTCATAGGAAAAAGGAACAAGACATCATTCAGGCAGCTGTAGACACACTTACCGGTTTAACCCCCGATACTAATCTTCCTGACACTGATTCATCACTAGAACAACTCAAACTTCTATGTACTATAGTGGATGATCAGGTGTAGAGCCTAGAAGAAGTAGCTGTGGCCAATGTAAAGAAAGAGCACCAAAAGGCTCTTAATGTTGCTCTGGTGAAGAAACTGAATGAGCTTAGGACTGAACTGTCAAAGGATCAAAAGGACATAAGGAGTGCTTTGGATGAGGGAAACTTTCCACTCAGCAAAATCTATCAACCTCATCTATTCTGTGATGATGTGCTAGCCAAGAAGCAACAGCTTCAAATGGACTTACAGTCCTACTTGAGCACATTCAAGACTCCTTACGACTCCTTTGCAGCATATGGGCAAACCATTCACTGGTTCCAGATCCAGTCAGCCAAGATAGAGCAAGAGATCAACAGAAGGTCTAGGGATTTGTAGGAGCTTCAACTAGTATTACTTCCATGACTGCAAATTCTCTAGAAATGCTATCTGAACCTGGATGCCCTGACAGCCACTCAAGAACTGAGCACAATAGATGCCATGGAGGAATAGGTATCACAAATGTAGACAAAGAAGGAAGTGGCGACCTCCCTACTTGAGTCCTGGTCTCTTTCCATGAAACAATTTTTGCAGGACTACAAAGCAGTTTTTGACAAGTATTATTCATTATTGTCATAAACTTCAATAGTTTTTTTTTTTGCAGTACTTTGTCATTGTTGGCAAAGGGGGAGAAGTCTATGGTTTTAAAATTTTGATATATCAGGGGGAGAAGTATATCAGAGGGAGAAGTATCTGTTTTGAAATTTTGATATATGTTGTGATATATGCTATATGCTCTGATGATTATGCTCTGAATGCAAAATTGCTATACACTCTGTTGATTAAGGGATAGTGTATATGCTTAGGGGGAGCAATTTTGTTAATGGCAAGTTCTTGTTGTAAAACACTTAGATGTCAAAATTTTATTTTCCTAAGTGTTGCCATCAATGCCAAAGAGGGAGATTGTTGGCATTTTTGATGTTTATGTTGTGATTGTCATTGATGGACACACACTTGTATTGAGATCCCCTTTATATGTATGAGCTCATGCTCAACCGGTATTTGTTCCAACTGGTATGTTGTATTCAAGTCTTTAGACTAGTAGTGATTTTGCAGAATGTGTTTCCCGGTCTGAAGTGGCATGTCGACCCCAAGCGGTTCACAGATCACAAGCGGTACGAGGAAGCAAAGTGGCACAACACATTCTTACCAGTCTTCATTTTTGTCAAACCGACAACCGGCATTTTGTATGAACCAACAACACTCTATGATGAGTTACCAACCAACATTTTGTGATGAGTTACCGATCCACTAGTTGTTTGACGATGCCGACACATTGACAGTGATTCTTGTGTTGTGTTACAGAGTATGTCTAGATTCACTGAACCTAGGAAATTGTAATGTAATCCTATTGGACCGACATGAAATCAGATTCCTTTAAAAGGACATCATGTCTAGGGTTTTAAGTTGTTGAAGAAGTTGTGAATAGGATTTATGTTGAGCTAGGGTTTAAGGTGGAAGTGGAGAGTGATCTTATCAGAGAAGATCGAGTTGTAACTGAGAGAAAGATAGAGGAGACTGAAGTAATGCTGGAATGCATTAGCTGTGAGCAATACTGGATCTAACCAAGCAATGTGTGCTAGTAGATAGATCAAACACTTGTTGATTACTCACATCTTTGACAAGTCTATAGCCCTTAACCAAGTAGGCCTCAAAGCCTTTGTAAAATCCTCTAACAAGGTGGTTCACACATGTGAATCTAAAATCCTCTAACAAGGTAGTCTTTAATCGGACTTATCTCCTAACAGAGATTGAGATTCCTAATAGGATCTGTTCTGGTGAAGAACATTGTAAGACCTTAACCAATTTGACCTTAATCAGTCTGGCTTCTATTCTACAGATAGTGACTTGTGAGTTCCATCTCACCGTGGTTTTTCCTTGTTGGGTTTCCACGTCAAATATCTTGTGTTATGGTTGTATTACTTTTGTGGGTGAATGTTTTATTCGCATTTTGGTTTGTATGTGTGATAACCAGTTTGATTGTCAGACTGCTTTACCGGTTTATCTTTAGACTATGTAAGTGTTTTAGTGCAAAGATTTTTGGCATACTAATTCACCCCCCACTCTTAGTATTCATCATGTTCTCCCTCCATTTGATTATGTGATTCAAGGTGCTTAAAGAGTTTATTAATGCTAAATAGAAATTTTTGAATAATCATAGATGAGTATGATTTTGTACACCTTAAAAAGCGATGCAAGAGCACCGATTGGGCAATTTTTTAGTGGGGTTGCTTGAGAACATGGTATTTCTTCATGTTTAAGTGTTTAGTATTGTATTTTTTGTTTTATTCCCTTGTGTTCATGGTCTTTGTTTTGTTCGATTTTCATAGCTTTTGGCTTTGTTTCCGGTATGATGTGGATTCCAGTATTGTCTCGATTGATCTGTTCTTCCCAGTTAGCCTGAATGTATGTTGAGCAAGGACGATTTTAGGTTGTGGTTGATCTTTGTGACTTGCAGATCATTTGAGGTGTTGCTTTGGGCCTTGGCCAGTATTCCTAGAGGTCTATGCATCATTTTATGATTTGGAGATTGTTCTTAAGTGATTTGAGCCGACATGTTACTGTTGCATGTTTCATGAACCAGTTGATATTTGGGCCAACTTGATTGAGTTGTAATTATTTGTTGATGGTATATATATGGAGGTTTGTGAATCATTTGGATATAGAAGTCAAAATAGAGAAGTTAGATGATTGAAGACAGAGCTTTGAGATTGAGCGAAGATGTAGAATCAACAGGATTCTGATCGGGTAGGACTGAGGCCGAAAGGCTGAGGATCAGATTAGGGGAGAATAGGCAGACTGTTACTGGGGACCAATTTGATATGAGGATGATCTACAAATCCTGTAATTGCATTGTAAGCATTGTTTGTATCCTAGACTGCAATCTAGCATGTGGCATGTATAATTCTTTAGATTGTAATAAGATTCATTCACATTGTTTACTGGTTATGTCTTATGTGTTGTTACCGGTTGTTCTTTCTACTATTTTTGGCACCTTGTTACCAGTTACCAGTATGCTTTGCATAATTTGTCTGTTTAGCTACAAGGTTGGGCTGTCCTTTATTGGATCTCCCTACCTTGACTGCGTCAAATGGTATCAGAGCTAGTTTATGAACATGTTGTTGGACAAAGTGTTGTTTGTGAACCAGTTGGTTGGAGAGAAGATTGAGGCAACTTGTGGACTTGTTAAGATTGTTGAATGTGAGGTAGAGAAAGGTTTCTAGGTAGACTATCAATCCTAGAGCTTGAGCTTGAGGCAATTAGTGGGTGGAGACTTGAAGAGATCATCGATTAAGGTAGACTGCAGTTTGTATTAGTAGATCACCATGGAGAGGCAACCGAAAGTTGTGGTTAGGTCACCGAATCCCCCGAGGTAGTTGCAAGTACCTACTAACCGATCATCAAACCAGATCAAGTGATGGGACTCACTTTTCAATTAACCCTGAGAGTCTAATGCAAGAGCATCGGTCTAGTTCTTACTGGTTGGGCAGTTTTTAGTGGAGTTGCTTGAGAGCATGGCATTTCTTCATGTTTGAGTGTTTAGCATTGTAGTTTTGGTTTTATTCCCTTGTGTTCATGGTCTTTGTTGTGTTCAAGTTTCATAGCTTTTGGCTTTGTTTTGGGTATGATGTGGATTCTAGTATTGTCTCGGTTGATGTGTTCTTACCAGTTAGCCTGATTGTATGTTGAGTGAGGATGATTTTGGGTTGTGGTTGATCTTTGTGACTTTTGGATCATTTGAGGTGTTTCTTTGGGCCTTGGCCGATATTCTCGGAGGTCTATGTATTGTTTTATAGTTTGGAGATTATTCTTAAGTGATTTGAGCCGACATGTTACCGTTGCACATTTCATGAACTGGTTGGTCTTTGGGCCAACTTGATTGAGTTGTAATTATTTGTTGATGATATATATATGGAGGTTTGTGAATTATTTGGATATAGAATTCAGAACAGAGAAGTTAGAAGATTGAAGACAGAGCTTTGAGATTGAATGAAGATGTAGAACCGGCAAGATTCTGATCCAGTAGGACTGAGGCTGGAAGGTCGAGGATCAGATTAGGAGAGAACCGATAGACTGTTACCGGGGGCCAATTTGATATGAGGATGATCTGCGGATCTTGTAATTGTATTGTAAGCATTGTTTGTAGCTTGGAGTACGATCCAACATGTGGCATGTATAATTCTTTAGATTGTAATAAGATTCATTCACATTGTCTACTCATTACATCTTTTGTGTTGTTACCGACTGTTCTTTCTATTGTTTTTGGCACCTTGTTATTAGTTACCAGTATGCTTTCTATAATTTGTGTGCTTAGTTGCAAGGTTGGTTGTCCTTCATTGGATCTCCCTACCTTGACTGCGTCAAAAATAAAAGTCTAGATGGAATAAGATTTTCTTTTAAGACTAATATTTATGCATTGCATCCATGGTTTTCATTTAAAAGAAGAGTTAGTTAAAAATAATATCTCTTGGAAGAATAATGTCGAAAGTTTAACAAAATAGTAGGATAAAGGACCATGTTATAGTATACATGTTGAATGAACTAAAATTAGTGCATTGCATGTATAGTATAGGAAAATTTGGAAATTATATCATTATGTCTTTACTTGGTTTGGTAAGATAAAAGTCTTATATTTGTGAAAGAGTTGTGTGGTTTTGATGAAATGTAATGCTTGATTGAATGGATAGATTAAGGAAAGATGCTATCTCCTTACCCTGTTCGAATTTTAGGGAAGTGCTTGCTGAATGAAATCCCATAGGATGGAATGAGATCCATTTATTATGATTAATTGACTTGTGTGAATATATGATTGATTAAATTGTTTAATGACATCATGTAGACTATCATTATCATCTGTATGTTATTTATTGTGCAATAAGGAGAAATGGTGAATATTGTAGTACATCATCGAGTGATTAGTTGAGGCTTTGATATCTATTTCTATTGTAACTTTGTAAATGTGGTAATTTATTAGATAAGATATCTTGAATATTAATCATGTCATTAGTGCATTCCTTGTGTGTGTATGAAACACTTTATTTCCTCCTTGCATATGTTTCCTTTGTTGGCATTATGTTGTCATTGATGTCAACCAGTATGGAATGGTAACCGATGAGTAAGTAATGATGTCAACCGGTATGAAGGATGGAATGTGTAAGTAGAAAGAAAAGGTATGCTACTAGTACACATGAAGTGCAACATCTACCAGTAAAGTAGGACCACCAGTGAGCAAGCAAAGAAGCAAAGAAGAACAGAGGGATGTGATCACTGGTATATAGAGAGAAGTATAATGCAATCGGTAAATGGATTCAGTGGATGGACCAGCATGTTTGATGGAATTCCAAGTTGATCCACCAACAGAGAAGAGGTCAACAGGTATGAAGGTCCACTAGTGAAGTTAGGTTATACCAGTAAGGTGAGTTGAATCGATAGTATGTCTTGGTTAGTGAAGGATGTCAAACCGAATTTGCAGTCTGAGCATAAGTGGATGTCAACAAGGATGAAAGGTGGACACCAGGTGGTGAGCATGTAGAGATCGGTGAATTATTCATCAATGTGGTAGTTTGACAATCAGGTCAGCATTAATGAAGAACCCGCAAATCATGGAATGATGGCAGGATGTTGCATCTCAAGGAAGACAGAGATGAAAGATGATTGATTTGATTCTGCAGGACAATTTGATCCTTGTGGTTGCTGGTTGAGGGAAACAACTAAGCATTAATGGTGATGTATAGAGAAAGGTCGAAAAGCATGTTGCAAATGTCTAAAAATAGAAAATGTGCATTGGAAGAAAAGGATATGGAGGTATTGATTGATATTGTGTAGATCATCATTTCAGAAAAGTAGATCCGATCTGATTTGATATGGATTGAGTTAGTAGAGGAAAACCCTAGCACACCACCATTTGAATGTTGCTTTTGGTGGGAACCCTCACATATAAATATGTGAAATCGAGATTGAAGATGTTGATTTTGGATGTGAGTTGATAGTAAGAAGAGAGACTATCTTCCTGAGAGTTCTTTCATAGAGAGTTAGAGTGTGGAGTTAGCAGGCTAAACTGGTGAGAGGTTCTAACCAGCAGAGAGAGAGTAATCGGTAAACTATTATAATCTTAATAGTCAAGCATATCGATAGAGATTGAATGGTTAGGAAGGCATCCAAGTGTGATAATGTGTAGGGTGAGGCTCTGAGAAAGAGAATAGAGGTAGAGAGTAACCGGTAAGAGATCAAAGAGAGAAATATGATAAACGACAATAGAAGGACTGGTGAAATAGAGGAAGGTGATAATCAGAAGACGTCAGTTGATCAGGTGTTGTAGAAATCATTTGCAACTAGGTGTTATCATTGCATTAAAATTATATTTCATTATATTACACTAAGTTGGTGCTTGGTGCATGGGTTGGTGCCCTAAATCATTTGTAACCTATTGTTTCATTGTGACGCTAGATTGGAGCAGTGGACTCGAGCAACATTTCTCACCGAGGTTTTTCCCATATAGGGTTTTCCTTGTACATTTGGTGTTGTGGGTTATGCATTTTTGTGTTTTCCTCTTTTGATATCATGTCATATCTTACTAGTTTGATTGCTTAGTGTTTAGGTTGTTAACTGGTACTCAAAGCTTGGTTTAAAGAGAAATGTTTTTTAGGAACTCCTAATTCACCCCCTCTCAATGGTACATTGTGTTCAACAATTGGTATCAGAGCCTAGGTTCCTGGTTGATCAATGATTTCTCTAGACTGGGTAGATTTTGGTCAAAGAACACAATGGAAAGAAATGAGTCTACCTCCTCAAAAGCTCCCATGTTTGATGTATCTAATTATGCCTTCTAGAGAAGAATAATGGAGACCTATCTTTCCTCTCTTGGTTTTGGTGTGTGGATGTCTATCAAGAATGGGTATATTGTTTGTAGTTTTCCTCCCACTGATCTGGATGCTAAGAAGGAGTATGAGAACAATGCAAAGGCTAAACATGCTATTCTAAGTGGGCTATCAGATAATGAGTGTGCCACGGACATGCACTCTGCATCTACCAAGGAGACTTGGGATAAATTGCAGAGATTATTTGAGGGAGGTGTTGAAGTCAAAGAGGCCAAGCTCCAATCACTAAGAGGTGAGCTTGAAGGCTTGAAGATGAAAGATGAAGAAAAGTTTGCAGATTACCTTCACAAAGTAGATGAAATTGTGAACACCATCAGAGGACTTAGAGAGGAAATTTATAATAAAATTATTGCCAAAAAGGTACTTAGATCTCTCACATCTAAGTATGATACTAAGGTTTTTGCCATAAGGAAGCCAAGGATCTGAAAACCTTCACAATGGATGAGTTCTTTGGCTCCTTAATTGCCTATGAAATGAGGAGAATTGGTGAAGAATCTTGAAGGAAAGAGGCAACTTTCAACTCCATCAAAAAGGGCAAGGAAGAGGTTTCTCATAAAGGATCCAGTGAAGACTCAGATGAAGAGGTAGAAAACCTTGTTAGAAAGCTCAAGAGAGGATCCGATAAGTATAAAGGAAATTTACCACTCAAATGCTTCAACTGTGGTAAATTTGGACACTTTGCTGCAAAATGTCCCTATAATGAAACTGATGGAGATTAACAAGGAAGTTTTGGTAGATCTTTTGGTAAAAATAAAGAAAAGAGAGTTTACCAGCAAGAAAGAAGAAGCTACTAGAAGCAAAATAGCCTATATACCATTGAGGATGATGCCATAGTAGAAGAGAGTGCATCAAAAGATGACTGCCATGAAGATGAAAGAGAATTTAATCTCTTTATGGCACTAGATGAATCGGTTGTGGAAGATGAGGGAGATGAAGACATTGAAGATGAAGTGGAACTAGAAGGTGAGCTCATAAGTTCTCTTGAGGAGTTAAGTAAGAAAAGAAGATAACTCAAGAAAGTCAATCTTGATGTAGCAGAAGAACAAGATCACTTGAAGAAATCTTTGAATGAGTCCAATCAAGTGATTTCTGACTTGAAACTCTAGTTGGAAGAAGCCAAGAGAATATGTGAAGTTACATCCTCTGATCTGATGAAAAAGGAAAAGGAGCATCAAGAACTAGAAGAGGAAATAGTGAAGCTCAAAAAGGAGCTTGAAAACAGTAAGGATGAACTAAAAATGAGGAGCAAATATGAGGGTAGCATAGAAGCCTTGGACAAGATGTTGAGCAAACATAAGGAATCTAAATATACTGGTGGCTTAGGATTTGAAGAAGGAAAAAGTTCAAACATCAAAGATACATCCGGTAAGGAGATACAGTTCACTTCTTCAAGTGAAGGTGAAGAGAAGAAAACATTCACAGTAAGCAAGGATACCAGTAAGAAGACTTATGCAGAAGTGATTAGAAACCGCCACACAAACCGATATACACAATCAATGAATTGGAGGCCACACTCAATGTACCAAAATGAAGATATTAGGAGAAATGAAAAGGTTGATCATGAAGGGTTCACTAGAGTTAGCAGCATGAAATGAAGACCCTCGATGAGACAAACATTTGCAGGACCAAGGCAACCAAACCAGTATGTTCCAAACTTTTGTGGTTATTATTACCTGTGTAACAAATTTGGAAATAGATTAGCTAATTGTAGATTAATGAATAAGCCCACTATGAGTTATGAAAATAGAAACTCTTTTTCTACACTCCAGGAGATGAATTTCATCTACTATCAATGTAATGGATTGGGTCATAGAAGTTATAAGTGTAGGAGAAGTCAACCGGTTTCCTACAATAATTTTTCAAACTCATCATTTAATATGAATATAAAGTGTTATAGTTGTCATGAGTTTGGACATATTGCAAAGCATTATAAAAATAGGAAAATCAAGTAGGAGAGGACAACACCTGAACAAGAACTGATAGTCAAACTGGAGCATAAAATTGTAGTTAACAAGAAGAAGGAAACTCAATCGGTTTGGGTTGAGAAAGAAAAGGACAAAGTAGAATCAAGTTTGATAGTGCAGAATACCCTACATGCAGAAAGAAGAAACTTGTGGGTTGTAGACAGTGGTTGTTCCAACCACATAACCAGTGATAAATCTTTTTTTAATCAAGCTTAAAGATTGAAATGGTGGCTCAGTGAGGTTTGGAGACAAGTCATCTATCAAGATAAAGGGAAAAGTTACTCTAAATATTGATGGAAAACTGAAAGCATGTGATGTATATTATATGGAAGGCCTAAAGCACAATTTTTTGAGTGTGAGTTAGATGTGTGACAAAGGTTATAAATTCACCTTTGATTCTACTGGTTTCCAGATAAAGAAGGAGACTACCGGTCAAGTTATAGCAGAAGGCACGAGGAAAAATGGAAATGCATACAATTTGAAAGAATGTTTTGAATCCCAATGCATGTTGGGACAAGTGGATCAAAGCTAGTTGTGGCATAGAAGATTAGGCCACATAAATTTTTATAATCTAGTTACAGTAAGCAAAAAGGGTTGTGTGAGAAATATACCACACATCATCATACCGGTAAGCATATTTTGTGATGAACGTGTGAAAGGAAAGCTGACTAAAGTGAGCTTCAAGACAAAAGAACACAACACCTCAAGACCACTTGAACTTGTACATACAAATCTATGTGGTTTGACTAGGACAAGATCTCTTGCTAGTGAGAGATACTTTATGCTCTTCATTGATGACTATTCAAGAATGACATGGGTCACTTTCCTACAAGATAAATCACAAGCGTTTGATAGATTCAAGATCTTTCAAAAAATGGTAGAAAAGGAAAGAGGATGCAAGATTAAATGTATAATATCTAACCAAGGTGGAGAGTTCACATCAAATGAGTTTAAAGATTACTGTGAGAGACATGGAATCAAAAGACAATACTCAGCCCCAAGGACACCACAACAAAATGGTGTGGTATGTGAGGCCTCACCTCGACTCAGTCTTACATTCAATGGATTTTATATTTAGACTATTATGGATACTTTATTT
The DNA here is from genome assembly GCF_030272615.1 of Cryptomeria japonica. NCBI lineage: Eukaryota > Viridiplantae > Streptophyta > Pinopsida > Cupressales > Cupressaceae > Cryptomeria > Cryptomeria japonica. Next base: position 517,110,998 of record NC_081414.1, on the reverse strand, counting down.
TGATGCATTTTGAGACTTAGAACTTATATGATTTCAGGATTTGGATAACATTGCTATGATTTGATGATTTACTTACATGCTTTAGGAGATAGAACACTACATGATTGTTAGATAGGATGATATTGCAATAATAGATGTCGTTATTGAATTTGCAGGACTTTACTCTGAATATAGAACTATGATGTATGTTTAGTTTATGTGAATTGGGATGAAATTGCTTATGTGAAATTGCTTGATAAAAGATGTATTCAATCTGTGCAGATGAAAATTGTATGCAAGTAATGATGTGTTTTGTTATATTATTGAATTATATTATATATGGATATTTGGAAGTACTAATGTGTAAATTGAGATGCGCAGGAAATTTACCATGTGACCATGGAAAATTACGGAGAATCAAACCTAGACTTATGTATGTTCGTAAGGCAGGGTTTGTCTATTTGGAGAGACAACACCCCGTTTGTGTTGTATTTTATTGGTAACAGTATATGCTGCATGAGTGTTAAGTGTTATTTAAATTTATTGTGTAAAAACCACAAGAGACAATTTCATGTTTTATTTTTGTAAAAGTGTTTTATTTGTGTCACTTGACACATGTGTGGATTTAAATTTAAATGTTTTATTTTGTCTCTTGGTGGGGAAGTGTTTAATTATAGTTCTTCTTAAATAAAATAATGTGTTGTCATAAATACTTTGGGAATATAATATTTGGGGTGGTCAACTTATGTTTGACCCGAAAATAAACTTCAGAGGGGTTTAAAATGGGTTAAATGAACACCTAGGGGTAGTTTAATAGGGTTTCCTAAAGCCCATAAGGTATACCTAGGGGTTAGGGGTAATTTTAGGCAAGTTTCTACTTTATAATGATCTTTTTAACGCTTAAAAAATTGGCTTTTTTGAGTTGAGCGAAAATTGAAAATTAGAAGTTAAATCTAATCAAGATTTTTCCTTTTGGAATGAGAGTCTTTTTGCATTTTTGCTTTCTTTCCTTTTTGGTTTTTAGAAACTTGTGAGAACTCAGAGAGTGAGCTTCTTAAGGAAGATTTTTGAGAATTGGAGGGTAATCACCCACTCTCCATTTTTGGAGACAAGAGAAAATTTGAAAAGAAAATAATGTTATGGAATAGAAAAATTGATTAAGGGTAGAAGGAAAAAGATTCGTGGATTGGGCAGCTCTTCATCAAATATCATAATACCTTTGGGCAGATTAAGGTTGGTTTCAGTTATTCATTATAATCTCTTCTCCTTGTTTATGTCTGGAAGTTTGTTGGTGTAAGAAATCTGTGTTCTTGAAAGTTTTTGTTAGAAAATCTTTTGGTATTTTTGCATTATGATTTGTTTGTGTTTTGGGAGTTTTCTCAAGACCTCTTACTCTTGGGAGAGAAGAGGATCTTGTGGGTGGTAGCAGTGACAACCCTCGAGTGAGAGACTCTCTTTGAGAGAGACCACAAGGGATCTTTGTTGTGACCCTTGCTGCATGGCCTGTTTGTGCAATGGGGGTCATAAGGAGGGATATAAGGCTAGAATGCCTTTGGGGGGCATAAGGAATAAGGGGTTGAGGTTCTTGATATTATTATTGTGCCATGAGGTGGCTTCTTGTTTATTTCATACTTGCAGTTCTCCTCAGGGTATTGGTCCACTACCACCCTTTGAAAATGTTCATCACCAAAGTGTGGTGCTGTGAAAGCCAAGTTGGGAATGTGTCTGGAAAATCTGTATGCATTTGCTTTCTATGTGTTTGCCTGTTTGTTACCCGTCTAGGAATTGGTTCTCCGAGCTCGGGGGTGGCTACCAGTTAGCCTAGGCTGGGAGGTAAGCACTCCGTGGTCATATTTGTGTTTCTATTATGCAGGAAAGTCAGGAGAAGAGGATAGGTGCCATGAAAAGATACAGAAGATTATTGTTGAAGATACTTTATTTCATTTGCAAATATTTGTTTAAAGTTGTTACAGAAGTGAGCCCTCATTCTTAGAAATGAGAGGCAAGTTGTAATTCTTGAAATTAGACTTGGGGTTATTGTTGTAGCTAAACAAAGAAACATCCTGTAAAATTTGCAGAATATCTTAGAGTTGTAAAAAGAAAAGCTTTTTTTATTTCTACTCCTGATTTTTAGAAAAAGAAAAGTCATTTTGAGTTGCATGCAAAAGCTTCTTTGTATTATGAAAAAAAAAAATAGTTTACAAATAAATTTTATCTATATTCTACTTGCTGAAAATATGAATTTATTTTTACAGAAAGATCTTACGTATTTAAAAAAAAAAAAAGTTTTAAGTTATTGCTAAATTAGTTGAAAAATCAATGAATCTATTTATTATAGAGAAGTATATTGTATTTCCTAAAATGTATTTTAAAATTGTTTTTCTAATTAGAGATGATTAAAAAGCTTATCAATAGATTTAGCTTCACTCTTTTATCAGCAATTAAAAAAAACAAAAAAAAAAAAAAGGGCCTAATTCTATACATATATATATATATATAAATATAAATATATATATATATAAATTCTCGAATTTACATAATGCTTTTCTTTTATTAGTTTTGTTTAAAATTTTTGCATGTAAATCTTGAATATATATTTATATATATATATATATATAAATATATATATATATATATAAATATATATATATATAAATATATATATATTTATATATAAATATATATATTTATATAAAATATTATTTTTTTTTAAAAATAAATTTAAAAAAAAAAAAAGAGAAGTTTTGGGTCCACGCGGACACCACTGTGTGTACGCACAGTGAGGGCCGCACGGCGCCCACTGTGTGCACACACAGTGCGGCTGCTTCGGCTCCCACTGTGTGGACACATAGTGGACGGCCGCGGCTGCCACTGTGTGGCCACACAGCGGGGGAGCCGCTAGCGGCGCCCACTGTGTGGACACACAATGGTGCCGCGGCGCCCACTGTGCGCCCATACAGTGGTGCCTCGGCCTTTCCCAGTCGCCCTCCTTCGAACCTGCAGTAAAATCATGGCCGCCGCCTTAGGGGTTTTCGGCCCTGCTAAAAAGAATACTCAGTGTTTTAAAAAAAAAAGGATTAAACCCTAGCCCGGGTAGGGCTAGGGTAAAAGAATTAAAATTATATTAGTTTCATAGTTATTAACATATTTATGTAAAACAAATCATATGAATCCTTAATTAGGGTTGGAGAGAAAATTAACTATTATTTTGGGGAGATAATTTTGAAAGGATTAAAATCTAATATATATATATATATTATATATTTAAATATATATATATATATATAAACATATATTCTGGTTATAAAATTGGAGTAAGTATATAATAAAGTTTAAAATATTAAAAAGTATTTAATGGAGTTTTTAAATAGTTAAATACCTCCGTATGATTACTCATAAGAAGTAAAAAGAAAAGTGAAATAAATAAATTATCAGAAGAAAGCCTAGCTTTTATAATTTTAAAAGTATTTAAGGTAATAAATACTTATTTTTGTCCCGGTTAATTTAATTAGGGTATTTAGATTTTAAATTGGATGTTTAGACTATATGTCTTAATGGGATTTGAAATAAATTTCCTCTCCTATTTTCCTTAACGTGATTAATTTAATAAATCTAAAGACTAGGTATCTCGTGGAGATAAAATTAAACCAGTTAGTTTTTCACAAATAATATTTAACAAACTATCGATGCTTGGTTCATCTCAGAACTAGTTCGAATATAATTATGGAAATTTCTATAACGCTTGTCGTGTGAGTGAACTTGTTAATTAATTAGTATGTGTTTTAAAAAAAAATTGTTCCGTTTTTGCCCTAAATTTTGGGCATGACATTTTAGTATCAGAGCAAGGTTTCCACATTAGGAACCTTACTCACTTACGTTTCACCTTAGAATATTTAAAATTATTTTGTTAAATTGATTTTTGAATTTAATTGAATTTAATTCTAAAAGAAATAAATTAATTGTTTTGCCTTATTTTCCTCATAGGATGCCTCTGACAACGCGACAAGCTCGCAAGCGCGGACAGGGTCCTAGATGTGTGTGCATAGCACGCGAGGAGGTAGAAAGGGAGGCATCAGTTCCAGAGGAGAACCCAGAAGCACCTCCCGAATAGCCAAATGAACCTAACCGAGACCTCTTAGCAGCCATTCAGAATCTTATTGGCATAGTTCAGGAAAGGATCCCAGCAGAGAACCCTCAGGTTAGAGTCATGACTCTGGGAGTCATAGATCTGTTGATAGAAAGAGAAGCAGGAGCCCAGCTTCGATTCCTATAGAGAGTCAGGGTGGTAATGAGCCAGAGTCAGTGCATATGCCAGGACCACCTCCAGCGGTGGAACCAGTTTATTTTGAGAGAGGTCATCGAGATCCAGGGGATCTCATTAGGGAGGTCATGCGCCTCCAACCACCATCCTTCGGAGGTTCTATAGATGGAGTAGAGGCCGAGGCATGGCTTCTGTGTCTTGAGAAGCACTGAGAGCAACTTGAAAGCACGTGTTGCAGTTCATCTCCTGAGAGGGACAACCTCCACTTGGTGGAGATAGGAAGAGTACAAATGCGGATTGGTTCCTGATACACTCACTTGCGAGATATTCACAGAGAGGTTCCATGAGAGGTACCTATTAGAACACTTCAGGCAACGTCATTTAGATGAATTTCATGATCTCCAATAAAAAGGCTTGTCAGTAACCCAGTATGAGAGTAAATTCTTTGAGTTGTTGCCATATGTAGATTATCTAAAGGATGAGAAACTTCTTGTAAACCGCTTCATCAGGGGATTAAATGTCAGTATAGCCGGGCCTGTTAGGATGTCTGCTCCAGAGAGCCTTCGGGTTGCTGTGGAGAAGGCACTGATTGCCGAGAAAATTTAGGTTAGGCCACAGGACAATAGGGATCGGTTTCAGAACCAAAATCCCGCACCTCAGACTTATGGATTCCAGAAACCACATTGGAAAGGGAACAACCAAAATTCTCAAGGGTTCTCCAAACCCCCTCCTCCATAATAGACACCTCAGAACCAGAGGCAGAAGCCTCCACAGTATCAACAGGGCTCCAAGCCCAAGTAGTGGTAGACTCAGGGACAGAAATGTGATCAGAGAGCACAAGGGCAGTACACATAGCCGGCGGGGACTTAGCAGTCCTCCAGGGGTGGGTACAACAGATCCAGTAGGACAGGAGGTCAGGCATTTTCTAGGCCTTAGGGTGCCCAGTTCCAGGCACGGGGTGCTTTCTTTACATGTGGAGCCATGGGGCATATGGCGAGGGATTACCCTCAGGGAGAGGTAGCAGGGAGTCAGCGGATGGCCGCTTCAGAGCCGACAGTTGGTGATATGGGCAGGTCCCATAGAGTTTTCGCAGCGGTTGACAACCGCCAGGCTGAGCATCAAGCCACGGTTATCGAATCTTCAGGTATAATCAAAGGTAACAATGTATCTATTTTGTTTGATTCGGGAGCTACTGACTCCTTTATATCTCCATTGGTTGTGGAGCGTTGCGGGCTAGTGGCAACTAGATAGGGTGTCAGTTGGGAAGTGGAATTAGCTTCAGGTGCTAGAGTGTCAGTGGAATCAGAGGTTAGAGCTTGTCAGCTGCAGATTGGCAAGACCACCACTTTAGTAGACCTTAGAGTGACTCCACTTGGATCTTACAGAATCATACTTGGCATGGATTGGCTTTATGCCCACAGAGCTAAGATGGATTGCCACCTGAAAAAGATCGAGTGTGAGGATGATCATGGTTCACCCATAGTTATCACCGGGATTCAGAGGCCCGTGTCTCTTCGTATGATCTCTGGAATGCAGCTTAAGTGGAGCATGCGGAAGGGATGTCAGCTTTTTGCTATCACTATCAGTGACAGAGGAGAAGAGGAAGAAAAAGAAACATCGCTCGATGACCATCCTATCCTTCAAGGATATTCAGATGTTTTTCCTTCAGAGTTACCGGGAATGCCTCCCCGTCGAGAGATTGATTTTCATATAGACCTAGTACCAGGAGCCGAGCCAATTTCCAGAGCACCTTATAGGATGACCACAAATGAGTTAAATGAACTTAAAATTCAGCTTGAGGAACTCCTTGAAAAAGGCCATATTCGACCTAGTGTATGCCCTTGGGGTGCACCAGTCATCTTCGTTAAGAAGAAGGATGGATCTCTCCGATTGTGTATGGATTATCGACAGCTAAATAAAGTAACCATCAAGAACCAATATCCTTTGCCCAGAATTGATGATTTATTTGACCAGCTTCAGGGTGCCAAAGTCTTTTCCAAAATAGATCTGAAGTCAGGATACCATCAGTTGAGAATAGTGGAAAGTGATATCCACAAGACCGCATTTTGCACTAGATATGGTCACTATGAGTTTACCGTAGTTCCATTCGGGCTTACGAATGCCCCAGCAGTTTTTATGAGCCTCATGAATGGGGTGTTTCATACCTTTCTGGACCATTTTTTTATTGTGTTCCTTGATGATATACTGATATATTCTTAGAATGAGAAGGAGCATGAGGAGCACCTGAAACAGGTATTACAATGTTTGCAGGATAATCAGTTGTTTGGCAGCTTATCGAAGTGTGCTTTCTTTCGGTCTGAGGTTAAGTACCTTGGGCATGTTATTTCTGGTGATGGGATCTTAGTTGACCCATCAAAGATTAGGGCTATTATGGATTGGCCAGCGCCTACCAGTGTGATAGAGGTCAGGAGTTTCATGGGTTTAGTAGGGTATTACCAACATTTTGTTGAGGGATTCTCCAGAGTCGCACACCCTATTACTTCTCTTCAGCGTAAAGGGAAGAAATTTGAGTGGATAGAGAAGTGCGAGAAGGCCTTTCAGGAACTCAAGAAGGCACTTACTAGCACTCCTATCCTTGTTGTACCAGATCCTTCAGCTGACTTCATGGTTTGTACAGATGCTTCCCTAGAGGGTTTCGGGGCAATTCTTATGCAGGATGGTAGGGCCATAGCTTTCAAGTCTAGGAAACTTAAGACTCATGAACTTAATTATCCCACTCACGACCTTGAGCTCGCAGAAGTAGTGCATGCACTTGTGAGGTGGAGACACTTCCTTTTAGGTCATCACTTTGAGTTGCATTCAGACCATCAGAGTCTTCAGTACATCTTCACTCAGCCGAACCTTAATGCACGTCAGAGGAGATGGATGGAGTTCTTGTGCAAATATGATTTTGACGTTCACTACATCAAAGGAAAGGAAAATGTAGTTGCAAATGCCTTGAGTAGGAGACGTCATGAGGTTTACACCATATCCATGGGCACAGACTTGAGAGACCGTATACTTCAGCACTTGTCAGAGGATGGATGGTATGCAGAGGTTTGTCAGGTATTACGTTCTCAGGTTACTCTAGAAGGGAAATATGTGGATTATTCTTTGGAGTCCGATGGACTATTACGCCACAGAAGGTGCATTTATGTACCTTCCTCCGGAGGGTTGCGAGAGTTCATTGTCACGAAAGCTCATAGAGCTCCTTATGTAGCGCATCCCGGGGTTAAGAAGTTGCATGCTGACTTGAGGTAGTTGTATCATTGGCCGGGAATGTGGCAACTCATTGCTGAGATAATAGCTCAATGCCTCAAGTGCCAGAGGGTAAAGGTGGAGCACCGCCATCTAGGTGGGTTGCTTCAGTCTCATGCTATACCAGAGTGGAAGTGGGATACTATATCCATGGATTTCATCATTGGTCTCCCTATGTCTTCTCGTCGCCATGATGCTATCTTGGTGACAATTGAAAAGTTGACCAAAGTAGCTCACTTTTCACCAGTTCGTACTACATTCACAGCTCCAGCAGTAGCACAGGTGTTCTTGCGAGACATTGTTAGACTACATGGTGTACCCCGCAAGATTATTTCTGACAGGGATTCTCTTTTCACTTCTTCCTTTTGGAAGTCATTACAGGCAGCTATGGGCACTAAGCTCAATTTCAGTACAGCCTATCACCCGGAGACAGATGGTCAGACAGAGAGGGTCAATCAGGTGTTAGAGGATATGCTTCGTATGTACGTCATGGATCATCAAACCTAGTGGGAGGAGTATCTTCCCTTAGTGGAGTTTGCCTATAACAATGGGCATCACACTTCTTTGGGGATGCCACCCTACCAGGCATTACACGGCAGGCCTTGCAAGACGCCCTTGAGTTGGGATCGCATAGAGGATAGAGTTGCTATTGGTCCTAACTTAGTTCGAGATATGGAACAACAGGTGGATTTGATTAGGCAGCGTCTCAAAGAGGCTCAGGATAGGCAGAAGAAATATGCCGATGCAAAGAGGATAGATCATAGCTACTTGGTTGGAGACAGAGTTTTCTTGAGAGTGCGACCACATCAGAGTCCAATCCGTTACGGAAAGGGTTCTAAGCTCGCACCTCGCTTTGTAGGACCTTTTGAGATTCTGGAGAGGATAGGCCCAGTTGCCTACTGTTTAGCTTTGCCACCTAGCCTATCACGCATCCACGATGTGTTTCATGTTTCAGTTTTGAGAAAGTATATCTATGATGAGTCTCACCTTCTAGATTGGGATGCCTTGCAGGTGGAGTCGGACGGGCAGCTAACTTTGGAGCCCATTCGCATTTTGGCACGCCGGACATTGGCCCTTCGAGGTTGAGAGCTGGACCAGGTTAGGGTCCAGTGGGATTGTTATGATGAGGTTACGGCTTCATGGGAGGACGCAACACGTATGAGATCAGAGTACCCTCACCTCTTTGATGAACTCCAGGAGGAAGTTCATGCCTAGAGGGGGAGGATGTGAGGCCTCACCTCGACTCAGTCTGACATTCAGTGAATTTTATATTTAGACTATTATGGATACTTTATTTTGATGCATTTTGAGACTTAGAACTTATATGATTTCAAGATTTGGATAACATTGCTATGATTTGATGATTTACTTACATGCTTTAGGAGATAAAACACTACATGATTGTTAGATAGGATGATATTGCAATGATAGATGTCATTATTGAATTTGCAGGACTTTACTCTGAATATAGAACTATGATGTATGTTTAGTTTATGTGAATTGGGATGAAATTGCTTATGTGAAATTGCTTGATAAAAGATGTATTCAATCTGTGCAGATGAAAATTGTATGCAAGTAATTATGTGTTTTGTTATATTATTGAATTATATTATATATGGATATTTGGAAGTACTAATGTGTAAATTGAGATGCGCAGGAAATTTACCATGTGACCATGGAAAATTACGGAGAATCAAACCTAGACTTATGTATGTTCGTAAGGCAGGGTTTGTCTATTTGGAGAGACAACACCCCGTTTGTGTTGTATTTTATTGGTAACAGTATATGCTGCATGAGTGTTAAGTGTTATTTAAATTTATTGTGTAAAAACCACAAGAGACAATTTCATGTTTTATTTTTGTAAAAGTGTTTTATTTGTGTCACTTGACACATGTGTGGATTTAAATTTAAATGTTTTATTTTGTCTCTTGGTGGGGAAGTGTTTAATTATAGTTCTTAAATAAAATAATGTGTTGTCATAAATACTTTGGGAATATAATATTTGGGGTGGTCAACTTATGTTTGACCCGAAAATAAACTTCAGAGGGGTTTAAAATGGGTTAAATGAACACCTAGGGGTAGTTTAATAGGGTTTCCTAAAGCCCATAAGGTATACCTAGGGGTTAGGGGTAATTTTAGGCAAGTTTCTACTTTATAATGATCTTTTTAACGCTTTAAAAATTGGCTTTTTTGAGTTGAGCGAAAATTGAAAATTAGAAGTTAAATCTAATCAAGATTTTTCCTTTTGGAATGAGAGTCTTTTTGCATTTTTTCTTTCTTTCCTTTTTGGTTTTTAGAAACTTGTGAGAACTCAGAGAGTGAGCTTCTTAAGGAAGATTTTTGAGAATTGGAGGGTAATCACCCACTCTCCATTTTTGGAGACAAGAGAAAATTTGAAAAGAAAATAATGTTATGGAATAGAAAAATTGATTAAGGGTAGAAGGAAAAAGATTCGTGGATTGGGCAGCTCTTCATCAAATATCATAATACCTTTGGGCAGATTAAGGTTGGTTTCAGTTATTCATTATAATCTCTTCTCCTTGTTTATGTCTGGAAGTTTGTTGGTGTAAGAAATCTGTGTTCTTGAAAGTTTTTGTTAGAAAATCTTTTGGTATTTTTGCATTATGATTTGTTTGTGTTTTGGGAGTTTTCTCAAGACCTCTTACTCTTGGGAGAGAAGAGGATCTTGTGGGTGGTAGCAGTGACAACCCTCGAGTGAGAGACTCTCTTTGAGAGAGACCACAAGGGATCTTTGTTGTGACCCTTGCTGCATGGCCTGTTTGTGCAATGGGGGTCATAAGGAGGGATATAAGGCTAGAATGCCTTTGGGGGGCATAAGGAATAAGGCATTGAGGTTCTTGATATTATTATTGTGCCATTTGGTGGCTTCTTGTTTATTTCATACTTGCAGTTCTCCTCAGGGTATTGGTCCACTACCACCCTTTGAAAATGTTCATCACCAAAGTGTGGTGCTGTGAAAGCCAAGTTGGGAATGTGTCTGGAAAATCTGTATGCATTTGCTTTCTATGTGTTTGCCTGTTTGTTACCCGTCTAGGAATTGGTTCTCCGAGCTCGGGGGTGGCTACCAGTTAGCCTAGGCTGGGAGGTGAGCACTCCGTGGTCATATTTGTGTTTCTATTATGCAGGAAAGTCAGGAGAAGAGGATAGGTGCCATGAAAAGATACAGAAGATTATTGTTGAAGATACTTTATTTCATTTGCAAATATTTGTTTAAAGTTGTTACAGAAGTGAGCCCTCATTCTTAGAAATGAGAGGCAAGTTGTAATTCTTGAAATTAGACTTGGGGTTATTGTTGTAGCTAAACAAAGAAACATCCTGTAAAATTTGCAGAATATCTTAGAGTTGTAAAAAGAAAAGCTTGTTTTATTTCTACTCCTGATTTTTAGAAAAAGAAAAGTCATTTTGAGTTGCATGCAAAAGCTTCTTTGTATTATGAAAAAAAAAAATAGTTTACAAATAAATTTTATCTATATTCTACTTGCTGAAAATATGAATTTATTTTTATAGAAAGATCTTACGTATTTAAAAAAAAAAAAATGTTTTAAGTTATTGCTAAATTAGTTGAAAAATCAATGAATCTATTTATTATAGAGAAGTATATTGTATTTCCTAGAATGTATTTTAAAATTGTTTTTCTAATTAGAGATGATTAAAAAGCTTATCCATAGATTTAGCTTCACTCTTTTATCAGCAATTAAAAAAAACAAATAAACAAAAAAAAAGGGCCTAATTCTATACATATATATATATATATATATAAATTCTCGAATTTACATAATGCTTTTCTTTTATTAGTTTTGTTTAAAATTTTTGCATGTAAATCTTATTACAAAAAAATATATTTATTGATATATTTTTTTCACCCTCATAACTATATGAATATATATTTATATATATATATATATATATAAATATATATATATATATATTTATATATATATATATATATTTATATATATATATATATATTTATATATATATATATATATATATTTATATAAAATATATTTAAAAATAAATAAATAAATTTTTTTTTAAAAAAGAGAAGTTTTGGGTCCACGCGGACCCCACTGTGTGTACGCACAGTGAGGGTTGCGCAGCGCCCACTGTGTGCACACACAGTGCGGCCGCTTTGGCTCCCACTGTGTGGACACACAGTGGACGGCCACGGCCGCCACTATGTGGCCACACAGTGGCGGAGCCGCTAGCGGCGCCCACTGTGTGGACACACAGTGGTGCCGCGGCGTCCACTGTGCGCCCATACAGTGGTGCCTCGGCCTTTCCCAGTCGCCCTCCTTCGAACCTGCAGTAAAATCATGGCCGCCGCCTTAGGGGTTTTCGACCCTGCTAAAAAGAATACTCAGTGTTTTAAAAAAAATAGGATTAAACCCTAGCCCAGGTAGGGCTAGGGTAAAAGAATTAAAATTATATTAGTTTCATAGTTATTAACATATTTATGTAAAACAAATCAAATAGTTCCTTTATTAGGGTTGGAGAGAAAATTAACTATTATTTTGGGGAGATAATTTTGAAAGGATTAAAATCTAATATATATATATATATATATATATCTAAATATCTATATATATATAAACATATATTCTGGTTATAAAATTGGAGTAAGTATATAATAAAGTTTAAAATATTAAAAAGTATTTAATGGAGTTTTTAAATAGTTAAATACCTCTGTATGATTACTCATAAGAAGTAAAAAGAAAAATGAAATAAATAAATTATCAGAAGAAAGCCTAGCTTTTATAATTTTAAAAGTATTTAAGGTAATAAATACTTATTTTTGTCCCGGTTAATTTAATTAGAGCATTTAGATTTTAAATTGGATGTTTAGACTATATGTCTTAATGGGATTTGAAATAAATTTCCTCTCCTATTTTCCTTAACGTGATTAATTTAATAAACCTAAAGACTAGGTATCTCGTGGAGATAAAATTAAACCAGTTAGTTTTCTGCAAATAATATTTAACAAACTATCGATGCTTGGTTCGTCTCAGAACTAGTTCGAATATAATTATGGAAATTTCTATAATGCTTGTCATGTGAGTGAACTTGTTAATTAATTAGTATGTGTTTTAAAAAAAAATTGTTCTATTTTTGCCCTAAATTTTGGGCATGACATGGTAGAAAGGAAGAACAGGACAGTCAAGGAGATGGCCAGAACCATGTTGAATGAGGAAAGTTTGTAGGATATGTATTGGAAGGAAGCAGTTCATATTGTAGCATATACTTTGAACCGGGTTCAATTGAGAACAAACAACAATATGACACCTTATGAACTATGGTATGATCAGAAACCATCAGTCAAATACTTCAAATTATTTGAAAGTAAATGTTTTATCATGGGAGACATGGATGGTTTAGGTATTTTTGATTCTAGGAGTGATGAAGGGATCTTCCTTGGTTACTCAACTCATAGTAGAGCCTACAAATGCTACAATGAAATACTAAGAAGAGTCATTGAGAGTGTGCATGTAAGAGTTGATGAGGATATGCATAAAGAAAGACAAGCACAAGTGAACAAGTATGATGATTCTGGTGATGAAGGTGAAGAAGTTCAGTTAGACAATGAACTGGAAGAAGCATCCAATAAGGTCCCTAACTGGTATGTGCAGAAAAACCACCCGGTTGAGAAGATTTTAAATAATAAGAGTGATGGTGTGAAGACTAGAAGAAGACTTCCCCAGAATGATGAACAAGTCAATTTATGCCTCATGACTGAGATGGAACCTAAGACATTCAATGAGGCTAGCAAAAGTTAGAAATGGATGGATGCAATGGAAGAAGAGTTACAACAGATTGAGAAAAACAAGACTTGGGAATTAGTCCCTAGACCAGAAGAGAAGAACATCATTGGCACCAAATGGTTCTACGGGAACAAGATGAATGAAGAAGGTAAAATTGTTAGGCATAAACCTAGAATTATGTGCAAGGGTTACTCTCAAGTAGAGGGCATTGATTTTGAAGAAACATTTGCACCAGTAGCTAGACTAGAAGCAATTAGGATGTTTCTAACTTTTTCTGCCTACAAGGGTTATAAGGTATATCAAATGGATGTAAAATTTTCCTTGCTCAATATAAATTTGGAAGAAGAATTGTACATGGACCAATCGGAAAGGTTTGTCTTACATGATGATGAAACCTTTGTGTTGTTTGCAGAAATCCCCATATGGTTTAAAGCAGGCTCCTAGAGCATGGTATTCAAGGCTAGATAAGTACCTGAAGGAGCAAGGATTCAGAAAGGGAAGTGGTGACAACAATCTATACATCAAGGAAAATGGAAACCACATGATCATTGTGGTTGTGTATGTAGATGACTTTATTTTCTGACGCAACAAGGACACTCTTTGAAAAGATTTTGCTGATTAGATGCAATCAGAGTTTGAGATGTCAATTCTTGGAGAGTTGACATACTTTCTTGGTTTGTAGATATCTCATCTAAATAAGGGAATCTTCATCTCACAAACCAAGTATGCAAAGGACATGCTAAACAAGTTTCAAATGGAGGAATGCAAATCGATGAGTGCCCCCATGGTGACCAGAAGAAAACTCAGCAAGACTAATGAGTCACCAGTAGTGGATCAGACCTTTTATAGATCCATGATTGGAATTTTATTATTTTTAACTACCTCTAGACCAGATATAGTGCAGGCAGTATGCATCGTAGCTAGATTTCAAGTAGCACCTAAGCAATCACATATAAATGCAATTAGAAGAATATTCAGGTACCTATAGGGGACACTCAATTATGGACTATGGTACCCTAAACAAGGGGAATTTACTTTGGAAGCATACACAGATGCTATTTAGGCAGGTTGCATTGATGACCGAAAGAGCACAAGTGGTGGTGCATTATTCCTAGGTGACCTGTTGGTCTCGTGGCACAGAAAGAAGAAGAATTCAGTCTTCCTATCAACTAATGAAGTAGAATACATTGTTGCTGCCACATGCTACTCTCAAGTGCTTTTGATGAAGCAGACCCTCAAGGACATACACATGGATACCTCTAATCCTATATCCATCCGGTGTGATAACTCAAGTTCCATCAACATATCAAAGAACCCGGTGATGCATTCAAGGACAAAGCATATTGCCATCAAATATCATTTTCTCAGGGAGAAGGTGGTAGATCAGGAAGTCAAGGTAGAGTATGTGCTTACAGGTGAACAAGTGGCTGATATCTCCACCAAGCCTCTACTAGTAAAGACTTTTGAGTATCTAAGAGACAAGTTAGGAGTGGTATCACCTTCTTCATGCACTTAAATGTGTATGAAGCTCATGGTTCAAGGGGATTTCATTGTAAAATCTCTTATCTCTTGGACCATATGTTGGAGATCAAGTGATTATGCTACACTATCAACATGCTTGAGTTTTTTGGTAGTATTCATTAGTCCTCATTTGAAAGTTCATTCAATGTCTATTCAATTTTTACTTTAATAAAAATCACAATTGGACCACCGAGTGAAAGGAACACTAGACGGGTGTACTAGAAGAACAAACTGTAGAAGAAAGAGATTGTTGTAGGAACACCCAAGAGAATTTCATGATCATGGGAACCTACTTTCCCAATTGGTAGCACTCATAGTACAATCACATTTGATACTTATATGATGTTGGTTGAGCGGATAGTGGTCAAAGGGGGAGAATACACTATATAATTGGTGGAGCATGAATTAGATGGAGGGATGCCCTGACCCTTTGTCATTGTTGTCAAAGGGGGAGAATGGTCAAATGGGCTGGATGAAGGAACAAAGTGCATTGACATCAGATGAAGGAAAAGAGTGTGTTGACATCAATGCCAAAGGGGGAGATTGTTGGCATTATGTTGTCATTGATGTCAACCGGCATGGAATGGTCACTAGTGAGTAAGTAATGATGTCAACTAGTATGAAAGATGGAGTGTGTAAGTAGATAGAAAAGGTATGTTACCGGTACACATGAAGTACAACATCTATCGGTAAAGAAGGACCACTGGTGAGAAAGAAAAGTAGCAAAGAAGAACAAAGGGATATGATCACCGATATACATAGAGAAGTATAATGCAATCAGTAAATGGATTCAATGGATGGACCAACATGTTTGATGGAAGGCCAAGTTGATCCACCGGTAGAGAAGAGGTTAGCAGGTATGAAGGTCCACCAGTAAAGTTAGGTTATACTAGTAAGGTGAGTTGAATCGATAGTATGTCTTGGTTGGTGAAGGATGTCAAACCGACTTTACAATCTAAGCATAGGTGGACACCAGTTGGCCACCCGCAAATCATAGAATGATGGAAGGATGTTGTGGCTTGAGGAAGATAGAGAGGCAAGATGATTGATCTGATTTTGTAGGACAATCCAATCCTTATGGTCGTTGGTCGAAGGAAACAACTGAAGCATTAATGGTGATGTACAGATAAAGTCCAAAAAGCATGTTGCGGATGTCTAAAAATAGAAAACATGCATTGGAAGGCAAGGATATGGCAGTGTTGATTGATATGATGTAGATCATTATTTCAAAATACCAGATCTGATCAGATTTGATACGGATTGAGTTGGTAGAATAAATCCCTAGCACGCCACTATTTGAATGTTGCTTTTGGTGGGAACCCTCACATATAAATATGTGAACTCGAGACTGAAGATGTTGATGTTGGATGCGAGTTGAGAGTAAGAAGAGAGCTTGAGAAAGAAGAGAGATTATTTGCCTGAGTGTTCTTTCACAAAGAGTTAGAGTGTGGAGTTAGGAGGTTGAACCGGTGACAGGTTCTAACCGACAGAGACAGGGTATCTGGTAAACTCTTATAATCTTAACAGTCAAGCGTACCGATAGAGATTGAATGGTTAGGAAGGCATCCAAGTGTGATATTGTGTAGGGTAAGGTTATGAGAAGGAGAAGAGAGGTAGAGAGTAATCGGTAAGAGATCAGAGAGAGAAATATAATAACCCATAGTAGAAGGACTAGTGAAACAAAGGAAGGTGATAACCAATAGACATTAGTTGATCAGGTGTTGCAAAACTCATTTGCAACTAGGTGCTATCATTGCATTAAAATTATATTTCATTGTATTACACCAAGTTGGTTCTTTGTGTAGGGGTTGGGGCCCTAAAATCAGTAGGGGTTGGTGCCCTAAATCAATTGTAACCTGTTGTTTCATTGTGAGGCTGGATTGGAGCAGTAGACTCCAACAACATTTATCACCGAGGTTTTTCCCATATAGGGTTTTCCTCGTACATCTGGTGTTCTGGGTTATGCATTTGTGTGTTTGCCTCTTTTGATATCCTCTCATATCTTACTAGTTTGATTGCTTATTGTTTAGATTGTTAACCAATACTCAAAGCTTGGTTTAAAGAGAAAAGTTTTTTAAGAACCACTGATTCACCCCCCTCTCAGTGGTACATTGTGTTCAACATCCTTTCATGACCAATATTTGCTTAGACCTTCATAAAGACTGATAAAATGAGTATAGATATACCAATAAAATTATGGTTTTAAAAGTCAGGCACATACTCTCTAACACATT
This sequence comes from Cryptomeria japonica, assembly GCF_030272615.1. Classification (NCBI taxonomy): domain Eukaryota; kingdom Viridiplantae; phylum Streptophyta; class Pinopsida; order Cupressales; family Cupressaceae; genus Cryptomeria; species Cryptomeria japonica. Next base: position 517,093,965 of record NC_081414.1, on the reverse strand, counting down.
CATGGTTTTGTACCCTCGGGTGTTGTGTAGCAGTTACTCCCTTTGGTGTGACTGAAATTGGTGACCTTGTGATCTAGATTTGGATAAGTTGGCTATTTTGTCTTGTGTTAATTTGTGATTTGTTCTAGCATCGTTGAAGTTAATTTGATTTTTGGATTTTGTAATTATTCCTTCATCTATTTTTGATGTGGTGGCACTTGTCACACTTTTCTTCATTGGCAATTTTTGTGATCTAATGTTGGTTTTCATGATCCTTTCTTTTTGGACTTTCTCTGTTGTTGTTGTTGTTGTTGTTGTTGTTGTTGTTGTTGTCTTTTGTGATCATTTTGTATGTTGAGTATTGTGGGCCCTTGTTTTGTTTGAAGTATTGTATCTATCATGTTCATTTTGAACCTCTAATAGTGTGTGCAAGGGAGGACACCGCAAAGAAGTCCACTAGACTTGGAAAACAATTAGATAATGTTGATATTATTTGAGTAAATAAAACATGTGTATGTGGTAAAATGAATTGGTAACTTTTTAGACTTTATGAATAGTTAGATAGAAGTGCATTCAATTTGAGGGATTTGAAATATATGAAATAGATAAATGCAAAAGGAACTACTGATTTTATATCTTCAATGAGTTTTTATGTATATATATGATATATAAATAATAGATTAGAGTGCCTTCAATGATTTGATTGGATGAAATATGCATTTAATGTTTCTATCAAAGTAGCATAGCGGAAGTGTGATAGAAATTGAAAAGTTTGAATACTATAAATCTTGTTTTCATAGGATGTAGATTTCAAGTAATTGTGAGTGTCTTTTGATCTTATTCAGTCTTGAAGGAAGTTTATTCAAATTTCCTCATATAGGGTATGACACGTAGCTTCTTAAATAATATAAGGCTGTGAATATGTGTAAAGTATTGTGTAAAATTTATATGTGTCTTCTTAATTGCATGCAACTAGATATTAAAGGGGTGTTGCCATGCTTGAAATGGAGTGAGTTATTGTTATATAAATGCTAACTTGGTGACACGAATTACAGTTTTAGACTTGCAAAGAGTGGTTAAATAAAGTTCCCTTGAAGAAATTTTAATAATTTAGCATGCTTATTGTAACTAGTAAGAGTTTTGTGACTTGTTTTATCTCTTGTGTAACAAATTTACTGTGGATAATTGAAGCATAGAAAGGAAACTCTTGTTGTCATTATTTTACTTTGGGCTAGGAAATGTTTGAATTAAGAAGTTTTGGGTTAATGTGTGTATGCCTTCAACTTAACCCTTGTACACTTCCAGGAGTAAGTCGAGGCTAAGGGAGGGAGGATGTAGTGCCCCTCCTAGACTTGCATTTTGATTTGCAATTTGATAGACTTGTTTAGACTTATGATGGATATTTGGATGGTCAATTATGACTCTCCTTCTATCTTAGATGATATTATTGATGATAGGACTTATGTGAATTTATGATTACTTGATACGATTCATCATGTTTTGGAGATTATGTGATTGATGATGTGAGACCTATTATATGATATGTGGCATTTTGAGGATTCTTATGGATGTTGGTACATAGTATCACTTTGATGGATGGATTTATATGATTCATGGATTTATATGCGATCATTGATTATGTGGTCTATATGATGTATGATGATAATAACCCTATCCCATGTTTATGATCTACTGTCTGACTATGTTTGTGAGTAGAGATGATGCCATATCATTCATTGCGAGCAGGATATGTCATCATGATTCTCTATCACTTGTCTATTTATTATGATGTATATGTTGTGTTGGTCTTTGATGCAAGTATGCAGGTACCAGACATCGACTCCACCTGGCTTCATAGGTATGAGTGTGTCTTTATCCCAATGGCAAGTTGTCGAAAATGACATAGTTTCTCTCACACACTCTAGGTCTAAGACGTGTACCTTGTTGATTATGCCATGATGCAAGTTATGGTTAGAGTCTTGTGTTATGTTTGTCCCCTTGGCATAAAATGATTAGATTCAATGCTTATTTATTTGGGTAATATGATTACTGTCTAATAATTTGTTTAGAAATATTTGTTTGATTATTCTAGTATGATGGTTTCATTATGAGATTTTATTTGAACCAATTAGGATTAATTCAATTCGTCTATTGGTTCATTAGTTGATTTAATTATTCTATATTTTTGAATTAATTAATCACCTATTTATTTATTGATGATTTATTTATTTAAATTGATTGTTGATGAGATTTAATTATATTAATGGTTTAATCATCTATTTATTTATTGATGATTTATTTATTTATTTATATCTTAATTGTTTACTCATTTATCTATTATTTGATTTATTATTTATTTATGTTGTTTTACTGATGAATGTTTTATTTATTCTATTTATTGTTGTATTGCCTTATTTAATTTATTATTATTGTTCAATTTGATTTATTGTCTTTATTAAAATTATTTATTGTTATTTGTGATTTGATTTTATGTTTTAAATATATCGTCCTATTTTTAAGGCCTTATTTATTTAATTGATCTTATTGGGTAAAGTATTACTATTGAATGTGTTTGTATAACTTTAATATTGTTGGTAACTGTATTTATAATATATATTACCTACCCTTTTACTTGATTGGTTGGATGGAAAGGTAGGTAAATAAAATATATTTATTAAATACCTTGAATTATTCAAAGGTAGGTATAATATATAGTATAATGAAATATTTTGATTGGTCGACGTTTTGAATTGTTTTCATATTTATTTTGTTTTCTGGAATGGTTGTCGGTTTGTTCATCCAACAGATTTTGGATTTGATATGGAATTCAATTGAATATTTGGCTTGAGGATTTGGGATTTCTTGTAGATTTCTCAACTTTAGATTTCTACATTCTTTGGTTTGCATTTGCAGGTTGGTGCAATTATTCCTTTAAAGTTTTCTTTTTTCGGAAAGATTGTTCTCCTCGTGCCTATGCAATTTGATTTATGGTTATTGTGAAATTGTTTTGGGAGTTCTTCAATTGAGTTGAAATATTTTATCTTGGTGTTGAAAAGAAATTAGGAAGGTAGTGCAAATTATTAATGATTTTTAGATATTTGAGAAATTGGATTGTCGAGTTGTTTCTTGTGTGTTCTCTGTGAATGTTATGTTCCCTTTTTTCTGAGATTTGAAGATGATATATACTCTATTTTGAGATTTTATCTTATTTCCTATTATATGTTTTGAATCTTCCTTGCTTTCAGTAAGATTCTATTGTTTTGGAGCTTCTTGAGTGCATTATTCACTCTTTATGACTTGCATTTTCTGAGAGAAAATCTGTACGGAGTGTCTATGAATTTTTTTTCATTTCCTTATGCTTGTATGATGTTTCTTTGATGTTTCCTTGGTGATTTGCATATCTCCCCTTCATGCTATGTGCCTTTGAGCTCAGCCCAAGCACTATGGAAGAGATTTTTTCTCATTGTTCTATGTTCCTGTGTATGTAAGTTTTCAATATTTTTATTCTTTGGTGATTTTTACATCTATTGGGCCTTCTGAGTTGGTCATGGGTGTCATTTTTTACCCCTTTGCTGATCTGGGCAAGTGCCCTATCTATTTGAGTCTTTTAACTATAGTTTTGGATCTTTTCCCACAAAATGCCATTCTTGAACCTAGGAGCGTTGCATGGCATACCCAAAGCACTAATCTACATCCCAAGGGAACTGGAGAAGTTACCCAGAGTGCTAGGAAACATGCCTAGAACTCTAAAGCCCTAAAACTCAATTTCAAGACCTAGGACCCAAAATATTATTTTGTGACCCTAGAACGCTGCATAATCACCTAAAAACGCTACTGGATGGTCCAAGAATGTTGGGACACATACCAAGGGCACTACACTACATTTCAAGAGCAATTCTTTGAATTCTTGGAGACCTAGACCACTTTGGGGGTCCTAGAAAGTCAGTTTTGAGCTTGGACTAGTGTCTTGTTGGGTTTGTGATTTCTCCAAAGGCTTTTGCAGAGTTTGATGACATTTTTAGAGTTGCATTTGATATTTTTTATCCTTCATGATGTTTCTTGTGCTTTGGTAAGAGGATTCATGCCTTCCTGTTGAGGTGTTTCATATGTGATATGCTGCTCCGACAAGAGGGAGAATGCCTCGATGTTGAGGGATTGGTTTTATGGCTCTAGTGGGATGTGTTATGCCTCAATGTTGAGGATTCAAGGTTATTTTGATCTCTTCTAAGGATTGCATTAATTAACATCTTTACCTTTATGATTATATGGTGAAGGCTTCTTTGTATGAGTATGGCTTAAGAGTCCTCTTTGCTCAGTTTGTTGTGAGTATTCTTATATCATTTTTGGGCTTTCATGATGATGTTTTATGTTCTTTGTATATTTAGTTCTACCCTATGGTTTTAGTCCATGGTATCCTGGAGAGTGGGCTCTTGCATGTGTGGACCAAGGTCCTAAGCATTAGGCCTCTAGGAGGAGGTCTCGACTTGATAGAACCATATGAAAAGTTTTCTTGTAATTGCAAGTGATAATATTAAAAATTGATTAGTGGTTTTGGGTATTTAGGAATTCACTAAACAAGATAATAAGTGACTTTTCCCATAGGGTTCATGCCTTATTGTTGAGGTGTTTCATATGTGATATGTTGCTCTAGTGAGAGGGAGAATGCCTCGTTCTTGAGGGATTGTTTTTATGGCTCTAGTGGGATGTGTTATGGTTCACTGTTGAGGATTTGAGGTGATTTTGATCTCTTCTAAGGATTGCATTCATGATTGGCTTTTTCTTTATGATGATTTGGTGAAGGCTTCTTTCTATGAGTATGGCTTAAGAGTCCTCTTTGCTTAGTTTGTGCTAAGTTTGTTGTGACTATTCTTATATCATTTTTGGGCCTTCATGATAATATTTTATGTTCTTTGGATATGTACTTCTACCCTATGGTTTTGGCCCATGGTAGGGAGAGTGGGCTCTTACATGTGTGGACCAGGGTCTTGAGCATTCGCCCTCTAGGAAGGGGTCTATACTTGATGGAACCACATGAAGAGTTTTCTTGTAATTGTAAGTGACAATATTAATAGTTCATTAGTGGGTTTGGGTATTTAGGAGTTCACTAAACAAGATAGTAAGCGATTTGGCCCCACCTCATTTCCCTTTAGGGATACTCAGGATGGGCTTGGGAAGACCGTTGGAGAAGAAACCAATCTCCCTTGAATGGCTCCAAGGTTGAGATGGTTCCACATGTCTATCAAGGTGAGGCTTGGCCCCTTCTTTTGTGAGGATAGCATGTGATGACACTCTTTCCCTACATGTTTCCATTATCCATATGCCTTGATTTTTTGTTTGTGCCTCTAGAGGTTATTTTCTTTGATTTAGCCATGTGATGTATTTGATGTTATAATTCATATATTGGAGTCTATGGTGCCTTGTTGTATCCTTTAGTTGTTAGGTGTCATATTAGGTCTTGAGTGTGGGTTAGAACCTTTGTCATCTCCTAGCATGGGGGGTGGTTCCTATTTGGTTCCACATGGTCGGGTGGTTTATGCCTTATTCCATTGGGATGTTCCTCTTCTTGGATGTAGCGTGTGTGGATTCTTGGATTCTTCATGTGATTGTTCTTCAAAGCTGAATTCTTTGTTCATGGAAAGAAGACATTGTATCATGATGATTTGTATATGTAATAGAGATTATGCATCTTGTAATAATGAGTATATATGTTATTGTAAATGAAATTGTAATAGGACATGATGTAGTGATTAGGAGAAGAGTTCCTTGATGTATTAGATGTTCATTATGTAATAGGAGTTTCTGAGATCTATGTGAAAGTGAAATGGAATTGTTATATGTACATGAGTTGCATTTGTTTTTATGAGATGGAATTGTGTTATATAATGCTATGGAATAAATGATGGAAAGAATAGAATGGTTGTGTTGATTCTTAAATTGAATAACTAGGATATTATTGGGATTAAATGGTTAGATCAATTCTAAATGTTTTCATAGAGATCAATTATGCATATATGTTAATGTCGATCTAGATGCATGAAAAGTAAATGGTTAGAGCATAATAGAATATGATCTTCTAGATAGGTAAGTGTTATGTTAGAATGATGTCAAGTAGTGATGTTAAGATACCCTAGGGAATGGATGTGTTTGCAAGGGTATATTTGGAGATATGTTGATGATTAGAAAGAATTAATCCACTTGCGTAATCTAGATTTTTGGTGTTATACATGTTGTTATATGTTCTCATGTAATTAGTTAATGTTATATTGATGTATGTTAATGTTATCATATTATGTTGGATGTTTAAAAAAAATTATCTCCATTTGTTAGTAGAATTTTAGATTATTTCTCTAGGGTATTTTGGTGGGCATTACACCCTTGGAGAACAAGAACAAGTGGGGCCAAGTTTAGACAAACAATCTCAGTGATAGAGGAAGAAGAAGAAAGATCACAACATCACATGGATGCCTTACAAAGAGAACTTGAACAACAATGCAAATGAGAACAAATTCCTCAAGAAGATCCCATGCCTCCTCAATAGGATTGACACTGTTTTTCATCAATTTTAGTCATTTTATGCTTAATTTAGGATTTTTTATCATCAATAGGTAAAATTGACTTGAATTGCTTTCTAATTTGTAGGTAGGTACTAGAGTTGTGCAATTGGAGCTTCATGTTGTGCAGTTGAAGCTTCTTGTTGCATAGTTGAAGCATCCTACAGTGTAGATGACTCATCCTACTATGCAATTGACCATTTATCCCTCTATACTTGATAGGCATAAGTGATTTCTAGATTAGGGTTTTTTAATTGGTTTCGTAGAGTTTTAAATTCTATTTAGTATCAAATTTTTATGTGTTATTAATGGTTTGTGCAACTCCCTTGGAATTCATGAGAGGAAGACACAAAACAAACTACTAACTTGTTTGGCATAGGACAATAGTCAAATACATTATAAACCCTAAACAAATTGTGTCTTTTTCTTTGTAGATTATCTCACATCTTATTTTCTTAAAGGGAATGAACTTGTAATATTCATGTTTTGAGCACTTGATTATTCTGTAGGGTGGACCCATAGTTGCACCAATCCTCTCCCCTCACCCTCTAGATCTTGGGTGGAAGATAAATGCGATAACAACACTCACTTTTTTTTAGTAGAGAAATATTTTGAGGGAATTTAATCACCTCACGGTGTATTTTAAAATTGGAATAGCTTTGGGGATTTCATAATATCTTAATGATTTTTGAGTGGTATCTCTCTTTGGGATACTATTTAAAAGGCTATTTCCAAAAGGTTAATTGCGGCTAGAGTGCAATCTAAATTCAGGTCTTTTGATAAGGGTTGTTAGAGCTTTAAGTAGCTTGTTTTATAAAATTTGCACATCATCTTTGTTCCTCAAAGAATTACTATTAGCCATTGTTGTATAAAACCCAAAACCCATCCTTACTAACTTAAGGAATGTCGATCGTATCCTAAATTTAACCCTTCATGTACCCTTCATTGTGAGGTATGAAATTCCTCAGTTCAAAATGTTTTTGAACCTTCACAGAATGAGATCTAGTGTGCCCATGCCATGGTAGGGGAGCCAGTGTCACTAGATCTCTACATATCCACCTTCGCTGAGGTATTGCTATTTATAGAAAAGGGCCTTAGTGAGTAGTATCCTCTATCTATCCTAAGTTGTGAATATGTTCAAGTGCTTTTAATTATTGATACCAGTAATGTAAAATATGGGCTAATTTAGGCCCCTTTAAGTCATAACCCTAATTTTATTTCAGAGTCAAGCAAATCAAACAATCACTTATGTCTATATTATGTTTTATGATTGCTTCATAAAACATCCCAAGTCAAGATCAAAATCACAACCTCAATCAAACTTCAGACATTCCAAAAATCATAATTTTATCCCAAAAATTCAAACATTCCATACAACCAAGACCTTGTTTCAAAGATCCAAAATCATGTCAAATTCTCAAAACCAAAACAATGTCAAACATCTCGCAATTTTAAAACATGGGAACATAATATGTTTCAACTTAGGTGTCACCTTAGAATATCTTTGCATATTCATCCCTATCATAAGTTTTAAGTCCATTTCATATTATTTCAAATCACCCTTAGAATATCTTTTCATATTATTCCCTACCCTAAGTTTTAGGTTCATTTCATTATCATCCGAAAACAACATCATTATATTAGCTTTTGCATAAATTTTCATTATCCTAAGTCTTAATTTCACTTATTATATCTCAAGTCATCTTAGGATAAGCATAGTCATTCTCTTTTGCATCTTAGGTTTGTCTTTTCCATTGTCCAAAAATCATTCTAGTCCTAAGTCACTAGATCATTATCATCTTAGTTTGCATCATCTTTAAATCTTTAGTTTAAGTCACCTTCATATCGTATTTAGATCATAAAATTAGACTTCTGAAAATCTCAATCTTAGATTGAACCCTACGTAATTATCCAAAAGTCACTACTTTATTGAGAAGTTTTACCCACTATCGATTCCTATCAAGTCAAAACCCTAGCTCATTAGTCTAGAAACAAGAAAGACTTTATCCTCGAATATCTATTTGTCATCATATCCTATCAAGATCTTGACTTCATAAAATTTCCTTAGGTTTGTACGTTTAGATGTATTGTCTTAAATATTTTTTGAGGTCTCAAATATTTTTTTAAAAATTAGGTGCATTGTCGTTTGTTTATTTTTCCCAAAACACAAAAAATACAACAAAAACATAGGTTATATCATTTAGTTACATTGCATCCAAAAAAAAACATTCATATAGTCTAAAATAAATATGGGTGAAACATGTTCCCAAGTTTCTAGGAAGTAGCAATAGTCAATGGAAGAGACACCATTGACATGACCACAATCTAATCTGACACAACAAGGTCATGGGGTTGATTCACAATAGTGGTTCCCACTTTTACTCACGAAGGAAAATCATGGGTGTGGTAAAAAAATTTAAGGTGGTTCATACAAACTAGTGGTTTTCGCTTGAACTACTCATGGGGGTTCAAACAAACCCCATTTAATGTTGGGGTTCGAATGAACTTAAACTTGAAATCAAGTTCATTTGAACCTCATAAAATATTATATTTTAAGGGGTTCACTCGAACCCCCCTTCGAGAGAACTCCTATTAAAAAGTTTATTTTAAATGGTTTGTGCCTTCCATGTTCGTACAAACATGGGTTCAAATGAACTGTCAGGGGTTTGTTCGAACCCCCTTAGCTCGAAGGGGTGTTCATTCAAACCCCCTTTCTAGGAATCTTTCCCCCAATCTCTTCAAACTTCAGAGAAATTTTGGCCTTCAAACCTCTGGTTCAAGGCTCAAATGAGAGAATCTTGATAACCCAAAATGTAGGATAGTATTCCTCAAAGAAAGCTTTCCAATGACTATAATTTTATTACATTGTGAGTTTATTATGATCTTGTTTTTTAAATTTTACCAGATTATAGGTTTTTCACCGAACATGAACTTCTCTATTCAACGCATTGGGAAAAAGAGTAAACTAATTCCAAAAAATTGTGAAAAATATCTATGCCCTAGGTATTGATATCTTCTTTCTAACAAAAAAATAATAATTATGATATATATAGAACAAGTTATGTGTTCAAACGTTCACCTATGTTTAAATTATAACTAGTTCGACTTCAAAACTTAATAAAATAAAAAATTTATGTGTTCAAACGTTCACCTATGTCTAAATTATAATTAGTTTGACTTAAAAACTTAATAAAATAAAAATTGTTCAACATATCACTATCAAACCAATTTCATACCCTGGGTATTGATGTTGCAAACCAAAATTTGAAAGAATTGAGTTTTTATCATTTCTAGAAAAAAAAAAGTTGCATTCAAGGATGCACATCACTCTTAAAAAATGTTGTTTGCTATAAAAAACTACTTTTCAGGGGAGATGGAAAAATCAATACAATTTTCTTCTAAAAAATTTGCAAAAAATATATTTAGAACTTGCAGACAAGATGTTACAAATCACTAGTTTACATCATCTTCAAATTTTTAACGGTTTAAAAGTTATCAGTGTCGGAAAGTGAAGGTAATTTTTAAATGTTCATCTAAGTGTCAAAGTTGGCCAAAAAGTGGGAACCAATATTGTGAGTTCACCCCATGTCATGCAACTAAGTTCCAATCTAGACATGGGTCTAGTCATAACCACACAAACACAACATGATACCACTCAATTAGGGTTAGGACCATATTCTCAATCAAGAAACCTAGGAGATGTCAACATTCCATAAACAACATTGACAAATGTGCCACCAAGTCTTGACTTAGATCCATCAGCTCAAGGCTATGTCCAACAAGGATCATCATTAAGAGTGGAACCAATTTTCTACCCTAACTTTGGCTATATTCAATCTGAGTCGCTTGTAAATGTAAACGTACAATCAAACACATCATCTGATTTGAATTCCTCACAAGATAGTAGTTTCTCCTTAACCAATGTATCTCAAAAACAAATTGACAAAGCCATTAATGATCCGAGAATTGTTGAAACTCTAGACCAATTAATCTTCAAAGATCCAATGTGATATTTCAATCATCTTAAAGAAAAATTGGCATCGACTCCTAAATAGCAAGTCGCATTAGGTGAACCTAAGTTCCAACGTGTTATACCAAAACAGACATTCCTTATCCAAAAAATAATTCAAACAAACCTTCCACGATAACAACAACAAATAGATCAATTCCTAGGACCTATGATGACACAAGAAACAACAAAGGTAGACTTAGGGAAAATACCTCACAAGAAATTAACCTTAAAAATTCCCTCAAAGTCATCATTCAAAAAAATTGACAACCCATTGTTAAGTACCACATCGTCAATGCATAAATGGATCCATACAAGGTATCGGTATCACAAGTGATGATGGGAATGTTAGCAAGCATCATCCAACCCTAAACATCAAATATCCCTCAAGAAAGTCAACAACAAATGGCCCAAGAAGTGGTTACATATATAATGGGAATGCCATATATACCACACATGGATGAGAATGTACAAATGCAACATAGTGTTTCCCTTTTACAAATCTCTTCTTCAAATCAAATGCAAACACAAGCTCATAAACCCAAACAAGAAACTATCATACCACAAGTTGACATGCCCACTTCCACATTTCGAATCAAGACCAAGACACAGCAAGGGAAATCGAGAAGCATTTTACCACAAGAAGTTGTAAACATGATATTACAAACCAAACCTTCTAAACATTAAAAAAAGTAAAATATAGGTTCTTGATAACCTACTTGTAAGGTTAGGTTACACATAACCAACTCTTCAAGAGCAACAAGTTGCTACATAATATCAAAAGCAAGTGCAAGCAGGTATCCAATATCAACCTCAAGCTTATCAAAATGTTGGACCAACACACCAGATGACACAACACTCTATTGTCCAACAGTATCAACTAGACCCACAATATCAACAACAATATGAGCCACAGTACCAATAATAATATACATCATAATATCAACAACAATTGCCAGAAGTTCCCTGATTTCAACATCAAATTACTCAATCAATGACACAATAAATACTAGTAGTGTAGTTACAAAACATGGGGGACAACAACATCATCTTTTGCTAACAATTTGAGCTCAACAAAAACCTATCCAACAAATGCAACAATTTCAACCTCATATGCAAGTCAACATTCAATTTCAACTCCAAGCTTAGTCCATAATGAAATATCAATACTTGCAACAACAAGGTCAATACCAAGATACCACTGTAGCACAATATGGAGACCCGTACCAAGATATGTCAATAGAAAACACACCTTGATCAACTATTCTTGACAATCAAGAGTGATATTCACTTGGGGATATAGTGTATAAACAATGAGGTCATGGAGGAATGAATGAAGAACCTCATAGACAAGGACCTTCTAATATGATGACACAACAAATAAAAAAATTGTACAAACAAGTTGAAGAATTAAAAACAAAAGGGATTAAATGAAGTTACACGCCACAGGATCTATGTCCTAATCCCTTTGATAAAAGTTTGTACATGTTTCCTTTCCCCAAAAACTTCAGTGTACCCAAATTTAATAAGTATAGAGGAAAAGGAGACCCAAAAGATCATATTAGAGAATTTTATGCGTCCTGCATGGAAGTCTGATACAATGACACATATTTCATGCATCTATTTTCCCAAAGTATTTCAGGATAGGTGATAGATGGTATGTCCAACTACCCAATAACATCAAATCATGGAATGACTTAGCTAAAAAAATCATTTGTCACTTTGCCTTCAATATCGATAATGAAGTCACCATGACTGATCTTTGTACTACTAAACAAAAAATAGGGGAATCCTTCATGATGTTTTTACAAAGATGGAAAAACTTAGTTAGTTGATATCCATTTGACATCCTTAAAGAATAGCAAGTGAAGTTCTTCATCAAAAATATAGTACCAGAGTTAATGTAGGAGTTGAAGATCAAAAGTCCTAGCACCATTGAAAAACTTATCAAGAAAGTGACAAACATCAAGAAAGATATTATACAAAAGGGGATTATTAAGATCTTTAAAGATAACACTAACAACCCTAGCACTTCCAACAATAAGAGCAAATTTTGGTCTAGAAATAAGAATGTTACGAATGATGGAGTCATGGATACAAGGATAGTGAAAAATACACAAATAAAGCTCACCCTTACAGGAACCACACCACCAAGTAAAATGACAAACAACCAACCTCAATACAAAACTCCGCATAATGTACCTTTTCAACAACTGACTCAGCAACAACATCAAGCAGAAAACACCACGCAATAGAATCAACAACAGAAAACCCCTAGAACTAGAAACACACCTCCTAGACAATTCACACCGTTATGGGAGCCTATTAAATCTATGTTAAAATAGATTCTTTAATCAAACCTTATACAACTACCCAAAAATCATAAATGAACCTACAGTAAAACTAGGGTGGTGAAATGACAACCAATATTGCGAATATCATCGAACAAAGGGACACAAAACCCCTTTGTGTTTCCAATTGAAGAATCTTATACATTGATTGATCTTCGACGACATCCTCAAACACTGATCACACCATATTCAAGACTTTGTTACTTGATCATGATAAGGGAAAGGCCTCTACATCTACTTCTAACCCAAAAAGCAATATGAATTACACAAATACATCCCTTCAATATATAATCAATTGTCTCCAAGTATCAAATAGCCTTGTATCTACTATAGGTATCAAGGATTCAAATTCCCAATGTGCAATAACTATCCAGCAATCTAAGGTGATTTTGCAAGGAGCGCCTCCTACATCACAAGTTGCTAGTCTTGATAGATGGTGTAGCACGATTAAAAATTTATACATGGAGGGTTATCATAGCTCCTAGATATTAAAAAAATGACACTAACCCTTCAAGGAAAATAACTATTTAAGCCTATGATGATGTTGAATGCCTTTCAAAAGGGGTCATTGTGCTACCTATTTGAGTTGGACCTACCACTGAAAGCATAACATTGCAGGCCTTGGACCTAGATCTTCTATATAATATGATTCTAGGTCATCCATGGATACATGCCATGAAAGCAACTCCATCTACTTACTATTAATGCCTAAAACTCCCTTATAATGGAATAGAAATAACTACCCCTGGAGATCCAAATCCCTTCCAATTTTGCGCCAACCTAAAGGGACACCTAAGTAGTAAGTGATAGTAAATAGGGAAGCTCCAGCATCCACTAACACTTCTCAAAATGTGGATCCTCAAACATTGGGTAAATTTTCTAAAGGAAAACTCAAGGTTGAAGACCAAGGATGCGGGGAATACACTATGACAAAGTCATTCCACATTTGAAAGCTACCTCCTTCTTCTAAGTCCTATGGAAAGCCCTGTCCTCTATAAAAAGAACCCAAGGTTGTAATTTAATATCAACTTCCTACTACTTTCACAAAATGGGGAGAACCTAGTAAAGAAAACATTGAAGAGGATGTATCAAAATGGCTTTATAGAGATGAAGAAGATGTCCCACATGGCCCATTGAAAATTATGAAAATGGATTTACAATCATGCAAAAGGAAGGGTATGATGGGCATAGTGGTCTTGGCACAAACAAGCAAGGTATTATAGATCCCATTCAACCCCAAAGGAGAAGCATTACACTACAGGACTAGGATTCAAACCATTACAAAATTGGCTCCTCTAACACCAAGTTAACCTTATGTGAGGAGGGGCACACTCCTGATGATGAAAAGAAACCTGAGGAAGACCTTAAAAAAATTGATTCTAATGAGTGGGAGTGGGACTCCTATTGCTCTAGCTCTTATGTCCTAGATGATATTTTCATTGACCCGGATGACTTACCTATTGAGGAAAAACATGTAAATTATTATTGTTAGATAGTTCAAATAACTGAAAGACAACTGAGAGGGGGGGTGAATCAGTTGTCGTAGATTACTAGAAAATTAAGCAATTAAACTTTAATACCAAAACCCAAAAGATCAATACCGGAATGCTTAAACCAAATACCGAAATAGCAGATAAACCAATTAAGCATAAACAATAATCAGAGAATAAATACCATCCACATGACACAAAGATTTATACGTGGAAAACCTGGTAAAGGAAAAAACCATAGTGGGAAGCCTACCCATAGTCAGATAATACTTTTGCAATAAGTATGTGAACTAAAATTAGGGGGCCTGCACTCGCAAGAAGGCCAATGCCCTAGAGTGCACTGCTCATCACAAAAGGAGTCTCACTAACTACATAGAAATCTAGACTACAATCCGTAGAAATGAATGAACTGCAAAGATAGCATCTCATATGCCTGAGTACAGTTCCGGTTAAGCTCAATACCAGAGGACTAAATCCTCTTACATAAACCCAACTCAATCACCAACGATCAACCAAATCCTTTGCCTGAATAATTATTACATTATTCACTCCTTACATATCATATCCCTTTTCCTATATAATCTACAATGAGATCTTACATCATATATATACAAACCCTCGACCATAAACAATAAGGTCGACCACCAGACAATAAAATAATTACATAATTACAAAACATGTCAGCCTTAGACCAAAGAAATAATAACCAACCCATAAGACATCCCAAAAACACATCAAGAGGTCCAATCCACACGTTACATTAAGTCGGTCCATAACCTAGATATACCAGGACCCAATTTAGCTCCACACATGCTAAAGAAATGATCTTAGTCTGCCAAGTCTTGAACATGATCACCATCATTATCCTGAATCCATACTAGAAGCCGTACCAACACCACTTATGCATATCATCAAAGATCTTCATCAAAGCTCTGTCGGTGAAACCCTCGCCGGAACCACAAACCAAGCTTTCTAGCAAACAGGATAGCATTTGATCACCAAATCCAAAACCAACTGACAGAACATGAAAATGAGTAGCATGAATAAACCAATTTCATAACCCAAACATACCAGATCATATCCAACCAAAAACCAAACAACCTACTGGGACTAGAAGCGTGTCGATAAAGCATCCAAAATAGCTAGTGTTGACATTAATGATAAAACATCAATGCAACACATAATCAATTCCTCCAAATGGCCAACAATCTCCCCCTTTGGCATTGATGGAAACACTAGATGTGAAAAACATCCAAGTGCCAAGAAATGCCAAAACAAGTCTCCCCCAATGGAAGACAGCCAACAATCTCACATACAAAGATATAGCAATGAAGTTCTAAAATAAAGACCAAACTCTTTCTTGTGAATAATATCTCTATAAAACTCTATATTACACATAAGTATCACTCCCCCTAATGTATACAACTCCTTAAATTTTTCACATCAATATCTCTCCCCCTTTGACATCAATACTAGAAATCTGACAAAAATATCAAAGCAAAAACAAAAACCACTGAAAAACAAGGCTAACTACTCCCCCTGAGCAATAGCATCCCCACATCAATGTCAGAATGAATAATATATGTGATAATACATACCGGACTGATGTCAAATACCATCAATCAGTTTTTTGTTAGAGAGGCAAAAACCCCTCATTTGTCTCTCAGGTACTCAAATGATTCTTTAGGCAAAGGTTTAGTGAAAATATTTGCAATCTTCTCTTTAGTGTTCACATAAACTAGTCTAACTTCATTTTCTTCCACCTTCTCCTTGAAAAAGTTATACTTGATAGATATGTGCTTTGTCTTAGAGTGAAATACTAGATTCTTTGATATGTCAATAGAAGCAGAGTTATCACGGTGAATAACTACTGGTCTAGTGCAATGCATTTTGATATCCTTCAACATTTGCTTCATCCATATAACCTATGTATAGTTAGTAGCAGTAGCAACATACTCAACTTCAGTAGTAGATAAATAAGTACATGATTGCTTCTTATTGATCCATGAAACCAATTTCTTTTCAAGAAAGAAAGCTCCATTGGAAGTACTTTTCTGATCATCAACATCACTAGCCCAATCTGCATCTGTATATGCACATAAAGTAAAGTCATCAGCCTTAGGGTACCACAAACCATATTCAGATGTACCTTACAAGATCTAAAAATTCTTTTCACCACACTCTCATGATTTTCTTTAGGATCACTTTGAAATCTAGATGCAATACAAACAACATTCATTATGTCAGGCCTAGTTTGAGTCAAATATAGCAAACCTCCAATCATAGATTTGTATCTTGTAGGATTTATTGGTGCAGAAACATCGTTCCTTGTCAATTTATCACTTGTAACCATAGGATTACTTACCAGTTTAGAATCTACAATACCAAATTTCTTCAACAATTCCCTAGCATACTTAGTTTTACAGATGAAAATACCTTTATCAGTCTAAGTAATCTGCAAACCTAAGAAAAATTTCATTTCCCCAATCATAAACATTTCAAATTCTTTCTCCATATTCTTAGAAAATTCCATGCACAACTTATCTTCACCTCCAAAAATGATTTCATCAACAAAAACTTCACTAATAAATATATCATTATCAGTGACTTTATAATATAGATTACTATCAGCATTCCCTTTAGTGAAACCAAGCTTCAAAAGATATGTATCTAACCTTGCATACCAAGCTCTAGGTGCCTATTTCAATCCATATAATGCTTTCCTTAACCTGCAAACCATGTTTGTATCATTTGAAAGTGAAAAACCACCAGGTTGCTCAATATAAACTTCCTCACCAAGATCCCCATTCAAAAATGCACACATGACATCCATTTGATAAACCTTGTAGTTCTTATGTGCAGCATAGGCAAGAAATAATGTTACAGCTTCAATCCTAGCTACAAGTGCAAAAGTTTCACCATAATCAATTCCTTCATTCTATGAATATCCTTTACAAACCAATCTAGCCTTATTCCTTACAACTTCTCCATCTTCATTAAATTTATTCCTAAAAACCCATTTAGTTCCAATAACATTCTTATTTTTAGGCTGGGGAAATAAAGTCCATGTGTTATTCTTCTCAATCTGATCTAATTCTTCTTACATAGATTTCAACCAACATTCATCTTTATATTCTTCAATTACTGATACCGGTTCAACTTGAGAAATTAAACATACCTCATTAGATGCCAATCTCCTTCTTGTCATCACTCCATTGTTCTTATCCCCAATGATCTGATCTTCAAAATGATTCAATCTCATATACCTAGGGGTCTTCTGACTCTTTATTCCTCTTCCCAGTTCTTCAGTTACTGTTGAATTTTTTGATGTTGTCAGAGTAACATGTTCAACACTTTGTTTTGGTAAATGTGCTATCGGTTCATATATTATCATTTCCACTACCGGTTCTTTCTCATAAACTCTGATTTGACTTCTATTTAGCTCATCCACCTTAACATTAGCACTCTCCACAATTCTCTGCAATCTCTTGTTATAACATCTATATTCTTTTCTTTCATTAGAATAACTAATAAAAATTCCTTCATCACATCTAGGATCAAATTTTCCAATGATATCATCTCTCCTGATATAACATTTAATACCAAAGATTCTGAAATACTTAACTGTAGGTGTATTACCAAACTATAATTCATAAGGTATCTTACCGATTTCTCATTTTATATGTACTCTATTGAATTTATAAACCGTTGCGCTTAGTGCTTCTCTCCAGTAGATATGAGGCATACTACCTTCCATCATTATTGTTTTAGCAGCATCTAAGATAGTTATGGTCTTCCTTTACACAACTCCATTCTGCTAAGGTGTCCGAAGGGCGGAAAATTGTCTCCTTATACCATGCTTCTCACAAAAGTTAGCTAACTCACCGAATGTGAATTCTCCACCATGATCTGACCTTAGACATTTAATCTCCAATCATGTCTCTATCTCAACTTTGTCTTTAAATATTTTAAACTTTTCAAAAGCCTCATATTTCTCCCTTAGAAAAGTAACCCACATCATTCTAGAATAATCATCAATGATTAGCATAAAATATCTATCACCTTGAAAACTTTTAACTCTAGCAGGGCCACACAAATCAGTATAAATAAGATCAAGAACATCATTAGATTTATCTTGTATCCTCTTAAAGGAGGTTCTGACCTGTTTTCCCATTTGACATTCTTTACATACTGGATTATATGGCTTAACAATTTTAGGTATATCTCTAACTGCCTTAGTTGAACTGATCTTCACAATGCAATCAAGATTCAGATGACATAGCCTTTTATGCCATATCCAACTCTCATCAATTTGTGCAATCAAACATGTCTTCTCACTGGAATTAAAATGAAATATATTACCTTTTTTCTATGTACCGATTGCAATCTCCAAACCAAATCTATTAATGATTTTGCATTTTCCATCCTTGGACTGTAATTGAAATCCCTTATCCACCAATTTTCCTACACTCAAAAGATTATGCCTTAAAACTTCAACATAATAAACATTATTAGTATTGTTCTTACCATCCAATGATATAGTTCCTTTTCCCTTGGTCATACATGCTTTTTCATCTCCTAATCTAACTAGACCACCATCACATGCTTGCAAAGATAGAAATATCCCTTTATCTCCAATCATATGATGTGAACATCCACTGTCAATTACCCATTCATCCTTATCTTCAATTTTAGCAGCAAGTTCCTTCTCTTTAGGTACATTCTCTTCTAGTTCCGGAACATATTCCTTGATAGCTAGGAACACCCATTCCTTTCCATTGTTGGAACCAATAGAAAATTCTTCTACCGGTTCATCATCAAAATTAGTAACACCTTCCTCATCTGCTATGTAGCATGATTTGTCTTTGTTTTTCCTATACTTATACTTGTTCTGATATCTGAGGTTAGGTTTACAAGATCTTCTAGCTCTTTTTTCAAATCTTGAATTCCTTTCATGACATCTAGATGCAAAATGACCAATCTTATTACGTGCAAAACATATTAAAGGTGCTTTTCCTTCATACTTACTTCCTACCGGTCCTCTAGGTACTCTTCTAGCAAATAGGGCTTCAAGTTGCTCAAATTATTTACCTTCTTTATTCATCTCATCAAATTCCTTTGCATATAAATCTCTTCAATCTTTCTTGCCAGTGGATGATGCAGATGCATGAAAAGCAGGTTTAGATTTCACAGCTCTAGAGGGTCCAAATTCTTCAAGCTCAAAAGCAGATAATTTCCCAACAAAGGTATCTTTGTTGACAGAAGTATTATCCATTGTTCTCAATTCATTAATTGCAATAGCCTTCATCTTGTAAGCCAATGGTAAAGCTCTCAAAACTTTAGAAACTATTTCATCTTCACTCAGAGTTCCACCACAACATTTAATTCCCATAAATATCTCATTTACCCTTTCCATGAATGCAGTAATTCTTTCATCTTCTTCCATTTTTCAGGTTTTCATATCTCACCCAGTAACCATCAAGTTTAGCAATCTTCATAGTAGGGTCACCTTCATTAAGAGACTAACTTGTCCCATATAGCCTTTGTAGATTATTTGTCAGATAGTCCCATTATTTACTGATAAGAAAGTGCATGCAAGAGGTCTTCTTTTGCTTTACAATCATTCTCAAGCTTCTTATCCAAGTTTTCCAGAGGAGGATTGCTAGATGTCAGATTATGAGGTGTAGTACCATCTATGCTATCTCCCAAATCTCCTTACCAAGATATCTCATATGAGTTTCCATTTGAATCTTTCATACTCTATAATTTGTTCCATCAAGCCTAGGAATATCTCTCCAAAAGATAGCTCCAGATGAAATAGATGAACTTGAACTATTAGTTGCCATAGGATCTTCCTCAAGTGGTTAAGCTTATGCAGAGAGGACTAGATCTTTGATACCAATTTTTAGACAGTTCAAATAACTAGAATACAACTAAGAGGGGGGGGGTGAATCAGTTGTCACAGATTACCAGAACATTAATCAATTAAAACTTTAATACCAGAATTGAAAAGATCAATACCGAAATTCTTAAACCAAATACCGAAATAGAAAATAAACCAATTAAGCATAAATAATAATCAGAGAATAAATACCATCCACATGACACCAAGATTTATATGTGGAAAATCCGGTAAAGGGAAAAACCATGGTGGGAAGCCTACCCCCAGTCAAATAATACTTTTGCAGTAAGTATGTGAATTACAATTGAGGGGCCTACACTTGCAAGAAGGCCAATAGCCTAGAGTGCACTGCTCATCACAAAAGGAGTCTCACCTACTACATAGAAATCCATACTAGAATCCAGAGAAATGAATGAACTACAAAGATAGCATCTCCTATTCCTGAGTATAGTTTCGGTTAAGCTCAATACTGAAGGACTAAATCCTCTTACATAAATCTTTTGAACACAACATACCACTGAGAGGGGGGTAAATCGGTTGTTCTTAAGAAATCTTTACTTTTTAAACCAATCTTTGAGTACAAGTTAAAAACCTAAGCACTAAGAAATCAAACTGGTAAGATATGAGAAGATATAAAAAAGGCAAACACACAAATGCACAACTCACAACACCAAATGTATGAGGAAAACCCAATATGGGAAAAACCTCAGTGAGAAATGTTGCTAGAGTCTACTGCTCCAATCCAGCCTTGCAATAAAATAATGGATTATAATGATTTAGGGAACCAACCCAAGGAGCACCAACCCCTACTGATTTAGGGCACCAACCCAAGGAGCACCAACCCCTGCACCAAGCACCAACTTGATATAATACAATGAAATAAAACTTGATACAATAATAGCACCTTGTTAAAAATGAGTTTTGCAACACCTGATCAACTGATATTTGTCAGTTACCAACCTCCTCTATTTCACCAGTTCTTCCACTACCGGTTATCATATTGCTCTCTTTGATCATTTACCAGTTACTCTCTATCTTTCTTCTCTTTCTTTGAACCTCACCCTGCATAGTACCACACTTGGATGCCTTCCTAACCTTTCAATACCTACCGGTACACTTGACTGTTAAGACTATAATAGTTCATCATTTACTCTATCTCTGTCAATTAGAACCTCTCACCGGTTCAGCCTGCTAACACTCGGGCACTCTGATTTTCAGCAAGATATTTCTCAAATTGACTTCTCTCTGCTTGCTCAGACACTCACTCTTCTCACAACTAGCATTTAGCATCAAATATCTTCAGTCTGGAGTTCACATATTTATATCTGAATGTTCCCACCAAAAGTAACATTCAAATAGTGGCAAGCTAGGGTTTTCCTCCACGAACTCAATCTGTATCAATTCTGATCGGATCTTCTTTTCTAGAATAATGATCTGCATCACATCAATCAACATCGGCATCTCCTTGCCTTCGAATGCACATTTTCTATTTTTAGACGTCTACAACATGCTTTTTAGTCTTTCTCTGTACATCACCATTTATGGTTCAATTTTTTCCTTCGACCAACAACCACAAGGATCGGATTGTCCTGCAGGATCAGATCAATCATCTTGCCTCTATGTCTTCCTCGAGCCACAACATCCTAGCATCATCCCATGGTTTGTGGGTTCTTCATTAATATTGACCTTCTCGTCAACTACCACGTTGATGAACACTTCATCAACCTCTATGTGCTCGCCACCTAGTGTCCACCTGTCATCCTTATTGACATCCACCTATGCTCATACTACAAAGTTAGTTTGGCATAATCTTCAGACTGCTATGTCGGTTTGACATCATTTACCGGCCAAGACACACTACCGGTTCAACTCACCTTTCTGGTATAACCTATCCTCACCGGTGGACCTTCATACCTGCTAACATCTTCTCTATCAATGGATCAAGTTGATCTACCATCAAACACACTGGTCCATCCACTAAGTCCCTTTACCAGTTGCATTGTACTTTTCTTTGTATTTTGGTGATCACATCCATGTTATCCTTTGTTTTCTTACCGATGGTCCTTCTTACCGATAGATGTTGCACTTCATGTGTATCGGTAATATACCTTTTATGTCTACTTACACAGTCCATCCTTCATACCGGATGACATCACTACTTACTTCACCCATATTGGTAACCACTACTTACTTACCAATGATCATGCCATACCGGTTGACATCAATGACAACCTAATGCCAACAATCTCCCCCTTTAGCATTGATGCCAACATAACTACAAGTCTCCACACCAGTAGATTTCTCCCCCTTTGACACAATGACAAATGGTCAAGGTATTTCATTATCCAGTTTATACTCCCCCTTTGACATAATATTTAACTAGTTAGACTATGGGTACTCCCCCTTAGTCAAATCTCCTCTTTGTGATTACAATAGATACTGAAACATAAAATCCTGAACTCTCCCTGTGATCAACATGTGGTTCAAGAGATATAGATACTGCTATAAGCTACCCTTGAACTATATATCTCCTTACAAACTTAAGTGCACGAGGCAGGCGACACAACTCCCAACTTGTGTCTCAAGTACTCAAAAGTGCTTACCAGTAATGGTTTGGTGAAGATGTTTGCCACTTGTTCTCCTATAGGGACATATTCCATCATGACTTCTTGTCCTTCAACCTTCTCTCTAACAAAATGATACTCGATAGATATATGCTTTGTCCTTGAATGCATCATTGAGTTCTTTGATATGTTGATGGCACTTGAATTGTCACACTAGATGGAGACAGGATCAAAGATGTCCACCTCTATGTCCTTGTGGGTCAATAACATTCTTCTTGTTGTGAATTTTCTCCAACCTAGTAACCAGAACATTCATGTTGGTAGCAAAAACCTTCATCATAGCAACACTATTTTCTATAATTTTCTTTAGGGCTTCCTCAATCTGTGCTACCTTCTTGTTCACCCCCTCAATAATTTGGTCATATATGTTCTTTAAGAGCTCAATTGTCTCACCATATTTCTTCAAACACTCTAATATCATTCTCTTATCATCTATAGTCTAGGTAGCACTATCTATCGCAATCAAAACAACTTTCCCTTTATACAGATTGGTGTCCTGGTTGTCTTTTTGAGTCAGACCCTCCTTCCCATCCAACTTAGTTATCATGGCTCTCAGTTTCAAGTGTACCATCATTACAAGTTGAGGAGATATTTGTACCATTAATGCGATCAAATAATAATTTCTCCCTAGCTTTCATAGGTAATAACCCTTCATTATACCATGACATAGGGACCTCTAAACTCACTCCAAAGTTAGAAAAGAAGTCCACACACATATTAGCTTCCCTATAGGTATGAAAGATAATAGACTCCTCAAAATCATCAATAATGTTAAGGGATTAAATTATTTATTGTTATTTATGATTTGATTCTATATTTTTTTTATTTGGGGATCCTATTTCTAAGGCTTTGATAATTTAATTTCTTTAATTAATTTATTGGTTGGATAATGATATTATCCTTGCTTATTGTGTTTATTGGGATTATGATTTTTATATATTACACCTACCCACCTATTTTTATTGGTCAAAGGTAAATGGTAGGTAAATAATATATGTATTTTAATATTTTCCTTGAATTTTATATAGAGTAGGTATAATATATGGTTTATGAAATATTTTGATTGGTCGGTTTGGATTATAGTTTTGAGTTTGAATTTTGTATTAATTCGGCTTCATGTGCATTCACGAGGGTTGGAAATTTTCAGGAGCTTTGAAGATTTTTATTTTGGAGAGCATTGCATTGGTTTTGGATTCATTTGTTGAAGGATTTTTGTTGGATTTTGGATTGCATCTTTGGATTTTTGCATTTCATCTCTTTCCAGGTTTGGTTCATTTTTCCTACACTCGGGATTTGATTTGGAAAATATGTTGGCATTCTACAATCTTATGAGAATAGTTGATGTTGTCATTGATGGCAACCAACTGGCAACTCACTGGTAATTGGTTTCTACATGCCCGACATCACAAACTTCATATACCGGCAGACTCTGGCACCGACAGGCACTTCATCGGCATTCAAATTACATTGGCAACAAAGCATACCAACACTCCAGCTGACATGGGATAAAGTTTTTTGTTTATATAAATTATTTTATAATTTAATTATCTTTTGTAATCCAACATGGTATATTGTAAAAGACTCATATATGTATGAGATCTTATAAGTCATTTTGATATGAGAGAGAGAGAGAGATAAGGAATTGTGATGTGTGATGAGACAATTTTGTATAAGGTGATATAGTTAACAGTGAAGGTTTTGGTTTTTGACTGAGCTTAAACTGGCAACCTGGCATGAGAGATGATGTTTTGAGTAGTACATTGTATTGGACTTGATAATCCATTTTGTAGTTAGTGTGACTCTTTATTAAGCAGTGAGCTCTAGGATGTTGGCCTCCCTGCATGTGCAGGCTCCTCATTGTAAGTAGTATTTATTCATTGGCCAGTGAGTAAATATTATGGGTCACAAATCCCATGGAGGTTTTTCTCACACCGGGTTTCCTCATTAAATATCTTGTGTTATGGTGTGTTTATATGTTGTCTCTATTATTTTTGTTTACTGCATTAATTATCATTTACCAGTACACTTTTTTGGGATGCAAAGTTATTAATAAGCTCAAATATTCTGCTAACCGGTTAGACACTGATTCACCCCCCCCCCCCCCCTCTCAGTGTCTGTGGGACTGTCATTGAATCTAACAATTGGTATCAGAGCCTAGTCCTCTATTTTCAAAAGCCTAACAGCTTGAGGAAGATTCTGACACCGGTACAGATGGAGAACTTAAGAAAATAGTTGGAAGGAGCTCTTGAAGATTTTGATGCAGAAAAATAGAAGAATATCAAACTTGAAGATGATCTGAGGATGGCACATGAATTCATTAAAGGACTTCAAGAGAACTTTGTTATAGCACAAAATAAAATAAAAGAACTTCATGAGAAGATGTAGAATGATGATGATGAAAAAGAAACTCTTAGAGACATTGCAAACAAGTTGAGACAAGAGAACAACAACATGAAGAATGAAATACAAGATATGACTATGAGGTTATGTAAGGATATTGAAGATAGGAAGAAGAATGAAGAAGACTTGGATAGGAGACTTAATGATGCTAGAAATGAAAATCTGAGACTTGGTCATGAAAATGATATGCTAAAGACAGATCTGATTCACATGCAACATGATAAAGATGAGCTTGTGAGACAAGTTGGAATTTTGGAAAATGAGTTGGCTACTGCAAATAAACACAAAGACAAATTCAAGAAAAGTTCAAAAGAACTTGATGACATGCTTAAAAGACAGAAACCTAATGGAGATACTAATGGACTTGGATTTGAACATGGAGAAATTTCTGGTACTGTAAACAATCAATATCAGAACAAACCGGTAAGACAACCTAATGCTTAAAAATTTAATGGCAAATGTTTTAATTGCAACAAATATGATCACATAGAAAATCAATGTAGATTTAGAAATAATCAGAATATGAACTCACCCACCGGTTAATGTTCCAAATGCAACAAAGTTGCTCATAATTCAAAAAATTGCAGAATGAATGTGAAATGCTATGTTTGTGGAAGATTTGGTCATTTATCTAATCA
This sequence comes from Cryptomeria japonica, assembly GCF_030272615.1. Classification (NCBI taxonomy): domain Eukaryota; kingdom Viridiplantae; phylum Streptophyta; class Pinopsida; order Cupressales; family Cupressaceae; genus Cryptomeria; species Cryptomeria japonica. The sequence goes on along the minus strand of NC_081414.1, from coordinate 517,068,021 downwards.
ATGCAGATCACAAACCGGTCAAGGATATGGAAAGGCTATTCAAAGGAATAATGTAACTTGTTATGCATGTAACAAGATTGGACATATTGCTATATTCTATAGAAGTAAGAATGCACTGAAAAACAATAAAGGATCTAGTTTGAAGGGCAAAGAAAACATAGATGAAGTTAAGCAAGAATTTTCAAAACAATAGATTAAGAAGAGTGATCAAAGAACTAATGAAACTATCTCTGCACCGGTAGAACAGAGTAATCCTCCACCGGTAGGAGATTCTTCATCCAACTGAGGAATAATCCATAGGGGGTATTGCAACAAGTTGAAAATCATGCATTCTACCCTCAGTTGATGGTGAGAAGATAAATTTTTTCTTTACTGGTGGATGTGTTAAGTTTTCACTTAACCGGCAAGAATTTAATGCAGTTTAAAGAACCTTTTTTGGCTATAAAGCAACGGGAAACCCTCATTTCAAACTCACCAAGAATTCAAATGATCAAAGAGTGCAAAAACCGTAAACCCTTTGAGAAAAGGCATTCTAAGGCAAAGCTACGAAGTGATTTTCAAGCATTCATAATTTCAATTTAGAGGTATTTTTCTTTGAAATGGCTTCCTCATCTTCTATTCCAGGGTTTATTTCAAACCCTACCATTGTGGAAAATGGTAAATGCCCTAGACCCGTATTCAAGATTATCCCCGAGATTGTGAAACAAGATGACTCTATAGGAGCTTTTTCAAAAATACCAAAGGGTGTAGAATTTGCAGAAGACCCTTGAATTTACATACATTCCAATATAGAAAACCTAGGGACTAAGGAGTTGAAGAAAATGTTTAATGAGATCATTACTAATGAACATGGTGTGATCAAACCCAAACATAAGTTTGTGGAAAATTTAGGTTTTGTAGAGATTCTAAACATTCCCGAATTTCCAAAGGAAGTTGCCAGACTTGTATTGAGCAGAGTCCATGGAGAATTCATGTGGTTAGAGTTAGTTTGCAAGATAACCAAAGATGCAATTAAGGCAGTTATTGATTTACCTTCAATCAGTAGTAGACCTGATAAAACCAAGAAGATTCCTAATAGGGGAGTTATGGATTTAACCGGAGCAACATCTGATAATAGGTCACTTAGAGTGAATGATGTTAAGGATATCAATGTGAGATATGTGAGTATGGTACTAGGTTACAAAGCTACTCATGCAAAAAGATTAAATTATGTTTCTATTCTATGTATTCACAGTGCATATGAGATGGTAAACAATAATGTTAAGATTGATGTGTGTAAATGGCTTAAGGATGTATTAATTGACAATTTGAAAAAGATTAAGGGAGACAAGAAAGGTACTTTCCATTTTGGAAACCTTCTAGTATGCCTAATGTTGTACTTTACCAAGGAGATACCCGACATAGGTCTCAAGGATTTTGGTTATGACATTCTGGTAGGAAGACAGATACAAGATTCTTTCACCGGCATGGGAACTGACAATATTAAGAACATTACAGACTATTTCAAGACATTCCAATCTAATATGAGAGCAAGGGAGAGACTAACGCAGAGCATAGTTGATAAATATGACAAGAAAATCTATTTTGTGATTAAGAGAGATGAAACTTGGATGGAAGCAGCAAGTCCTAGAACTATTTGGGTTACGGAGATGGGATATGAGGTAGACCTATCTATTTTGGAAACTTATGCTAAAGCTCTACTTGATGCACCAAGAGAGCCCTCTGAAAAATTCTTTGGAAATGCAGAAACCATAGAGAGAAATATATCTATGTAGAAAAGGACTAAGAGAAGAGAAAAATTCATTAGAGATGCCTACAAGAAGGTAAAGGAAATCAAAGAAAATGTCATGAACATTAGTGGTATATCATCCAATGAGCTTGAAGGACTACAAATTGAAGCACATGTTTCACCAGTTGTAACATCCTCTGATATTGATAGTGGTAAGGCCACTGAGTTTAAAAGAGTAGAAAGGAAGAGAAAAACCTCACCGGTACCCTCTCCTTCACCTAAGAAAACTAGGATGCTAAGAAAGAAATAGAAGGCAGTTAGGGAACCAAAGAAGAAACTTACACCCAAGAAGAAACAGACACCGGTTACCCCCACATTGAATGATTTACTGAATGAGATAACAGAGGAAGGTAATCTATCTAATGTGAATAAATGTTATATTTCTTCTAATGATTCTGACAAAATCACAATTGAAGAGAGTATTATTTTGCACTTAGCCATTTACAAGAAAGTGTTGATAGAAGTGATTGATGAGATTCTAAATGATCTATACATGAGACTAGAAGCCAAAAGGCTATCAATAATGGAATTGGATAAGAAATTGAAAGTTGAAGCACTCTTAGTTGCACATCTGGTAAACTCCAAAGAAGAAATAGATGAACTTATTTATGAAGCTAACCGATCGGTATTTGTTAGTGGACACCGACAAGTGAGCCTAATGGCTGGAAGGGTAAAAGAGATTGCAGATGAGACTGCAGATAAATGGGATATATTCTTTGTAGAGAAGGAAAAGAAAGATAATATTCCAAACATAAAGGTTACAGATAATATTCCACCACCACCTTTGGATAAACCACCAGTACACACAAAAGATCCACTAGTTATTGATACTAAAGGTATAACTCTTGACAATACTAATCCAGAGTCTGAGAGACTCTTTACAATGAATGTGGATACTCAAGAGGTAAACATTGTTGTGGATAAAGATACTTCAGAGGTTAAGGTAGATAATGTTGATAATAGAAAGATTTCAGAGAAACTGGCACAAATAGTTGACTCTCAGGAAACTGAGATACCAACCCAAACAGAGCAACCAACAGAGACTAAAAAACCTACAGAAGATAAAGGTACTAGCACAGGGCCACCAGAGATAGAGCATCCGGTAGTAGAACTTTGAGAGAAACAAACAGAGGCAGAGGTTCATGTTGAGACTGAGAAACCAACAGTTATAGAGACACTGAAACAATCTAAGAAACCATTAAAGGTTGAGGTGCAAATATAGACAGATCCACTAGAGGAAAATAAAATCAAAATGGATACATCTAATGGAAGTAAAGAGGATATAGTTAAGGTGATTGGTCAGACATATGTTGAGAATAAACCTACAATAGAACCAAGTACATCTACAGGTGAATTCAGACCTACCAATATCACAGAGGTACTTTTGGATTCTATTAAGAGGATAACTAATTGCAATGCATTGGCTTTTAAGGCAATTGACAATACTTTACCTATTCTAGAAATGATGGCACCTACATGTCAGATAGATTACATTAAGGGTTCTTTACGTAAATTGGACACATTGTCTGAATTCATTTCTGATAATGTTATAACTATAGACAAGGTGAATGAGGATATCATAAAGGAGAGAGTTGAAAAAGAGAAAAACACATTCTTTGAAAACACCATAAAGAAATGTACCGATCATGTGGATACACTTTTATTGGTACTCAATTCTACAATTTTGGAGTATAAGGAGCTATATAGGGAAGCATGTAAACCTCACTATTTGACTGAGGACATTGATGAGGAGATCAAGAAGACACAAAAGGAAATTTATGACATTACGGATAATATTATAGGTTCATTCCGACTTATATCAGTTTTTGGGGAAAAGTTAGAAAAACTTGAGAAAGAGAAGGCAAGAATAAAGTCTAATGCCAAGGAACTAAAAGATAAACTTGGTCTGAGGCTGGATAATCTGATTACTCAGAGAGATGAATTATCTAAGGCAACAGTACAAGGAGAATGATCACTGGAGCAACAAATTCACTATCTCAACGGTATGATCCAGCAGACTAGGGCAACTTTAGATGACAACAACAAATTTATGCAGAGTCTGAACATGATTTTGGTGGACATCTTTCAAATTGTAACCAACTGGTTACAAACCTTGAGGTAGCATTTTTGTACTCTTTTTATTATTTATGACATCCTTTATTATTGATGTAAAAGGGGGAGTAGTGGAGAGAAAAATGCATGTACAAAGGAGATCACTTGCTCAGGGGGAGCACATCTTTTTGGATTTTAGTTTTTGGATAACAGTTTTGGATTTTTCTCATGAGTGTTGCCATCAATGCCAAAGGGGGAGATTGTTGGCATTCTACACTCTTATGAGAATAGTTTATGTTGTCATTGATGGCAACAAACTGGAAACTCACTAGTAATTGGTTTCTACATGCTTGACATCACAAACTTCATACACCAGTAGACAGTGGCACCAGCAGGCACTTCACTGACATTTAGATTACATCGGCAACAAAGCATACTGACACTCCAGCCGACATGGGATGAAGTTTCTTGTTTATATAAATTGTTTTGTAATGTAACTATCTTTTGTAAGCTGACATGGTATATTGTAAAAGACTCGCATATGTATGAGATCTTATAAGTCATTTTGATGTGAGAGAGAGAGAGAGAGATAAGGAATTGTGATGTGTGATAAGATGATTTTGTATAAGGTGATATAGTTGACAGTGAAGGTTTTGGTTATTGACTGAGCTTATACCGATACTGAACCTAGCATGAGAGATGTTGTTTTGAGCAGTACATTGTATTGGATTTGATAATCCATTTTTTAGTCAGTGTGACTCTTTATTGAACGGTGAGCTCTAGGCTGTTGGCCTCCCTGCATGTGCAGGCCCCTCATTGTAAGTAGTATTTATTCATTTGCCAGTGAGTAAATATTGTGGGCCACAAATCCCACCGAGGTTTTTCCCACACCGGGTTTCCTCATTAAATATCTTGTGTTATGGTGTTTTTCTATGTTGTCTCTATTATTTTTGTTTACTGCATTCATTCTCATTTACCGGTACACTATTTTGGGATGCAAAGTTATTAATAAGTTTAAATATTTTTCTAACCGGTTAGACACTGATTCACCCCCCCCTCTCGGTTTCTTTGGGACTATCATTGAATCTAACAAAATATTGTTTGTAGTGTTTTGAAAAGATTGTTTTTGGGAAATTGGATTGTGATTTGCGGAAGTTATTTGCTAAATGAAAAGGAATCGGTTAAGGGGAAACAACATTTCAAAGGGTTTTGATTTTCTATAAATTGATTTGATGGGAGTGTATTACTATCTTCTCTATATATGGTTCTGTTTCTAGCTTTTGTAGTGGAATTATTTTGGTTTAAGATTGAATTGGTTTATCCCTTGAGATGTATGTTTGGATTCCCTTCATTCTGAGCTTGATTTGGTGTTGTTTTTCCTTTATGGTTGCTGAGAGTTCCCTACAACTCTATGAGACTGTGCATTTGAATGTGCAGTCTCTATCAAGAATATGCATAGGATACAATTGAACCTTGCAAGCCTTTCTTAGGTCTCCTAATGAGGATTGCAACCTTGCTTTCTTTCTCCCTTGTTTTAGCCCTCTATGTCTCAGATTTGGCATTATGGGAGATGATTTCCTTATGCAAATTTCAGCAGTGATTATGTTTATGATGTTTTTTATTGTCCTTGATGGTAACTAGATCTTCCAGTCTCTTTATGTCAAGTTTGTGTGTCATTTTTTACCCCTATGCAAGTCTGAGTCGGTGCCTTTGCCTTATGAGTCTGTTTTGCTCTTTTTTCTACATTCTTACCAAAAACACTACAAGAACTACCATAAATATCATGGGATGATCTAAGGGGTCTATGATGCACTCCAGGAGCACCATGCAATGCATCCAGAGTGCTAAGAAACATACCATAGGTGTAGGGGTCCTAAAACTACATATGCAAGCCAATTTACCAAAAACACTGACATATGACCCTAAAACACTATAGGATGGTCCAAAAATGCCATGGTACATACCAAAAATGCTACCATACATACCAAGGGTTCTAATCTACAAACCAGAAGTGCTGGACTGATCCGGGGGTCCTAAAAAGTCAATTTTAAGCCTCGTTTGGTGTCTTTTTGGGTTTATATTTTCTCTAGAGGCATGTGTTGTTTATGTTGACATTCTCAAAGTTTAATTTGTTGTGTTTTTATCCTCCATGAATTTTCTTGTGCTCCAGTAAGAGGATTCATGCCTTACCATTGAGGTGTTTCCTATGTGATGTATTGCACCAGCGAGAGGGAGAACTCCTCATTGTTGACGGATTGAATGTATGACTCCAGTGGGATGTGCTATGCCTCATTGTAGAGGATTTGATATAGTTTTACATTCTAAATATAGATTGTATTCATGATTGGTTATTCCCTTGTGATGATTGGGTGAAGGCTCTCTTCCATGTGTATGGCTTTATGTGCTCTTACATGGGCGGATTGTTCTCAATTGTTATGATTGTTTCTATATCATTTGTGGGCCTTCTTGATGTTATAATATGTTCTTTGGATGTATGTTTTACCATCATTCCTAGGAGCATGGTTAGGGGGAGTGGGATTCCGTGAGTCTGTCGAGGTCATGAGGAATGGACTGCTAGGATTCCTTGTGTTGTGGAGTCGGGGTCTAGATTATCTAGATATCTCATTGGAGGTTATTTGTAATGATCAAGTGATAACATAATAAATTAATCATAGGTGGGTTGAGTAGTAGTAAATCATGTGTGTATTCCCATCTCATGATTGGATTGCTAGTGCAGCTGTGTGAGGTGGCAGATCTGGTAACTGGATAAACTAAACTCCCTTAATTTCCTCAAAGGTTGAGACGGTTTTGTATGTGTATCATAGATGTTGGGATTGGTTTCTAGGATATCCTTTGATATCATGTGATGGCACTCTTCCCTACATGTGAGTCCTAGTTCCTTAAGTGTTAATTTGATTGATTTAGCCTCTAGAGAGGTTATTGTTGATTATTCATATGATGTGTTTCATGTTTGATTATTTATGTCATCATGTGGTTGTCAAGTTGATTCCCTTGGTTGTTAGGGGTCATCCTAGGTCTTGAGTGTGAGTTGGAACCCCATGTCATCTCCTAGCATAGGGGGTGGTTCATATTTGGTTCCATATGGCCGGGTGGTTGTATGCCTTCTTCCATTGGGATGCTCTTCATTGGATGTTTGTGTGTGTGGATTGGATTCTTTGACTCTTTGATATGTGGATATTCTCATGGAGCTATTGTATATGTATTGGAAAAAGAAACATTGCATCATGATGTATTGTATGTAAAAAAAGAGATTATGTATCTTTGTATTATGTACCTTCATGTATTTGTAGATAAAATCAAAATATGGCATGATTAGGAGTAGTAATAATTGATCAACCTTGATGTAATAGATGTTCTTTATGTGCTATGAGGTATGTGTTCTACATAAAAAATGAATGAGATAGCATATATGTATTTGTGTTGCATTTGCATTTGTGATATGCAATTGTGAAGTGTAATCCTATGAAATGAATGATGGAAATAATAGTAATGGTTGTCTTGAATCTCATTGAGTAAATAGGGGCTATCTAAATGAAATGGTTAAATAGATCTATGATGTGTTATGATAGATGATAGTAGGAGTGTCTAGAGAATTTGATTTGTGTTTCAAAATGAACTTAAGGAAATTCAAAGTGAAAGAGTTATGCATATGTCTTAAAGTTATCTTAGTAGCATGGAAATTAATTGAATAGTTAAATAATAGAATATGGTGATGTTCTGGATGGATAAGTGATATGTTAGAATGATGTCAAGTAGTGATGTTAAGATACCATATGGAATGGTTATGGTTGCATGATTTTACTTGAAGATATGTTAATATGTTTTACTCCGCTTTCGTAGCATAATATATAGATTGTGTTCATAATAGTACATTAGATCTTGTGAATGGTTGATGTTGTGCTTATGTATGTTAATGATTGCATCGAGGTAATGGATGCTAAACAAATATTAATTCCATTTGTTAGTATATTTTAGATTATATCTCTAGGGTATTTTGGCGGGCATTACAACTCTCTAAAAGTAAAGTGCACTTATGAAAGAAAGGCTTCATAATTCCTAACTATTCCTCATCTAATATTTTTTCTTCTTACTAACCTTTTTTCTCTTTCATCATATTTCCTCCTCCATCTAACATTCTTCTCTTCTTTCAAGAGATCATTCATTTCTTTCATATATAAACAATCTCTCGAGGGGGTATCTTACCTACATCCCTCAGTCTAGTTGGGCATCCTACCTCCATCCCTTAGTCTAGTGGGGCCTATGTCTCTTATTTTTAACCTATCATGTGTTTAGTCTTTACTATTCATCAATCTTGTCCAGGTTCTCCTTTCCCATTTTCTATCCCATTGATATCATTTTCTCCCCATTTCAAGTTTATGATATAAATTTGTCCCAAAATCCATCTCATTGATGTCATTTAATCCTTAGTTTGATCCTATGGCATCAATTCATCCTAAAACCTATCCTAATAAGGTCAATTTCTTTGCATCTTGATCGTATGACATCATCTTTCCCAAAACCTATCCAGATGGCATCATTTTCTCCCAATTTCAATTTTATAATATCATTTTGACCTCTTTTCCTATCTCGTGGCATTGCATCGGTCCCATTTCAGCCCTTTGGCTTGCTTTGACCCAGTTTACCCTCTTTCACCTGGCTTAACTTAATTTTCCCATTTTGACCTAATTCTTCCCAATTTGACCCGATTTGACTTAATTTGATCAAATTAATGTCTCTAGACATCAATTTGACTTTTTGGCCCTTTTACGTTTAATTAATTAATTAAATCCTCTTTCTTACTAACAATTCTTCTAAAGTTAAATAAATAAATTTAATTATTTATTTATTTGTCCTCTTTGTCCATTAATTAAAGAAGTTCATTTTATTTAATTAACCAATAAATACGAATAATAAATTATATTCATTATTTTTTTGTATTTATCTTCTTCCAAAATAAAGATAATTAATAAATTTAATTTACTAATTCATCTTTATCTGCTTTTTATGATGAGATATTTAATAAATCTTATTTATTTATTATCTCTATTTATCCTCTCATATGAGGATAACATCTATTTTTTATTTTTTTTAAATCTTTATAATATCATCCTAATTTTTGAATTTGGAAAATAATATCTTTCCTTGTTTTTAATTGGTTTAAAAAAATCAATCTTTTTGGGCAATGTCTCATTTATCTTAATTTTAAATTAAAAAATGAGATATACACATTCGAAAATCAGCTTTCTTCCATCTCTTATGCATTATCTCCATCATCTTCATCTTGTCTAGTGTGATCTCAGCTATCCTTTCCTCAAAAATATTTTTGATCCTAGTCATCTATCAAAATCTCACTTTTCTATAAATTGAGACCTCATTCTTCATTCAAATGAATTTAGTCTTAAGCATCCTTACTCTAACAAATTATCTAGCAATCATCTTGTTTTAGCATAATCATTTTGTCAAAATCATTTAAGTATAGAATCATATTTTTGATTATCCTTGATATCATCCTTGCTTTCATTTCATAATTGTTGTTTCACATTGAGAGCTACATCAAATTAGAGGAGAAAGGAGAAACAATGAAGCTACGTTCAAGGAATAATGTACTAATATCATTTCATTTCATTTTGGTTTTTGCATTTCATTCCAATGTATTTGTTGGTTAGATTAGGGGGTTTTAGCTTAATTGTTTAAGGTTTGTGATTCTCTTTGATTGTGTTAATGGTTTATTACTTGATTTTTTTCCAATCTACATTCACATCTACACCATCAAAACTGAAGTGATCACTGCTTGTATATATTAAATTTATACATTCACCTAGGTTTTACTTGTGTGCATCAGATCTATGATACTTCTTATCTTTGATCCTTGTTGATACTCATTGAGTTCATACAATTTTTTGACCAAGGTCCTTATTTAAGAAATTTAATTACCTTTCAATATTAATATGTATATTCCTTTCTCTTGTTTATCATTCAAAGTAGTTTGAAGGGACTTGCAATGTTAAAAACAAAAAGGTGTCTCTTTAAATATTTACTATAATCTCTCATCATTTTTTCAAAAAATAATCATAGAGAATTTTATTGTTTACGAAAATTTTTATTGAATGGAAGCCTCAAGCACATATCATATTAAATAACAGAATTAATATAAATAATAAACTATAATGATGGTATTTATCTCCAAATATTCATGAATGATATACTTTAAGTAGCATTCATAACCCTTTAATATATTCATTCATTTTTAAATTATTGTATAATCTCTCAAAGAATCTCTTGACTACCATATTTCTTTTCTCTCTTGAGTATTACTTTAGCTAACATTTTTTATGAGTTTTGCATATTAATTATTGAGAAAATAATATTGAAATGATATTTTTAACACTAAAATATCATGTATTAAAATTATTGGGTATAAAGCATTTTCTTATAATGGGTGGCTATCGCCCTTATAAATTGTCTAGGGAGAAAACCTAGAAAGGATAGCTCAACCGTTGCTTAAGTTTTCTATGGACCATTACTATACATATAGTAGCATGTCTAAGACAACTAATTATTCATTCTTATGCGCATGAAAATATATATTGATCTCCTTGCTACTTTTATAAGGAATACTATATGATATTTGGCAAATCACAAATGCATAAATTATGTTTTTCTTTGCACCACAAATCAAGTTTAATTGATTAGTATGTTACTAACTATATTGTATCTTGTATGGTGAGATTATGCCTTCAAAATAAATGGTGCAGGTTCTATTACATGGATGGTGCAATACCTTAATAAAAAAGCTATCTTCTATGTGTCTTTGAATCAAAATGGTGAAATATAGAAGTAGCTCTTGAAGAGACAATATGTCAATATGTCATTAAATATTTATGGAAGAGATCAAGTTTGATACATTTTTAAGTACCATATTACTTAAATATATCTTACTCATTCCAAATAATATCATTTCTAAAGATCAAATAAACATTAAAGATCATGGTTACCTCATTGAAGTGAAAATATTTCATCATAAAGGCACTTTGAAGACCATGGGAACCTCACTCAAGTGAAATATTTCCATCATAAATATTGAACACAAATGGACCACTGAGAGGGGGGTGAATTAGTGGTAATTAAAAAAAACTTGAAATTTCTAAATGATCTAAGATATAATTACAAAATTCAAGCTACTATGATCAGAGACATTAAACACATTCACACACACAGAAAACTGATAACACAAGAATATACAAGGAAAACCAACGGTGGGGAAAAAACTCAGTGAGAAATGTTGTTGGAGTCTACTACTCCAATCCATCCTCACAAATAAAAATGATTACAATGATTAGGGCAATAAACCAAGGAGCACCAACCCCTAATTTGTGGGTACCAACCCAAAGGAAAACCAGCCCCTAGCTTTATGGGAACCAACCCCTCTATCTAAGAACCAACTCAGATGATTACAATAAGTAGAATATTCAAATACAAAAAAAGAAACTTGTTACAAATGAAATTTTGTAACTCACAACTTGTACTCTGCACTTGAGATTGACTTGACTCTTCTCTACTCCTAGTCTCTATTCTCTGCTCTCTAATATTTGTTGTCAATCCCTTCTCTCAACCTTCTTCTTATCTCTACATTCATCTCTTTATTTTCTTCTCTAATCACTCCTCCTTCACTGCCTCTCATAGTGTATATAATCCACTATGTTATATGCCTTGGCTCTACACTCTCTAGTTGCTGGTCTCTGCTCTTCACAACTGCATTCTGCTATCTCTAGTTTTTCTTTCATCTTCCACTTATCTCCTCTTCACTTTCTAATCATTTTGCATGCAGTTTCTGTTATCACTATTTTAAAAATGGATGTTCTCAGTCCATAATTGGCTAGGTTTTTGAAAATTTTGAGTCTAGTATGCCCTAGTTGCTTCAAGATTGTTTTAAGTCCAAAGGGGTTTAGTGTTTAGGTTTTAATCACTTTAATGTCTGATAAAAACCCTTTGGCTTCTATTTTTGTGTTACTTTATTCACTTAAGTGATGGGTCCCTTAGTCATTCAAGTGTCCCCCCATTGTTATTTGCCTAGGCGGTTGTTAAATACTTGTAAAATTTTACGCCTATCTCATATGTCTTTTCCTAATGTTTGTCAGGCCCCATAAGTATCGTGCAACTCTCAGATAAATCTATGACTTTTGTTGTTTCATTGGGCAGAGTTGCTAGTGTGTTAGCCTCTGTGAAATAGCCAAAGGCATAAGCGGGCCTAATCGAGTGCACTGGCAGCTAGCTTAATGAGACTCCATCTCATTTTGAATCTGACAGCTCACGTTGATTCACAGCTGAAATAAGCATGCAAGTTACCTATCACGAAATAGCCAAAAGGTTTAGCGGGACCCAGTGGTGAGGACTTCTCCCTTGGCAAAAAGGCTGGTGGGCCCAAAGGATAGGCAAGGCATGAAGTTAAAAGCCGATCAACTCTGTTTTGATCCAATGGTTCTCGTGGTTTCATGGCCGCAAGATGAACGAAGATTAATGTTCACAAAATGGCAAAAGACAGGTGGAAATCAGATGAAGGTATGACGTGGCATGATAGCTGGTGCATTTCGTAGGGTTTGATAGTGATGTGTCGAATGCTACATGGTTTTGAAGGGTAGTTGAGGGCCTGCCTAGGCGTAACCGGTAGTTATGTGGGAATAGTGAAGTAAGACATGTGGCTGACTCAGAACTGAACCTGAAGGAGCTTCTAGAGCTAATGGCCGACTATCATTGGGCATTTGTTAACCAGAGAACAAGTGGGGTAAGTGATTTCCAAATAAAGGGCCCACTTAAAAGGTTTGAAGGTTGTTAAAGGTATCCATCTCGAGGTTGATCCAACAATTTTTGTTGTTTCGTGCCCCAAAGATGCCCGCGGCTTAACCTTTGCGAAATGGCAAAAACTGCTAGCTGTCAAGATGAAGCACGGTTAATTAGTGAGGTTGATAGTCCTTGTTAGAGTTAAAGACTGGGTGATTTGAGCTTGATCTAATGGTTCGCATAGCTTCGTGAAAGAAATGTGTTCGAGGGTTAAAGCCCGCAAAGTGGCAAAAAGGAGGTAGGGCCCAACACTAATGCAGTGAGATCAAGCAGAGATAAAGACCGATCAGGTTCCATCCAATCAGACGGCTAGCGCGGCTTCGCTAGGTTAAAGTACACGTTGGCTACTGTCTACGAAATAGCGAAAGGATTTCTAGCCCGTTGTCGGATGAGGAAAAGTGAAAGGGCAAAGGCAGTGCAAGTTTTATTTGATCTAGTGGTTGGCGTGACTTCGCTAGATGAACATGCAAGGGTGTTATTCTCTGGGAAATGGGGAAAGAGAGAAAAGAAAATACACAGACATGTTATGACCCGTTGGAGCAAAAATTTTGAATTCTTCCATGAATTCAATTTTGAAGGGATGACTGAAGCATGTGGTATCAATGTCGCAGTTAAGAGCCTGATTACCATATATGGTCTCACATCAATTGAATGTAAGCATCATTTCAAAGAGCTATTGTGAAAAGGCAGATGCAGAGCAAATTTCTTCAAGCCAAGAACAGGTTTTCTTGTATTTTTTCTTAACAATTACTTGACAGTTTGTTTGAATTGGGGTTTTGTTCTATTATAGAATTGTTGTGGTTAGTAATTAAGTTACTTGCATAGTATTATTGAGATGGCACCTAAAAGGGAGTTCTCAAGGAAAGTTAATTACCATGAGAGGGCAATCTATGATGATTTCCTGGAATAGTTAACCATGTCAACTAATGTGGCAGCTAAGGTTAAAGAGTTGGTGCCAAAAGCTCCTTGCCTGAGAATAGGAGAAGGATTGTATGACAAAGGCAATTGGCTGAGAGACCCATAGATAGGATTGTCTGGGTTGGGTTTGTTTAAGTTCAGATTCAGTATGAGACACTCCCTAACCCCAATGAACAGTATTTGGGAGTTGGATGTAGGAAAATTGGTGGTCCTTGGAGTGTTCATGGATGTGGACCTCCTAACTCAGATTGCACACAACTATGACCCCATTACAAAGAGTGTTAGCGACATAAATGGAAAAACCCTCATTGAAATAAATGATGAGGTGTTCAAAAATATATTTGGGCTCAGTGAAGTGTCCAATTACTTGGAACCCATCAATTTTAAATCATTGGCTCAGGTTTACAATGCACAAAGGAATCATCTTAGGAATGGGCCTCTTAAAGAATTCTTTGTTAAAGTAGGCGGATTAACTATTGTAGGACCTAATACCATGGAGCCTTTTTCCTTAAATCTGTTCACTCTTAGAGCCAAGGGATTATACTGGTCACTCTACTAGATTTTTGGAAAGGATGCTAAAGCAAACATGCCAACTCATTACATGTTAATGATTCCTCAAATTTTAAATCCTTCTCTGGCAGTGACATTTGATTATTCCCCCTATATTACTAATGCCATCCATGAAGGCTTGATAGGGATAAAGAATGGAAAAGTGGATAGGCCTTTTGGATGGTACTCCCTCCTCATGCACCTATTTCTATTCAAGGGCGGTGATTACTTTGCAAATGGAATAGATCTAGTGAAAGAAAAGGATGGAGAGAAGATTCCAATTCAATTATGGAGCACAGTGTTGTCATGGGATAGAGAAGATGATAGCTACTTGAGGTTTGAGAAGTGCTTTGTATGCAAGATCAGGACTCTTTTATGCTCAGAGAATCCAAGAGTCCCTAAAGCTCTTTTGGAGTTCCTTAGGCCAAAGGAGTTTGCTAAAGATATCAAAATTGTCCACAATTGGGGTGATATGTACTTATACCTCATTTCCATAGTTTTAAGAGTGTATGGTTCCAAAGGCACTCCCTTTTTGTTGCCATATTAGGTCCCACTAAAAATAGGAATTGCAAAAGTCCTCAGGCAGATTGGAAGTGTGCAAGAGGTAGAGCTAACAGGTAGAGGTAAAGGGACCATTTCCCCTAAAATAACTATAGCACATCAGTTTGTAATAACTAAAGGGGGTTGGAAGTTCTTTGAAGATTTCCTTCAACCCTACCATTTATCAACTGTAGTATCAAGGTGTGTCGAGCCTAAAGATTTCTTCAATGACATGTTTAGAAAGAGGGCAGTATGCAGAGGTAGACCTCACCAATTCCGATTCCCTGAAGACCTCATTAGGAATGAGTTTGATTTGGATGAGCAAGAGCTAAGGAAAGGAAAGTGGGTGGCCTACAAGAAGGCCCTAGATTTTGTGCACCTAATTGACACCAGCTATGACCCTTTGTCCAGTTTCCACCCCTTTGAAGAAAAGGCAAAATTCTTAATTCTTTGTTTTGAAGATGTAATGCAGACATTGAAAGAGAAGAGGGAGGTAGTGATTAAAAATAAACCTGAGAAGGCAAGATTAGTTTTAACTAGGTCTACATCTGCCAAAGCAATCCCTCCAAGTGATTATATGCTACATAAAAAGTCCAAATACAGTGTGCTAGTGCCAACAATAGGGGAGCCTTCTACTTCAAGAGGGAAGAGGAAAATACAAGATGTCATTGACATTCAGGACTCCCCAAAGAAGCAAAGGGTGGGAAAAGAAGTGCAATCTGATGAGCCCCTGTATTCCCCATCTCAATCCCCTATTCATATAGGAGATGAACAGGCAGCAACTGAGCAACTGTTACAATTAGGCTATCTTGGGGAGATAGCCTACACCTATGATGAAGTAGAAGAGGGAATACCGGAAGAGCCCCTTAATGTTGAGATGAACCTAACCACCAATGAGTTCAAAGGCCAGGAGTTGGATCCTGATATTAAACAAGCCAGTGAGGATTTCTTGCCTGATAGCAACTTTGTCACATCAGGAGCTTTCATGCAATTCATTTGGAAGTAGAATATTGATCAGTTTAATGCTAGATGTGAGAAGAGGAAGAGTGAGCAGCCCCACAAGGATCTAGTTATGGTGGAGGAAGAAATAAAGCAAGAAATGGTCACCGAGTTCAAGACCATCACTCCTGAGCAAGGAAGAGACATGGTAGCAAAGGCTGGTGTACTCATTCTCCCTGAATGGGATATATCAGATGCCTTGGTTTTAGAGGCAGTAAGGAGGGAGACCAAGCCTATGGAAGGAGTTACCTTCAGCAAGGATAACGCTACCCTCATCATGTGGTCTCTAAAAAGAGATGAAAATAAAAAGAAAAAGGACACCCCAGGGTCAAGCTACCTTGAAAGTATGATAGTGAAAAGAGTACAAAGCACTGGGGTGGTGGAGGCTGCTAGCATAGTCCTAGAGACTGCAAAGTTCAGTGTTGCAGTGGCAGAGAAAGAAGCAAAGGAAAAGGAAGATCTCCAAGCCTAGTTGGAGACAGTTTTAAAAGCTTACAACAATGCCAAGGAGGAGGTAATGGGTAAAGATAACATCATTGCCAAGTTGAAAAACTAGTTGGCAAGACAATACCATCAAGGTGAGTCCTCAACATTGATGATCGCTTCTTCTCCTACACGACCTCCACCTACTAGCCCCATCATTGAATTCCCACCATCTCCAGAACCTTCTAGTTCCCAATTGGTTGAGATCACTCCCCATGAATTGGAGAAGCTAAAACAGGCCCAAGCCCCTGTTTGCAAAGAAATATGAAGAGAGAGTGAGGGCTACAATTTTGAGTTTTGCTGACACCATAGGGTCCTCATTAATGTACAACAACATGAGAAAAATTTTGGACATGTGGAATGAGCTCAATGGAGACAAGGTTGTTCTAATGTCTATTTTTGACAAGTGGAAACCCAGAGAGTAGGATCTAGAACTTATTTGTATATCTTATGATGAGGCAGGGGCTGACCCCATTATCAAATCTACTTGTGACATAACAAAGGATCTAGCAAAGTTAGCAGAAGGATTAGATAATGCAGATAGAAAGATCAACTTGTACAAGAAAGAGTACACTGATCAAGTATTTGAATTACTCCCAAGGGGTTTTGCTAGTCCAACTCAATTGAAGGACAAACAAATATAGCTTAATGAATTAGAAGCCAACCTATCATTAAGAATAAAAGGAATCATTAATATAGATGACACTTCCCTATTTGTCAAAACAATTGAGGAGATAGAGAAAATCAAATCACACTATGGTTTTTTAAATTCGGAGGTCAACAAAATGAGGAACTCTTGGAAAAGATTAGCCAAGATGAAGGGAAAAGTGATTAACTTCTCATGGCCTATTGATGATGTATACCAGGAGTGGACAAGAAAGTACACGGTGCTGGATGTAGAGTAGTTAGAAGAAGTTGCAACTGAACAACAAGAAGAGGAAGCCACAGATGTTGAAAAGGACTTGTAACCGCTTCTTGGAAAAGGTTGTTTTTTGTAACAAAATTTCTTTTGAATAGTCTGAAGCTTGTATGCATCCATGCTATTATAATGGATACCAAGACTTCTAAAAAATGATCGCAAGTAATTGTAAGAAAATGCTGCAGAAATTTATCTAAGCTTTCTTTAAGTCTTATGGAGAACATTTAAGTGTCTTGTAATATTTTCTGAATTAATATCAATACACAGACCATCAACTTTGAGCCTAGAATCTATGTTGTCTTCAAGTGTTCTTGCAAATATTTGTTGTTTTCAATTTGAGTAATCTAGGGTTATTCATTTAAATATGGATTGTAAGGCAATCTTAAATAGATGCATTTCTTAGCTTTTCTCTTCAGGAGGGGAATTAAATATGCAGGAATCATTTCTATTAGTAAATTCCTTATGGGAGACTTTGAATTTGATGAATGTTATCTAGTTGTGATGAGGGTAAATTCTTATGTATGTCAGACATATGTGGGGTTTTATAGAAGCCGAAGTGATGGGATGAATGGATATGTTTAATTGTGAGATTATTGTTTGAACTTAGATGACTTTGTGGCCTGGAAAAGGCACTGGTATCTATTTGTGGTTATCTTTTACATATCTTGTAGGTCGATACTGAATATGAGCATAAGTTTTATTTCTTTGTTTTAGTTAATTTTGAGGCCATAAGATCCATTGTTTTTTGGACAATGGTTACTATGGATTTTGTTTAAAAGTGTGAAAGAATTCACCTAAGGTATACCCACCTGAACTTTGGATAAGTTCGAAGTGTAGAAGGTTATAAAACCTTGTCATATGTTGCTCTGAAGTTTCCTTCTCTTTGATCTCTCTTCTGTAGACAGAGTTTATTATTTTATTATAAGGGTTTTTAAGGGGAATCAGAATTTGAGAACAACAGTTTCTTTTGCAATGCTATATCTACACTGGCATCATGTTATGGACACTTGCATAAAATGCCTTTTTGCACCCTCTTCTATTCTCTTTGTTTTGTAACCTCTATCTTTGCAGAGATTCTTCTCCTACACACCAATCACACTATCTCTACTTCACACCTAAGACCATCAAATCCAATCCTTCCACTTTTTCATTTTTAGGGCTTCCACGCAACCCTAGGATATTCCCTCCAAACCAAAATTCAAAAAGTAACCTTTTTGGGTTTCTAAGAAATCTGCTACACTTTCTGATTTGGCCACAATCATTAATTATATCTTCTTTCCCATCAGATTTTCTCTCGGTGTCAAGCTTTGGTAATCTTCACCTACCCTTGGAGGTGATGTTTTGTCAACTAGATATCTTTCAATCTTCTTGATCCACTCACTTGATCCTTTGTTGCTTCGTTCTTCCCAATCTACTTTTTACTTTGATTACTAACTTTAGTAATCTTCATCTGTCCGATGAGATTTGATATCTTCTTCATAGATCACCTCAAACCACACTATAGTCTATAAGGAGGTTGCCATTAATGAGTTCTTTACTCTTTCTCAACTTGCCCTAAAAATATTGACAACTACTTCCATCATCAGCAACTTTGTCATATCAAATCTCCTCTTCGACCACCAAGAAGTCACATGTCTTCACATTTGATGTCCAAATCACCTGGTCAAACTTGGTCAGTTGCCACATGAATCATCTTTCCTATTGGTATGCAAATGTATCGTCAAAATCTTCTCATTGGACATCCAAGTCATTCAGTCAGCTTCGATCAACTATCTGCATGAGTAGTTTATCTATTGGGCTACATATGTGGCATCAAAATCTACCTTCAAAGTCATATGGTCAACTGCAGTCAACCTACCATGTGGACCTCTGTGTCTATCAGGTTGCCAACATGTTGACTGAATCACCTCTAACCATCATAATCATCTTAGAAACTTTCACATTCTCTGCATTGCATGTATGCCTGCAGGATGGCAAGAGCCACTCTCTTCTTTCCCTTCATTGCCCCGCATCATCATTTACTAGCCCATTTTACCCATGTAGGATGGCAGGATGCACCTCTTACACCTTGCTTTCATAACTCACAAAGCCATCATACTTTGTCTTTGCATGTTGTGAGACAGCAGGATTCATCCCCTTCCTTTGTTTATGCATTACCCCACAAGACCATCTCAATTCCATCTTACTTGGCATGGGATAGTGGGGGCCTTATTAACTTTTTCTTTGGGTTACTTTGTAGGGTCATCACACACCCATTTTGCATGGTGTGGGATAGCAGAATATCACATCACATCTTCCTTCTAGATGCCCTGCACACACATTTTTCTTCACCCTCTATTGTCACGGGATGGTGGGATGCAAGCCCAGACATCCTAATTCTTACCTCGCGTGAACTTTTCCTTTTCATCATCACTATTGCAGGATAGCGGGGAACTACTAGTCCCCTTACTCCTTCTTCCCCCACACCACTCTTTGTATAGGATTTTAACCCTTGCAGGCTGGCAGGAGATGCCTTTTGGCTTTCCTTATGTGTTATCCAATGAGGTCATTTAATGCCATCAAACTTGTTGCGGGGTGGTGAGATAACCAAATTTTTGCATTGTAGTTATCTCCCCACAGAGTCTTCTTTATCCAATCTCCCTGGCTACGGGATAGCAGGGCGACAAACCTATCACGTTATTGACATCCCTTGTCACAAAACCAATGCAACTAATTTGACATAATATTGACATCTTTGGTCACATAACCATCATGTTATTAACATTTGCAGTCACATAACCATCACATTATTGACATCTTAGTTACCTTATGCAATTTTGTAGATTGAGATAACCTACTTATGCACACCAATTGTAACATTTGTGTAGCCAACATGACATGTTAAACATAGTTGTGACTATCACTCCCTATAACTACATAGCGATAACCTGTGTGTTATGTGCTTCACCTTCCTCTTGTTGCAATAGTCTTTGGTCAATGTAGAGGGTTGACCGTGAGATACCAAGAGCAATAACACAATATGTTATGCGCATATTATTGCAATAGAGTGTGACTAACACAACACATTATTCAAACAACGACCATAATTTTCTGTGTTAGACTAGATTTCACAATGCATTTCCAACTCAATTGTCTGTGTTGTCCTATGTTATGCTACAAAAACACTTTTTCTATGCCATCACAACTCTATGGTCTTGGTCCTCTATCTATCTACAAGTCCAATAGTTGACTCCATTTTTATTCTCTATCTTATTTGAGGCAATTGACTCCATGCAACCTCCATGCATATTCATTCAACCTGCATATCTCTGCTAACTTGATGCAGCACTATATTGACCAATTTGTTCTTTCTCTGAGATAATCCATCTCCCAACATCTTTTTCCTTTGCCAACCTGAGACAACACAACCACTATCAATTTTCCCTTCATCTAGGATATTCATCATTGCTACATCTTCATCTTTCTCTACATCTTCATCTTCATCATTGACTTCATGAACACACACATGTTGACATCAATGGCAACCTCAATGCCAAAAATAAAAGCACATTGAAGATCAAGAGCACATTCTATATATTGGAATCATAGCCATTACTTTGAAATCCTCGGTGAGGTGATTGGTTTTTAGGTGATACCATTGAGGAGTGCACATGACACCACCTAAATGCTAAATCCTAGATGTAAAAACTAATAGGCATAAGACCTCTAGGCATTATATGCTCCAAATTCAAATCAATTCTTGGCCTTAGGTGATACCATTGAGGGGGAGTGTGCATGCCAATTACACCACCTAATGGCCAAATCCTATTTTTAAATCCTGCGGGTAGGCACAAGTAAGTCCTGATAGGTATGAAATAACACCTATATAGGCATTGGTAAGTCTTTTAAGCCTACAGGTAGGCATATGTAAGTCCTTTTGTTTTAAATATTTCAAGTAGGCATTAGTAAGTCCTACAGGCACATTTGTGCTCAAGTCCTACAAGCATATTGTAAATTATTCCCCTTGTAAATCTTTCACTTGTAAAAGCATTCTATTAAGTCCTACAAGCACTATGTAATGAACCTAGGGAGAAGCTAATTCGAAGGGACGGTGGCTACAATAAAAAAATTTAAGACCTCATAGCATCATTTTTAAAACACTGGGATTATAAATTATGACAAGGTGATTTTTGTGTAGTCTGGAATGTGTGATCTTCATGTTGGCATAAATTTGTGTCCCTGTTTATCATTGTCAAAGAAGACCTACGTTACTAGGGTTTTTAATTTTTTCTTTTATGTAAATTTACATGTGATCTCTTATTAACATTAAGGGGGAGTGTTAGAACATAATGTTATTAGGGGTCACATCCTTATAAAATTTATATATAATTTTCTAATCTAAATTTATAAAACCTTATATATTATATGCTTTATAAGCATGTCCCATTTGAAATAATTATAATATAATAAGTAGTAAATTATTAATTATTTGTGAATGGGGATTATTGAAAAGGTATGACTAGTCAAGTCACCCTTCATCCTATATTTAAGGAGTCTCTCATTTGAGAGGTGTGTGAATTTGGAACTTTATGGTGAGTTGTATCACTATTCACAAGAGGTATTAGTGGTCATATGGAAGTATTGGATGAGTGTCCCCAAGTTCTAGTCTATTTTATGATAGAATACATTTGTAAGTGTTTTAATAAAATGATGCTTTATGGGGTTTTTTTACCCAAAATAGTTTTCCCCATCTATATATTGTGTAATGTGTTAATTTATGATGTATTATTCTTAATGCATTTGGTTTATATCTTGTTTATAATGATTAGTATCCTAAGATCCTAATTTCTAACAATTACATATTTTTTGTTCTTTTAATAAGGATTGTATCATATGTGAGTTTTAATTAGACAAATGTGGTAATTCCAAACATCCATATGATCATCTTTGAAAAAATATGCTTGATAATAATTTTCTCTTATAATTTGATGTATTATATCATTTCCTGAACCATGTCCAATCCCAAAACATTCTTAAAATTCCTTCAATACTTTTGTTGCCTCATGTTTGTTTAAGGGCCTTAAATATATTC
This sequence comes from Cryptomeria japonica, assembly GCF_030272615.1. Classification (NCBI taxonomy): domain Eukaryota; kingdom Viridiplantae; phylum Streptophyta; class Pinopsida; order Cupressales; family Cupressaceae; genus Cryptomeria; species Cryptomeria japonica. Next base: position 517,045,842 of record NC_081414.1, on the reverse strand, counting down.
GCTCATAATTTTTATTTCATATTTGGTGATACAATTAGAATTATCAAGGTGTAGGGCTATTCTTTGAGTCAAATTAAAATGACTAGGACGTGCTTCTTGTTCAACATATAATAAACCGAATCTTGATACCAACCATCATTTATTATTATATTATATTATAGGCACAAAACTTAAGAATTCACTTTTACCAAAGCTTTGCTCAATTATTTTCCTCTTGCTATTTTAACAAACTATATTTGTAAGTTGAATTCTTACAAAATGGTCATCCACTTATGTCTACTTTCACTATCTCATTTACATAAGTATAGATTTCATAGCATGATTATGCATAATTACAAACACTTTATTGTATAGGATGTAATTTTTAAAAGTATTAGATAAATGTAAATAACTATTTATCAATTATTGAGTACTTATTTTAAGAAATCTTGAATGGAGAGATTCATTACTAGCTTCTCTTTTATGAGTGAAGGCACCAACACTAACATATTTAGAAGCAAAAGAATAAATATAAAAAGTCGGGTATAACTAGATTTGTTAAAACTCAAGTATTTAAAATGGATTTTTTATTTATAAAAATGTAGCCTATGCTTTAGGTCTCCATTCTATATTTAGGTCATTCTTCAAGCTAGAAACACAATTTCACGAAATATTAAAAAAATTCAAAAAGTGAATGTAGTTCTTATCTATTCCTTAGAACGAATTTCAAAATTACTTCAATTCATTTTTTATTTTCTCAAAAATAGCATGAACCAAGAACCTATCTTTCATAACTCCAAAAATGCACTTCTTTGGATTTAATGAAATAATGAATGCTCTCTACATATTTACAATACTTTCTTGAGATCTTCTACCTAATATCTTAAATATTAGAATTGATTCCTCAACCCCATTACTCTTGAAGATCACCTACAATCAAACACCTATCACAGAACAAAAGAGATAGGAAGATTGGAGGCCAAAATATGAATGATATAGAAAGATAAATCATGATGGTTATCTAATAGCTAAATAAATTAAACAAATATACAATTATGTGCTTATAAAGAAAGCACAAAGATGACCTAATCTAAAATAGGAGAACTAAAGTGCGAGCATAAAGAGTAAAAAAACTCAACTACAGCTAAACTAGAAGCACAAAAAGCTAACTAGGAGCAAGCACACTGTTGTCCTCGATTTTAGTGTGGCCAAAATCATGAGGCAACCCTAGGAAACTAGTCCATTTCGTACCTCACATCCTCCGGGAGAGCTTGACCAACTTCGTCGGTTAACTCCTTTTGCTTTCTGCTTCTTGTTTTTATTGTTTTTAAGTTCTTTTATTTTTGCAGTTTTACCTGCAGGTCAGACTTTAAAGTCCAACTTGTAGGGTTTTCTCTATTTGAAGAATTGCACATCAGACTTTAAAGTCTGATGTGCAATGTTTTGGTTTTGTCCCTACAAATCGGACTTTAAATTCTGACCTGCAGGTAGTCCTTCTCCTGTAGATCGGACTTTAAAGTCCGACCTGTAGGGTCTTTGCTCCTGCACTTCGGACTTTAAAGTCTGATGTGCAGGTTGTTTGTAATGGCATGCATGTCAAACTTTAAAGTCAGATTGGCAAGGGGTTTTAGTCCTACATGTCGGACTTTAAAGTCCGATATGCATGGCATTCTTAATCATTAATGCGGACATTAATGGTTATTTTGGGGGCTATTTATTAGGTTTTTTGTTTTAATCCCTCATTTCATTTTGAAATCTTTTCTCCTCGCATGTCCTCCTCCTCCTTCCTCATGATTTCATCCCCAAATCTCCTTGCGAAGTCATCAGATTTTCTTCAATCAAGCTGATTGATGTAGGGTTTTTCTTTTCTTCTCAGGTTTTTGTGTTGTTCTTTCCTTTTTCATTCTTCATTTAAGTTTTTCCCTTTTCTTTCGAGGTCAAGGGCATATCGAACTTTAATGTCCAATTTCCCTTTGATCTCTTGGTCTATCTTATCCTCACCTGTATGTCGGGTTTCAAATCTTGACATGCAGGCTAATGGATAAAGATAACTCTCTGCATATCAAACTTTAAAGTCAGATATTCGGGAGAATCCTTCCTTCTAACAAGTCGGGTTTTAAAACCCGACGTGTTAGCAGGAGGGTTAGACCTCACATATTAGACTTTAAAGTCTGATATGTGCGATGAGTTTGCCTAATTGACATGTCAGGTTTTAAAACCCGACATGTCAATTGGTTGTCCTTCCCAAGAACATCAAACTTTATCTTTTGAAAGGTTTTTCACTTGCATATCAGACTTTAAAGTTCGATGTGCTAATAAACTTTTTTCAGCCTGCACATCAGACTTTAAAGTCCGATGTGCCAATGGCTTTTCCCCAACTTGCACATCGAACTGTAAAGTCCGATATGAAAGGAAGATGTTTTACCCCTGCACATCGGACTTTAAATTCCGATGTCCAAATTTTTACTCCTAAAGTGCAGGTCAGACTTTTTAGCCCGACTTGCCAATTTTTACCAATTTTGTTCGCCAGCCCGTTCTGACTCTGAATTTTTGATCCAGGTGATAAAATTTGGGTTTCTGATTATGATGATTGTTGAAGAACCTAATCCTTGGTGTTGAATGTAGTAATTTACAAATTTCAAGGTCTCCTCATGATAAATTAGAGCCTTCTTCCAATCAATTAGAATCCTCACTAGGCAAGTCATCAGCAAAGAAAATGAAGTACAAGTATGACAAATACTTGAACATGTACCCAGAAAGCTCCGTAGATTCCAACATCAAAGAGATCAGGGATATGAAGATTGGTCATGTTAACATGCAAGAGTTTAATGATCGAGTTGAGAAATCTCCTTCTCGCCTAACAAACTTGATCAGATTTGAGTTGCACAAATATGCTTCTTTCCCCGTCACAACTCATGATCCAAACTTTGTACTTGCAGTGGTGGATCATTTCGATCCAAATACAAGATATGTTAGGGATGCTGATCAAAATGTGGTTATGACATTGGACAAAATTTTCTTTAACAGTGTATTCAAGGGTTCTTCAGTCAAGGAAGTGGCCGATGTTTCTCAAGAAAGTGCTCAGGAGTATTTTGAGAAAAATGAGGTAAAATGCAAGAAAGTAATTAATACAATTTACCTCTCTGCTACTAACAACTCTACTACTTCTAGATGGCCTAAATATTTTCATAGAAGTGACTTCAATGAGGAATACAATGATATGGTCACCATGTTGACACGGGTGAAAGGTTTGAAAGACTCATTATTTCCAAAACTGGATGTGCTATTACATGAATATAATCAGGAAAGGAGTTGCTAGGATTGATTGGGGTGAGCAGATTAGCAATGCACTCTACTCACAATTGAAGGAGGTTAAGGTAATATTGAAATTCTATATGACCTTGTACCTAGTATATGCAGCTTCTTCCATGAGGCAATATCCAGGTTTATCTACAAAAGGTGATAGGAGGCTAGTGCATGTCTGGAATTATTATGATCAACTCACAATCCATAATCAAGGGAACCATTTCAGAAGAGTTAATGATGCTTTCTTTTCTATATGGAAGTGCATGTTTGACAAATACTTGCACAAGAAAAGGCTCTCGGAGGTGGCATATAATAGGGTTTCACATTTTGGATGTGTTTTTCTTCAGTTCCCAACATTCACTTACATTCGGATAGGATGTTTTATAGGAGAACCTTTCATTCTACCAAGATATCCGTCTGACAAGATTGTACTCATGGAGTTGTGTCGGCAACTGATTTTTGTGCATGAAAAGCAATCACAAGCACATAAGACTGAATTGAAGTTCCCAAAATCTATTGGTCGGTATTTAGTTTTAACTAAACCCAAGGCCAAGAACATGGAAGAAGAGATGCAATGGAATACTATGAGAAGGTTCAAAGAACGAAATAGTTTTGATTTTTATGGCTTGAATAATAAGCTCAAAAGAAACTACACCCATGTTTTTAGGTTTGAAGATGTATGGGCGGATTGCTAAGATGAAGAAGACATAAGAATAATGGATTTTAGTCATCTTACCCTAGAGCAGATTGAAAACCTAGATCTAGCAAAAATCCCAATGACTATGGAGGATATCGATGACATAGTAGACCCAATCTATTATGAAAAGAAGATTGATGATTCACCACTCCCACTAGTGCAATGGTTGAAGAAGGAGAGTAATTCTATTACTCAAATAATTTCCCCCATTTTGGCAAATACCAATGCATGGTTGTTGAAGAAGAATCTTAGAATGAAACAACTTCCTGCTAGTTTTGAAAATGATGACAATAGTGATGGTCCAGTTGGTAAGATAGTTATGGTTGAAATAAGGACCAAGAGAAAAGAAGATCAGCAAGCACAATCCTTAGCTCCTGCAATCTAAGGGAAAAGGACCCAAAATTAAATTCACAGTTAAGGGGTCTAAACAAGGTGAGTCATCTTCAGCAATGCAGGAGACAACCACAAAAGAATTAGAGAAACAGTCTACTAAAGATACTGAGAAGGAAAAGAAGTCAGAAGAAGGTGAACTTTCTCATCAAGAGGAAGCACAGGTTGAAGAGCCAGCACATCATGGTGAGATTAATGTCCCCGCCAACTCACAGGTACCAACCCATCCAAAATTTGTTATTCATTCCATTGAAACTGACTCAGATCAAGATGATGAGGGATTTAATGATGAGTAGTTAGATATGGACATGACACAGTTAGAAGCTGCTCAACAATTTTTCACATTATCCAATTTTTCAAGTTTGGATGGTATTCCTTCAACCACCATTGAATCTTCAATGTTGGATTTTCCTGAGGTCATGGAACAAGAATTTGTGGAATAGAAGATGATGACTTTACCTTCTACAATGGTCATAATAGAAGTTGCACCTCTGGTAAGTAATGAAATTATTTCCACTAAACCTTCCACTCTCCCATCTATGGTTGTAGCTGAAGAGGTGTTAGTAGCAACTATTGTTACTACATCAGTCGGTATGTCATTGGATACTTCCACTTTGATACCAATAACAACATCCACAATTGCTGCAAGTTCAAGTTAGTTTGCTCCTAAAATACCAACTGGTACTCAACAAGAAGATACTACTCCACTCGCCAATCAAAAATTACCACCTTGGATGGAGGTAGTAGAACCCAAGAGAAAGAAACAAGTGATTTCACCCGATGAGTTTGATTTTGAGTAGTTGGTTCCCCAAAGCCCAAAGGTACAAAAAAGTCGTAGACTGTTTCTCGGGTATTAGTAGATCCAACTACTAAGAGGAAATATGCTGAGGTCATGGTGTCATCATCAGATAAAAGTAAAGATAATATACAACCTGAGGACTATACAATGCAAATCATAGAACTTGGAGTGGAAATGCATGAGAGCATTAAGTTGGATTCTTAAACTGCTTTTGACTCTTTATTGCTGAGATTTGATCAGGAAAGAGATGAGAAGAATGAGTTAAAACAAAAGTGTGAGAAATTAACCAGTGTTCTTCTCAAGGTTACACAATTCTCCCAAGAAATTGAGCCTATTGGTTCCTCAATAGATACTGAGGCTCTAAAGAAAGTTGAACAGGTGGGAGTCAAGGGTCGAGTAGTAGATGAGTGGATTGCACAGAGGAAATCAGAGGGTCTCATCTTGTAAGTTCAACAGTTGGATTATTGGCTGATTTTGAAGTAATTCAAAGTACTTCAAAGTCAAATGAAAAGTATCAAGACTTCACTATCTCAAGAAATTGAAGATATTGAGAGGAGTGCAACCCTTTGGAGAAAAATGGAGGACTTTAGAATAGACATCCTTGTGGAGAATAAAGTAGTTCTCACAAGAGAAAAATATATCTAAATCTTGTCATTGTTGTCTCATAAAAAAGAGACAATAAGATTGATGATTTCAGAATTGGATTGAGAAAGGAAGGAAGGTGATGATGAGATTGATCTCATTTCTGCTAGAATTGCAGACATTCCTTGCTATCTATATGATGACAATCAGAATCTTGTTACTAGTGATGCCATCATGCAAGATTTTCTTTCTCTAATGGATCACTGCAGGGAACAAGATTTCTCTCTAAGTGCATTTGATAAGTTACTAGAGATTCAAGTCAGTTTTTAGGTCCTTGCATCCATGCTGAAAGATGGAAAAAAGAAATATGTGAAAGCTGAGGATGCAATTTATCATGTTCGTGTTATCACAGATTCTACCCCAATGCTGGACAAAGTTGAGATGGAGGCCATCCTGACTAAGTTCAAAGAATTCCACAAATCTAATGAGGAGGAGAAAGACGAATAAAGTGTCCCCTTTTGATATTTTCTTTTCATGTAGTTGCATTTTTAATTGCTGCAAGTTTTCTCCTAGCTACATATTTTCTTTCTACTGTAGTTGTAGTCAAGTGAGACTATGTAGTTGAATTAGTCAATTGTGCCCACATTTTTCTCCACTCTTTTCATATATAAGGAGGACCCTCATTTGTATATTTTTTATCTTTGATTATTCTAAGCAAAACTCTGCCGAATTTTTGCCTCAACTAAGACTTTGAGCTTTTGTTGTGGAGATTCAATCAAGCAAATAAAGAAAGAAATTTTATTTGATCTCAAACTTTGTGTTGTGTCAAAAATTGTTAATATGAGTTAATGTTCTTATGTTCATTACATATATATGTTCTTTAATTCCTTGATCTTGGAGATATTGTTATGTGGGTAAAAGAGCTCTTGAATTGTGAAAGTAGACTTTGTGCTCCTTGCATATTTGGGAGATTTTCTATTATTAAGTGATTAGTGGTAGGCTTTGTATTGCTACTGTTGCTTGTAGTTTTAAGGATTGGGGAATTACACTTGAAGAATTTGAGCTGCAAGCTGGATTTCTTACCATTTGTGATAATTAGTTTAAGTTAGTGTTACATTCAAGAAATACTTTGTGCTTCTTGCTTGTAAAATTTGGTATAGTTTGTTGGATTAATTCGCTCATTTCTTTAAGTATCAAAATTGATAGGGAAATTATAACAAAGTGGAGGGAGAATACATAGACTCTGAAAAAAGAGAGTTATATGCCTAAAACTAACCCACAAATTTTAATTTCTTGTTAATTAGAGAAGAAATTTGAAATGGAACCTCCCCTTGATGAGAGGAGAGATTAATTTATCAACATAGCTATGTGTGAATCATATATTTTGTCATTGGTACGCTAGTGACAAAATATTCACCCAACACACACCTAAGAAAATTTCAGAAAAAAACTATAACTAGCTTTAAAAAGCAACTAATAGCTTAAAATGCTCTAACACTCCCCTTAAGTGAAAGCTAGGGTGAGTATAAAAAACCTCTAAATGCATGAATGTAATATGGGTCTCAGCAACTAGGGGCCTGATTAGGTACCCAAGCGCAAAAAAGGGGTCTCTCTAAGTAGACAAAAAAAAAGAGAAAAACCCCTCCAATAGCAAGAGATGAAATACGTCAAAAAAATATGAACTACTAAAGGAATGAAGGACTAAGAATCCTCCAAAAGATATCCCAAAAGAATAGGAACATGAAGTACATCCTCGAAGCATAAAGAACCTGCAACAACTGTCAAAAGATGATTATTATAGTGCTGAATGAAGAACCTCCTCTAAAACCAATATGATGATTAGGATTAAAAAGACACGAATCTACAAAAGTGCACATAATGACACTACTCAAACTATTAGATAGACAACAAAGGCAAAAAATCTGACAATAGAAGATATAGATGGCACATGAATATGCATGAGTGGACCCAATGACACTACTCAACCATGTAAGAATAAAATTCTAGTTGAAAATACAGGTGCCAATAGTCTAAATAATACTAATCAAGAGAAGATAAGTGACCTCTACAAAACTAGAATGCAAGTGTGTCTATATAGTAAAATCTCTATCTCACCAAAATACATCCACTACATCCAGCTAGTACATAGGAACACATATTGAATATGTTATTGGCATGATACACTACATAGGTCATTTTATGTTATCATTTATGGCAACCCAAGTTAGTGATCCCATCCGAATATGATTTGCTTATTTTGGAAGTTTGAGTGAAGATTTGGTTGAGTTCGGCAAGCTAGAACAAAGCATCAGGCAAAGTTCAATATTTTGGTCTAGATTACTCTTCAAGTTAATATTTGTGTTGAGGATTTAAGAGAAAGTAGTTGGATGTCTAGAACATCTTATTTCCATAGTTTTGGTATCCATTGATAATTGTTGTGCATGTTAGAAGATTCGGTGTACCATTTTTTGGGTTAAACAGTGAAGTATGGTCAACTTGTGTAATTGATTATTGTGCGGATTTGATGGAGCAATTTTGGTGATTGTTTTTGTGATCAAGGATGTTTAGCCAACATTTGGGAAGTATGTGGACAATTTGTTTTGGTCCACATTAATATTTGAGATCGGATTTTGTCGACAGGGTGTATACATTTTGAAAATGTGTTAAGTCTTGATGAGCTAACTAACCATGGATACCATTTCATGTTGTGGATATATAAGATCAATTGTTATGATCATTTTGGATATCAGTGTGTATTTGAAAGGTTTTGGTGATCGATTGTGTGCAATTTTACATGTGCAAGTTACAAATTTATGCTCCAAATTATTGCATAACAATGGATCAGTGCAGTATAAGGCAAAGTGTGATAAGCATGATTATTGATCTTAGTCAGAACTATCATCAATCATTTTTAGATGCTACCTTTTAGTTAATTTACTTCAGGTAATCCTATGTAATCCATTTGTAAGGTAGTGAGCCTTCCCTGAGTTGTAACCCTTCTTTGTTTCAGCAGTGAGCTCTAGGCAGTGTGCCTAAATGCATGTGTGTTCCCCTTTGTAATATTTCTATACTTCTGCAGAGTATATTTATATTGTGGGTTCATCTCCACCATTTTTTTTCCCTTAGCCAGGTCTCCACATACAAAAATATTGGTGTTATGGTGTTATGGTTATTTTCTTTATGTTCTTGAATCTTTCTTTTGATCATATGCATTAAGTGGTTGAATGAGGAGTTAAATAAAGTTAAATATTGTAGAACATTGATTCACCCCCTCTGAGTTTTCCTTGATTCCAACATACGTAGCTCACTCCAACACAAAAACAAGGAAGCATTAGCACCGATAGTAGAAACACCCCAATAATGTTGACAACAGAGAGAGATAATAGGTTCACTAAAATTGAGTAGCACCAAGTACTGTATGAAGGAGAATCTAAATGTGCACAATAAAGTACCTACAACTGAAAATGGGTCCAACTAATGCACACATGCATGGGACAAGAATATCTAGGATTTGATGTTGACATGGAGAGATACACACTAGACAAGTTGTGATGGAAAAATAAAAGGCACTACACAACCCCCATGGCACTATATAATATAGAACATGTATGAAATAAGGCACAATAGAATGTGAAATCCCCAAAAACCATACACAAGAGTGACACTTTATTTCAGCATGTCTACAAATAAAGAAGTGCATGAAAATGATGCTCAAAATGCCCAAATAGGTAAAAGTTGTAATAATACATGTAGAATAGCCCAGAGAAGCCATCCAATACAAATAGAAATTTTCTAGGAGCCAAAATGAGCAAGTAATTAGCCATAAGGTGAAAAACACAAAAGACTAAATAAAGGTTACCTGGGAAAAAATCTAGAAATAATAATAGTATATCTAAATAGAGGACTCTGATAACTTTCTGATGATGTGCAAAAGTCAGAAAGTAAAGTTTATTTTCCTAAATTATGGCCCCAAGAGCATGAAAACAAGGTTGGATTCAACAACCTACAACAAACAATAGGAGAAAAATCTTAAAAAACTACCACCATGAGCAGATTGATGTTGAAACTAACTTTCCAACAATATCCAAAAGTCAAAAAATAAATATTGCGTATGCAAGTTATAGCCAAAAAACCAATGATAGGTATTTAGGGCTTGGAGTAGTCAAACTAGTCAAAGGGTTGACCATATGATGACATGGCACTACTAACTAGATGTTGATGCAGAAAAAATCAAGGCCCCCTTCATATATTTTTATAATTTGATAGGCAATTTTAGGGCTCTCGAGCCTCTTAAACACAATGGTGAGGTCCATTTTCCCCTAAACTAATCAAAAAAATTTCTAACCACCAAAACTTGCTTCATAAAATGTGCCCTAGGTGAAATCTCCCAAAAAGCCCAACATCTTAGATTTTGATGAAACAAAAAGCCTTCCTATGGTTTTTCAAAGTTGCAGGCACAACAGTTATGCCAATTTTTCTCCAAAGCTAATAAAAAATTTCTCACCTCCAAATCCACACAAGAAGACAAATTTGGAACCGTACAATGCTTTTGAGAAAAGAAACCCTTAAAGCTTAGGTGTTCCTAAGGTTTTTTTATGTTGCAGACACAACGATGATGCATGTTTTTCTCCAAAGATGATAAAAAATTTCCCACCTCCAGATCCACACAAGAAGACAAATTTGGAACCGTACAATGCTTTTGAGAAAAGAAACCCTTAAAGCTTAGGTGTTCCTAAGGTTTTTTTATGTTGGAGACACAATGATGATGCATGTTTTTCTCCAAAGATGATAAAAAATTGCCCACCTCTAGATCCACACAAGAAGGTAAATTTGGGATCTTGAAACGCTTCTAAAAAAATAAACCCTCAAATCTTGAGGAGTTTACAGAATATATGCTTTGATACCATGTTGAATTATGCAACACAAGCACCTGCAAGATCAAATAACAAACAAAATCACCTTCCACAAACAAGAATAGAAAGAAAAATATGTCTAAAATTACAATGTGAATTTGAATAGCCCTCTGAACCATATTAGAGTTTATCCCTCAACCTTACAAATACTGAAGATCTTGACAATCAAAAATGTATCATAGAACAAGAGAGATATCAAGACTATGGAGGCCAAAATATGAATGATCCAGAAAGATGAATCATGATGATTATCTAATAATTGAATAATTATAATTGAACAATTATGTTCTTATAAAGAAAGCACAACTTGATGACCTAATACAAAAATATGAGAACTAAAGTGCCAGCATGAAGAGCTAAAAAAATATCAACTACAGCTAAACTAGAAGCACACGAAGCTAACTAGGAGCAAGCACACCTAAGTGAACTTAAACAAAAAAGAATAACTAGTTGTAAAAAAACAACTAATAGATAAAATTTCTCCAACACCAAATTCTTTAAAAAATGGTAAGATTATTTATGAAAATTATAAAACATGCACCATTAAAACCTTGGAAAACAATGCTCTTAGCTCCTTATAAAATTAAACCCACATATAAGACCCAAATGCATTCTCTTATATCCAAACGTGACCCATTTTGTCATAAATATTTTCATATAATCTTAACAATCCATCATAAGTTGATTGTATATAAAATATCCATCCAAAATGGCATCATTTGTGATACATTTACCACCCATAACACTTTGTGTAATGAAAAGCACAAATAATTTTTTTTTTTCTAAATCTTTGTTTAAATTCATATTAAAATCAACACAATTATATATCTCTCTTTTCTTACAAACAAGAACTAAATTATAAATTCACATGGAGTGCCTAGCTAGACAACTAACAAATTGTTTTGCATTTCCTTAAACTTCTAGCAAAGCATGCACAGGCCTCTAACTTTGACAAAAAGGTTAAGCATCTAGTTTCAAAGAAATAACATGACTGACAATCCAGATGTTTGAAATAAAATAGGTCTTCATAAATCTATGCCACGATATCCCTATAATCCTTAGAAGTTTATTCAAATACTTTTTTGTTTACTTTAGTATAAGCTTTTTGTTAGGTATTAGGCAAATCGAGAGCAAATATAAATTAACAATTATATACAAATTCAAATACACAAAGATGAAGAAAAAACACAACACAATAACATAGAGATTTAACGTGGCTCACCCAAGATGGGCTACATCCACAGAACACAAGCATCCGATATTTTCTTATTATCCATTAAAATAGTACAAGACCATCACAAAGCCTTTTTCATTCCAGTTGCTTATAACATGCAATTTTAAGGGCAATGTACAAAGTCAGTTAATAAAATTAACCCTAACCCTAAAAGGATATTCTTGTAATCTTTTCCTCGTACTCGTACTCATATTCTTGTATTCTCATACATGTATGAGAAAATTTTGGTGGGAGCTATGCTCCCCATTACGGCGGGCCTACAGGCTGACCCCTCTACCCAATGAGTGTATAGTACTTGCATGATCAGTTGCCACAAACAAAATGTTATTTGGGATGAACGGTATCATGTAAATTGTAGGCATCATATAATCTAAATTTGGTAGGGATTAATTGTGACCTATGATTTTGATAGTTCACATCAAATAATCTCTACAATGAAATTGTGACTCTAAAATGCTATTTATTTTTTATAATAATTACCCCATCCTCATCTAGCTAAATATCATATCTACCAACTCAATCTATGATTTGGAATTCTAATATGCTAGAGCTAGTAATAAGATTTATTAAGTGTTCGTCATTAAATTGAATGCTTGTAAATTTTATATTTCTTAAAATAAAAATGGTTATGACCAACTCAATTACAATAATTTCAATTTTTAATTTCCAAGTGGTTTTAAGGTACTTGTAGCAACTGCTAATGCATTTTGTTGTGTTATTTTTTGTGAGGGATTGTTTATATATTGAAGGCATCAAAATCATCTATTAAATTCCATACCATATCCCAATGTCTTGATAAGAAACCAATCACTATAGGCATACCAATTTCTTACTTGTTTGATCTTCAATTTTAAATCTACCAATATTTGTATATAGTTGACATTTTCTTGATAAAAAAATAAAACATAAATTATAAATGAAACTTGCAAGCAATGACCCAAGACTAGGAAATGGAAAATAAAAAATAGAGAATCTATGTGTATCTAAAAATTAAAACCTAATAGCTAACAAATCTTAGAATGATTAGGAAGCCCTAGTCAATATTTGGAAATGATTTGATTGGTTTTCCATAAGCAAAGCACATGTCTAGGATAGTTAGCTAGCAAGGATAGAATAGACCCATTGGGTATCCACAAATGATGTCAAAATAGCCTCATATTTAGGTTTGGAATAGATCTCATTCTAAACAAATTGTACTTTCAGATTTAGGTACTTGGGACAAATAGATAGAAAGGAAAGAATGCAAAGACATCTATAAAAATATTGTTAAAGAGAAAATAAAATATACAAAATGGAATCCATGAACGATGAAAGAAATACCTAATGATTGGAAATAGACATTGATGACTATATAATGTTTTGAAGAAAATCTAAAAGTTATAGAAGTTGATTTGTGCAAAATGTGTTCTAGTGATTCACACAAGAATCCTATATAATCCCATGGGGTAATGCTTTCTAGTGATGAACTATGTGTCTTATATAGGCCCATTGTTGGAATCCAAGAACACTGAGAGGGGGGGGTGAATCAGTGTTCCAACGGAATGGAGAAATTTAACCTTATTAATACAACAACTTAATAATCAGTAAACATAAAAGCATATAACAATAAGAAATAGTGCAACCACAAAGATAAACACCATAACACTGTAGATTTATACATCAAAAACCTCAAAGAGGAAAAACCACGGTGAGATTGGAGACCCACAATATCTATCCATGGATCAGATGAATAAATATTACAATAAGGGGCCTGCACATGTAGGAAGGCCAACGGTCTAGAGGGCACTACTCATGACAAAAGGAGCCTCACTGACTACAAAAAACAATGGACTACAATCTGGAATGAAGATTGAACTGCAAGTATAGCATCTCCTATGTTTGAGTATAGTTCCGGTTAAGCTCAATACTAGAGGCCTAAAACCTCTTACATAAACCCAACTCAATCACCTATGATCAACCAAATCCTCTACTCAAAGATGATTATTACATTATTTACTCCTTGCATATATATACATGCATGATCTACAATGATATATTACATCACTTTTATACCAGCCTGATACCTAACCAATTAGGTCAGCCACCCAAATGATAATTCAATAGATCCATTACATAATTTAGAAATAAAATCATAAAACATGTCAGCCTAAGGCAAAACAAGCATCATCCAATCAATAAAACATCCCGAAAGCACATCAGAAAGATCCACCAACACATTTCATGAAACCGGTCCATAACCTAGATAGAACTGGACCTAAATTAGATCCACACACACGAAAGCAATGATGCAAATCAGTCAAAGAACAAATAGAATCACCATCAGCATCCTAAATCCCTTCTAGAAGCCATGCCAACACCACTTATGCATTACATTAAAGATCTTCAATAAAGCTTTGCTCGTGAAACCCTTACTGGACCTACAAAGAAGGCTTACTAGAACATAAGATAGCATCTGATCATCAAGTCAATATCAACTGATTGAAACATACTTTAGAAGCATATACACCATTCATACAACCTTATTTCATCATTCAAATCATACCGGTGATAATCAACTTATAATCTTCCCAATCCAATCCTTCTACCGGAAGCTGGTAAACAACCATAATAGCTAGTGTTGACATCAATGACAAAACATCAATGCAACACATAATCAATTCCTTCATATAGCCAACAATATCCCCCTTTGGCATTGATGGCAACACTAGATGTGAAAAACATCCAGGTGCCAAGAAATGCCAAACAAGTCTCCCCCTATGGAAGCCAACCAACAATTTCCCACAAAATAATATAGCAATGAAGCTCTGAAACAAATATATTTTTACCAATTAACCATCCATAGACCTGAACCAATCTCCCCCAATGGGATACAACCAATCTGAAATTATGTTTCTCCTCCTTGAGCCAATAATCTCCCCCTTAGACTGATAACTCGTTAAGCTCTGTTTTTCACACACACACACACACACACACACACACACACACACACACACACACATATATATATATATATCCCCCTTTGACATCAATGCCAAAAATCTTACATAAACACCAAAGAAAAAACATAGAGCCTCTGAACCACACATCTGACTACTCCTTCTAAGTAGTAGCACCAACTCATCAATCCAAAATGAATAGAACCTATATAAATGCATATCGGTTTGATACCAATATGCATCATTTAAGTCTCTACTGGAGGGGCAAAACTCCCAATCTGTCTCTAAAGTACTCAAATGATTCCTTAAACCAATCTGACTCATTTTCTTCTCTATCAAAAAATTATACTTGATAGAAATGTGCTTAGTCTTGGAGTGAAATACTAGATTCTTTGATATGTCAATAGCTATAGAGATATCATAATGAATAACAACCTGATCATTACAAATCACTTGTATATCCTTCAACGTCTACTTCATCCATAGAACTTGAGTGCAATTAGTTGCTGTTGCAACATATTCAGCTTCAGTAGTAGTAATGAAATGCATGACTACTTCTTGCTGATCCATGAAACCAACTTTTTCCCAAGAAAGAAAGCTCCACCGGATGAGCCTATTCGGTCATCAACATCACTTGCCCAATCTGCATCTATATATTCTCATAGTGTAAAGTCCTCATAAACCAAAAACCATACCATAAAAATCCTAAAAATATCTAAAAAATCCTAGCTACCAAAGAAAAGATTCAACATAATCAATTCCTTCCTTCTGAGAGTATCCTTTGCAGACCAATCTAGCCTTGTTTCTTACAACTTTTCCATCCTCATTTAGTTTGTAACTAAAAACCCATTTAGTTCCAATGACATTCTTATTTTTAGGCTGGGGAACCAAAGTCCAAGTATTGTTCTTTTCTATCTGACCTAATTCATCTTCCATAGCTTTCATCCAACATTCATCTTTAAAGATACAATTAATGATGTCAGTTCAACTTGAGAAAATAATCATACCTTATTAGTTGCCAACCATCTTCTTGTCCAATTATCTGATCTTCTGAGTTATTCAACCTTACATATCTAGGAGTCTTTTGACTTTCTATTTCTCTGTTGTGATCTTCAGTTACAGTTGAGTTTTCTAATGATGTCGGGGCAACTGGTTCAACATTATGTTCTGGCACAAGCATTACCAGATCAGTTATGATTATTTCCTCTTCTGGTTCTCATTTATAAGTTTTGATTAACAATATTCATAATTCTCTACAGTCTTTTGTTATAACATTTATATGCTTTTCTTTTATAAGAATAACCAAGAAATGTCCCTTCATCACATCTAGGATCAAACTTCCAAATCACTATCAACGATTCTGAAATACTTGACTGTAGATGTATGACCAAATCATAACTCATAAACTGACTTACTAGTAAACCAAACCAGATCCAAGATCCAACAAATCTTTGTCATTTAACCTTCAAATTGACTTCTCAAAAGATTGAAATAGGCTTTCAGACCACTACAAGGGGCAATGCAAGATTTGTCATCAATTTGCCTCCCCTTAAGGAGAATGCCTTAGTTATCGGATGAGTAACCTGCCAGTGCAGGAACATTCTACTCTGTCGGTTGAGTAACCGGGGTATATCCTTTAGCCAAATGAACATCTAGAGCAATTGATTCTATCAATTGAGCCTCAGACTTCATAACCCACTTCTTCTCATGCTCCTTCTGAATATCATCAACCTTCTTCTTTCCTTTTTCATCAGATTTATCATTTCCTAACGATAGGTTCTTGCTTCTACAAAATTTAGCAATATGTCCTATTTTTTTGCATGTGTAACAAGTGACATTATTCTTATGAATTGCCTTACTACAACCTTGAGCATTCCTTGACCTGCATTGATTAGCCATATGTCCAAAATTTCCACATGCATGAAATTTCACATTTATTCTACAATCTTTTACCTTATGACCATACCTTTTACAATTTGAACATTGACCACGAACTGCAATGTTATCCTGATTTTCTCTATTTCTACAATGTCTTGCCATATGACCAAATTTATTGCAAACAAAACATCTACCATTAAATTTATGTGCATTGGGTTTCCTTACCGGTGACCTCTGATTCTGGTTGACCTTCTAATCATTCTACATACTAGATGTATGATCTTCATTTGTAGTACCAGAGCTCTGACCTTGTTCAAATCCAAGTCCTCTAGTGTCTCCCTTGTGCCTTTGATCCTTCAATAGCTCATCAATTTTAGCAGAATTAACCTTGAACTTATCTTTATATTCATTTGCAGCATCCAAATCTCCTCTTAGGATTGCCACCATTCTTTCCAACTCTTGCTCATTGTTCTGTGATTACACCAATTCAATTTTTAACATACCATTCTCATGCACCAACATAATGCATTCCTCAGATCTGTCTTTCAGAGATATAGAAATATTTTCTTCATTCTTCTTCCAGTCTTCAATCTCCTTGCACATCCTCATAGTTAGGGATTTCATTTCATTCTCCATCACACCATTCTCCTGACTCAACTTCTCACATTGTTCCTTAAGGGATCCTTCTCTTCATTATCCTGGTTTTGCATAAGTTTTTTCCTTTTAGCTTGAGAATTAGATAGATTTTCTTGTAGAGTGATAATCAATTATTTTGCAGATCTAAGTTCATTTTCCAGCTTTATGTTCTTAAATTTTTCAGCTTCAAAATCTTCAAGAGCAACTTCAAGCTACTGCCTCAAACACATCTCCATAAATTCTGGATTCAATATCTTCCTCAAGCAGTTAGGCTTCTACAAAAGAGGACAGGCTCTAATACCAATTGTTGGAATTCAAGAACACTAAGAAGGGGGGGGGGGGGTGAATCAGTGTCCTATCAGAATGGAGATATTTAACCTTATTAATACAACAACTTAACAATCGGTAAACATAAAAGCATATAACAAAAAGCAACAGTGCAACCACAAAGATGAACACCATAACACCATAGATTTATATGTGGAAAACCTCAAAGAGGAAATACCACGTTGGGATTGGAGACCCACAATATCTATCCACTGAACAAATGAATAAATATTACAATAAGGGGCATGCACATGCAGGAAGGCCAACAACCTAGAGTGCACTTCTCATCACAAAAGGAGCCTCACTAAACACAAAAAACAACGGACAACAATCCGGAATGAAGATTGAACTGCAAGTATAGCATCTCCTATGCCTAAGTATAGTTTTGGTTAAGCTCAATACTAGAGGCCTAAAACCTCTTACATAAACCTAGCTTGATCACCTATGATTGACCAAATCCTCAGCTCAAAGATGATTATTACATTATTCTCTCCTTGCATATATATACATACATGATCTACAAAGAGATCTTGCATCAATTTTATACCAACCTAGGACCTAAACAATTAGGTCGGCCACCCAAATAATAATTCAATAGATCCATTACATAATCCAAAAATAAAATCATAAAAATTGTCAGCCTAAGGCCAAACAAACATCATCCAATCAATAAACATCCCAAAAATGCATCATAAAGATCCACCAACACGTTTCATGAAACCGGTCCTTAACCTAGATAGCACCGGACCTAAATTAGATCCACACATGCCAAAGCAGTGACACCAATCAGTCAAGTCATGAAGACAATCACCATCAGCATCTTGAAACCCTTCTAGAAGCCACACCAACACCACTTATGCATTACATCAAAGATCTTCAATAAAGCTTTGCCAATGAAACCCTTACCAGACCTACAAAGCAGGCTTACTAGAACATAAGATAGCATTTGATCATCAAGTCAATACCAACTGATTGAAACATACTTTAGAAGCATATGAACCATTCATATAACCTTATTTCAATCATTAAGATCATACCAGTGGCAATCAACTGATAATCTTCCCAATCCAATCCTTCTACCATAAGTCGGTAAACAACCATAATAGCTAGTCTTGACATCAATGACAAAATATCAATGCAACACATAATCAATTCCTTCATATAGCCAACACCCATGGGGTAAGGGATTGTATGCCTTATATAAGACCATGTAGTAAGGGTGCTATCCTTACCATGTATGTCTTTCCTAGTACAAATCTCCAAAGCCAATAATGCTTCACAATTCCATTAAGGGCTCTATTTTCATGTATACTTCACTTCATTTGTCACAACTATTTTATGAGATAATAAATTCATGCAAATAACTTGCAAATAAATTTGATGTATAATTATACAAAATGGATTCATTAAAAGGGATATTTCTCCTTAAGGAATGACAAAATGCAATGGTGATAGAGATAAAAAACCCCTAGGTGATACAAATAATAACCAGGTGCAATAATGGTAATTGGACATGGATGGATATGGTAAAAAAGATCAAAAAGGTTATAGGAAAGGTTCTAATGAATTGGATGAAAAAATCAATCTAATGGTAATGTGCATGTAGAATTAGGAAATAAAAACAAGGGTTTAGTGTATTCTAAAGGAAAGGGATATGATAGAAACTAGCTAGCACAAAATATGAGAAAATAGGCTCCAAGAGGGAAACAATTAGAGGGAAAGCAAATATTCAATGACTCCATATATACAAAAAAAGCTCCTAACCTATTATCTTAGATTTAAAAAGAGAGGAAAGAAGGGGTATAAATAGATTTTTACAAGGAATTTTGGAAAGTGACTATGTAAAACATAGTAGGTGAGAATTTATGAGCCTCGTATTTTATTTTGGTGGAAAACTAAGCAAAAGAAAAACCTACTCGACAAGTGGTGTGAGAAATGACACGATTGTCCTTAAATACTAGAAGTCTCTAATTCTTAGGGGAAGAAAATGGAATTGAGCTAATATGGGTGGAAGTGGCCCCATGTCTTTGTGATCAATGAGGATAAAATTATAGGTTAAATAAGTGGAAAAAAGGGATTTCAATGCATGGAAAGGGACACACAAATTCAATGTTAGGTGAACAAGGATAAGGATGACTAGACAAGGATAAAAAAGACTAGAGAAAGTGTGAACATAAGCTAAGCAATAGCCAAAAACCACATATTAAATTAATAACTAAAACAAGTTCAAAATATAGTATAGAGAAGTTATAAGATCCATTTTTTGTTAATAAATTAGGCCATATTAGGGAGTAAAGTTGATGGGAAAGTAGATGGAAATAATGTAGGTAGGAGAAACACTAGGGTTCATAGTATTAATAGCTATGGAAGTGGTAGGGTTGGGATTGGAAAAAGAGAAGAGATTAAATTTAAATAAAAAATTAGAAAGATTCACTAACAATCTAAGGTCTTGTGGTTTGTTTGTGCAATGGGAACATTCCACTAACATCTTATAAAATAAATCTAAAATTTATCAATTGATTAGGGGATTTAATTTTTGTGAATGCATCTTGTAAAGCTTGTCTCTAAGATGCATGTATTCTTAAGTGAAAAATTTATTGATATCACAATCTTCTCAATCACCAAAGTTGGTTTAAAATTGCCCACAATCAAAGACATCAATGTCATTAATGGAAGATTAGGTTCTTGATGTAGATCATGGCATAAACAATTGTAGAATACCAAAGGGTAATATGAATAATTTATAAATAAGTATAAAATTTAAACCCTAAGGCTAATGTAAGAGAGGGCAAGATGGCTAAAAGATAAGATATGTTTAAATAAATACCAAACCCTAAAATAAGAATATATCAATGAGGCACATGGATGAAGGGAAATATAAGAAATGATAATAACATGCAAATTTAAAAAAGAAGAAGATAAAAACCTTAATGATTATTTAAAAAACCTTGGGAAAAACTAAAACTAGGTCATGTAGGATAAATAATATTCACCAATAATGTAAAATAAAAAATTCTATAAGAATTATTCAAGCTAATCCAATAGAATACAAAGACCTGAACACAAATTAACCTTAATTAATTAATAATAGATCTATATAATTAAATTAAATTCTAAAGTGTGCCAAGCAAATGCAAAGAAAAAAGGTGCTTTGTCACATGATAGATGGATGAATGAAACTTTATGTATTGAACTAACTTTTGAATTATCTTTGACTTGGAAACACTACCTTTCTATTAGTACATTTCTTTGGTCTTTATGTCAATCCGTTCTCTATCTACAATCAAGTTTGTCTTAAGAATTTTTTTTGCATCCATGGAATGTCCCATACCTATAGATTTGAATATGTTGTGTATACATTTTCTTTATGGTTTGAATTATTAGCATTTGCTTGATTTACTTCTTTTTCTATATGAGATTAGTGGTATTTAAAAATACCATTAAAAGATTGGTGTTATGTTATAAGGTGACCCACCCACCTAAGTCAACCCTTAAAAATGAATGTAAAAGATCAAACATATCAAGAACACAATCATTCTAGAATCATGCACATAGATTTGTTGCTCATATAAAGCACCAAATTGAAGTGTTAATATCTTTCTCTTTGAATACTTCTACGAGTGGAGGATAATTGAATATTTGAAGATGTGATTTGGATTCAAATGAATTCCTTTAAATACAAGCATAGGAAACCAAAACACAAAAATATGTGTTTAATCAGCTCACAATGCTTAATAGAATAGGTGTGAGTTGACTAAATATGAATTTGAAGTTTAAAAAAATAGAAGTAGAATCCAAGTCCAAAAGGTTGACTTCATGACCATAAAAATGAGCTTTGATAGGTCAACAATTATGGCCATGTCAAGTCATAAATATCATGATAAATGAGGGACATATGCGTATATGGATATATGCATAAAAGCATATGATAAGTTATATATCGGGAGATATGTGAAGGCTATCAGAATGAGTCTAAATTTTCACAAGGTTGAGTCATTTGTTAATATGTACATATATTAATAAATAAACATCTCAATGAGAAACATGACATATATACAAAATTCACCCTTACAAAAGTAAATAAATTTGAAAATTTCAATTAATGCAAGCTATTTATGAGCCATTCAAATTCACCAATAGACTAAGGGTCACTTGACACATGAATTAGAATTTATCTAGTATGAACATTGCCTTTGTGAAGAAATTGTGATGCTATTAAACATGATTAGAACTAAGCTTTTGATCTTTTTATGCTAAACAAATAGAAAGTATAAAAGTTTCATATTTAATTGAAACTTTCTTGAGATAGTCATGTAGTACAAGTGATTGGGGCTTGATTTCACTAACAAGCTTAGTTGGAAAAGTTTTATAACATACATAATTCAAGGTGGGTGGAGAGCATTATATTCTTTTCTAAATATGTGTAAATAATGTTGATTTGTGGGATTAGAATATCATCAAGGGCTTGTTTGGGTTGCTAGTGCTACTAGAGGTGCTTAATGGTATTAGGATCAGGGCCAATAATATATTGTCTCTAAAGTGGAGGCAAGTTGAAAGAACTTAGAAATTAAACTTATTAGATTTCCACAATCCATGATTGATTATAAGTAATTTTTTTATGGCTTCAACTATGTACAAGATTTTTGCATCAACATTTCAGGTCACAATGGCTATCATCAGGATGAAAGCAAGAAACTACAGGAGAAAAATGAAACTTAGTAGACTTGGATTGGATAAAACAGAGGAGAAGGATAGAGAGATGAAGGAGCTCAAAGTTGAAAAATTAAAAAAATCTCTTCTTTTTATTTAAGTTAAGAAATTGAATGAAAGAAAAAGATATCATTAAGATAGGGAGTTAGAAAAATTAAAAAGAAGACTTAAAGCTCAAGTGATATTAATAAGATATCAAGATTAAAAAGGCTAAAAATAAGACAACTAAAATATATGAATAAGATATCTTAAAGTCATAGAACCACATTCCTTTTCTTAAAGACCTCATGAGAACTTATCTTGATCTCTTGTAACTTTATTTCTAATCTATTAAACTTGAAACCACAACTAACATATTACTTTAATGAAATTATGAAAGCACAAAACACAATCAACTCATGAACACTAGATTTACATGCAAAACACAAGAAGGGAAAATCATGGTGAGAATCACACTCACGATATAGATATAAATGGTTACAATGATTAGGCCACAAGGTATGGACCTCACTCCTTCAGACTTTCTAGCTAAGGCGCACAACCTTGGGGAAAGATACAAAGGACTTACATAACTAAAACTCACTACTTTAGGGACATATACAAGGAGCTACCAAGAGAGACACACTATCTTCTGGTAGGAACAACTGAACTAAAAATGAATAAGATCTCTTGGTCATGAAATTAACCTTGAACCTTTGTGTCATGTGGCAAATATCATCGAAAATACATCTAATCTCAAACTCTATCACTGAACATTGTCAAATCTCTTCTCAACTAAATGTTGCACACCTTTTCCATAAAATATGTTTGCATATCATTCACATCCACATCCCTTAATTTCAAATAAATCCCACTCTATTGTACACCTCAACACATACATTTACTCATCATTATATACAAAGATATTCATTAAAACTCTCAACTAGGTCAACCCAAAATAATATATAAAATTACATAAACTAGGCCATCATGACGAATAATATCCAATGTGTTCCACTCCAAGAGAAACAAGGGATGCAAAATCAGCACCATGCATCCTTCTAAGTTTATTCCAACAAGAAACATGCCCTAACAAATATTCCAAAATTGGTTCTAAATAAAACATGTAGATAAACAATAAAATTCAACAGCCAATTGGCCCAAAAGCATATTCCAATGCAAATTACATAATGTGGACTCCACACACCATAGTGATACCCAAAGAAATATTATAACTCAACATCTAATGCATATCCAGACCAAATAAACATGATCCAAATAAGATAATGAATGCAAAGAGAAGTAGCAGGTTAGTTGCACATATCAAACTCATAAAAAAATAATACAAATGTAAAAAAACACATGCAAACTAATGATTATACCTTCCAAGCTCCTTCGATAGAGCTATGAAGTGGAAGCACCCAAGCTCCACTTGATGTTTGATTTTCTCTTTGTGATTATGTGTTAGAAGCTTTCCAATTACACAACAAGTGGGAGGTAATTATGTCACAATGTGGGATAGATTATGAGTGAGGATAATGGATTGAATTGAGGGATGAAATAGACATTATGAGGATTCTATGGGAATGATTATTCTCTCAATTTAGAATCAAAAGGGCAGCACAGGAATTCAATGAAAGTGGATGATATATAAAGGGAGGGGACTCCAATTTATAGAATTTGGGAATTCAAAATGGATGTTCAATATTGAAAGGATGATGAAGGACTGAGATTGAAGGAGGGGAGATGAAGTGGACAAGGCACATAGCCTTATGACATGTGGACTAGGTGTCAATCCTTGGAAAGAACACTTAGAATGGGGAAGAGGGAAAGGTGTGCTCACAGTGAGCACATCTTGGGAAGAACAAGGAGATTACAAGTGGAGGTATTTTTGGCAAAATGGAAGGTCTATAGGAAGAGAGGTTATGACATGGGGGATAAAAAGGAAACATGTACGTTGGATCTATGGGGAAGAGAATTCTCCCACATGTGTGAGCACCCTTGGGTCAAAGGTGAGGTGCAAAGGAAGTGACTTGTGCATGGAAGTCATTTATGAGGGGAGTCACATGTGGACTTGGGTAGGTGTGTAATATTTTAAAATAGAATAAATATTAATAGGGATTAATTAGCCTAAGCTAAGTCAATTAAGCATAGATTAAGTTAGTTTAGTGGGAGGATTTGTAAGAATCACCAAACTAGTTTAATTAAGTGTGGATCAATTTAACTAATTGGGATTAGGAGGAAGATTGAAATATTGGCTAAGGTTGAGTTTGATTTATTGAAATGTTCGCTAAGGTTGAGTTTGATTTATTGAAATAAATCAAACTTTAGAAGAAATGAGATATATGTAATTAATTGATAAATTAACTATATGGCTAGGGTGATTAAATTAACTAAATATAATTTAATTAATTTTAAGTAAAATGGAAAACTAATACAATTAATGGAATTAATTATGTGAGGCTAAATAATTAATTATATATTATTTTATTTATATTAAAGTGTCTACATTTTGCCTCTCTTTTACATGGCAGCAATAAGTTGGTGCTGGGTAAAACAAGATGATGCCCCAGTGTAGAAAATGGAGCATCATAGGCAGGATATGATTAAGGGATGTTCCCTCGAGAATTTAATTAGAAAATGTAAATTTTCCAAGAAAATTATCGAAGAAAGAAGAAAATAGAGGAAAAGAGGAAGAAAAGATAGAAGAGGGGAACGAAGGAGAAGGATAATGGAGCGGAGATCATGCCTCATAAGGATGAAGGAAGGGCATATATAGGTCACATGGGGCCCTTACAAGGGTCATTTTCACACACCTAGCTATAGAGATGACAATGATCCTAGCAACAGAATGAGAAATGATGGTGCGAATTCCATAACACAAGTAGTGTGGCGAGTGAGTCAAATTGTATCAGCAGCTTTTGGCAATAGACAACAAACTGAGAGGGGGGTGAATCAGTTTGCACAAAAATTTATATAACTTAAACTTAAACTTAGATCTAATAATTAATTATTAAAGCACAAAACAATACCACATCAATAACACACATAACACCAATATTTTTGAAGTGGAAAACCTTGTTAAGGGAAAAACCATGATGGGAACCTACCCATAATAAGATGATACCCTACTAGAAGTATATGAAATATTAAAATGGGGAATGCACATGCATTAAGGCACACTGCATAGAGCTCACTGCTCAAATCACAATAACAACAAGGGCTACAACCTTGGGGAAGACTCATTGTATTACAAAAGGATTCAGATTATATCTGGAAGATCATGAACTAGCATAATGGCATCTCCTAATTCCTAGTTACAGTTCCAATGAAGCTCATATTCTTCTTTGCAACACTTCTCTTCTACTACCGAAATATCAAAGCCTTATTCCCACTTTACACACACTTACAGATTCCACAAATACATCTACAACACAAAAATCACACAATTTTATATAAATCATCAACCTATATTTTAAGGTCGGCTCAACCCAAAATACAAATTACAAAATATGACCACACACACCACAATGAAACATGCGGAACAAAATAATGTTGACTAAGACATAGTATGGACCCAAATCACCACTATAAACATGAAACACCTCCAAGAATTATGCCTTCAACTTCTGCAACACGCCACAACCAACATGAATGTCACATAACATGAAGAACACTATCAGACGAAGAAAAACATCATCAACATGCACAATGATCAACACGGACCACCAACACAAATATAACACGATCTAGAAACATCCACAAGCATCCTGAATTACCAAAACAACATCCGCAACATCACCACTTACTAGAATCTTTATCATCATTATACCAAACCTCAAAAAACTAATTCAATTGACTATCAAACTAAAAAATATGCTTGCAAACATCCAATTCATGAACCATTTGAATTGAGGACACACCAGAATGTCCAACACACTCTACCAAATCTACAAACCAAGATATTGTAATTTCAGAGCAATGTGGAGCAAAATACAGAATCATCATGCAAACCACTGAAACTTCTGTTGAATCGACTAGAGATACTTATCTCAAAACCCTTTAATCCAAAATAACTCAATTGAAACACATTGGTTAAACAAACTCATTTAATTTGACTTCAACACTGGATTACACAAAAGAATATGTTGACATCAATGACAAAACATCATTCCAGCAAACATCTCAACAATATCCATTTATCTCCCCCTTTGGCATTGATGGCAACATATGAATGTGAAGAACAATCAATGCAAAGAAAGGAATCAACAACTCATAACTCTCAATAGTCTCCCCTAAGATCAACACAAGATATAACATTTTTTCACATGCTTCTCTCCCCCTTTGACGTCAATGAAATATACAACATAAATCATGATTCTCTCCTCCTAGATATACACACAAATCTAAACATTAGAAATACTGACTACTCCCCCTAAGTAGCAACCACCACAAATCAATCCAGATCACAAAATATCTCAGTGAAATCCACTAGACCAATGCAAATATATGCATCTTAGTTCTGATCAAGAGGGGCAATGACCCCTAACTTCTCTCTAAGATACTCAAAAGTATCTTTCAGCAAAGGTTTTGTAAATATATTTGCTATTTGTTCCTTTGTAGACACATACTCTGGTCTGACTTCCTTCTCATTCACCTTCTCTCTCAAGAAATGAAACTTTATTGATATATGCTTAGTCTTGGAATGTAGCACCAGATTCTTAGAAATATTGATAACACTAGAATTATCATTGTATATAGCAGTAGGCACATCATAAATAACTCTGATATCCTTCAGAATCGGCTTCATCCATATTACCTGTGTACAATTGCTAGCAGCAGTAATGTATTCAACCTCTACAGTAGACAAAGATTTAGCATTTTTCTTCTTACTTGCCCATGAAACCAATCTCTTTCCCAATAAAAATGCACTTCCAGTAGTACTCTTCCGGTCATCAACATCAATTTCCCAATGAGCATCTATAAAATCACTTAAAGTAAATTCATCATGTTTAGGATAGGATAAACCAAAATCAAAAGTCCCTTTCAAATATATGAAAATTCTTTTCATTGCAATAACATGAGATTCTCTAGGATTAGCTCGAAATATCACAACAAGACAAACAACATTCATATTATTAACTCTAGTCTCAGTCAAATAGAGCAGTCCACCAATAATATATTTGTATCTAGTCTAATTTTCTTTTGGAGAGTCATCATCCTACAATGAACCGGTTAAGTTTCACCCTATTAAGCGATTTGCAATGCTGGAATTATTAGAAGGAAACAAAGATGAATGATCTATCTGATGACACAACATCTATCTCATAGATCAGTGTTGCATTCTCTGTTCAACTGATCGGTGTCGACTTTGCCGATTCATACATGTTTCTATTATACTATGTTCTGCTCCACTTGTTTACTTTCACAGATATCTTTTTCACATTGACAACAACATAATCAGAATGAATTGTGTGAATATATTAGCATATGGTTCTTATGCCAACTTTCCCTCCAAAACATCAGATTCAAAATTTTGTTACCGTGCCATAAATTACTCTCCAGAAATCATTCTAGGAATATCGGTCAAGATAGTCATTCATGCCAATAATTCTGCCAGTTGACTACCGATTCAACTGTATGTTAACTAAACATTTCCAAGTCTGTCAGTTGAGACTCCTATTATGTTAGTGTACTGATCAAATTCTGCCTAACCGATTATCTCATGTATACCGGTCTATTAACTACTTAGTCAATTATCCTCCTATGTATCGATATGTTCACTACTTAGTCGATTGACCTCCTGTGTGTCGGTCTACTCACTGCTTAGTCAGTTTACACTCTTCTTACTTTGTCTACACATTGCTTAGCCAGTCTATACTTTTCTTAGCTAGTTAACCTCTGTATACTGGTCTACTCACTACCAATAGGAATAAGAACTCTTATTCTTTACTGGTTATCCTTTACTTCTTTGCTGATGGACTATGAAGACTTAGAAAATGATGTTTCCACCACTGACAACCATTTCATTCACCGCTAATATAAAATGCACCAAAATGCCAACAAACTCCACCTTTGGCATTAGTGGCAAACACTACAAAAGTGTGTCAGTTCTAACCCCAGTTTCCGACCCCTATTACTCATAATGTACAAACTTCTTCAAAACTCCCCATTTTGACATCAATGGCAAAGACTATACAAGATGATTTATCAAAGTAAAGAAAACATTTCTTTGAAATTTTCTTGAGCTACTTTCAAAGAGGATTCCCATGAAGGCTTTACCTAATTCATGGTGGTGAAGTTTCCATGCAAAACTCTAACAAAATTCTCCATATCATCAACTATTTTGTAGTCAGGCTCACTTATGAGATGTTCTGCTTCTTTAACATTCCTTTGCATGAAATCAATAATTGGTGCTAGGTAGCACTGTAGCTATAACAAGCTAAGACCTCATTTTTCCTCTTCTTCTTTTAACCTTTTGATTTCACGATTGAGTTGTTTTATCTTGCCACAAAAAATTGTTGGTGAGTTGTTAAAAGGATCAAAAGAATCTATCAGATCTTGAATTTCTCTTTGAGTCTGAGTTCTTTTATCTACTAGATCTCTGATTAAATCAGTAAAACTTGAAGATTTGACCAATAATTGGCCAGGTTCCTATAGTATATCTTTCACCTCTTCTGTGCAGTTGGAGAGGGCAACTTTTCCAACTGATATTTGTTCCATTAGATTTTCTCCTCTCTTTGATTCATATTGTCTTACTACAACCTTTTCCAGATCGGTTGCCTCTAAACTGATTGTTGATACAAGAGTGCCTAGCTGATCAATGATGGGTGCATTATCATCAACAACAATGCCAAGAATTAGGTCAAATAGAATTATCTTAGTAGAATTGAGAATTCTCGCCTTCTTTTTATTTGCTCTCAGTTTAGCCTTTTCAGCTTGAATTTTTATTTTTTCTGAGACTTTCATCAATTTCTTGGGAGTCATTTTCTTTATATCAATGACCGATTCTTCCTCTTCTTCCTCTTCTATTTCATCTTCCTTTTCTACAGTTTCAACCTCAAAACTGACTACAGTTGTGAGTTTTACTTTCTTCTTTTCAGTTTCCTTTTCTAATTCTAACTTCCTCTTTGTCGGAGGAGTATCCATCACTGCTTTCTAATCTTCTACTTTATTCTCTTCCTTTTTGCCTTTTTTTGACAGAATAGGATTTGGTGCCATTAAAGTTTTGCGAGGTGTATCTTCATAAGGAATCTCTTCAATTGTCACCTCATCTTTACCAAGATACTTAGTTTGATCAGCTTCCTTCATTGGTGTAGTATTAACCTGTTGCTTGACATCCTTTGTCAAATTGGGAATGTTTGACACAACATTTCCTATGATGTCCTCAACTAAGAAAACCTCAAAGCCTTCAATAGAGTCTATGTCTTTACCTTTCCCTTTGTCAAGGGTAGCTGCACCTTGGTTCTGTTTTGTTCCCTTTGCTATTTCCTCTTCAACTTATTTTTGTTGATTCATGATTTTTTTCCACAAGGCAACACTTTCTTCATGTACCACTTCAACTTCACCTATAGCCACTCTCCATGTTCTATTTCTTATTTTAAAATGTTGAATGCATGCTTTAGCTACTACTGAAGCTTGATCGAAATCTAAATCATGTTGCACTTCCATGAGTTCTTTTATCCTATGCTCTTTCTCAATGGCTAGAGATGTTTTCCATCTCCCTTCAATTTGATCTTGCCAATATGATGGAATTATTCCATATAATTTGTTGGGAGTTATACAAAACTTGTGCAAGTTCTAGATCAGGGCTTCCTTAATTCTTCTTTTATCTTCTTCATGACAGAGGGAATATGTTTTCCCAACACTGGACAAAACTCCAAATTCTTTGATCCCATGGACCAATTCATCAACTGTTGGAGCTATGTTTCTTCCACTTCTTCTAACCTCTTTAATTTCCACATTTGATTGGGTGTCAGTGTTATCACCCTCTTTTTCATCCTTTTTGGCCTTTTTTTCAGCCTTTGTATCAACTTTTCCTTCACTCTTTCTTTCTGGTATAAGTTACTCCTATCAGTCTATCTTTACTTGGGGAAGATACAGGAGTACCTTTGTCCTTTTCTTTTGCATATGTTGTTAGCTTGGTAGTTGCAGTCTCCTTGGGTTTTGTCTTTGACACTTTCTTCTTTTCTCCTGTTGGTTCTTCATCTTTATTAGGTTTAGCCCCTATTTGTTCACAAGTACCAGTGGAGATAGTGGCAACAGATTCTTCACCTCCATATTTTTTGTCTAAGGTATCAATCATTTTTATTACTTTCCTATTAATGATTGGCACCTTAAGTTCTTGTTTTATTTTCGAGCTTGCCTCCTCACAAGTTCCAAATCTCTTTGCTTTCTGGTCTACTGGTTTGGACAATAGCATGTTTGCATGAATTTTAACAATTTCTATTGCAACCTCATAACCCATAGGTGGAACCCAACAGGTTGTGGTTTGAACCACTTGAATGATGCAACAATCTATGTCTACAAGAAAGAAAATGTTGTCTTTGTACTTCTGCACTATACCGGTTGGTATTCTTTCCCTTTTGTGCATCCTGATTTGAAATTCCTTAAAATATGCCCACATTGTTTCACCAAACCTATTTCCTAAATCCTTAATCATTTCACCTATCTGAACCATGATAGGTTTTTCTTCAAACCATACTATATTGCCCTTACTGGGAAAGAAGTTTTGCACATAGAAAAATTTACATACCAGTAGTGAGCCATATTTGAAAGATTGCTTCTTGTCCTTCTTGATTCTCTCCATGTTTACTAGAAATTGGCTTCTAATCATCTCACAAATATCATATGTTGCATCCTCCTTGATGATTCAATAGGTAGCATGTATAGCACCACTCGGCACACTATTCATCTGTCTTGATTGAGAGACCCTATAACCCAGCATTGCAGAAGAAAATCTTACTTCAGCATCCTCAATATGAGCGATTGGCATTGCTCTACTATCACATCAGGATTTGGTCAATCGAGTGCCTTCAGTGGATGAAATTGTTCTTAGGGTTAGTGCTTCACCGGTTGCGCTAAACCATGTTACTCTTTGAATTACATCCTTTGTAATCTTAATTGGTGCTCCAACTTCTAGCCATAGAAATTTATCATGCACTCTACTTAATACATACCTAACCCAGTCGACATGAAACTGATTGGCAAAATCAACAACATTTGAAAAACCCTTGGTCTTCAGAGGTAAATATTCTTCCTTCAACTAATCATTAACACAGAACCCTTTAAATTTATTTTGAATGAATTTTTCTCCAAGCTCTTCAAGCTTGCAATGAATGTAGGAGCGAATATCTTCAACCAATAATATAGTGGAGGGCACAGATGATAAGGCACCAGTCATGTCGATCTCACCAGCTTTTATTGCATGCAACTTGAACTTGGGTTGAGGTTCTTTAATAGCTTCAACCAACATAGGATTTGATATAGGCGCTTCCATGATGATCTTCAAACAAATTATTCTCAAATGGGGTTTGAATACCTTCTCCTCAGAAATACCAAACACCACTATCACTCTGCTTGAACTTTTCGTACAAATATCAGTAGAAAGGTTTCACTCACCTTTGGTCGCAGAAGAGCTCAAGAAAGTTCAGAAGGAATGAGGGTAAGTGAAATATATTGACATTTCCTTATTTATCCATTGATATTTATAGGCGTTATGATACAACAGTTAGATTTGAAACTTACAACTTAAGGTACACTGATTTACCTTTTACCGATTGTTTGTTACTGATACCGATACACAAACAACTAACTCACAAGACATTTCTCAACCAAGAACTTTAGGCTAACTTTTATGCATCTCAACTATGCAGATAGACAAAACCTTATAATGGTTAAGGGGACTCAAAAAAGGATCTTATCATATTTGCTCCCCCTGAGCATCGGTATGCCTAGTTTGAAGAGGAACTGTCATCACTGGTGGATGATGACTTAGTTTCAGAAGTAATTTCTCCTTCTTTTCTTTCTTCCATCTTAATCCATGTCTTTTTCATTTCATTATTCACTTCTTCAATTATCTTCTTTCCTTTCAGGTCATTTTGCCCTTTCTTCTTCCCAAACTGGTTCTTGTCTTCAGACAAGTTATAGGATCGATTCCTACATTCTCTGGCTAAGTGACCGATCTTATGGCAATTGGAACATGCCATACCAGTTGTCCTCCATGGTCCTGCATTATTTCCATGACCCATTCTCATTCTACAATTTGCTGCAACATGATGAAAATTACCACAAGTGGAACACATGGCATTGAACTGATTACTCCTTTTATTAGGGTTAACCGGTTTGAATGGTGATATTGATACATTTGACTTGAACATGTATTCTTCATATTTGTGTCCATATTTATTACATGTAAAGCAATATCCATTAAATCTTCTTCTGTTTGACATGCTACTAGATTGAGATGACTCATAAGTAGTATGACCATACTTGTGACAATTATGGAAGTAACCATCAAAGGTGAAAGTCTTATTTTGACTAACCGGTTTATTTTTAGAGACATCAGACTTATGACCCGATTTATCACAATGATTACAAGATTTAGAAAAATTCACACCTTTCACTCCTGAATGGTTCCTTTTATCATCCTTCATCTTTTTGGATTTAGATGATTCTCCAATTTCCATAGGACCTGTACCGGAGTAACCAAGACCGGTTGTTTCCTTTTTTCTTCTTTGAGCTTTCAACTGTTCATCTATATTCTCAGATCTTTCATTGAATTTCCTCATCTTCTCATTTCTCTCATTTGCAGCTTTCAACTCACTTTTGAGTTGTTCAATCTCTTTCATCATCTTCTCCTTTTCCTTCGTGTTGTCATGCAGATGCTCATATATGTAATCATTCTCCTGAGTGAGAATTTGGATTTCTTCATCTTTTTCAATCATGATTGCATCATTTTCTCTTAGATCTTCTTTAGCAAGCCTTTTGGCTCTTTAATCTTTTGTCAGAGCTTCTTTTGCATCTCTTTTTCTTTCATATGCTATCCTGCTATCTTCTAGCATTTCAGTCATTCTCAGGGCTTGACTTTCATACTCTATTTTCAGATTGTTGATTTCTTTGGTCAACTTCTTGTTCTTTTCCATCAATTCTAAGACTGCTTCTTCTTGAGATTTTACATAAAGAACCGGTTAAGGTTCATCCTATTAAGGGATTTACAATGTTGCAATTGTTAGAAGGCAACAAAGATGAATGATCTGTCTGATGACACTACCTCTATCTCATAGATCAGCATTGCATGCTCTATTCAATTGATCGGTGTCAGCTTCACCGATTCATACCTATTTCTTCTATACTTTGTTCTGATCCCCCTGTTTACTTTTACAGAGATCTTTTTCACATTGACAACAACATAATCAGAATGAATTGTGTGAATATATTATCTTATGGTTCTGACACCAACTTTCCCTCCAAAACACCATATTCAAAATTTTGTTACCGCGCCATAAATTACTCTCCAGAAATCATTCCAAGAATATCGTTCAAGACAGTAGTTCATGTCGATAAGTTTGTCGGTTGTCCACTGGTTGAATTGGATGTTAACTAAACATTTCCAAGCCTATGGGTTAAGACTCCTATTATGTTGGTGTACCAATCAAATTTTACCTAACTGGTTACCTCTTGTATAACGGTCTATTAACTACTTAGCTGATTATCCTCTTGTGTACCGATCTGTTCACTGCTTAGCCAGTTGACCTCTTGTGTGATAGTCTACTCACTACTTAGTCAGTCTACACTATGCTTGCCATGTCTACACAATGCTTAGCTAGTCTATTCTCTGCTTAGTAGGTTAACCTCTATATACCGGTCTACTCACTGCCAATAGGAATAAGAACTCTTATTCTTTATCGATTATCTTTTACTTCTTTGTCGATGGACTATGAAGACTTAGAAAATAATGTTGCCAGCAATGACAACCATTTAATTCACCGGTCATACAAAATGCACCAAAATGCCAACATTAAATAACACATGTTATACACAAGATGTATTATATATGCATGTATCTATGTTGTTGAACACAAGATGCCACTGAGAGGGGGGTGAATCAGTGATTTCCAAATTTAACCCTTTTCTATCCTATGTGTGTATACCGGTTAACTTATCTAACATAAAGAAAATAAATCGGTTAGATGGGAGAATGACACAAAATAAACCACACATAAAAGGGACATCACAAAACACCAGATGTATGAGGAAAACTCAAGATGGGAAAAACCTCAGTGAGAAATGTTGCTGGAGACTACTACTCCAATCCAGCCTAACAATGAAAACCTCAATTATAACATTTAGGGCACCAACCCAAGGAGTACCACTCCTTCTTTAATGCACCAACCCAAAGAGAAACAACCCCTAGTTTTAGGGCACCAACTCAAGGAGAACCAACCCCTATACCAAGCTCCAACTCAGTGATTAGAAGATCATATATGAATACAAAAGTAATCTCCTTGTTACAAAAGGACTTTGTAACTCTTATGTAAGTCTCTCCATTGGTTCTCCTCTCTCCAAATCTTTGTCAATTCTATGCTCACCTTCTCACTATTGCAACCTTATCTCCTGCTCCAACTCACTCTCTGCTACAACCATATCAATTCAGCCTCTTCTTCTTCTCTGCCAATTCAACTCTCTGAACACTACTAGTTCTCAGCTTACCAGTTTAACTCTACACTTGTTCTTTGGGTTGTTGGATCTCCTCAACTACTTGCACTGCACTGTAACTCCTTCTCTGCCTTTTCTTTGCAGGTTCTAGCACTACCAGTTTACATCACTGCAACCCACTTCCTAGTTTACTTGTTTCTCTGTCCTTGCTAGTTTTGCCTCTTCGAAAACCTCTCAGCGGTTGAACTCTTCAAACCAATTTTTGGTCATACACTTAGCCTCTTCTCTTATTAACATTGAGCACTTGATTGATTGGATCTATTCACTAGCCTCACTTTCTCATGCGGTGACCTCATCAACTTCTTTGACTCACACCCTTATAGACATATTTTCCAGCCTAAACATGAGTTTGAATATTGGCATGCTAGGGTTTCTTCCATGCACTGTGTCTACATCCGATCTGATCTCTGATCATCATGGAACATCATATTCGATCAAATTTCATGTCCTTGATCAATGAACAACACTCCATCAATGAGCATCGCCATTCTATTTACCTTGTGATTCATGTCTTCTATCTTTAGCTATCTGTAGCATGATTTTCAGCCTTGTGTCTGATCAATCGTGTGCATGGTGTGTTCTCCTTTACCCACTTCAATCTCCTAGACTAGTCTATCCTAGATCTCTGTTGTTTCCTTGATCTCGAGCCACAATCCTCTGCCATCCTTGCTCGAGCTTCGCATTCACCATTTAATGTTAGACCAACCACCAACAATCTTACTAACACACCACACCGACCTGTGCATGCATGCCACTTCACCTTCACATGGTACCTTTGTCGACATCCACCTTGGCTCACTATGTCAGTCCAACTTGGTCACTAACCAATAGAATACAATTGGGTTCATCTACCAGTTCACACATCTTGTGGGTTATACCCTAATTAGTCTATCTTCTCCTTGGTACTTTTCTTCTCTTCCAGTGGAACACCTAAACGGGTCAGCACTCTTGCCAACCTTATTCATGCACATACTCAATAGATGGGAGCCTTCTGCATCAGCACTTTGTCAGCTTACCAGTTGACATCTATACTGGTAGTATCTTCTGCATGTATACTGGTAAGATGCCCTATATACCAGTGGCACCAAACTTCATCTTCATTCTAACAACATTTTATGTCTACAGTTGTTCCAACTTGCCTTTTTCATCAATAGATCAGTTCACCTATCAATAGGTTTGTCAAAGTGACAAACATATCCTTCAATTTCTATACCGGCAACTCATCATGTCTACTCGGCTGATCCGGTGCATATCACTGATAACATGCACCTCAGGCAACTTATTGTTCCACCAGTTGATCCGATGTGAGCCTTCAAACACCTTTATTTAACTCTTTTGTCTTATCTCAAAGAACTATGATGTATTCCATACATAATAGGAGATAATCTCCACTTACTGGTAGGATTGGATCCTTGTCATCTACATCTTGCATTGCACCAATGTGGATTCCTTGTTTGAGCATGCATATCTTCAAATAGGAACATGTGATCCAGTTGGGCATACTCATTGTCAGTCATCTCTTCATTTGATGACTGCAACTTTATCTGGTGGGAGTCATGTTGATTGATATCCAATAGTATACTAGTGGCCTGAACATACTTCACCTCTGGTGTTGATGTGATTTTTGTAACATTTTGCCTCTTCATCACAATAAACAACCCAACATATTGCTTTCTTATTGGTTGGCAACAATGCACTGCCAACATGTCACTTACCGGTCTGCAGTCCTTATGTTTTCAACACAAATCAACACTAACCTGCGTACCAATGACCTGCTAGGATAGGTGACATTAAAGACATCACATCATGTATGTATCAATGACAGTACTACACATACATCTCACATACCAATTGCCATCCTATAATAGTTGACATCAATGACAACATAATGCCAACATATGTTTTTACCTATATAATATGCTAATGATTGTGATGGATGCAGGATGAGTTGGTTATGATACATATGTAATGTGAGTATAAATTTTGATGATTATGATATATGATGATGCATATGGATATGATGTTATAATGATGCACATTTATGATTGTTATTATGATGATAAGGTTATGGATAATGTAATGTATGATGTATGTATATCCAATGAATTTCATGGAATGCAAATGATGAAAATGATAAAGAAATGAATCTAAAAAAGTAAAATGAGTCTAAGTATGATATGAATAAATCCTAACATGATATAATATGTATGGTGAAATGAAAATGATATGAAAATCAAATGAAAAGGATCCTACAAATGGTATGAAATGAGAACATGGGATAACAAAAATGCAATGAACCCTAAGATAACATGAAGCCTAAGAAATGCACTTGGTAATGAATCTTAAATGAAATATAATACATGCAATCTAAAAGGATGGAAGCTAAAAAAATGCAATCTAAATGAATGCAACATAAACAAATGCAACCTAATGAATGAATGTAATCTAAACATGTAGGATGAAATTATGATGTAAATGGGAATGTGTTTTTTTTTGGAGTGCAACCATTGTACTATAAAATAGGTGGATAAAAGAAGAGGAAGAAGGGGGGAGCAATGCATAAAGTGGAGTCTTGAGAATCATGAATGAATGAATGATGCAAATGGATGTGAATAATTGGGGGAGGTTTGAATGTTGGGTAATATGTGGAGATCTTTCCTAGGTTTAATATTACAGAGGATTATCAACATCACTGGTTACAGGAATCAGGATGTTATGAAGATCCCATGCATGGACTACTCTTAGACAATAGGTTAACTCAATGTATGGAAGTTCGTAGTTAATAATGATGGGATATATGGGATACAAGAGTGTCATGGCATCCTCATGCATTCAAGTCCTTTATGGGGACTTGATTGGTATATGCAAAGGATGGTCATCACAACTATACCATCATACTCAAATTCAATGAAATTTTTTTTGGATCAGACATGAAAAACCATAAACACACCATACAACAAAAAATATACCCCAATGTTCACCATCCCAGACATACCAAGACATAGGATGATCAAGGTAGCCATGAATAGGTATAGTCCTAGGATAAAAAAATAGAATCAAAACAAAAAGATCATTCAATAAAACAACTCATCTAGCCGACAAGCATCTCTTGCTAATAATATGACGTGGATTCAGATAGATTGCCAGACATAGGAAGGATGCATCCCGATGGGCATGATGATGTGATAGATTGATGGGAGGAAATAGATAAGCTAAATAGGAGATATGTTGTTCAAGAGGATATCTACATAGATTTGGTTAACACATTATGGATAGGTGCTTGGATTATGCGCAAGTTGATATAAGCTCAAAAGGTTGGGAAAAGCTCATATTTGTGGGTAATGCTCAATGTACTGGGAGAAAGCTTAGTTTGCTGGGAATATCCTTATTCACGATGATGGATTAGGTCATCATCTCATGCAGAAGGAGGTGGTGATAGGATGAAAGTGGTGTGTGCTAGAAGTGTGTGACTAGGGTAGAGAATGCTTGCACAAATGGATAGGACAAGAGTTGCGATGGAAGATGGGACAACTAGATAAATTGGAATGTGTGTGAATGGAATGGAGGGGAGTGTGTGAGTATGTGATAAGTGTCCAAAAAGATGGTGGATTTGATTTATTTACCTTGATTCCAAAAAACACGTTTTACCAAGGTACTTGCCCATAGTGCCACAGAGTGGTTCTCACTAATGAACAAAATGATTTTTTTCTTTGTATTTTATAAGCAATTTTTTGTATTTTATATGCTTTTTTATTTTTTTTATTTTTTTATTTTTTGAAAGTTGAGATTCCCTAAAGATTTAGGCATGGAATCTCTTTAGATATATGATATTCAAGGGTTCATTCAATAGTTATCCTTTAGGTGTGGCCAATTGATAGGCTCCAGAGCCATATTTAGCAGTCATAACATAAGGTCCAAGACAATTAGGCTCAAACTTGCTTTTCTTTTCTCAATCCTCCAGATTTCTCTGATTTTATTTGAGGACAAGATCACTAAATTCAAAATCTCTCATCTTTAATTTCTTCTTGTAATTAAGATAGAGGTGGTTCTAATAAAACCTAAGGTGATTCAATGTATTCAATTGTCATTCATCTAGTAATTCAAGTTCTTGAAGTCTTGCTACTCTATATTCTTCATCAAGAAGAATGTGCTATAGTGATATCCTCAGTGACGGAAGCTCAATCTCAAGTGGAAGGACAACTTTAGAACTAAAGATCAAAGAATATGGAGTGGCTCCAATGGGTCTCTGAATGCTTGTGTAGTAGGCCCTATTGGGACTCATTATTTTTTAGTCAATTTTTGAGGCCCACTTCAAATTTTTGCTTTGCATCTCCAAATAAGTCGGTTTGAATGGCCTAGTTAGCAAGGGGGTAAAATGGAGCCAGTTGATTTTCAGAGGGTAAGGCTCAGGATTCATGTCCTACACCTTTCATTTGGCCTATTCAGTGATGTGAAACTTTTAGATTTCAGTTTGGATAAGTTTATGAGGTACCCAGTTTGAGGGGTGAGCTGAAAGTGCATTTTAGGCACAAATGCAGGTTTTATTTGAGTAGCCTACTTTGAGTGAGTACATCTTTACCCTGTTAATCATCATGGATAATTTCAAAGTGGATTCAATTGTATGCATAAATTTGAGTTAGTTTGCAAAATTTCAAGTCTTGACAAATC
The DNA here is from genome assembly GCF_030272615.1 of Cryptomeria japonica. Lineage (NCBI taxonomy): Eukaryota > Viridiplantae > Streptophyta > Pinopsida > Cupressales > Cupressaceae > Cryptomeria > Cryptomeria japonica. The sequence goes on along the minus strand of NC_081414.1, from coordinate 517,006,091 downwards.
CATTTGCTCAGTTTTCATAGCCAAATCCGTTTGCAGTTTGTGTGTTTTGGCAAGTCCTTGTTTCGACAGCTAGTCGGAGCCCTATTTTGCACAAGTGTAAAAGTTGCCTCAGTAAGCGTCATGCCATAATGTTTGTTCCAGGCTAATGTTAGTATAAATGATGAGCTACGTTTCAAATTTCAAGCCTCTATCAATCCGTTTGATTAGTTTTCAAAAGGGTTCATTTAGCCATCATTTTCAGTCTTCCGTACTTCCAGTGCTTTATCAGTTAATGTAGCCATTTTCATGAGCGCACCATTTGCATCCTATCAGTATTTTGGTTGAACTGAGAATTCAAAGTTTTAACATGTACTTCAAGGTACCTGTGTTTCAAATTTGAGGGCCTACGGAGGTCGTTTGGTATTTTTGAGAAAGGCGTCATGTGTTTCTAGAACATTGACTTCATCAGGTCCGCAGTGTCGACAAAGCCAGTTTGTCATTTTTGCCAATTAATATCTCTTCACTCAGGACTCATCTTGAGAAATAGTTTGGTAGAAGTCATCCTTGTATATCAGAGTACACGCCTATCAGATGGCAAGCTCCAGAAAGGTGTTTTGACAGGTTTGAAAATTACGTCTTCGCGATTTAATGCGAAAATGCGGCATAATTGCTTGAAGGTTGCAAAATTCAGTCTGATGATCCGAAAATGATGCCGACCATTTCCAAAGGTATGTTTGAGGTCCCTGAAGCTTTTCAGAGGTCAGTTGTAGGAAAACAAAAAAAAATTTAGTCAGACCCGCTTTGGGGTCCGACTTGGCTCGATTGTAATTCGCCAGTTGGATAGTGAGAGAGTAGAGAAAGTTCAAAACCAAGTGCAAATTGGTAAGTGGCAAATGTGAGAAGACATTTAAGTTTATAGACAATTAAAAAAGAAGATCCTTCGCAGCTAATGGTGATACAAAATTGACAATTATGGATACAATTTCAAGTATATTATGTCTAGGGGTGATTTAAAATGCCATAAATGACTTTAACCTTGAGAATAAGAGGAGGTATTTTTTTATTTCCTTTTAACAAAGCAACATGACATCATGTCCTCTGGAGTGGAGCATGTTTTTGATGTGTGGTGTAACAATTGGATGGCACAAGGCATAGAACCCCAGTAACCTTACCTTCTCCTTTGGTCACGTGAGGGTTTTAAAACTTATAAAATGCCCAGCCAATCCTCCCTACACATGGAGTGGAGTCTTGAAATGCAGAGATTCAAACAAATGAAAATGGTAGCATAAAAATAAAGAGAAACATTTCAAGCAAACAGATTGTGTCTTCCCTCCCTCACGTGCCTTTTTGTCCTCTTTGTTGTGTGTAGATGGTGAAAGACAGCGTTGAAACCAAGTGGTAGGTGTGCAGCTTGTGTGGTGGTCTTCAAACTCCATGTTGTCTTCTCCTCCCTTGGTTGTGATCTTCTCTGGTGCAGGTTAGGCATTGGAGTTTGTAGACAGCAGTAGAACCATAGCAAACAAATGCCAATAAAGTTCTCCCTCTTGCGTGGTATGTAAAGGGGCTGCAGAATAGACCTCCAAGGCTTCTACGTCGAGTTGGAAGATGGAGCTGAACGTATGGAGTTGAGCGTGGAGAAAGGGCAGGTTGAAACCATAAAGCAAATGCAATATTGCAGGTGTAATGCCATCCTCTCCCTGGTATGATGAAAAGGTTTTTAATCCTCCTACATGGTGAGTGAAGAGGCAAATAGAAACCTTCAAGCAAATGTATATGGCGTAGAAGGAGGAGGAGAGATTTTTTAAAATCTTCCAAGCAATGTAAGTTTCAAAAATTGCCATTAAAACTAAGAGAGAACCTTCAAAATGCAGCTACAGGCAAAACAACATTGTCCCACATTGACTGTGGAGGGTAATTTTTTGGTATTTATAACCAAATCCATACACTAGTAATATGTCAAAGCCTTTGGGCTTTTGATGGACGGTGCCTATGGGTGCCCAAGGTGGGCCTACGCATGGGCATGGATCCCTAGACGATGGAGGAGGTGACTAAGCGGTGACCAGGTGGACCCCATGTAGGCACGCTTCCTGAGGCAAATAGGCAAATTTTGCAGAGAAGGGTCGGCTTAACCAGTGAGCAGGTTGAAGAGGATCCGACGAAGCACGTGATTTCGCGGGCCGAAGATGCACGCGAGTTACACCCTGCGAAATGGCAAAAAAAGGTAAAGATCGTGCATGTTTTGGGAGATCGGATGATCCGCACTGTTTCGTGAAGGAAAGTTGCTCGCGAGTTAAGATCCGCAAAACAACGAAACACGAAATGGCAAAAATGGCAAGAATGCAGCATGGTAAAGAGTGAGCAAGTTTGGAGCAGATTGACGGCCTGCACGGTTTCATGGAGTGGAGATGCACGATGGATAAAGGTCGCGAAATGGCGAAAGCCAGGTGGTGCACAAGTGGCAGGTCCAGTTAGCGGTCTAGCAGGTGGGCCCCATTGAGGTGGCGATGATGTGGCACAAAAGTGGCACCTAGGTGGATGACAAGCAAGTGGACACGTGGCAGAGTGATGAGGTGTCATCCTAGGTGGTGCCTAGTAGACCCCATTGACCATTCAGATCTTGCCACATGGCAAGGCATCAGAGCACAATCAAAGCAAAAATTAAAATTAAAATCATGTTTATGATATAGTTTAAACTATATTAAAATTCAAAAAATTTAAATGATGTGCACATGTTGAGGATTAATTCGCCCAGGGTCTCATTTTTGGCCAAAATATGAAGTGTTATATATCACCGGAAAGCTCTCGGAATGAGGAATCCGGTCAAGTAGTTAATTTTGACAAATGTGGGATATTTCGAGAGAAGTTTCCATGGGAGTGAAATTCAGTTAGAGAGGAGATATTTGGCAATTTCATTTGCAAATTTTATCTTCTTCCCTCCTCTTTTTATTCTCAACTCTTCTCATTTTGTAAGGGTTCTAGAATTCTGTGAGAAGTACTCCAGTTTTCATGGCTTCCATTTTCTAAATTTCTTGACCCAAACTTGTAAATTTCTATGGATATGTTAAGGGTATAGAGGCTACATTGCATGATGATAGATTATTTTCCAGTTGCAAGTCTTACTTATGTTAGGCATGAGTAATTTCCACCATATTGTCTCTATGTATGCATTTCAGTATTATGATTTTAATCCTCAAGGAGGATGAAATTTGTCAATTTCAAGGAGGTTGTGTGATTGTTTGTGGGTATCTTTCAAGGAAAGTTTTAAATTCTGTAATCAATCATGAATAATGGAATGTGTCCTAGATTTGATAATGTTGTGAATGGATCTGAGTAATGCATTAGTATAAGGTATTGATGCAAGGATATTTTGTAAGGAGAACAAATTTGCAGCTGTGATTGGCATTTTGTAGTTTTGTGTGTGACTCTATTGCCCAATGAACAAGGCACTAGTCTTTGACAAATTTGGGGATGGTTTCAGATATATATTTTAAAAGACAAATCTATTTCCCTTTATGTTTAGGGGTGTGTTCTTCTCATCCCAAGCTCTCTTTTCATTTATGATTTATACAGATCTAGCCAATCTGTAGTGTGTTTCTAGATTTGGTGAGCTTGTGAAATGATCTATCTGCTTAGTGTTGATGCAGTTATGTGTTTGTAATTGTTGTATTCAAAGCATCAAAGGGTGTCCCCTCCTAGGTCTAGCAAAACCTGAAGTGCAGGAGGATCAATTAGGGTCCTATGTTATGTTGTCCAAGCCCTGATGTGTTTCATAGACTGAAATTGGCCATTTCATAGAAGGATTGCAGGTATACTTGGGTTATCACTTTTGGTGAAAAAAGGTAAAGATTGTGCATGTTTCGGGAGATCAGACGATCCGTGTTGTTTCGTGAAGGAATTTTTCTCACGAGTTAAGGTCTGTGAAACAGTGAAACGCGAAATGGTGAAAATGGCGAAAATGTAGCATGGTAAAGAGTGAGCAAGTTTGGAGCAGATCGACGGCCTGCACAGTTTTGTGGAGTGGAGATGCACGCCTAATAAAGGCTGTGAAATGGCAAAAGCTAGGTGGCTTACAAGTGGCAGGTCCAGTCAGTGGTCCGGCAGGCGGGCCCCGGTGAGGTGGTGATGATGTGGCACCTAGGTGGATGACAAGTAAGCAGACACATGGTGGAGTGACGAGGTGTCATCCCAGGTGGCACCTAGTAGACCCCATCGACCAATTAGATCCTGCCACGTGGCAAGGCATCAGAGCACAATCAAAGAAAAAATTAAAATTAAAATCATGTTTATGATATAGTTTAAACTATATTAAAATTCAAAAAATTTAAATGATGTGCACATGTTGAGGATTAATTCGCCCATAGTCTCATTTTTGTGCCAAAAATATGAAGTGTTATATATTGCCAAAAAGCTCTCGGAATGAGGAATCCAACCAGGTAGTTAATTTTGACAAATGTGGGATATTTCGAGAGTAGTTTCAATGGGAGTGAAATTCAGTTAGAGAGGAGATATTTGGCAATTTCAGTTGTAGATTTAATCTTCTTCCCTCCTCTTTTTATTCTCAACTCTTCTCATTTTGTAAGGGTTCCAGAATTCTATGAGAAGTGCTCCAGTTTTTATGGCTTCCATTTTCTAAATTTCTTGACCCAAACTTGTAAAGTTCTATGGATCTGTTCGGGGTATAGAGGCTACATTCCATGATGACAAATTGTTTTCCAGTTGCAGGTCTTACTTGTGTCAGGCATGAGTAATTTCCCACCATATTGTCTCTGTGTATGCATTTCAGTATTATGAATTTAATCCTCAAGGAGGATGAAATTTGTCAATTTCAAGGAGTTTGTGTGATTGTTTGTGGGTATCTTTCAAGGAAAGTTTTAAATTCTGTAATCAATCATGAATAATGGAATGTGTCCCAGATTTGATAATGTTGTGAATGGATCTGAGTAATGCATTAGTATAAGGTATTAATGTAGGGATATTTTGTAAGGAGAACAAATTTGCAACTGTGATTGGCATTTTGTAGTTCTGTGTGTGACTTTGCTGCCCAATGAACAAGGCACTGGTCTTTGACAGATCTGGGGATGGTTTCAGATATATATTTTAAAAGACAAATCTATTTCCCTTTATGTTTAGGGGTGTGTTCTTCTCATTCCAAGCTCTCTTTTCATTTATGATTTATACAGATCTAGCCAATTTGTAGTGTGTTTCTAGATTTGGTGAGCTTGTGAAATGATCTATCTACTTAGTGTTGATGCATTTATGTGTTTGTAATTGTTGTATTCAAAGCATCAAAGGGTGTCCCCCCCTAGGTCTAGCAGAACCTGAAGTGCAGGAGGATCAATTAGGGTCCTATGTTATGTTGTCCAAGCCCTGATGTGTTTCATAGACTGAAATTGGCCATTTCATAGAAGGATTGCAGGTATACTTGGGTTATCACTTTTGGTGAACAACAGGCCCAAAGGGTGGGGTGAATCTATAAGTGTCAATCACAACCAACTTCATTGATTTTCCTTTTAAATATTTTGATAAGGGTTTTATTTGAAGCATCGGCTTGACCGTTGCCTTGTGGGTAATATCCAGTGGAAAAATAATTTTGGATACCCAATTTGTGACATAGTTTTTTGACATCCTGATTTTTGAATTGTCTTCCATTTTCTATGATAATGGCCTTTGGAATGCCATAACAATAGATGAGGTAATTCAACATAAACTTTGTTATTTATGTTCTTCTGATATAAGTAGAATTTCTTCCACCCACTTAGTTAAATATTCGATGGTGGTGATCATGAACTTGTGACATTAGTGGAAGTGGGCTAGATTTTACCAATGAGATCAAGCCCCCATAGTGAAAAAGGCCAAGGTATGACAAACAACTACAATGCTTGAGATGGCACATGTATCTTGTCACCATGCTTTTGAAAAGGTATGCATTTCTTGGCATAGTTATTGGCCTCTTGTTCCGATTAAGTGTGCTTTGCATATACCTTTGTGTACTACTCAGAGTGTGCATTCAACTTCTTCATTGTTTAAACACCTTAGGAGGGTTCCATCAAAGTGCCTTCAAAATAGGGTATCTGCAAGGATAATGTATCTAGAGGATCAGAAAATAAATGTTTGTTGTTAGGTTTTAGTGAGATTGGGGGGCATGGTTTGGTTATTTAGGTAAGTGTATGTGTCTTGATACCAAGTAGAATTGGGGCCAACAAACTTGCAGACCATTTCTGATTCAGGGACATCATATACTGGAACAAGAAGATTCTCAACCAATAATTCACACTTTTGACTATTAGTAGGCATTTATAAGAGGGAACCAATTGATGAGAATTAATCATGTTACTTTTAATCATACTTTCTACTTAAAACTTTTAATACTTTGTGAACTAATATACCTAGTGGCAGATCTAATGCATGTATATTTACTCTTTTCTACTATAATATTCTACTAATTAGGAAGTATATTAGAAGTTATATCTTGTGATTAAATGTTTCACTTTTTTCTAATTAATATGGATGAATGATCAAACATTCAGGATGTTTATCATTGTGTTTTGTTCTATTTTCCTGGATATTTTTGAAACTAAGTAGAAGACAAGGAGTTCAAATTCTAGTTTAGCCAACATGTGAATGATAATCACTCCCGATCACATGATCTCTGAGACTATTTTATGAGCTATCTCCATGAACTTCAACTTATATCTAAAGTCATTAATTTAGTGTTAAGTTTTCTTTAGTTCAATTTTTAGTCGTTACTCTATTTTAAGAGAGTAACTTTTCTTTTGAATTCAAACAAGGATATGTATAGTTATTCCATCACTTTCTTCAGAAAACTAGTTAGTCAATGGATAGTCAAACAATGGTAGAGTCTCATATTTTGTAATCTGCAAACTTTTTTTACTTCCTTTGGGAAGTTCATTTCAATGAAAATCAAAAGTTGATTCGAGAATAGTTGTGTTGCGAATCCCACCAGAGGAAGAGAGGGCCCGCTCAACCGAAGGGAGGTGATCTTTGTTTGATTTCATTTCCACTTTAGTTATGTGCATAGATTTCATTATATTCCATTCTATTCAACTATGATAATTTTAAGTAGATGAAAATTGATTGCAAAGGACATAGCTATCCATTTCCATGTACTAGTATTTTAATGAATGGACAAATTCTTTAAAATCTCAATTTCATAGCTTTGTTTAGCTTCACTCGGTAATGTATTTCACTTTCATAGTAATTATTATATTTTACTTCAGTAGTGATTGTTAAAGATGATGAAATTTGGAATCAAGTTTAAAACAGAAACTCAATTAGATTGACTCAAGGAATTTAGCTTGTTTTGATGTTCTTTAGAATAGATTTTATTTCCTGTAAATGTAAAATAGATTATGTTTCTTGCAAGTGTAAAATAGATTTATTTTCCTGTACATAATCTAGGATTTGAATTCATCGGAAGTTAAAAATTCTTTTAGGTTTAGAAATAGATAACTCCATGAATGAGTCTTGATCGTGTCATGTTTAACTCTTGGTACAAGAGCCAAAATATTCCTTAGGTTAGTTTATTTTCTTTAACTTAGGTTCATGAAATACCCTCAATCTAGAAATTCCTGTAGAAAAAGAAATCCTGATAGCTCCGAATGGAGCATGACCGAGCCTAAGTCACTATTTTATGGTTCAAAAACCCCCAACCTTAATCAAACCCCTATCGTAGACATATTTAAGACACACCCGGTTTGATATTGAAAGAAAATTAAATGGTGCAAGTTGTGACATCAACAACCTTGCCCATTATTTTTGGTGTCGTTACTAGGGAATAAAAGATCTGGCTACCAAATTTGAAGCCTTGGTGTGAATAGGGAAAGAGATAATCAGTTGATGAGTAGATCTGGAGATCCTTTTGGAAGATTCCTTCCAAAACATTACAATTTGGAAAAACTGCAAGAAGAGCAACAAAATGATTTTGAAGAACAAGTTGAACAATTTGAACTAGAATAAGAAGAAGAAATGGGTGATTGAGTAGAATAAGATCCCCCACCCAATAGGAAATTTTCATATCTTATTAATTTGATGAGAGATATTGAGTCCCCAATGAAAAATATATCACCTTCAGTTTTACCCAATTTTCAAGGAAAAACTTTTGAAGATCTTGATCAATTTATGTTTAAGTTCAAAGTCCTTTGTCAAACTTATGACTATAAATCTGATAATTAGAAGTTGGAGTTATTCGCTTCTACCTTAAAAGAATCAACATTACGATGGTTTATAGGTTTACAAGCTCATTCTATCTCAACATGGCAAAAAATGGAAACTGTACTCTTGGATAAATACCAAGATTATTGTCGAGTAAGAGATAGGAAAGAAGAGTTGTTTCAAATGAAATAGATGGAAGTTGAGAGTTTGGAAGATTATGGTAATCAGTTTATGTTTATTTATAAAAGGTGTGTTGAAGGACTCAATAAGGATATTAGCAGGATAATTTTCTTATGAGGAATTGATGATGAATCAAGAGAAGATTTAAATTTAATGGGAAAATGAGATATCAATAAAATTCCTCTCGAAGAAATTATTGATATCTGTAGAAACTAATCTCAGACCAGAGTTGGGACTAGGGATTTTAGGAGAAACAAGGCTTCACCATCTGATGTATCCAAAGTAATGGAGGAAATAGAAAACCTAAAAATTGATTTACTCCTCCATCTTAACACTCAGGTGGACAAGAAAAACATTGAAGCCTTAGCCATTTTCTATTCCAAATGTAGGGGAAAACATCTTTTGAGGGAATGTCCATTAAATCAAGTTCATCTTTGTGAGATATGTGAAAAGAACCATCCAACAAGCTCTTGTAATCTCTTACCAGAGATTAAAAATCATCTGAAGAAACCTCCCATTATGGAAGAAGAGATTAATTATTATGGACAAAGGTCTCAAAATTCTAGATACAATGCTTATTCAGGTCAATTTTGTCCTAGGAATAATTGAAATTCAAATCAATGGAAAAATCTTAATCAGTGGATCCCTCCATATCCAATGCAGCCACCCCCTAGATCTTGGGGACCTCCAAAGTGGATTATTCCACAATGGAATCAATCACAATGGAAGCCTAATCCACAACCATGGCAACAAAGTCATTCTCAATTTCAACCTTGGAAAAATTAACGTTCAAAACAATCTTGGGGACAACCTCCACCTCATATCACAAGACCATATGTTGCTAATGAACAAGTGAATCAACCACAAATTCTAGCTCAACCTGTCCCAAATCTTAACAACAACCGTCTGTAACAAACATTCAATGTTGATTATAATCCTCCTACTTTGAATGTAATAGAAGTTGATGATATTCAACTAAGAAATTGAAACATTCCTTCAAAGTTCGTTGCTTTTGACAAGGAGTGAGAGAGGAGTGAATAATCTTAGGGAAATAATGAGAATTATAACAAAGTGAAGGAAGTAACTAATAAAGCCCCATATCCAGAGCATTTAAAGACACCACTGATAACAACTGATTCCTTCCAATCAAATCATATTATCATGGCAGACTCTCCACTTCTCTGTGAGTTGAAAAATATTAATATAGAAATAGCCATCAAGGATATTCCATAAATTAACCAACTTGTTAAGTCAGTTTGTGTAAGAACACCTAAAAGAAAACAAAAGTTTCCTCCCATAAACCAAGTAGGGACCAAACTTATAGATGTACTGTTAGGAAGATTGCTTCCTCAGAAATATAGTGACCCTGGGAATCATATGATTACTTTGAGCATAGGAGGAGTTGAGATACCTAATGTGTTTATTGATTTAGGATTAGCCATAAACATTATCACTACTGACATAGCAAAGATGTTAGGAAAGTCAAGAATTCAACCCACAACAAATGTACTCTAGTTAGTAGATTAGTCTATTTCTAAACCTGAAGATGTCTTGGAAACTTTCATGGTTACTATTTATATTTGGGACTATCTAGTTAAATTTTTGGTACTCAAGGCTAGGAAGAGAGAATCAAGATACCCGATCATATTAGGAAGACCTTAGCTAGCAACTGCAGTAGCTTTGATAGATTGTAGATCTAGGAGTATGACTATTTCTAATGGTCAGAAGTAGAAGGAATTGACCCTTTATCCTCCAACAAAGCCAAAATTTCATTCTGACAATCAATTTTGGGTTGATGAGGAAATAAATTCAGAAGGGGATGGAGTGGTTGAGCTATTTATGGTTACTTTATCTGAACATGTTGAGGAATATGAATAACATGTACAACAAGGAGAAAAGTTGGATGATGGTAAAATGTTGAATCAAGGAGAAGAAGAATGTCCTTCCTATGAAGCAGTTAGGAGGTAAAGTCAGAAGAAAGCTCTACATCCTGATGATAAATATCCATGTTCTCTTAACAGACTTACTAGAGATCCATCTGAAGGAAAAAATAATACTAAGGAAATTTGAGTCTCAACTGATAAACCTCTCTTTATCAATTCATCCTTGCTTCCAACACAAAGAGAATTTGAAACTCACTTAGGAGAAAAATACAAAAGCATTTGCTTGGGAGTATAAGGAAATGAGAGGAATACATCCTTCCATTTGTACACATCATATTTATAATGAAGATGTTAAACCTATGAGACAAGGACAGAGAAGAATCAACCCATCTTTGAGAGACTTTGTTAAACAAGAAATAGAAAAATTATTGCAAGTAGGATTCATTTATCCAATTTCATATACTCAATGGGTTTCACCATTGGTTATTATACCTAATAAAAATGGGAAGTGGCATGTTTGTGTGGATTATAGGGAGTTAAACAAAGCCACTAAGAAGGATTACTTCCCTCTACCATTTATTGATCAAGTTTTGGATAATCTAGCTGGCAGTAAATAATTTCTCTTTCTTGGATGGCTTTACTGGATATAATCAGATACAAATAGCTCCTGAGGATCAAGACAAGACAACATTCACTTGTCCTTAGGGAACTTATGCATACAAGGTCTTACCATTTGGACTTTGTAATGCACCATCTACTTTTCAAAGAGTTGTGTTGCCTATTTTTGTAGATTTAACTACTTCATTTGTTGAGGTGTACGTGGATGATTTTATAGTGCATAGAAAAACATTTGACGAAGCACTGGTAAGTTTGGATTAAATATTGTAAAGATGCAAGGATCATAGATTATCATTAAATCATAAAAAATGTGCTCTTATGATGACAAAAGGAATTGTTCTGGGATATCATATTTCTAAATAGGGAATTAAAGTTGATCCAAAGAAGGTGGAAGTCATTCAACAAATCAAAATTTCAAAAACTCAACTTGACGTTTGATGTTTTCTTGGACATGCAAGGTATTACAAAAGATTTATTGAGGGTTTTGGTAAAATTGTAGAACCATTGTTTACATTGCTTAAGAAGGATTCAGAAATTTTATGGACAAATGATTGCCAGAAATCATTCGAAGCTATCAAGTATGCCTTGAATATTGATGAATAATGATGAACAGAAGATACCCTAACTAGTATTGAGAGGGGGGGTGAATCAGTACATACAAAAACTTCTCAACAACTTATCAAGTTAAAACAATGCTAACCGGTTGTCTTCATTACTGAACTTAACCATGGCAATACCGGTTAAACACAGTAAGACTTCAGACAATATAGACCAGTAAGTCTGAACACTTCAAATACATTTAATACTTGATAACTACTTCACCCATAAACATATGCATGTGATACATCAGCAATATCATAGTCATTAGCTCTTCATGCATAATCACTTAAAAAAAGAATACTTAATCATCACATGAAAAATGCACAACTCATGACACAAATTTTTCATGTGGAAACCTAAATGGGAAAAACCATGGTGGGGATGAATACCCACAAGTTTTTTTTTGAACTCTTTTGAAGCTCGCTCTATTAGGAGCCTAGTCCGGTTAAAGACTTTACAATAAGGTTCTACTAGGAACCGATCCTGTTAAAGATCACCCGGTTAAGGGATGGCTATATACCCTGTTAAAGGTTGAAACCCTGTTAAAGGTTACCTCGCTAGAGGATTTAAAGAACTCAATGAACATGAGTCACCCAGTTAGAGGATTTACAATAAGCCTGTTAAAGCTATCTGATAAAGGGATTTTCCTTTTGTTGAAATGGTTAGAAGACAACACGTAAAGCTTTGACCTAATAACAACACTATATGCTAAGGTAGATCCTTTTCAGTTCCTCTATTCTGTAATCACACTGCAGTTTTCTCTCACTAGTCTGGCAAGTATCTCATCAGTCAGATACACACACAACATTTACCAACAATTTACACTAACAAACATCATCGACCTTATAGACAATAATTAGGTTGGTAGCATAAACCCTAAACCCTAAGCATTTTAGGTTTACAATACAAGTGGTCCAATCCTGACTATCCAAACACTTTGCATAGAGCAATACAATTTCAAATAGATCTCAAGACAATCTACATCATCCATTCTTCACCGCACATAGAAATCAGTAACTCATCACGCTTTCTTCTCATACCGCTAAGAAGAATGTTCATTCCTGAGGTAGACATTTAATGCAGTCAATCTTCACACACAATATCCTCAAGGAAATCCTTCACGTGCACAAAGCTACCATGGCATCATGATCTCATCTTTATCTCTTAGCTAACTCATCACAAAATGTCATCGGTTGCATCGCACAAGAAAGATTGCCAAACCAGAAACCTAGAGCTAAGACTACCAACTGGTAGTCACACTCAGTGAAACCCTGACACTGGTTCACCAACTTCTTCCAATCTGCATATTGGTTCACTTGCACTTATTGACATCAATGACAACATACATTATCATCATATCAACATGTCGGTTCATCATATGCCAACAATCTCCCCCTTTGGCATTGATGGTAATACTTAGTGTAGCATTGCAACTGTAAACATCATAGACCAGTGTATTCTACATCATCAAATATCTTCTCCCCATACATCATATATCTTCTCCGTCTTTGATAACAATGCCAAAGTGGAGGCACAAGCTTCCATTCTCCACTATGTTGCTCCCCCTATGGAGTAGCATCCTTCAACACATCAATCCTGAAATATCTAACACTGTAGTACCTGATTGATGTGGAGCACACAACTTTAGTTGACTTCATGAAGGGGAAGAACCCCTAATTCACCTCTCAAATAGGTAAATGTAGTCTTCGGTAAGGGCTTAGTGAATATATCTGCTAGCTGCTCCTTACTAGAAACATGTTCTAGTACAACCTCCTTATTCTGAACCTTCTCTCTCAAGAAATGATACTTGAGCTCAATGTGCTTAGTTCTAGCATGCAATACCGGATTCTTGGAAATATTGATTGCATTAGTATTGTCACAAAATATACTCACCGGTTCAGATATAGGTACTTTGAAACCTTCCAATACATGTTTCATCTAGATTGCTTGAGTGCAATTCATAAATGCAGCCACATATTTTTCTTCAACTATAGACTGAGAAGTACAACTCTACTTCTTGCTTGTCCAAGAGACTAGTCTTCCACCAAGAAAGAATGCTCTACCAGTTGTGCTCTTTCGGTCATCTACATTACCTGCCCAATTGGCATCAATATATACTTTGAGATTAAAGTCACCATTACATGGATACCACAATCCATAGTCAATTGTTCCTTTTAGATATATAAGAATCCACTTGATAGCTACCAAGTGGAATTCTCTTGGATTTTTCTGAAAAGAAGCTACTATGTCCACTGCATGAGTAATATCTAGTCTATTGTGCACCACATAGTGCAGCTTACCAATCATTGACCGGTACTCCTTCTCATTCACCAATGCTAAATCATCTTCCTTAGTTAGTTTATAGCCGGTCACCATCTGTGTACCAACCAGTTTACTCTCCTCCATGCCAAAGGTCTTCAATACCTCTTTGACATACTTGGACTGGGTAATAAAGATACCCTCTTTCATTTGCTGAATCTTTAAACCAATGAAGAAATTTCGCTCCAATCAGAGACATCTCAAACTCTTTCTTCATTTCATCTGTAAAAGCATGACTCATTTTATCATCTCCTCCAAATATTATGTCATCTACAAATACTTCACAAATCAGAATCTGATCACCTTTAGATTTTAGGTAGATGTTGCTATCCTCACTTGTTCTCTGAAATCCTATCTTCACAAGATGGGAGTGTAACCATTCATACCATGCCCTAGGTACTTGTTTCAATCCATACAGGGCTTTGTGTAATCTACAGACCATGTTACTATCTTCTGATAAGGCAAACCCATCTGGTTGCTCAATATAGACTTACTCTTTTAGGATTCCATTCAAGAATGCAAACTTCACATCCTTGGATAAACCTTAAATCCCTTGAATGCTACAAATGCAAGTAGCATTTGGACACCTTCCAGTCTTGCCATAGGAGCAAAGGTTTCTCCATAGTCTTCTCCCTCTTCCTGAGCATATCCTTTGCATACAAGTATTGCCTTGTTCCTCACAATTGTGCCTTCTTCATTTAGCTTATTCCTAAAGACCCATTTGGTACCTATGACATTCTTGTGTTCTAGTCTGGGTACCAAGGACCATGTTTCATTCTTTTCTATTTGGTCTAGCTCCTCTTCCATTGCCTTAATCCAGTCTTCATCTGTAAGTGCTTCTTTGGAAGTCTTGGGTTCTAATTCAGAAATCATGCAAGAGTTTTAGTTCACCTTTCTTCTTGTGAGTATCCCTACATCTTTATCTCCTATGATTCTCTTCAGATCATGATGTAGTTTCACATACCTAGGAATGACTCTAGCTGGTTCTGCTAGTTTTTCTTCTTCTTCTTCTTCACTTACCTCTTCATCTTCACCTACTGCAGCTTCTACCGGTATAGGAACACTGAGACCTTTACTTGTTTCTTTCTTAACCAATTCCCCGAAGGCTATACCCGATTCATCTTCCACTTCCTCACTGCAGGTTTCCTCAAGATCCTCAGGGGATTCATCAACCCTGACATTGATACTCTCAACAATTTTTTCTGTTCTATTGTTGTAGCACTTGATAGATTTTCTCTTAGTTGAATATCCTCGAAATATTCCTTCATCACATTTAGCATCAAACTTGCTCAGATTCTCACCTCTCTTGATGTAACACTTACTACCAAACACTTTAAAATAACTCACAGTGGGAGTTTTCTTGGTCCAATACTCATAAGGGGTTTTAACTCTACCTTTCTTGATGAGTGCCTGGTTCATAGTATAGACTGCAGTGCTCACCGCTTCTCTCCAAAAAGTGTGAGCAACCTTTCCTTGGAACAACATTGTTCTAGCCGCTTCAACTACAGTCCTGTTATTCCTTTCTACTATGCCATTCTATTGTGGTGTCCTTGGGGCAGATAGCTGCCTCTTGATACCGCTATCTTTAGAGTAGTTGTTGAATTCATCAGAAGTGAATTCACCTCCTTGATTAGTTCTTAGGCATTTTATCTTTTGACCACTTTACTTCTCTACTAATTCTCTAAAGGCTTTGAACTTTCCAAATGCCTCAGACTTGTCTTCCAAGGATGTGACCCACATCATTCTTGAGCAGTCATCAGTAAGAATCATGAAATACCTATCTCCCTGAATACTTCTAGTTTTCATAGGACCACACAAATCAGTATGCACAAGATCAAGTAAGTTTTCTGCTGAAAATGACTTACCTTTAAAAGTTGAGGAAGACACCTTCCCAAGTTGACATTCTCTGCACAAAGAATTCTCTGGTTTGTTTAGCAAAGGCAATCCTCTTACTTCCTTTATCTTAGTAGCCTTTACAATATTATCAAAGTTCATATGACAAAGTCTCCTATGCCATATCCAACTATCATCAAACTTTGCCATCAGAATGTTACTATTTACTAAGTTGTCATTAGTTTTATGTTCAAAGTCATTTTATATACTCTAGTTGGTTATTACTACCAAAATATTCAGTCGGGAAGCACAGAGCAATCGGTTACAGAAGTTACAAGTCACAAAGTTTAGTATACACCGAGCTGTCTACCGAGTAATGCTCTATGACTACCGAGCAGCAAAGATGGTATACCGAGTTGATACACACCGAGTGAAACATGTTACTAGATTCATTGAACCTAGACACATATGGGAAAACATGTTACAAAGATCAAGGAACAAGAAACCGTTAACACATTGGAAATTGCACTTAAGATTTTGTATGATTGTTATTTATTTGTTTTAGGATTATATTATGTTACAGTAGTATTCGGTTTATGCTTAATAGTAAAGTTATTGTTGAAGAAGAGATTTGGAGTACTGATTCACCCCTCCCCTCTCAGTACATTAGCTTTCCATATTGGGCCTAACAATTGGTATCAGAGCTTGAATCTTGGAAAAGGGTTTAACTACCTAAAGAGAAAGATCTTATCAATGGAAGGCTACAAACAATCTCAGAGAATTGTGAATCTTCAAAATGAATTGGATCATGCTAATCAAGTGATTGCTGACATGCAGAAATAAATGCAAAGATCATTGAAAGTTAGAAGAAGATTGTCTGATGATTTGCAGGACTCTCAAGAGCTGGTGGAACAAATTGAGACATCATCTGAGAACAGTATATCTGAAGAGACTGAAGAAATGATTGGAGCATTGAAAGAAAAGAACAAAGCACTGACTGATTAGCTAAAAGTAATGAAAAGAGAACATGAGTATTTCAGCATACAGATGACTGAAAATCTTGATGCATTGAGGACAACCGAGGATAACATAAGAGATATGGAAAGGGAAAAACAATAGCTTGAAGCATTAGTGTCTAAAAAGAATGATGAAATCACTAGGATGACTGGAATTCAAAGTAATCTGTTAGATCAATTGGGTTATGCACACCATGAAGCAAATCTGAAAGATGATGAGAATCAAGCATTGAAACTTGAAGTATCAAGGTTGACCGATGAACTTGAAGCAGAAAAGAAGTCAAAAGAAACACTAAAGAAGAGTTAAGGAGCATCAAAGATGTTGGATGAGCGACTGAATACAAGAAGACCCAACAAAGATGCAGGACTCAGTTACAAAGGAAAAGACTCTACCAAGAAGGGAATCCACACTACCGAGAGAGGAGAATCATCAAAGCAAGATGGAAATAAGAAAAACATCAAAGGAAAGCAGCCTATTTGCAACTACTATGGAAAACAAGGACATACTGCCAACTTGTGCCAAATCAGAAAAGGTAAGCAACCGAATGTCACTAGGTCTAATGGTTATTGTAACAATTGCAATAAGTATGGTCACACATCTAATCAATGTAGAAAAAATTCTGCTAGAAATTATCAGAAGGAAAAATTCAAAGGGTTTTGTAAAAACTGCAATGGATATGGACATAGTATTGAGAAGTGTTGGTTTAAGCAGAAGAACTATATGTGGTCTGCACATCGAGAAAATACTAGAGGTTAATGAACTCACACAGATCTTAACTAATAGTATACTGCAGTACCATGGGATTATAATACAAGGATATGGTGTGAATGTTGTGGAAGATACGGACATATAAGTGCCAACTGCTTTATAAGGTTTGGAATGAACAACCGAAGATCATGGAGAAATCCTGGTATGGCATGTTTTCATTGTCACAAAGTTGGACACTAGGCTAGAGATTGCAGAGATCAACCTAGAGGAGATATTGAAGAAATAAAATGCAAACTATAGATGATTTGGAAAAGGAAGGAAATTGTGTCAAATGAAGAAAGCACCTTACCTACCGAGTTAGGTGCATCTATTCCAAATTAATCGGTAAAGGTATGAAGGGACTACATTCTCTCAAGGTTAAATATTAACAGTTCCTATTTTATCATGTACTTAATTCAAAATCTGCATAACTAAGATGCATTAGCAAGTTTGAAATTTTTATCAAGTCTTTTGGAGCACTAGTCAAGTCGGTAAATGCAGGAAGCCTGTCAAGTCGGTAAATACAAGAAGTCTGGCTACTCGGTAAAAGCACAAAAAGAAAGGTAAATCAGTTTAGTGGAACCGAGTGCATTTAATATTTTTTGACCTAATTGCATGGAGCTCGATAAGGTAAAATGTGTACTTAAAGCTTTTGCATGGTCATTTTACACTTACCAATTTTTCAAAAAGCAGAGTGAAGCAATTCAAGGCGATCAAATGTCTTCCAAAGCAAAATTCAAGGTATTTATATCAATCACAATGCATTGTCAAGCAAGTTAATAGATCATATCAGTTGTGAATATCTATGCTATATTTACTAAGTGGAAATTGTCTGCTGGTTAAAAGTTCTCAAACCCTAAGGCTCTTTCATTAGTGATTATCCAAAGTTTGAAATGGCTCCTAAGATTTAGAAACCCGTTGTTGTCAAGAAGATTGAGAAGCCCTCACTAAAATACTCACTACCTCCCAAAGTAGCATCTGAACCAAATGATAAAACTGCATTTTCACTCATTCCGAATAGGGTTTTATTAGTTGAGGATGTCAGACTCTTCACTAAGTGTCGTGTTGAGGAACTAGGTCACATAGAGATCAAGGACACATATGATGAATTGTGTACCGATGGAAAACTGGATAGCAAGTTTGAACATATTAAAATCAAGGGATTGCCTGAAGCCCTAACCTACCCGCGAGTCTTCAAACCCCAATGGGTTAAATTTTTTTTGAGCAGAGTTCATGATGACTTTATGTGGTTAGAGGAGCAACCATTCAGGATCACCAAGGAAATCATCCACTTGATCACTAGTTACCCTATTTTTGACCATGCCTGAGCTTAGAAAATGATTTCACAGAAAGAATTGATCACTTTAACCAGAGTTGAATCTGATTGCAGAGGTCTGAAACTAAACAATGTCACGGATGTAGAGTCGAAGTTTGCAATTAGAGTCATAGGTTATTGTTTCTTTCAATCGGCAAGGGAAAATAGTGTACCCTATGCTGCTGTTGATTTAGCCTATAAAATTGTGAAGAAAGGTATGAAAATTGATCTATGCAAAGTGTTGTTGAAAAATCTGTTTGAAAATCTCAACACCATAAGGAGGCCGAAGAAGAACAACTCGAAAAACACACTGAAGTTTGGATCACTTTTGGTATGCATTTTTTTCTATTTTGAGAAATTATTTCCATCAGTCGGTAATGTAGTTTGGGAGCTACACTGACCAATCACCCATCAAATCAATGACTTCATCAAACAACTAGGTGATAACTTCAATGAGATTATGGATGATTATTTTAGCAAGTTTCAAGAAAAGATGCATAAAGGAACAGGATACCACCCCAGTTAGTGGAGAAATACAAGGATAGTATATGTTTTGAAGTGGACAGCAACTACTGCTATGTCAATGTCGTAGAACCAAGAACTCAATCTTTGCCACCTATGGGTTATGAGATTGATTTTGACATTACACAGCAGTAGATAGATGCTTTTCTTGCACTACCAAGGCATTCTACCAAGATCAGATATGGTACATATGAAGAAGTTAAAGAAAAAGTCAAAATGAGCATTGTAGTACCAAAGGCTACAAGGAAAGCAACAAAAATGATTAAAGCATTAATGGAGAAATTTGGAGAAGGTTCTTCCTCCACTCCTATCAAGAGCGTTCAAGTCATCACTGAGGAGGAATCTAAAGCCCAAGAAGCAGGTATTACTTTGAGCACTGAGTTGCCAAAAGGGAAAATTTTGAAAAGGAAGAAACAAGATACATCACAGGTATCACCGACTCCTCTAGTGAAACGTCCAAACACTAGATCATCTGCAGTATCACCATTGCAAGAACAAAGTATAAATCCATTTTTGACCAGTTGCCTCCACTGAATGGTAACTAGTTTTGATGTTTGTCACTAAGGGGGAGTATAGTGTATACAAGAAGAGTATACCGAGCAGATCAACATATTTGAGTATATAGATAATTTTGACAGGGGGAGTAGTGATCATCGAGCAGTGAATACAGAATATTGATCACAGCGTATGCATAATCAGAGTTATGTATAGTATATTGATAAGGGGAGTATATTTGAGTATACTATTTTATTGACAATTGTATATACTGTCAGTTTAGTCAAATTTTATAAGTATATAGATTTTTTTTGAGTTATGACTTTGAAAGAAGTTTTGTCAAACATTTCAAAACTAATGTCAAAAGGGGAGATTGTTACTATTTACTAAGTTGTCATTAGTTTTATGTCCAAAGTCATTCTATATACTCTAGTCAGTTATTACTACCGAAATATTCAGTCGGTAAGCACAGAGCAGTCGGTTACAAAAGTTACAAGTCATAGAGTTTAGTATACACTGAGCTGTCTACCAAGTAACGTTCTATGACTATCGAGCAGCAAAGATGGTATACTAAGTTGATACACACCAAGTGAAATGTGTTACCAGATTCATTGAACCTAGACACATATGGGAAAATGTGTTAGAAAGATTGAGGAACAAGAAACCGTTAACACATTGGAAATTGCACTTAAGATTTTGTATGAATGTTATTTTTTTTTTAGCATTATATTATGTTATAGCAGTATTCGATTTATGCTTAACAGTAAAGTTATTGTTGAAGAAGAGATTTGGAGTAGTGATTCACCCATCCCCTCTTAGTACATTAGCTTTCCATATTGGGCCTAACACAGAAACCAACTTATCTTGGCATTCAACTGAAACAAGTTACCTCTGGTCTTCTTATCGGTGGCAATAAGTTCACCACTTTTTCCAATTATACTGCAGACTCCACCTTTGAACTCCAGAATGAGTCCTTTATCATTTAGCTAAGCAACACTCAACAGGTTATGCTTAAGACCTTCTACCCAGTAGACATCATCTACACTGCTCCTTCCATTCAATGAGATGGATCCTTTTCCTTTTACCAAGCATGGTGCATCATTGCCGAATCTAACAACACCTCCATCATATTCTTCTAGAGACAAAAACTTTCCCCGATCACCAGTCATGTGGTGAGAACAACCACTATCAATTATCCACTCATTAGAGTTGTCAATGTGAGAGACAAGTGCTTTCTTGTTTGACACTTCTTCCGTTATGGCTACAAACACTATGTCCTCATTCTCTTCATCCTCAGATTCTTCATCAGTAATAGCTTCATCCATTGCAACAAGACAATTTCTTCTATTTCCTCCTTTATACTTTCTAAACCTCTCCGGTTTATCCTTATTCTCATTGTTAGGATAGTTAACAACTATATGTCCTATCTTATTGCAGGAAAAATATTTTAAAGGAAGCTTACATCTGTATTTTCCAATACCTTTTGGAAGTCTCTTGGCAAGAAGAGCTTCAAACTCCATCCGAATCTCTTCATCATCCATACCTCAACTTTGCATGGATTCATAACTGGTACTTGCTTCTTTTTCTTTTCTGGCTGGTGCAACAGATGCTCTAAAAGATGACTTAGTCTTCTAAACACTATCATCATAGCTATTAAACTCATATGCAGTTAACTTTGCAATGATAGAGTCTAAAGATACCTTGGTTTTGTCAATAGACCTTAGTTCCTAAATAGTAGCAACTCTGATTGCATAGACTGGTAACAATGATCTCAAGAATTTACTGACAATGGTGGCATCATCAATTGCTCCACCAGTGCTCTTGATATCTCCAACAATGGTCTTGATTCTTATGCCATATTGTTGAATGGTCTCACCTTCAACCATCCTCATGTCTTTAAATTTTCCTCTAAGGCTCTCTTCCTTAGCTTTCTTTACATGCTCATAACTACCATAAATAATTTCCAATGTGTCCCATACATCTTTAGGAGTGTCCTTATCGTGTACATCAATGAACTCAATATCAGACAAATTTCTAATAAGGGCTTCCATGACTTGCCCATTTTCTTGAATCTCTCTTTTTTGATCATCGGTTAAAGTGCCAGTGGGAATTACATAGACATTCTCAACATAGCTCCAATGTTGAGCACCCAAACTCTTGATATAAATCTTCATTCTATCCTTCCATATTTTGAAGTTATCTCTATTGAACTTAGGACCTTCCCTCTTCATCATTAAGACAATATATTTTACCTCAAGCGGTTAAGCTTATATCACTGAGCACCTAGAGTTGCTCTAATACCAATTGATGAATAATGATGAACAACAGATACCCTAACTAGTACTGAGAGGGGGGGGGGTGAATCAATACATACAAAAACTTCTCAACAACTTATCAAGTTAAAACAATGCTAACTGGTTGTCTTCATTACTGAACTTAACCATGGCAATACCGGTTAAACACAGTAAGACTTCAAACAGCATAGACCAGTAAGTCTAAACACTTCAAATACATTTAATACTTGATAACTACTTCACCCATAAACATATGCATGTAATACATCAGCAATATCATAACCATTAGCTCTTCATGTATAATCACTTAAACAAAGAATAATTAATCATCACATGAAAAATGCACAACTCATGACACACATATTTTTCACGTGGAAACCCAAATGGGAAAAACCATGTTGGGGATGAATACCCACAAGCTTATTTTGAACTCTTTTGAAGCTCGCTCTATTTGGAGCCTAGTTCGGTTGAAGACTTTACAATAAGGTTTTGCTAGGAACCGATCTTGTTAAAGATCACCCAGTTAAGGGATGGCTATATACCCTGTTAAAGGTTGAAACCCTGTTAAAGGTTACCTTGCTAGAGGATTTAAAGAACTCAATGAACTTGAGTCACCTGGTTAGAGGATTTACAGTAATCCTATTAAAGCTACCCAGCAAAGGGATTTTCCTTCTGTTGAAATGGTTAGAAGACAACAGGTAAATCTTTGATCTGATAACAACACTATATGCTAAGGCAGATCCTTTTTAGTTCCTCTATTCTGCAATCACACTCTACAGTTTTCTCTCACTGGTCTGGCAAGTATCTCATCAGTCGGATACACGCATAAAATTTGTCAACAACTTACAATAACAAACATCATCAACCTTACAGACAATAATTACGTCAGTTACATAAACCCTAAACCCTAAGCATTTTAGGTTTACAATACAAGCGGTCCAATCCTGATCATCCAAACACTTTGCATAGAGCAATACAATTTCAAATAGATCACAAGACAATCTACATCTTCCATTCTTCACCGTGCATAGAAATCAATAACTCATCATGCTTTCTTCTCATACTGCTAAGAAGAATAATCATTCTCGAGGTAGAAATTTAATGCAGTCGATCTTCACATGTAAGATCCTCAAGGAAATCCTTCGCGTGCACAAAGATGACATGGAATCATGATCTCATCTTCATCTCTTAGCTAACTCATCACAAATTGTCATTGGTTGCATCGCACAAGCAAGATTGCCAAGCTAGAAACCCTAGAGTTGAGACTACCAATTGGTAGTCACACTCAATGAAACCCTGACACCGGTTCACTGCATCTCTTCATACCGGTTCACCAACTTCTTCCAATCTGCATACCAGTTCACTTGCACTTATTGACATCAATGACAACATACATTATCATCATATGCCAAAATTCACCTATAATTAAGGGACCTATTTGGGGAGAACCATTTCACATACATACAAATGCATCCAACTTGGCTATTGGAGTGGTCTTGGGATAGAAAGATGAAAATGGAGCAATGCATTCCATCTATTATGTCAACAAAAACTTGAGTTCAATAGAGAGGAATTATACAACGACTAAAAAAGAATTTTTCAATGTTGTGTATGGAATAAACAAGTTTATACATTATATTACTAGTTACAAAGTATTTATCCACAATGATCATGCAGTAATTCAGCATTTAATGAACAAAGTTGTTGTAGGTGGTTGCATAATAAGATGGTTGTTACTTTTGCAAGAATTTGATATTACCATTGTGGATAAACCAAGTAAGGATAATGTTGTTGCTTATTTTCTCTCAAGAATGGTTTTGCGGGGGAATAATGAACCAATAAATGATGCATTTCCAGATGAGCACCTGTTTTCTATTTCAATACAATCACCATGGTTTAAGATATTGTAAATTATCTCATAATAGGGAAGTATCTGAATCATTTTAGTCCTAAGAAAAAGAAAAGATTAATTCATGAAAGTTCTAGATTTCAATGGATTGATGGTATTTTATTTAAAATGTGTCCTAATCATGTTCTTCGTAGGTGTGTAAAATAAATTGATGTTTATGACATTGTACATGCATGTCATAATGAGCTAGAAGGAGGACATTATTCAGTAATTAGAATAGTTCACAAGATCTTGGGTTTCAAGATACTTTTGGCCAATGCATGGGGAGACCGACATCAACAATGAAGATGCCACTTTAGCCACAGATAGTCTTGGAACCATTTGAAAAATGGGGAATTGACTTTATGGGACTTGTCAATCCTCCTTCTAGAGGATATCACTATATTTTGGTTTGTACAGATTATGTTACAAAATAGGCTGAAGTGAAAGCATTACCAGTAGCTAGAGAAGATAAAGTAGCTGATTTTAGATACAAACACATTCTTCAAAGATTTGGTGCACCAAGGGAGATAGTGTCTGATTAGGGACCGCAGTTCATGTCCACTATGATGGAGGCTTTTATGCACAAATATAGAATGACACACCAGAAGTCTTCACCATACCACCTACAAGCAAATGGATAAGTGGAAGTCACCAATCATGAATAGGAGAATATTGTGACAAAGACTATTTCTATAAGAAAATCAGATTGGTCAAATAGATTGGATGAAGTAGTATGGGCATACAACACAGCCTGGAAAACTACAATAGGATTCTCTCCATATGAATTAGTATATGGAAAGACCCATTTTATGTCAATTAAGTTTCAATTGCAAACATTGAAAACATCATTAGAAGTTGAAATTAGTTTGTCTGAAGCAGAAAAGAAGAGGATTCTACAATTGGATGGACTATATGAAATGAGGATGGAAGCTTTACAAAATATAGAGATGATTCATAATTAGAGGAAGATATGGCATAATGAGCATATTGTTTCTAGACAATTTGAGAAAGGAGACTAGGCACTATTGTTTGATTCTTGGTTTCAAGAATTCAAAGGAAAATTTCATACACTGGTTGGGACCATATGAGATAGATCAAGTTTTTGACAATGGTGCATTTCAACTAGTGCCTATTGATGGAGAAAGAAATACTATGTTGGTTAATGGTCATCATCTCAAGTTATATCATAAACTAGCATCTAAAGAAGAATTCCTTTAAAAGTTGCAGTCTAGAATTGAACATTTCATCATGTAAGACATCACTCTTATGTTAAAATTTAGTTCTGAATGATTCCAACAAGAAGACAGAATAAAAGGAGATAAATTGAAAACCAACAATGGTGGTTTATCTCCAAAAAAATTGGGGATGATTGAAAAAAAAAAATGGCATTCTACCCTAGGGGTGAATTGAAAACTAGAAATGGTGGATTTTTCGAATCAACTACAATTTGCTCCTGATGACACCTGATGGCTCTCAACTATTCTAAAATAAGTCTTTGTTAGATTTGTGTTCTTGTAGCTCTTGATTGTTCATGAAGTAGAAATCTCATTTGCAAGAATAAAGATCTCATCTTATTTAATGTTTATTTAGTCCATGCAAATAGAGCTTAGAGTAACTCTTGATCAGTTATTCGGTTTATTACTGATAAGTTGATACTTATGCTCCACATCGCTCCTGATCAATATGGCACTTGTCTTTTTGGCAAAATGGTCAGTTTTGCATGATAGGTCCTGATTGACAAGAATTAATTAATTCTTTGTTGAAGCTCCTGACAAATAAGCATTAAATAAGTAAAACATATAGATTGGTTACAAGTATTATTTTCTAATTTTGTAGATGTAAAGTTGAAGTGATAAATTTTGCTTGTGTAAAAATCTCCACCAGCTCATTATTAACAATGGCATTATAAGTAAGTTTGAAATGGAGAAATAACGGATAAATTTAGTTGACATCATATGTCATTTTAAATTTTAAAAGTAATGATTATGGTGATAAATCACACATGTTATGACCACCGCCAACTCAACAATTCAAGGAACAAAGTACAAGTGATGGTGGGTGGGTCATGCAGAATGAGTATGAAATTAATGAGCCAATGTGTGTTTAATTAATTATCATCTAAGATAAAAAAAATTATCTTGAAATGGAAATTATTTCATTACTTGTTTTGTAGATTGAGCTCAAAGTTGCGATGTAAAATAAATAGTTCTCTGGGTCAAGGTAAAAAAGGGGGAATAAGAGAATAAAAGAGCTGAAATTTTTTAGTTTACACCGAGAGATAAATAGATTGCTGAAGCAGGTGGGTTGGTTAAATTTTATCAAAATGTATGAGAGATTTGAGCTCAAAATAGTGGAATAATTTGTGGAAAATTTTCA
This sequence comes from Cryptomeria japonica, assembly GCF_030272615.1. Taxonomy (NCBI): domain Eukaryota; kingdom Viridiplantae; phylum Streptophyta; class Pinopsida; order Cupressales; family Cupressaceae; genus Cryptomeria; species Cryptomeria japonica. The sequence goes on along the minus strand of NC_081414.1, from coordinate 516,979,850 downwards.
TGTAAATGTTACCCAAGTTGATGGGGAGGTAATAGAAGTGACACCTCCAATCATTAGTGAATTGTCATGTATTCTAGCTAAAGGGGAACTGATGAACAGGGTTCATATCAATTTTCATGAGGTAATTGATGCATTTCATGAAGGAGAGGAACCTCATCCTGAGTTAAAAATTCACAAGGGTAGCACAAAAGGTGTTAACGGGACCAGTTTAGAAGAACCATGGAAAACAGTATTTCTTTGGCTGATGAAGTTTTTCACCTATGAAGGACAATATGGCACCGTATTGGGACTAGGCATGCGGCTACTAATTCATTTGAGGTATCAAAACACTAGGCCACAGGCCAGAGTCAATCTTCTTAGTTTCTTATTTTCACAAATTTCTTTCTGTTGGCAATTGACACTCATTGGATTCATATGTTCTCATTGATGACAACAAGATTCTATAGAAAGCTTATACCAGCAGATACCAACATTTGGAGGCATACACCGGTAGATACCGGCATTGGAGTAATTAGGGTCATCACCGACACTGGCATCCAACACTTCAGTGAAGCCGACATCAGTCTGGGATCCGAAAGGTTTTATTAGTAAAATCATTTTGTAATTATTGTATATGGCCGGCATTGAATATCTTTTGTATTGTAAGCCAACATAAGGCATGTTGTTTGTAAAGGGTATATAAGTCAGTCTATTAGGTCATTTTGATATATGACAAGGTAGAAGAACTGTGTAATGCAAAGGATATGTATGTAGGCCATTTGTATGTGAATGTTATATCATGCAATGATCAGTAGATGGTTTGTAAAGCATTATTGGAGGAGTGGAGATATCGGTAGAAGGGTTCAAGATTTATGAACCGGTATAGAGCAGAGCTATAATCGGAACTCTTTTTGGCATTGCAGATGCATTTTGTGAGTTCACCATTACTGTTTTATCTCAGTAGAAGCTTGTAGTCAGTGAGACTCTTGTGTTGAGCAGTGTGCTCTAGGCAGTATGCCTTCCTGCATGTGCAAACCCCCATGCTATGTAATATCTTTCATATGGCCAGTGAATTGATATTGTGGGTCACAAATCCCACCATGGTTTTTCCTCTTTGAGGTTTTCCATGTATAAATTCAGTGTATTATGGTGTTCATTCATGTGGCTGGTTTATTTACTTCATCTTATATGTTTCTTCATTTACTGGTTTATGTGTATGTTATAAAAGGCTAAAATCTTGTATTACCGATAGAACATTGATTACCCCCCCTCTCAGTGTTCTTGGATTCATTGTATTCCAACACTTCCATGGTATTTATGGTAAAAGAAAAAGGAAGTCAAATTAAGAACCCTAGTTTGATTCACCTAATTATCAAACATCACTTCTTGAAAAGAAGAATCTAGAAAGGAGAAATGGTCAGGACTTTTGTCTTCTCCTATCAAAAAGACAAAAAAGGGACCCATGACAAAAAGGGTGAAAGTGGAAAAAGGAGAATCTTTACAAAAGAAGATAAAAAGGGAAGTTGGGGAACCCAAGCTCACTAAAGGGGATATGTCAAATAAAAGAAGGAAAGTAGGATCTGATGAGCCCAGAACCTCAAGAGTTACCCATAGCTCTACTAGAAGAGTCAATGAGGAAGAGACAAAAGAAAAAACTATTGCTCAAGTTGACACCCATAGGGCTCCTGATGACTCCTATGTTCCAAACCCTAGTGAGCATGTCCAAAAAACTCATGTATAATCCCCTTGTGCCTCACATTCTCTTGAAGCTCCACCACATGTCTCAACACAACCTAATCCACTGGACACTGATCATGTACCACAAAATGAACCAAATTCTGAGAAACCCTCTGCATAATCTCCACCCAAAATTATCACCATTGATGATAATTCATCAAATGATCCAATCCCCTCGCTCTTACACACCTTCAGGGGTTGATACTGAGATACTGGAACCTCCCGAAGAGTTTGAGATTGACCAGAGTTAGTTGTTTCTTTTCAAACTTCATGAAACCCCATTTCCATCTTCACCTCGACAGTTTGTTAGAAGAGAATGTATTAAAAAATTAGTTCAAGAATAGGTCCCTCGAGAAAAAGATAAGGGAAGGAAGGAAGAGGATGAAGAACTGTTGAAAGTTACGATATTGTCTAAAATTTAAACAAAACTCTCTGAAACCAAAAAGAAAATGTGGTTTTTAGAGGAAATTCTTAAACAAAGAGATGTGGAAATAAAGAAAACCACTTTGCAAGCCAAGAAAATTCAAATAGAGGCTAATTCTAGTGAGGAAAAACTAAGAAAACAAATGGTAGATACAGAAGAAGCACTTCGCCAGGCTACAAATCAGGCCTCAAAAATGATGAAATAATAAAGAAGTTGAAAAAAGAATTGCAATAGAAAGAACAACGATTGAGAGGCCAAAAGATCCAAACTCGTGATCCTAGTACTTCCACTTCTTTTTCTCTCCCATGGAGTCTTTCTTTGGCTATTGAAGAGTGTAACAAGGAGAATGCTAAGTTGTCAAAATAATTATAAGAGATGAAATTATAAGGACAAAGCTATACAAATATTGGAGTAAGTAGCAGAGTTATCTGCGGCTCTATTGGCAATGAGAAAACCTCTAGGGATATAAGCTTTGATCATCAAAGAGAGATTCCTCCAATGGAAGATAAACCAACTAGTACTAGGAATAAAAATAGAGTATGAGGATGATGATGATTTGCTTGAGGAATTTTATAGAAGTCATCCTCTCTACCAAAACCAAATGTGTGAATTTTATTTGCATTGTTTTATCCTAGGACATTACTATCAATATTTTCTAAACATTTATGTTGGTGAAGTTCAAGTGAGAGCCTTTGTTTCTTTGTTACAAAAACAAATTGAATGGGAGGATAGGTTGAACCAATACAGAGAACATCATAATAGATTGGGACTTCCCATAAGGGATGAAACATCCAAATCATCAGCATTCAGGTCAAAATTAATTTCCATTTCCTAGCTTGAGAAAGTACAGCCGACCTATTATAGAAATATCACTACCAACTTTCAAACATTCAGAGATGTGTAAAATCAACCGCACTATCGAGCTCTATACGCATCTAGAACTAGATATAATACTATACATGTGCCTTTAAGAAAGAGAGAACATATTTTCCTACAGTATACGGTGAAATGGATAGTGAAAAACAACAATGTTGAAAGACTAACAAAGATCCAACCACAAAACCCTAGCATAACAATGAAAGTAATCGACCATACACAAATGAAGACACCTAAGACCATAAAAACAAACAAAATATACCATTCACATTTCAAGTAGAGTTTCGATCTCCATTTCTTCCTATCTCCATTGATCTTGTTTGATATATTTGCTCTCAAATTTTATGTATTCACAAGAGCTCAGCAAAGAATGCAAATGTGGTTGATAGCTTGATTGCAAGAAGGCTTGATTGCATAAGGGATTTGATAATTAGCGATTAGGGTTGATAATGAAGGAGAGTATCCTCTTATATAGAAGACACTATAAGAAATGGAGGGATAAGATTCAAAGGTGTAAAGATAAATGGTCAGCTAGGATTAAGGGGTAGGTAGAGAAAATAATTAAATGATAAAGGGGGTAGGTAAGAGAAGAATTAACATATGAATGACATGTGTCATGGGTAGAAAAGGCTAATGAATTAATTAAATAAATAAATATTTATTTAATTTAGGAGAATGACAATTTAAATAAATAAAAGTATTTATTTAAATGAGGAAAGGATTAGAAGAGGATTAATGAATTAATTAAATAAATAAGAATTTATTTAATTAATAGAAGACTTAGGATAAAATTAAATAAACAAAAATATTTATTTAATTAGAGAGGACAATTTTAGGTGTCTACACCTACCAATATCACCATATCTCTTCCATCTTCTGAAGCAAACCCTTATGATTTTTCAATGTACACTTCTTCCTCTAGAACACCATTCAAGAATGTCTATTTGACTTCCATTTGGTAGACCTTAAACTTCTTGTAATCAGCATAAGCAAGCAAGATTCTGACCCCTTCCAGTCTAGCTATCGGTGCAAAGGTCTCTCTGTAATCCAAACCTTCTTCCTATGCATACCCTTTGTAGACTAACCTTGCTTTGTTTCTTACTACTTGACGAGTTTCATCCATTTTGTTTCTAAACACCCACTTGGTGCCTATCACATTTTTAATCTCCTGTCTCCGCATAAGGGTCCAAGTTTCATTTTTCTCAATCTACTCCAGTTCTTCATCCATATCCTTGATCCAATCTTCATCTTTCAGAGCCTCCTTTGTTGTTTTGGTCTCAATTTTAGAGAGTAGATAGGTACTCTCCCTTACTTTTCTTCTATTCAATACTCCTACATTCTTGTCACCAATAATATTGTTAGCAGAATGGTTGATTCTAACATACCTTGGTGGTGTCGGTTCATTTCTTAGAGCTTCTTCTACCAGTTGTGTAGGTTCTACTTTACATGCTTCGTCATTTGCAGCTACACTAGGATTCTCTGCAACAGGTTTGATTGGTACTGTGTAATTGAATCCTTGATAGTCCTTTGGTTCACTCTTGATGTCCTATTCATTTTTCTCAAAGAACTCATCTATTCTGACATTTGCACTTTCCACAATCTTACCAGTCCTTTTGTTCAAACACCAGTATGCTTTACTCTTTGTGGAGTAACCTAAGAAGATTCCTTCAACACTCTTAAGATCAAACTTTCTAGAGTACTCATCCCTCTTGATGTAGCACCTGCTTCCAAATACCTTGAAGTAATTCACATTGGGTGAGTATCCACACCATAATTCATCTGGAGTCTTATTTATCCCCTTCTTCACTTCTATCTAGTTCAAAGTATACATAACAGTACTCACTGCTTCTCTCCAGAAGACATGTGGAATATCCTTCTAAATCATTAGAGTCCTTGCACAATCAAATAGAGTTTTGTTTCTTCTTTCAACAACCCTATTATGCTAAGGTGTTCTGGGTGCAAACATCTTCCTCATAATCCCATGTTCTTCACAATTATTTATGAACTCTTGAGAGGTGAACTCTCCTCCTCTATCTTATCTCAAACATTTTAGGCTCTTACCGATTCCTCTCTCCACTCGAGCCTTGAAGACCTTAAACATGTGAAAGGCTTCTAATTTTTCTTTCAAGAATATAGCCCACATCATTCTTGAGAAATCATCTACAAACAACATGAAGTACTAGTCCCCATAGAAAATCTTTGTCCTCATAGGACCACACAAATTTGTATGCACTAAGTCCAACACATTCTTAGATGAATAAGATTTGCTGCTAAAACTAGATCTGGTCAACTTTCCTAGCTGATAATCTTTACACATAGAATTCTCGAGTTTCATAATATCAGGCATACCTCTGACAGACTTCATTTTACTAACCTTTGATATGCTATCATAATTAACATGACACAATCTTTTGTACCACAGCCAACTATCTTCTACCTTTGTCATTAGGTAACTTCCTATAGTGGTGTCTAGGTAGAACAGATTACCTCTAGTTTGTTTACCAGTAGCAATCAGACCTCCTGATTTATCACTTATTTTGCATATTCATTCATTAAACTCTAGCCGATAACCCTTATTGTTAAGTTGTGCAACACTTAACAAACTATACTTTATCCCTTCTACCCAATAAACATCTTCACAATTGGTTTTATCATTTAGGATAATAGATCCCTTACCTTTTACCGCACATGGAGCATCATTTCTGAATCTCACCAGTCCTCCATCATAGTCATCCATGCTGAGGAATTTGTTCCTATCACCAGTCGTGGTGAGTGCAACCACTATCAATTACCTAGTCTCTACATTGGTTTGAACTTGAAATCAGTGCCATATCACTTTCCTTTGTGCTATCTTCCTTTACCACTACAAATGCAATCCCTTCTCCATCAAATCCTTCTAATTCTTCATTGGTAACTGTAGAGCCCCTCCCCGATCAAGCTCCAGTTAACTCAATTGACCATGGTTGACCTTACTAATAAATGCTATAATTCAATAGGATGGGCTATGTTAGACGGATAGATTGGTGAGAAAAGTAACTGAACCAGGTTACGAAATCATTTCACCTTGAGGTGTACATTTTGATGTGTTATGGATACATAACTTTATATGATTCTAGAATAGGATAAATTTGAGATGATGTATGTCATTATTGGGTTTGCGGGACTTTACTGTGATAATAGAAATAGGATGCATGTCTTATGTATGGATCAAAATTATGAGGATTATGATAATTGCTTATGTGGATTTATTTGGATATAAGATATATCAATTTCTTTAAATGTAAATTGTATGCAGAGTGTTTGATGTGTATTCTTATTCATGTGTTTAATATTATATGAGGTTATTTGGAATTACTAATGTGTAATTGAGATGCGTAGAAAAATTATCCATGTGACCATGGAAATATTATGGAGAACCAAACCTAGACTTTTGTACGTTCGTAAAACCAAGGGTTGTCTATTTGGAGAGACAACACCCCGTATGTATCGTATTTTATTTGTGAAAGTAAATTTTGTTGTGTGTTAAATTAAATTTATTAATTTGTGTAAATCCAACAAGAGACAAATTTCATGTGTAATTTTGTAATGTATTTTATTGTGTCACTTGACACATGTGTTGATTTATGTCTTGAATTTTGACTTGTCTCTTGAAGGGAGTTGTTTCAACCATAGCCTTTTCAAACATTTGAATGTGTTTCTAAACTTTCCATGGGTAGGGAGTCTTTGGAGTGGTCAACTTAGGTTTGACCTGAAAGTTAACTTCAGATGGGTTTATAAGGGGTCAAATGGACTCCTAGGGGTAGTTTAAAGGTGTTTCCTAAAGTCCATAAGGTATACCTATGGGTTAGGAGTATTTTTAGGCATGTGTCTACTCCCATGTGACTGTTTAGTCACCTCAAAAAGTGGGTTTCCTAAGGTGAGCGAAAATTGAAATTAGAAGGTGCCATCTAGGTTAGATAACCTTCCTTTTTGATGAGAGATCCCTTTTCCACTTTTTCTTACTTTTTCCTTTTTCAGTTTTAGAAATCTATGAGAACTCCCACTGAGGTCTTCTTAGGAAATAATGAGAGATTTTATGGGAAATCACCCACTCTCCATTTTTGGAGACTATGCATTTTGAAAAGTTAGTTTTTGGATTCAAAATTTTGGCTAAGTATAGAAAGGAGGATTGTGGATTTGGGCTGCTCATCCTCAAACTAGTTCTAGCATACCTTTGGGCAGATTGAAGGTTGGTTCATCTCCTTGCTTTGTACATTGCATGTCTATGTGGGAAAGTTTGGTTGTATGTGAAAGTGATTCTCTTGTATTTTCTTTTGTGAAAATTATTATTATGCAAACTGTCTTTTATTTTCTTGTATGCATTTTCAGTGTTTTGGGAGTAACCAAGGCCTTCTACTCTTGGGAGAGTAGGATGGTCTTGTGGGTGGTATACGTTTGACAGCCCTCGAGTGAGAGACTCTCTTTATGAGAGCAAACTCGAGGGGTGTATTTGTGACCCTTGCTGCATGGCCTGGTTTGTGCATTTGGGGGTCATAAGGGGAGAAAGTATGGCATGAATGCCTTGGGGGGCATAAGGAATGTGGGGTTAATGAACTTATGATATATCTTTGGTTTCCATGAGGTGGCTTTGTGAACTACCATTCTTATAGTCTCCTCAGGGTATTTGGTCCACTACCACCCATATAAAATCATCACAGTTTGTGATGGAGTGTAGCCTTGGTTGGGAAAGTGTTTGCTAAATGTTTTTCCCTTACTTGTTGTGTTTGCATGTTTGTAACTTGTCTAGGGCTTGGTTCTCCAGGCTCGGGGGTGGCTTCTAGTAAGCCTAGGCTGGGAGGTGAGCACTCCATGGTCAAGCCTTATAATTTATTTGTAGGATTGCTTGGAAAGAAAAGAAAAGGGACAAGCTAGGAGTTGCTGGGTTTTGTACTTGATTTGTAGAAAAAGAATAAGAAAAAGGGATACTATGTTTTCAGTTGCAGAAATGTAAATAAAAAAGTTGCATGTTGTATTTACTTTTAAAAAGGAAAGAAAATGTATCTATTTTATTTAAAGTCCTCATATAATAGAAATGGGAGACTAGTTGGGGATCTCACCCTCTTGTAATGTCGACTATATTGTATTCTTAATATGTTCTAAAGGAATGCATTATTTTATTAAGCTATTATTGCAAAGATTGAATGTTTTTCTTTGGATCAAGTTCCTATAGTTAATGAAATAATATTTGTTGTATGCATGTTATTTCTGAAAATAAAAGTTCAATTTATTTCCTTATGCATATCTCTAAGTTTAATTTAAATAATTCTAGATTAATGTAGTTGTTGAATATATTTTAATAAACTCTGTCATTTTCTATCTATTTATTTATTCACAGAAAATAAATCTAAAATTATCATGTCTATCTCTAAGATTCATCCCAATAATTTCTAGTCTAATAAAGTTGCTGCTTAAATTTATTTAAACCTGTCATTTTCTCCTTTATTAATTGCAGAATCAAAATTTAATAATTGCACTATAGGTTTAAGACTAGATCTAGAAAAGAAGAAATAAAAATATTGGACTATTGTTGTACACTCATTTATTTTATTAATTTCCTACAAGTTTTGTTTTAAAAAAAACATATATAACATTATTTATCTGTGTAAATCTATATTAAACCTACCCTTGGTTTAACCATGGATAGATTATATATATATATATATATAAAAATATTTTTTTTTTATATTTTAAAACAAAAAAAAGAGAGATTTTAATTTATTTAAAAAAATATATACATATGTAAACTGGGCGAGCATCCCCCCCCCCGCGCGTTATGGGCGGTGACCACCAGCGACGGCCGTAGCTGCCACTGTGGGCCGCAACCCACAGTCAGGGAGGCTTGCCCTCCCCCCTTGTGGGCAGTGCCCCATAGTGATGGTGCAGCCGGGCTGCAGGCCGCGACTTACAGCGGCGGCCAAGGCCGCCACTGTGGGTCGTGACCCGCAGGCACAGGTGCGGTCGTCCCTGCAAGGAGCCCCCTCCACAGTCACCACCGCCGCGTCCCCCTTCAAACAAAAAAACTGCGGCCGCCTCAAAAACCCTCCACCATGCCTTCGGCCCTCCTTTCTGCAACACAAAAAAAATATGAAACCCTAACCCGGTATGGGTTAGGGTATTTCAAAATTATAAAAAGAATAAAAGAAAAGGTTAGGGTTAGGGTAGCATGAAGCAAAGATTATAAAATGTAAAGGCATTTTATAATATATTTTAGCTAGGGTTTCATGGGTATTTTTATAATACTATGAAAATATATATATTTATATATATACATGTATATATAGAGTTAAAAATATAAATGCATAGGTTAAATTATAGATTAATTATTTTATTAGTTGTTTAGATTATATATATGTTTTTAATAAACATATGGGTATATTAAAAAAAAATGATGTTTTTAAATTCTAATTATTTTGGAGTTTAATGTTTTAGGGTATTTTAATGGCTCTGTAAGTTATTTGGCCATAAGAGATTATTATTTTTGGTTCACCTAAATTTAGGCTATGCCAGACTAAATTTTATAGAGCAATTTACATTATGGATTTAATTGACCCTTTAGTCGAATTAGATTAATCACATTTTAATTATTGTTAAAATAAAATATAGGCATTAATAATCTAAGTGCTAGGACTAATTTATTTAGTTCCTAAAAGCAATTAATGGATATTGGAGATTAATACTATCTCTTGTAAATTAATTTAGGGGTTTTTGCTTAAATGAATTTATTTATTTATTAAATGGTGAGATAATTATAATTTCCTTGGAAGAGGATATCGTGGTGGAATTATATATATTCGAAAATAAGTCCAAGACCTTGGTCTTGTGAACTCATTTAGCCTAGATGGAATCTTATACTAAATAAAGCAATTAACATTTTAACATTTGACACTTCAAATTTCAATTGCTCGATTAATTAATATTATTACGTTAAAATCACATTTATAATTAATTTATAGACGTAAGATTTAATCAAGTTATAAAGGAAGGATGTATTATCATGGATGGAGGAAACTTGTTAGGAGATAAATAATTATTATTGAATCAAGTAATTATATTAATGCCTACTTAGTAGAAGTCGATCTAATTACAAATTACAATTTGCAATTGCAATAAAAGGGACATTCGATGTGAATTTATTATTGTCCTTATAAAAATCATTTTGTTCCGTTTGATTATAGGAGTTATCGAAATTTGTTATGTTAGGAATATCCTAACTTTGTCGTCTAGGAGTTTTATTGAAACCTAAGGCTTCTAGATAAATTTGTTCTATTCATCGCTCATGTTAGAAAAACGTATTGTTATAATTTAAGATTCCGCTTGGAACAACCTGTTAAGATGTCACATCTAATTAAGCATAGGTTGCATATAATTAAGTGTTTCAAAAAAATTTGTTGTGTGTCTTTTTTGCCCAAAAGTTTGGGCATGACAGTAACTCATTCTGCAAGATAGCACTCCTTCTTTCTCTTGTCTTTGTATCTTCTAAAGTTATCCTTCCTATCATTGTTAGGACATCTGGATGCAATATGACCTATTTTATTAGATGAGAAACACTTCGGGAGTAGTTTACCTCTGTACTTCCCTTTTCCTCTTGGCAACCTTCTTGATATTAGAGCTTCAAGCTCATCTTGTTCTTGTTCTTCAGATTACAAGTTATCATGTTCATGAGAATGACCGGTTCTTGCAGTAGAACTACTTCAAGTTTCTTTTGGTCTCATTGTTGGTGCAAGTGTCATGGAAGATTTGAAGGCAACATCAATCTTTGGCATAATATTATCATAGTTGCTTAGTTCAAAGGTAGTCAACTTACCGATCAAGGAGTCAAATGTAACATTAACTATTCCCAAAGATCTGAGTTCTTGAATTGTAGAAACCCTTATGGCATATTGTGGTAGCAAGGTTCTCAGGATTTTGCTAACCACGTCATCTTCCTCAAGTTTTCCTCCAGCATTTCTGATGAAATTTACCACATCCTTTATTCTTTTATTGTATTGTTCTATATTCTCTCCTTCTTGCATCCTCATCTCATCAAAATTGCCTCTCCAATTGTCCACCTTAGCCTTTTTTACATGAGGATCTCCTCCATAAATAGTCTTCATCTTATTCCACACCTCATAAGCTATTTTCAGATCTTGAATCTCAGCATACTCGTTATCAGATAGAGTACTAGCAATCACCTCCATATTTGTGATGTTATCTTGCTTCTTTCTTATCTGATATGTAGTGAGAACCCCTATAGGTTCATTGTACTCTCTGCTTACATGATTCCAGTATTGATCTCTTAGGGTTCTTAGGTAGAGCTTCATTCTACCACACCATAATGTGTAGTTCTCCTTAGATAACTTGGGGCCTTCCTTTTGTATCATCGTGGATCTTTCCTTAAGTTGTTAAGCTCTTCTGAATCTAAGGACTAGGGCTCTGATACCAATTGTTAGTCCCAAATGATGCTGAGAGGGGAGGGATGAATAAGCACTATATCAGTTTTACTAGATTTAACCTTAATCAAAGTTTCTATTCAAACTTAACACTTATCAGTATAAGCAGCATTAATAAGAAACATCCACACATAAAATCAAACACACGTGACTACCAAGATTTATCAAGTGGAAACCCAAATGGGAGATTACCACGGTGTGAGTAGAAACTCACAAAATTTGCACTCTTCTAGAGTACGCCTCGTGAGGAGCCATCCCTATTGAGAGATTACAAAGACACTGTTAGGTGCCACCTAATTAAGGGACTGTCTTTAAGGCTTGTTAGAACCTTTATCCTATTAGAGGTAGCCTTGTTAAAGGACTTAAGATCATTAATTAAGATGTCACCCGATTAAGGGATTTTACAAAGGAACCTATTAAAGTCCACCCGATAAAGGGATTTTTCTATTGTACTTATTAAAAAACAACTGAGAAAATGATCTACTATAATAGCTACTCTTATCTTAATCAAATCCAATTGAAGCTCTTCGATTTGACCACCGATTACACTTGCTCTGCACTCTACTGGTGCTCTGCATTATACTTTATTTGTACTCTACTGGTGCTCTGCATTCTTTCTCTACTCTTCACACTATCTGAGCTCTCCACACTCTCTTCACCACTCTGCTATTCACTTAGCAGTTCTTCCCTCTTCTCATCTTACTAGATTGCCTCTCTTCAAAATTGCACTTTTCAATTTTTACGATCAAACTAATTGGTTATCGCCAAAAACCTTTATACAAAACTTAGTAGATTTGAAATTAAAATCTTCCCACACTTTCTCTATGCACTCTCCATTATTCTCGCCAACAACTCATCCTTATCATCCACCGCAACTCATAATTTCACCAACCTTTGGGTCGTGTTCTGTCTTTTTAATGCAAACTGGAAAATCCGAACAAATCTCACCTTAATTGGTTGTTAACTATTGTAGACTTCACTAGCCATTTGTTTGATGATATCTCACCATGAATAACTCACCTTTGGTCATCACATCCATCTTACCGATCATTGCTCTGAGATTCTTAGTGGATAGCATTCTTCAACCTATATCACCAGTTCACCGGTGTAACTCTTCATCTTTTGCCACCGGTCCCTAATCATCAATCAGACTGATCACCTATCTGTCCAGAGTTCTCTGGTCATGCATAAGACTACTAAACTACAATCTGAGTCACCTCTTGTGACCACATCATCATTCCATCTATCAGTTTTAAGAAATTGGTCTCAACACCTATCGGGTGCTTGACTGATCATTCAACTACTCTATTTATCTTTCAATCAATTAGTCTTCTACCAACACACTGCTTAAGTGTGTCAATAATGCATATTTGGGAAGCACTGAATCATCGATACTATTTTCAGCCATGAATAAACTATTGAGGTTTACCACACCTCCTTTCCTATGAGCCTGGCCTTATTCACCGGTAAGTGTTAGTCATCAATGATAATACTAACTTATGAACCGGTTGTGCCAACACCATTAGTTATGCCAACATACTTGCCCCAGATAGAGACGCGGGAAAGATTCCCTATGACACAGAGGTTATGACTAGAGTTGACCTTTGAGGAGTGGGCAACAATCAGGGGTATGGGATTGAGACACATCAAGTATTTCCCTGAGATTTGGGCGAATAGATGATTACTAGTTGCTCTAGTAGAGAGATGGCACTCTGAGACCTATTTGTTTCATTTGTCGACTGGCAAGATATATGTCACTTTAGAGGATGTTTATAGGATTTTGAGGATACTGATCCATGGTGAGCTGGTGTTGTATGACAGAGAGGGAGACAAGGATGCACTAAGATGAGTCTTTGGGGACCCAAAGTTGGAGATGAGATCGGGTCATGTTAGTTGGGATGTTATGCTAGCTACTGGATGCAGACTATCAGTAGTAGTTGGAGGAGTGATTAGTGATTACCTTTGTCCAAACAGGGTGACATGGGGTATGGTTGTTGGTTGGCAGAGGACTCTAGAGATGTTGGTGACACAACACACGAGGTATTCATGGGGTCCATGTCTATTAGCACATTTGTATAATGAGTTTCACCAGTTTGTGTATCTCTGTGGTTGCGGGTTAGGTTGCAGGGTGACTCTATTAGAGGTGTGGTCATATCAGCAAATTATAATGACTAGACCGGTTCACTTTAGAGGGAGATGACATGGACAATCCTACGCACACTTGTATAGTATGATCACTTCCCAACCATGTATTGGGAAGGTGGACTATCGGAGATGGGTTATAGATGACATAGATAGTGTCATATGGAGACCCTATCTAGACTGTGAGAATTGGGAGGAGGATGCCACAGAGCTACCATATGTTTATAGGAGTAGGTACTTGATTGAGTGGATGCCCTATATACTAGATGGAAATCTGATTGATAAGGTCTATAGGCAGTTTGGGTGGTAGCAGAGGATTCCTTGAGGATCAGGGGAGTTTACACGGACAGTACAGGGGCAAGATCACTAGGGGCTGATATTGTCCTATGATGTTGTAGTGACATAGTTTGAGTAGATGGTTTTGATGCCTTGGGATCTACTAAGGGATATAGTTGATGTAGGTACAGATGCATAGTATGATGCCTATTTTACAGCACATCCAGTACTGAGGTTGATAGATCCAGATGAGCCTGTGGCATCAAAGGATGACGATGGTGATGATGATGAGGATAGGGGTGGAGGGAGACAAAGGAGGTGGAGGAAAGGAGCAGTGAGGAGGGTGGTGAAGGGCAAGGGTGGATAGAGGGATGCTGGAGAGAGGGTCAAGGAGAGACAGGATCTATAGGGAGGGAAGCCACTAAGACCATCGAGGGGTAGAGGAGGATAGGTGTTACAGGTTGGTGGAAAGGTACTAGAGAGAGATGCACAAGGACAAGCTAGGCAGCAGAAGGGTGCTCAAGGTAGAGATGAGGAAGAGGATGAGCTTCTAGCACTACAGGAGATTATAATAGGACATGCTGATGAGACCAAGGATCTCGAGAGAGAGACATGACTCAATTGAGGAAATAGTTACTAGAGATGTAGAGGGAAAGGGGTCAGACCATCAAGAGGTATATTGAGGCTAAGGAGGCACTGAGGGCAGGAAGGAGAGCAGCTAAGGACATAGGGGCTGGATACACATGTGTCCTATGGGTAGGAGAGAAGATAGCCTACTAGAGAGATATGTACTATGTAGTTGTTCCTCCAGATCTAAGATCTAGGAGCTTCAAGAGAGCTTCCAGGGTGACTACCAAAGGAGGAGGAGTCGGATGATAGGCATCTAGTGGTGGGGTTATGGGTTTACCCGCACCACTAGGAGGGGGAGGTAGAGGAGGTGATCCTAAAGTAGGGACTTTGAGAGCTTAGATTCCTTCAAGGCCAGCTAGCTCTGAGGGCGAGTCTTCATCATAGCTCTCTTTGATTCAGATTTTGTATCATTATTTTGTCAGATGATGTAGACTCCTACGGGTGATTTTGTAGCCTTACATATTATTGACATCATTTAATTATGACTTATGATTTTGATATATATTTATGAGGTGACTCATTCCTTACAGAAGCTATATGCACGTGTACCATGTGTTTATGATTCTTCATGCTGATGCAGTTTATGTTTGCATGTTGCTATAATGATTCTATGATGCTTATGATGATGATATAGATGCAACTATGTACATGATGGTATGCAATATGTTTTTGTTCTTTTCTTGGGTTTATATGCTATGCATGATGTCAATGTGACTGTACTATATGTAGATGGATGTATGATAATTGACATGCTATAATTATTTACATAATGAGAATGCAAATATATATATGATATACTAATCAGTGGTGTGTGCAAGATGTGATGTTCTTATGATTTGTATATGTATGCATGAAATGAGATATACTAACATGTGATGATGCGGGTGAATACTACATGAAATGCAGATATTTTTGGTGTGTCATTATACTCAGTCATGTGATAGTGGGATACATGAACTCAGGGAAGGATAATGGAGGTCAATCAAGAAAGGAGGATGGAAGATAGAAGATATGAAAGGGAAAGAGCTTCTTGTGCTTTATCGTCATTGAGCTTTATTATGGGAAATAGGTTATGGAAATCGAGGTATAGGTTCAACCTAGAAAGTCATTGTACCTATTTGCATGGAGATCAGATAGTCACAAACAAGAAATGCCCCAGTTCACACTAGATTCACAGTATCCTCATATCCTTGGACAAGCCATAGAATTAATAAGAGACAATCCACAGACAACAAAACAATAGGTGAACATATCCCATCCTCACATTTCTATTCAAAGACATCCTAGAGATAAAATCTCTAGTCAAAGACATCTTGGAAAAGCTAAAAGACATGTCACCAAAAAGATGAAATCAAAATAAAACCAAGAATTGACACCAACACATAATAAAATCTTCAAGTTATTTGTGTTTCTTGCCACATATGCTAACATGTTTGATTTGGTCACAATTTTGTTATCCTGATAAAGGATAGATAATGTTGAAAAACATGTTGTTGCTAAATTCAGCTAAAAGATTTGATTTGTTAAAAGCCCACTGCTAATTGCATCTCATCTCAAACTGGCTGAATCCATGAAACAGATACTTTATTACAAAGAAGATGAGAATTTTATTATGGATTGGCAATGCAAATGACCTTTATTGTGGATTGTGCATGAAAAGAAGGAAGAACAAAAAGATGATTCTCCTCAAAACATACGGTGCTTAGGGTACCACTTCCATCACTAGATTTAGGATTTTTGCCCTAGTTGTAGATTGGACCTAATTTATTTTGGGATGAAAGGGTGAAAAGGGAGGTTTTACTATAAATGGCTAACTAATCTTAGGTAGATCAATAACAAGCCATGATGGGAATGGGTAAATTTATTATGGATGGAAAGGTTGTGACTGTGTGCAAAGGGAAAGGATGAGATTGAATCTTGAAGGAGGGAGGAACAAAGTCTCTACACATGGCGTCGATAACTTGGTTTTCACCATGGTACTTTCCCAGGGCACCACCAAAGTGGTTTTCACCGTTGGATGAATTTATTTCTCTTTACTTTTTTCGATTTTTCAATTTTTTTTGTGTCACAAGGCACCTGTTTGCTAGGTTTTCACCAAGTAATGATTTTTCTTTTTTCTTTTTCTATATTTTTTTTTTGTATTTTTGAAAATGGGATGTTCTGAAGAGATATGTGTAAAACCCGTGAAGGTGCATGTTGTTAAACGGATCTTCTAGAGGTTCTCCCACTGGTGTTGAGAGTTGATATGCACCTGATCCATAGACTATTGTGATGATGTAAGGACCAAGCCAATTTGGTTCAAACTTGCCCTTCTTCTTTCTATCTTGTTGATTCCTAGGACTCTCTCTTAATACTGAGAGGGGGGGTGAATCAGTGACACCAAAATAAGCACAACTTTAAACACTAACCAGTAGATGAAATTAACTAAGAATTTGAATAAAATACATGCTATCCAAAATGAAATAATAGCATCCACATAAAGTAGAACATCCACCATAGCACAAGTGTTTATACGTGGAAAACCCAAATAGGTAAAAACCACAGTGAGATGGAACTCACAAGTTAACTATCTGCAGTAATAGAAAACTGACCAGTTAAGGTCTTACAAAGTGCTCTACTAGGAGAGAATCTTGTTATAGATCCCAAGCTTGATTAGAAGCTTATACCCTGTTAAGAGTAACCTTGATGGAGGATTTTAGAATCCAAACTAATGGATCACCTTGTTAGAGGATTTGTATAATGAAGCTTATTAGAGCTTACCCAGTTAGGGGATTTGATTCTGTTGTATTGATTAGAAAACAACAAGAAAGATTTGATATGTTCTAAGTAGCACAAGACTTGCTTGATCAGATCATTCTAAGTACATTCAACACTGCTCTCCATCTAAACACTTATCGCTCTTCAGCAAAATTATTTGCATAGATCACCTCTTCTATAACAGTTCTCTCATCATCATTAAAAATGATTCACTAAGATGTCTTTAAATAGACATACAAACCTTATGTCAGCCATAGGAACACACTTTCCTAGGTGCAGTGTATCTAGACATTTAAACACAACTCATCACAAAAATGACCACCAAACAAACGGTGTTGGTAACTCATCACAAAAATGGATACCGATTAAAATAGTCAATACCGGTTGGAACACATTATGTGAACCATTGTCCTGGAATCTTCCACTTGATCTTCATCTTCAACATTATCTTCATTTTGATGCTGACTTAAAGTAACCATGGGTTATCTCTTAGGCACATATCAGTTGACACAGAGTACCGGTTAGAGATAGACCTTAAACATACTGGTTAACAGTGTAAATCAATGAAGTTACACCGGTAGTCAATGTAATCATATGTGTGTGTGTGAGTGTTTCATCAATGACAACAAGTGATGAATACATGATAATCATCATCAAGCTAACAATCTCCCCCTTTGGCATTGATGGCAACACTTAGAGAAAAAAAAAATAATACAATACCGCTAAGTGTGCATACACAACATATTTACATATGTACTCATATTCCCCTTTAATGCAATACTCTCCCTTAATGCATGCATAAATACAAAATTTTCAAAAACACACATACATATTATTACTCCCCCTTTGACAACAATGCCAAAATGATAAAGTAAAATATATACATATATAGAAAATATGTATCAAAGTGTTCATCATATATTAGAATTTTAAACAAGTTCATGCATTGGCTATTCTCATGAAAATATTATTGAAATTATGCTTCATATGGGATAGAGCATTCTTCCATGATTTCAATATGTTATCCATATACTCAGAGGCAGACAACAGCTGGGAATAGAATTCTTCCATTGAGTCGAGCATACAGGTTTTAGGAGTAGCAAGAATAGCTACACTGGAGTAGGCTCTCTAAAGAATGTCAACCTGTGAGGTGAGCTGACTCTTGAGCTCTCTTAGAGATTGGAATCTCTTAGCTCTCTCATTATCATTCATGTTTAGTCTATCATGCAATTCATCTATAGACTGGTTAAAGGCATGAATGGAGTCCTAGAGTGGGACATATGCCTTGCATAACCTTTCTATTTCCTGCTTAGTTTCAACTTGATTCTTAGAAATATTAGAATAAAAGAAATTAATATTGGAGGTAGAGGCAAGATACTTTCCTCCAGAATCAATAGCTTTCTTTAACAAACTACCATTATGAGATAAAGCCATTTTGCTATTTTCAATGTGCTTAGCCAGTTTATCTCCATATGCCTTCTTGTGGCTCTTCTCAATAGATATTTGAGCAGCATCTTCAGGCAATTTGATTTGATTAGATGGATTTGCAACTAACTGACCAAGTTTGCTGATAGGAGTTGGAAGATGTGCGACAGAGGTTTCCGGTAGTAAACTAGACAAAATATCTACTACATTTCGGATTGTTTCTGCTTCAATCCTCTGCTCTTTGAGTCACTTCTTGTGTGCTCAGGATTGCATAACATTAGAAATCTTCATCATTTCTGATGCACTCAACGTATTCATGTCAATAGGTCCTAAGATACTTAAAGAGTCTTCATCATCATCATCATCAAGTAGTTCTTGCTTTGTCGGTTCAGGTGGTATACTCTTAATGATGGCTCTTTCTATGTTTTTATCTGTTGTATCTTTTGTTTGATGAGTAGTATCTTCCTCAGTAGACTCCTTTTGAGTAGTCTCAATGATTGGTGGAGATTGGGGTTTCTCCAGTTGTTCAGTTGCCGGTTCACTGATCACTTTTAGTTGATTACCTGGTTGATCAACAGATGTAACATGTACTTCTATGATTGCAAGAGGATCCATATCTGATGCAGTGATGTCTCCAGATAGGTCTACTGTGTCCTGAACATCTTCATCAACCAGAATAATGGAATCATCCTTCTTCTTGGTTGGATAGACTACGTTAGCTTGACAATTTCCTCTTCATCCAATTTCGGTCGAGGAACATCATCTGTAGTATCATCCTTATTGCTAGAGTGGATGACTTCTTCCCTCTTTTTGATTATACAGGCTAGCTGATGTGTCTTAGACTCAACAACTGACCTTTTTGCATTAAGAAGATTCAGTCTTCTTACTTTAAAAACAAAATATGCTTTGTATTCCTCAGTTAAAGCACTAATTCCATTTGATGATAGATTGGGAAAATATTGTACAAATACTTCATCAATAATCTTCTTTTCTAATTGAATGGCTTCTTCCCATTTATCTAACAAAGTACTATACAAAGAGACTAAAATATCTTTCTCCAAATCATGCAGAAATCTATTGTAATGACCCAAATAGGTTATTACATGTTGGAGTACTTGCTTCTGCTTATCTTCAGTAAAAGAATCATAATGTTCTTTGACATTATCAAACCTGTTTCTTCCCAATGACTTCATTGTTCTCTCAAAGATTGTGTTAGGTTTGTAGGTAGCAATATCTATAGGTGTAGTTGCCTTTGGCACTACCTTTACCTTCTTAAGTGTTCTGTCGGTTGCTTTTTCCTTCTTTGGTTCTTCTTCAGAATTTATACCCTCAGACTCTGGTTGCAAAATCAGTTTCCTATTTCTCTTCTTTAGTGCACTCTCATCCTTTTCAAATATTTTAGGTGTTGGTTCCTTATTGGTTAGGACACTCCAAGTCACACTTGTAGTCTTTTTCACAGGAGATTTTTCATCACATTTCTTTTTCTTTCCTTTTACTTTAGCTACAGGTGCAGTACCAGTTTCAGTTGGTGCAACTTGGACTGCCAAGGTGTCCAATTTTGCCTTCTTTTTATCTTTGGGTGATGCTAACAGGGTATTAGCATAGCTAACCAGTAAATCATGGTTGACCTCTTAGCTCATATTTTCCATTTCTTCTTCTCTAGGTTCAATTGCTTGCATCAAGCAGAAGTCAGTGGTAACCATGAAGACTATGTCTTTTGCAAAGTGTTTAACCACATCTTTAGGTAACCGCAATCTCATGCTAATCTTTTTTCTAAAATTCATTAAAATACTTGTTTGTGGCAGCTGAAAAAGTATTCTTCACAACCTTAATGTTGTTCTTGATCTGTGCATTGACCGGTTGTTCCTTGGACCATTCAATATCACCAATACCTAGTAGAAAGTTCTAAAAGTAGAAAAATAACCTGGCTAACAGCTGACCATATTTGAAATTTTGTGAATTGTCCTTAATGGATTTCAAATTTTGAAATAATTGATCTCTGATAGCTTCACAAATATCATATTATACATTATCCACTATCATTCTATGTGTTGTGTGAATTGTTGTAGATGGAATAATGTTAAGTCTACTAGAGTAGAAAACCCAGTAGCCTATCACCATTGTTGCAAGCTTCACCACAAGGTCTCTAATAGTATTGATAGAGAAAGCATGCTTATCAGATGTAGAACCGGTTAGCTTGAAGATAGTGTCCTTTGAAATTCTTCTCAGCACAGGAATTTCACTAGTTGAGCAATAACCCGTTACAACCCTAATAGCCTCCTTAGTTATTGTATGGGTTCTTTCCAAATACACATTCTCTCCATGGACTTGACTTAGGATGATTATGATGTGTTCATCCTCAAATTCTTCAAGAAAATAAGCAGTATTATGAAACCCTTTCTAAAAACACTAACATATTTTGCTTCT
The DNA here is from genome assembly GCF_030272615.1 of Cryptomeria japonica. Taxonomy (NCBI): domain Eukaryota; kingdom Viridiplantae; phylum Streptophyta; class Pinopsida; order Cupressales; family Cupressaceae; genus Cryptomeria; species Cryptomeria japonica. Next base: position 516,958,709 of record NC_081414.1, on the reverse strand, counting down.
ATTTCAAAGTGATTTCAGCTGAGTATAGATGTGTAGAGTTCATAAATCTTCTATTTTGCAATCTATATAGCTGGACAAGTCACCTTTGACCACAACACCACTCAAAACTTGTGATAATGCATTATAAGCCATAATTTCATCTTCCTTTAGAGCTTCCTCAAGCTCAGCAGTGATCATCAACCTCTCTACAGGTTTATAAGTAGATGCCATTCAAAATTAACAAATTTCGAAGCGGTATACAAAGAAATACCTTGTATCTTGCATGTCACTCTATTTTTTGGTTGAAATTTTCAAATGCACACCCGTTCTCCTTTCTACAACTTTTGATTCGGCTTGATTTGCCTAATCACAAAGCAATTTGCCAATTTGTACCAAGACAATCTTGTTATGCTCTGCAATCGCTTCAAATTTGTTTTTCAAAAGAGTTAGGATAAAAAAGATAGAGTAAAAATTTGTTTTTATCCACTTTATCAACCGCAATAAATGCTCACACTTTTAGGTTACAAAACCTAATTTTTATTTACCGCTTAAGTGAAATACTAGTTGATAACATGTCATCAAAAAGTCATCAAAATTCAAAATTCAAAAATTTCTTTCCCGCTCATTTTACAAAGGGGTCCAGAAATGTTTTACCGATATGCTCACCTTAGCCGTGTTAGACAGGCTTAAGTCACCGGTGCTGGATTCTCTTCACTAGGTGAAGGAATTGTTTCCTCTACAAGCAATTCTTCTCTTTTGTTCTTCCAAGTCCGGTTCATATCTTCTCTAGTTTCCTCAACATCAATGTCTTGCTTGCCTTTCTGATCCTTGAAAGAGTTGACCAGTTTACTATTCTTTGATCTGTAAAACTTTGCCAAGTGCCCCAGTTTGTTGCAGTGGTAACAGACCATACCAGATGATCTCCAGTGTCCTACATTTCCTCTTCCTGTTCTTTTTCTGTAGTTCATAGCCACATGACCAAAGTTATTACATAAGGTGCAAACAACATTTGTTGCATTTTCCATTTCAAATGGACTAAACCGGTTGCCATAGGATCTTTGCCAGTTCTGGTTTACCTGGTTATCAAAATTCCTTATCTGGTCACTATTTGGTCTAGGATGCATGTGTGGTATAGGATTTTTTGACTTTAGAAGTAGTTTTGTTCTTTGTACCGAAGGATTCACCTTTTTCAGTTGTATGAAAACCAAGTCCAGAGATATCACCCTTCATTCTCTATGATTGAATTTGCTCTTCCAACATTGTAGAACTTTTGATGAACTTCTCCAATTTCTCATTGGCTTCAGTAAGATTTTTGACAAGATCTTCATTATACTTAGACAAGTTCTCTTGCAGAGATGATGCCAACTCAAGATCTAGCTTTAGGTTTTCCTTTTCTTCTGTTTCAGCAATCAAGTCCTCATGTATAGTATATTTTTCCCATTTGATCTTTATGATCTCCTGATCTCTTACCTTGATAAGATCTTCAACAACTCTTCTGGCTTCCAGTCCCAACTCATGAGGATAGTGAGACCTTCTAGTTCTCTTCTTAGATTCAGTTTTTCACTGTTCACCTTTTTTAACTTCAACAGCTAAAGCTTCAATATTGGTTTCATCTGAAGAACTGTTATCAGATATTTCTAGTAGTTTTTCAGATAACTCTCTCCTTTTGGCTTGAGAGACTTTTAGTTTGCCCCTAAGGGATTCAATCTCATTTCTACTAGCTTCTAGCTCTCTAACCATCTCGAAGTAGCTTATGTCCCCCATGGTAGTTTCAAGATTTCCTTCCAAACAGTTAGGCTTCAAAGAAGTTAGGCTCTGATACCAATTGATGGTCTTCAAAAGCACTGAGAGGGGGGGTGAATCAATGACACCAAAAGAAGCACAACTTTAAACACTAACCGGTAGATAAACTTAACTAAGAATTTGAAAAAAATACATGTTATCCAAAATGAAATAATAGCATCCACATAAAGTAGAACATCCACCATAACACAAGTGTTTATACATGGAAAACCCAAATAGGTAAAAACCACGGTGAGATGGAAATCACAAGTTAACTATCTACAGTAATAGAAAACTAACCGGTTAAGGTCTTACAAAGTGCTCTGCTAGGAGCAAATCTTCTTAGAGATTCCAAGCTTGATTAGAAGCTTATACCATGTTTAAGAGTACTACCCTATTAAGAGTAACCTTGCTGGAGGATTTTAGAATCCAAACTAATGGATCACCTTGTTAGAGGATTTGTACAATGAAGCTTGTTAGAGCTTACTCGATTAGGGGATTTGATTCTATTGTAATGATTAGAAAACAACAAGAAAGATTTGATCTGTTCTGAGTAGCACAAGACTTGCTTGATTAGATCATTCTAAGTACATTCAACACTACTCTCCATCTAAACACTTATCGCTCTTCAGCAAAAGTATTCATATAGATCACCTCTTCTATATCAGTTCTCTCATCATCATTAAAAATGATTCACTAAGATGTCTTTAAATAGACATACAAACCTTATGTCGGCCATAGGAACACACTTTACTAGGTGTAGTGTATCTAGATATTTAAACATAACTCATCACAAAAATGACCGCCAAACAAATGGTGCTAGTAACTCATCACAAAAATGGATACTGGTTGGAACATAATATGTGAACCATTGTCCTGGAATCTTCCACTTGATCTTCATCTTCAACTTTATCTTAATTTTGATGCTGACTTAATGTAACCATAGGTTATCTCTTAGGCACATACTAGTTGACATAGAGTACCGATTAGAGATAGACCTTAAACATAACGGTTAATAGTGTAAATCAATGAAGTTACACCGGTAGTCAATGTAATCATATTTGTGTGTGAGAGTGTTTCATCAATGACAACAAGTGATGAATACATGATAATCATCAACAAGCCAATAGTCGGTAACTTGGTTTTCATCATGGTACTTTCTCAGGGCAACACCGAAGTGATTTTCACCGTTGGACGAATTTATTTCTCTTTACTTTTTTTTATTTTTCAATTTTTTTGTGTCACAAGGCACCTGTTTAACAGGTTTTCACCAAGTAATGATTTTTTTTTTTTTTTTTTTTTTTTGAAAATGGGATTTTCTGAAGAGATATGTGTAAAACTTGCGAAGGTGCATGTTGTTGATTGGATCTTCTAGAGGTTCTCCAACTAGTGTTGAGAGTTGATATGCACCTGATCCATAGACTGTTGTGATGACGTAAGGACTAAGCCAATTTGGTTTGAACTTGCCCTTCTTCTTTCTGTCTTGTTGATTCTTAGGATTCTCTCTTAATACTAAGTCACCTACCTCAAATGTATGAGGCTTTACCTTATGATTGTAGTTGTTTTGTTCCTTGACTGAATGATATGTTTCTCCCTTGATTGTATTCCTTGATGAAGGAACCAAGGTAGAATTACTAATGTGTGAACTACGTAGGCCCATATATGTGTCACCTAAAGAAGTTTGGGTATCCCTGATAACAAATTCCTTCAAGGAAGTTCCATTAAAGGTCTATTGATGTGATGTATCTCCAAAGTGGAATGGATGTGTGGAACAAGTGGATGAGTTATGAAGACTTATGATTGTGAAAAGAAGTGAAAGTAGGATAGCATGATGGAGACTTAGGATCAACAAGTATTCTTTTTGACTTGAAATTTTAGAACTTTTGCCCCTTGTTATTTTTATATTAGGGGAGATCAACACTTCTTATTTTTTCTTCATAGGATTTTTATCCTGACTTTGATTTTTGTAGAGTCCAATAGCTTTTGATTTTGATTTGGACTAAAGGATTTTTCTTTATTTTTGACTTTTAGATTTTTCTTTTCGAGGCTTGATTTTTGATCCCCAATTAGTAAGGGCTTTTGTGATTCTTGTTGATCCAATTCTAGGAGAGGAGTGGAAATGGAATGAGTGGATGAAATTGTAAGGCTATAGGAGTTCTCAAGAGGGTTGGGGATATATTCAATAGATTATTTATGGGAAGCACTCTTAGGACTATTGATATCAAGAGTTGCTTGCACCACTAGAGGAGATTTGCATTCAGACTTAGTAGCCACAACACTAGGTGGTTCACACCCAATTCCTTGATATTGAAAATTGTTTATAGGTTTTTTAGGTCAACTAAATATCTTAGGAGATAGTGGGAGTTGATCAACATGAAAGATATACTCACCACATCTCATGTCTTTAACCTTGAATTTTTCTTGGATCTCTGCTTGTTTTGATGTAGAAGATTTCAAGGATTCTAGATCCACATATGTTGATGATGGAGTTTCTTCTCTATTAATTGGTATTATTGTTTCCAACTTTGACTGCAAGTTGTTGCAATATATGAATGGATTTAGGTCACCATTATCAATCACTTCAACTCTATTGTGTGGAAACTTGATACATTGATGATATGTGGAAGGAATGACTCTCATTTCATAAATGCATGGGTTTCCCAAGTGTATATTGTATGTGAGTTATAAATCAAGGAATTGCTATACCACATCCTTCATAACTGGCCCAACTCTGACAGGTAAGGTGTTGTGCCTTTAGATGAGCGCTCTTTGTCATCATATGCTTTAATGGTTAATTATATGTGTAGAATTCATAGCCTTTTTTGAATATCCCAATTTTTTAATAGTATTCAATGTGAAAATGTTCAGACTGGCTCCTCCATCTATCAGGACTCATTTTATTCATTTTTTATAGATAAAGGCTTCAATATGTAGAGGTGTATTATGAGGTTGGGTTACAGATGCATCATTAGCTTCTGTGAATGTAAGGCTATGCGGAACAAAAAGGTATCCCACCATGGCTTGAAACTGGTCCACGTTTAGATCAGTGGTCACAAAGGTTTCTCTCAAAGTCCTATCAAGGATAGCCTTATGTGCAAGAGATATGCGTAAAAGCTCAAGGATGGAAATGAGGGTGGGTGTCTTCCCTAACTGATCTACAAGGTCATACTCATTCTTTGTGGATGAATTTGTGGTCTTAGATGGAATGCCTTGTAAGGTGACTTTACCTCGACGGGTTATGACATTACATTTAGAGGTTTCACTTTTGGAAGATGAAGAAGATGGTCGAATGCCTTTCAAAACAACTTTACTCCTTTGGGTATAACTTTCGAGAGTTTTTTCCTTTATGATAATGATCAACACATGATTGTCCATTGAGATGTGATTAATAGTATAATTATAATCATAGGGTGTTTAGTATAATTAGCCTGATTATCTATAGTTTTGGCTTTTCCTTTTATCTGGTAGTTCTATGAGCTTGTTTTCCACTAGCTTCTTGAATGTTGTTTCAATCGGTTCTCCCAACGGAGTATATTTCCTTCAAGGTTTTGATTGCCTTTAATTGTTCACTTGATCATTTGTATTAGAAGAACTTGGACTGGGGAAAGTTATCTTAGGTTTCACAAGATTTGCATCTACTACCCCATTATTAACTGTGTTCTTATTCTTTTTCCAAAACTGGGGTTTGTCTTTCCTATTTGATTCCTCTTTGTTCTCTTTGAATATTTTTATGACACCTTGTTCAATAAGAAATTTTTTTGGTTGTCAATTCTTTTTCAATGACCTCCTTGAAGGTAGACAAACAAGCTTTTCTTAGCTCATATCCAATATCCTTGTTGATATTTTGAGTGAACTTTTCTACCATTTGTTGTTGTGGTATATCACAAGAGCATCGACTAGAAAGACCTCTCCATCGTTACAAAAATGAAGAGAAAGATTCCCCATTTTTCTTCTTAGTATTGCATAAGGTAGCCACTGACACATCTATTTCAATGTTGTATGAGAAGTGTTGTATAAAATCCTCTACTAAATCACCCCATCACTTAATTCTAGGTGGAAGTTGGGAGAACCATTCCATTGCTTGTTCACCTAAGCTTTGTGGAAACAATCTCATCAATTATGTTTCTTCTCCTGCTACCTTAATGCAAGTTCTGAAAAATTGTCTTATGTCCCCTTTGCCTTTGTACTTATCAAATTTTGGTGTCACGAAATGTGGAGGGAATGGAGGCATTGGTATGCTTCTATCAAATGGGTAAGGACACATGTCCTTCATTGTATATTGTTGCTTTGGTGTATTCATGTCTGCCATTTGCTTTTGCAAATCCTTGATTTGTTGTTACAAGTCATTCTTGTGTGGTGTCTTTTCTCTTTGAGCTAGTCCCATGCCTGAGTCACCAGGTGGAGGAGGAGGGATATAATGCATATATGAATGGTATTGATCATAGATGTGTTCATATCAAGGAGGGACATAGTTATAGCTTGTATATGGACCACTTGGTATGGTATTGTGATGAGGAGCACTAGGTCTAGGTCGACACATGTCATGACCATGAAGATAGGAGGTATCATAAGAGTGATATTGAGTATTGCTCCCAAATCTGACACGCGGTTTCCTCGTTTCATGATTTTGAATGTTTGCTTGAGTGTAATTATACACATTGGTATTATCTTGGGTATCATCATGGTCATGCATGGTGGTAGTTCTTCTCCATGGGAAAGGATGACTGCGGGGTTGTTCATGAGAGGTTCCATCATAACTGGCATGAGAATGAGTGTATGTATTTGGAATCTCAAGTTTTTGAAATAGGGATGAAAGTGACTCAAGAATGAGACACTCTTTCCTATTACCACCATTATTAGGCTTTTGTTGTCTTGTATTAACTTGATTTATTTTATTTGGATCATCCTCCAAAATTTGTGACATATCAAAATCATGAGGTAGTCTTGTTCCACTTTGTGTCATGACTTGAAATATGTATTGCCTATCCATTTTCATGATCTCTTAAACCAATTTGTTAAAATGGGGATCCATTATAGTTTCCTCAACTTCTATAGAATCCACGGATACACTGTCATTGTCATTATCATTTCCATTGTTGTTGTCATTGTTGTCATTGTTGTCATTGTCTGGTATATTACTGCAATTGCCAAATGGATTGTACAATTCCTCTCCATAAAACTCATAGGTACTCATGTTTAAATACTTTAGAGCTTATTAGGCTTCCCTTCTAGACCTTTGTGAATGGGTTTCAACCATAGACTAAAGTCTTGACCAAAATGAAAGGATAAGATGAAGATGCAAAGACTATGGAAGACAAAGAGGTGTGTGAAATGTAGATAAATCTAGGGTAAACTTGCAATGTCCAAGAGTTCTACACCAAAGTATGTATGTTTGAGAGAAAGGTGTGGCTTCCAAAGAGATTATGGATCTCTTGATGAGGTAAGTTGACCTTGACTCAAAATGACCGAATTGAGACCCTAAGATGATAGATCTTGATGCGGGAATCACCTAGTGTTGTGTTGTAGTATGTTTGCAAAGTGCGATGAGGGAAAGAAAAGCAACCTTTTGACAAAAAATTGGAAAATATGTATGAGGGTAATGCAAGTGAAGATAAATGATTGACTATGTGTGACCAAGATAGGTTGATTGAAAAATGAAGCCCTACAGGAAGCAGCCTTAGAAGCTCTTTGAATCTGAAAACTATCATAATAATAATGCACCCACCAGTCAATGCTCCAAATGCAACAAAGTTGGTCATAATTCAGAAAAATACAGAATGAATGTAAGATGTTATATTTGTGGAAGATTTGGACACTTATCTAACCAATGCAGAACACTTACCAGCATAGGATATGGGAAAGCTATTCAGAAAAACAATGTGACTTGTTATGCTTGTAACAAGATTGGACATATTGCAAAATTTTGTAGAATTAAGACATCACTGACAAATAACAAAGGACCCAGCCTGAAAGGTAAAGAGAAGGTTGAAGAGGTAAAGTAAGAATTTTCAAAACAATGGATTAGAAAGTCTGACATGAATGTTAGTGAAGCTATTCCTTCACTGGTAGAATAGAGTATCACTCCACCAGTAGGAGATTCTTCATCTAACTGAGAAATAATCCTTTGGGGGTATAGCAACAAATTGAAAAACATGCTATTTTAACCTTGGTTGATGGTGAGAAGTTGAATTACTTCTTTACCAGCAAATGAGTTAAGTTTTGACTTAACTAGCAAGCATTAAATGTGGTAGTTGAAAAAAAAAGCATTATAAAGCAAGTGTTTTGGCTCCTTTTCATTCACCGAGCATTCAAATCTCCTTAGAGTGCGAAATTCCTGAGCGAAGGCATCCATAGTGAAAAGTGAATCAAATCATTCAAGTAAATCATCCTAAAGGCAGATTAAGGTATTTATAACTATGGCTTCTTCTTCTGCACCTGAATTCATTGCAAACCCTACAGTGATTGAAGTTATTAAGCACCCTAGACCCATGTTCAAACTCATTCCCGAAATTGCAAAGAAAGATGATACCCTAGGAGCATTCTTGAAAATACCTAAGGGAGTAGTTAATGTAGAAGATCCTAGAATGTATATACATTGTCATATTGAGGAACTAGGAGCTGAAGAAATAATGAACATGTATAGGACTGTAATTTGTGATGTACATGGAAATGTTAAACTTGAACACAAGATAGTGGAAACCCTAGGCTTTGTGGACATTCTTAGTATCCCTGATTTTCCTAAGGATGTGATAAGGATAGTCTTGAGCAGAGTTCATGGAGAGTTCTTTTGGTTGGTTTCCATCCATAAGATTACTAAAGAGGTAGTTAGGGTAGTGACAAGCTTACCTTCCACTAGTAGCAGGCCTGATAAAACTAAAAATGTTCCAAACGACACTGTAATGACCCTAACCAGTGCAACTTTTGATAAAAGATCCCTGAGAGTCAATGATGTGAAGGAAATAAATGTTAGATTTGTCAGTATGATTCTTGGTTATAAGGCTACACATGCAAACAGACTGAACTCAGTCTCTAGCTTATGTATTAAAAGTGCATATGACATGGTGAATAACAATGCTATGATTGATGTATGTGAGTGGCTAAAGGATGAACAGATAGAGAACTTGAAGAAAATCAAAGGTGATAAGAAAGGAACTTTCAGATTTGGCAACCTGCTTGTATGTTTAATGATGTACATTACCAAGCAAGCTCCTAGTATTGGCAGGAAAGACTTTGGTTTTTATATCTCGGTAGGAAAACAACTTCTTGATATATTGAATAACATGGGAGATGATAGAGAGAAAAGTATAAATCAACATTTTCAAACCTTAAAAGAAAAGATGAATACAAGAATAAGGCTATCTCAAGTAATTGTTGATAAGTATCAAAAGGAGATATACTTTGTGATCAAGAAAGATGAAATTTGGATGGAGGCAGTTATCCCTAGGACTGTTCGGGTTACAGAGATGGGATATGAGGCAGATGACAACATAGTTGAAACTTATGCAAAATCCCTCTTAGAAGCCCCTAAGGAACTGATAGAAAAAGTATTTGGCAATGCTGAAACAATTGAAAGTGGCATTCAATCTTAGAAAAGATTTAAGAAAACTGAGCAGATAGTTAGGAGAGGTTCAAGGTAGGCAAAAACAATAAAAGAAGATGTATTGAGAAAAACTGGTATTAAGGAGAGTGAATTGGAAGGACTACAACCGGAAGCACATCTTTCACCGATTGCTACTTCCTCAGATAGTGAAATACTAGCAAAATTTAAAAGGGTAGCCAAGAAAAGAAAACCCTCACTGGTACCCTCACCTACACCCAGAAGGACAAGACAAAAGCAAAAGGCAGTTAGGCCTCTAGCTAAGAAATTGACACCAAAGAAAAGAAAAGAAAGACAGACTATTCCACCTTTGGACAACCTTCTGGATGAGATAACTGAAGATGGGAAATTGAAAAACATCAGTAAGTTATATAACACGCTATCAAATGATGAAAATGAGAGCATAGAAAATAGTGTAATCATACACTTATACATCTATAAGAAATTTCTGATGGAAATTGTGGACGAGATACCCAATGATTTGTATAGAAGATTAGAGGCTAGAAGGGTAGCTATTGTGGAATTGGACAAAAAGATAAAAATAGAGAAACTACTTGTAGTTCACCCAATGAAATCCACACAAGAAATTGATGAGCTGATCAGTGAAGCCAACCAGAACGTATATTCAACTGGTCACCGACATGTCGCACTAATGGCAGGTAGAGTAAATGAAATAACAAAAGAAACTGCAGATCAGTGGGATATATTTTTTGTTGAAAAAGAGAAACAAGAAGAGCTAAAAAGACCAAAGACTATCAGAGTCTATCAAAAAGAAAAGGACAAGGATAAGGGGAAAGGTAAGATAGGTGGACCTCCAAGCATAAAGGTGACAGATAACTTACCCCCACCTCCTTCTGATACTCCACCGGTACAAACTATTGACATGCAACAGGCAATAGAGAGTATGGAAACACCACTTGAGGATACGAATCCTAATTCTGAGGTGCTATACATAATGAACATTGACACACGGGAAGTCAATATTGTGGTGGATAAGGAAATAAATGACAAAATAGATGTGGCAACTGAGCCACCAGCAGGAAATATTGGAGTTAAAAACATTGGAATTGGGGAACAACAACAAACTAAAGGAACAAATGAACCCTGGGACACTGGAAAGGCAGAGACCATAGATGTTCATACTGATGCATCTACTGAGCCCCCGACAACTACTGAAACTAAAAAACCTACTGAGTTACCAGCAATAGATAGCACAAAGGTAAACAAAGAAAAACTGGCAGTGGACACTACAGTGAAATCTTCAGAAACACCATTAGGAGAGAACACTGAGAAACTGGTAGAGCAACAAGTTCATACTAAGGAAAACACTGAGAAATTGGCAGAGCAATAGGCTCCTTCACAGACAGTACCACTGGCTTCATCTGACAAGCCCAAGACTTTGGTAGTGGAAATGCAAACACAAACAGATCCTCCAAAAAAAAGAGGAAAGCAAAGCTATCACAACCATCGATGGATTACAGATTGTAAAGATAGTTGGATAGTCATCCAGAACATCTATGACAGATTTTAGACCTACAAATGTAACATAGGTACTATTATATTCAATAAAGAAAATAACAGAGTGTAATGCACTGTCTTATAAGTCTATAGATGACACTTTACCAATTTTGAAGATGATAGCTCCAAAGTGTAACATAGAAAAAAAAGATTCTTTGAGCCAATTAGACACATTGTCTAAGTATATAACCGACAACCTAATAACACTAGACTAGATAAATGAAGACACCTTCAGAGAGAAAATGTATAAGGAGAAGGAAAAATTCTTTGAGGAGATAGTAAAGAATAATAAGGAACATATGGAAACCTTATTACCGGTATTAGGCAAAGCAATTTTGGACTTCAAGAAATTGTATAGAGACGCATGTAAAACAAACATTTTGACAAAAGACATAGATAAAGATATCAGCATAGCCCAGAAGGAAATAAATGATATTGTTGATAGCTTGATAGGTTCATCAGACTCAATATAGTAATTGAACAAGAAGTTGCAGGATTTGAAGAGAAAATAGAAAAGCTTGAGAAAGACAAGGAAAGGATAAAGTTTAAGGAAAAAGAACTTAAATGCAGACTAATTCCTAAACTGGATATCCTCATCTCTTTGAGAAAAGAGATTTCTGAGGCTCTTGTTCCAGGACTTAAGACACCGGAAGAGAAAATGCACTTTCTCACCGATACAGTTCAGAGAACTGAAGCGGCACTGAAAAATAGTGAGAGATTTTACAACAGTCTGAATGTTGCCTTAACAAAAATTTATCAAATTGTAATAAACAAATTACAAGGAACTAGGCAGGAACCACACTCAATTAACATTGAATGACAGCCTTTGTCATTGATGCCAAAGGGGGAGTAGTGGAGATGAGAAAAATGATTAGCAGAAGACATCATCAGCTTAGGGAGAGCACGCAGAGCACACAGTTTTGACACTTTTGGTAAAACCTTTTTTTGGACAACACTTTTTGGATTTTTCTCATGAGTGTTGCCATTAATGCCAAAGGGGGAGATTGTTGGCAAATGCACACTCCAATGAGAAATTATAGGTGATTTAAGGTATTGTCATTGATGGAAACCTTACAATCATATGATATTGTCATGCTCTGTGAAGTGTACTTGTACCTGCAAACACAATGCACTCAATAAATCATTACAAGCATGGTTAGTAGATATAATCAATGAAACACAAAACCATAGCTAATCGACTTATTGCCTCCTAGTAAATGCAAGTGTGGATTTTGCTCTCAGATCTTAGTATGCAAATTCTAGTGACTTGACTACACTTAGATGGAGGATTTGAATGATTAAGATGCATGATCTAGCATGATAGCATGATTAAGCTATATGAATTCATGATTATCCTAGCATGATTAAGCTAAGAGATAAGATGAAATAAGCATGATAACATTGCTAAAACTGATAAACTATAAGCTAGATGCCTATAGTAACAATGCAAATGAGCTAAAATTGAGCATGGATTATTGAAGTGGCTGAATTCATGAATTGGCCATTTGTTCTCCAAAATAGGGTCTATTTATAGGATTTCCCAAGGCTAGGGGTGATGTGGTAGGATTCAACGATCAAGATTGATCTGAAGATATCAATGGTTAAATTGGAGGAGGTTGGCAAGGGGGGTTGGATTAAAGGGAACACTTAGTGACAAGTGTCACAAAGGTTCTAGAAGATGTTGGATGAAAGGGGACATGGTGGTAGGTAGAATGGGTTAGGTTTTGAATTTAGAAATTCTTTTAATAGGCAAATGGCTAATTAGTTTGAACAACTCATGAATTTGAATTGTTTTAATTAATTAGGAGTTGGAAGAAATGATTTTGGTGGAGGGAATTAATTAATTTGAATTAATTAATTAAAGGGGTGAAATGAAATGAACCTATTTAATAAATCCTTAGATTTATTAATAAGTAGATGAAAGAGAGATTTAATCAAATTGCTTAGTGAATTCAATTAAATTGGGGAGGAGTATTAATTAAATAATTGCTTATTTAATTAATTATCCTCAGACCATTTTTAGGTGTATATAGATACCGATAGACTCTACACCGGCATGCGTTCACTGGAACCAAAAAGATTGATTATCGACACCCTAGCTGACAGGATTTTATTTATTGCAAAATGTGATTAATTGTAATATCTTTTTGAAAGCCGACAAGGCATATAGTAATAAGGCTCATATATAAGTATGAGATCTTAGAGAACATTTGTACATAGGATATAGAATGGATATTATGTGCGAACAATAAGCCAGAGTTTTGGAATAAGGTTTTGGAAGTTGCAGAGCTTAAACTGGTACTAGATCTGGCATAGCAGATGCCCTTTTGTAGTAGTACATGATATTGGATTTTCATAATCCACTTTTGTAAGTCAGTGAGACTTCTCTTTTGTATGTAAGTAGTGAGCTTTAGGCAGTTGGCCTTCCTACATGTGTAGGCCCCTATTGTAACAAACAATAATATTCTCTTCTTGGCCAGTAAGTGAATATTGTGGGTCACAAATCCCACCGAGGTTTTTCCCACACCGGGTTTCCTCGTTAAAAATATTGTGTTATGGTGTGTCTTTCATGTTTTGGTGGTTGTTCTTATTTACTGCATTAATTTTGGTTTACCGATACGCAGTTTTGGAATGCTTTTCATTTAATAAGTTAAGAAAATCAATCAACCGGTTAGATACTGATTCACCCCCCCCCCCTCTCAGTATGTTTGGGAATCCTAACAAAGTTCCTTTTTGTGTTGTCATATGCACACTCCAATGAGACATTGTAGGTAATTGAAGGTTTTGTCATTGATGGCAACCTTACAATCCTATGGCACTGGCAAGGCATTTTACCAGCAAGGCATTACACCGGCAAGATAGTTCACCGGCACTTAGGACACCGGCACCAACACAAAGAAAGGAAGTATACCGGCATAGAGGCCGAGAGGATTTTTGTTATATTATATTTTGTTTATTATTGTTAAAACTTTGTAAGCCGACTTGGCATGTTGTAAAATGACTCTTATATATAAAAGAGATCATTGTAGACATTTTGTAAGCAAGTTATAAAAGTGATATAAGCGAAAAGGAAAATATTAAGGCAGACCTATTATGTGAAATATAGGTTAAAGGGTTTATGTAAGAAGCAAAGCAGCAACCAATACTGGATCAGGCATTATAGATGCTATTGAAAGTAGTACAAGATATTGGATTTGTATAATCCACATTGTAAGTTAGTGAGACTTCCCATTGAGTAGTGAGCTCTAGGCAGTTAGCCTTCCTGCACGTGCAGGCCCCTCTTGTAATTAATATTCTCTTATTGGCCAGTAAGTGGATATTGTGGGTCACAAATCCCACCAAGGTTTTTCCCACACCGGGTTTCCTCGTTAAATACTTGTGTCATGGTGTGCTTTTCATGTGGATGTTTTTTATTTTGTTTATTTCATTATTTCTTGCATACCAATACACTATTATAATATGTTCTGCATGTTTTAAGATAAGAAATTCTACTCACTGGTTAGATATTGATTCACCCACCCTCTCAGTATCTGTGGGAATCCTAACAATTGGTATTAGAGCTTGGTCCTCTATTTTCAGAAGCCTAATAGCTTGAGGAAGATCTTGACACCGGTAAAAATGGAAAATCTGATGAAGCAACTTGAAGGAGCTCTCTCAGACTATGATGTAGAAAAATTGAAAAATATCAAACTAGAAGATGATTTAAAGGTAGCTCAGGATATCATTCAGGCACTTCAAGAAAATCTTACTGTTACAAGAAATAAGAGAAGAGAACTTTGTGAAAAGATGCAAAATGAAAATGATGGAAAGGAATCACTTAATGATCAGATAAGCAAGCTGAAAAAAGAGAACATGACAACAAAGAATGAGATGCAGGATATGACTATGAGATTTTATAAAGAAATTGAGGATAGGAAGAAGAATGAAGAAGAATTGACCAGAAGACTAAGTGATGTAGCAAATGAGAACATAAGACTTAGCTATTAAAATGATTTATTGAAGACAGATCTGATGCACACTCAGAATGACTCCAATGAACTAATGAGACAGAAAGAGGTCTTAGAAAGAGAACTAGAAATTGCAAATCAACATAAATAAAAATTCAAGAAAAGCTTAGAGGAACTTGGCACCTTGCTGAAGAATCAAAAACCTAAGGGTGACACTTCTGGAATTGGCTTTGAAGTTGGTGAAAGCTTCGGTATTGCAAATACTCAGGATCACAACAAACCGGTAAGACAACCTAATGCTTATAAATTCAATGGAAAATTCTTTAACTGTAATAAGTATGGTCATAGAGAAAATGAATGTAGATCTAGAAATTATCAAAATATCAACACACCCATCGGTCAATGTTCAAAATGCAACAAAGTTGGTCACAACTCTGAAAATTGCAGAATGAATGTGAAATGTTATGTTTGTGGAAGATTTGGACATTTATCTAATCAATGCAGAACACAAACTGGCATAGGTTATGGGAAAGCTATTCAGAAGAATAATGTAACTTGCTATGCATGTAACAAGATTGGACATATTGCAAAATTCTGTAGAAGTAAAGGATCACTGGTAGACAACAAAAGTTCTAGCTTGAAAGGTAAAGAAAAAGTTGAAGAGGTTAAGCAAGAATTCTCAAAACAATGGATTAGAAAAGTTGATCTAAATATTGGGAATACTCCTCCACCGACAGAACCAGTCAATGCTTCACCGGTAGGATAGAGTGATGCTTCATCGGCAGGATAGAGCAGTGCTCCACCGACAGGAAGTTCTTCATCTAATTGAAGAAAGTTTCCTTGAGGGTTTGGAAATATAATGACACATGTGCTATTATTCCCTCGGTTAGAGATGAGAAGTTGGAAATTACTTATTACCGGTAGACAATGTTAAGAGAATAATTAACCGGCATGCATTTAATATGGTAGATGGAAAAATAACACTATAAATTGGAGGTTTTGGCTCCATTTCATTTCACCAAGATTTCAAACCTACGAAGAGTGCAAAGATTCTGAGCTAAGGCATTTCAAGCAAGAGGCAAGAACACTTCAAGAAATCATCCATCCTAAAGGCAGTAAAAGGTATTTTATCATGGCATCCACCTCTGCACTTGAATATATAGAAAACCCTATTGTTGTCGAAGTTATAAAAAGACCTAGGCCTACATTTCAATTAGTTCCCGAAGTAGCAAAGAAAGATGATACTTTAGGTGTTTTTTCTCAAATTCCTAAGGGAGTTGTTTATGCTGAAGATCCTAGAATTTACATTCATTGTAACATTGAGGAACTAGGAGATGAAGAGATTAAAACCATGTTTAAAAATGTCATATGTGATGAATCTGGCAATGTAAAAGATGAACATAAGATCATTGAAACCCTAGGATTTACAAAGATCCTTAGCATTCCTGAATTCCCCAAGGATGTGATTAGGATAGTCTTAAGTAGGGTACATGGTGAATTTTTCTAGTTAGATGCAATTCACAAAATCACCAAGGAAGTTGTGAAAGCTGTCACAAGGTTACCAACCACTAGTAAAAGGCTAGACAAGACTAAGAAGGTATCCAATGACCTAGTTATAAACCTAACTGTTGCAACATCCGACAGAAGGTCCTTAAGAGTAAATGATGTAACAGATATTAATGTGAGATTTATCAGCATGATATTAGGATATAAAGCTACTCATGCAAATAGACTCAATTCAGTTTCAAGTTTATGCATTAAGAGTGCTTATGATATGGTCACAGATAATGCAAAGATTGGTGTATGTGAGTGGTTGAAGGATGAATTAATTGACAACTTAGGCAAGATTAAGAAGGACAAGAAAGGAACTTTTAAATTTGGAAATCTGCTAGTATGTCTGATGCTACATATAACCAAGTAGGTTCCCAGTATAGGCTACAAAGAACTTGGATATGATATACCAATAGGTAAACAGCTAACAAAACTATTCAATAATATGGGAGAAGATAAGGAAAACAATATCCATGATTTCTTTCAAGCACTTAAGGCCAAAATGAAGAAAAGAATCAGATTATCACAAAAGATTGTTGACAAATATAAGGATGAAATATGCTTTGTAATCAAGAAGGATGAGATATGGATGGAAGCAGTCATCCCTAGGATAGTCTGGGTAACAGAGATGGGCTATGAAACAGATGATCATATAATTGAAACTTATGCTAAAGCACTTATGGAAGCCCCTAAAGAACCTAAGGAAGAAGTATTGGGTAGTGTAGAAACTATTAAAAGCCAAATACAATCTAAGAAAATAGTGAAAAAGGTTGAGGTAGTTGTAAGAAAAGGTTCTAGGAAAGCAAAGGAGATCAAGGATAAAGTAATGGAACAAACCGGTATAACAAAGGATGAGTTAGCAACTCCACAACCTGAAACTCACCTATCACTGATAGGCACATCTTCAGAGAATGGCATTCCTACAACTTTCAAGAGAGTTGTAAGGAAAAGAGATCCCTCACCGGCAACCACACCCTCACCTAGGAGGACAAGACAAAAACAACAAGTAGTGAGATCTCTGGTAAGAAAGGCTACACTAGAGAAGAAGAAACTAAAACCCAAGAAGAAGAAGAGGACAAATAAGGACTTGGCCCCTCTTGATATACTGTTGAATGAAATTACAGAGGAAGGGAAATTGAAGAATATAGAGAAACTATATGACACTCTGACAACTGATGAAAAAGAACAAGTAGAAAACAATGTTATATTGCATATGGACATTTATAAGAAATTTTTGATGGAAGTAGTAGATGAAGTACCAGATGAACTATTTAAGAGATTGGAAGAAAGAAGACAAACAGTAGTAGAACTTGACAAGAAAATAAACATAGAAAATCTACTTGTTGTATACCCGGTGAATTCACCCAAAGAAATTGATGACTTAATTGTTGAAGCCAACTAGTCAGTATTTTCTACTGCACACTAGCACATTGCTTTAATGGTTGGAAGAGTTAATGAGGTGATCAAGGAGATAGAAAATGCATGGGACATTTTCCTAGTGGAAAAAGAAAAACAAGAAGAATACATGAGCCACAAACCTATAAAGGTATATCAAAAAGAAAGAGACAAGGGCAAAGTTAAAGTTGGTGGACCTCCCAGTATCAAGGTTAAAGACAACTTAAGCGCACCTCCTTTGATTACTCCACTGGTAAAAACAATAGCTACAAAAGATCAACCGACAGTTGAAAGTATGGACGTAGAGGATGTCAATCCTAATCTTGAAGTCTTATATACAGTGGATGTTGATACTCAAAAGATCAACATAGTGGAAGACAAAGATATAGCTGATAAGACTGAAATGGCTAGTGAGCCTCCGGTAGCTGAGCAAACTGATAACACACAGGAGAAACTGGCAGATGACAAAGAGAAAAAGGTAGAAACTTAGACTGAGACAATGCAACAAACAGAGAAAAAGGCTTCGGAACAGAAATAGGAACAGGTTCATAAGGAAACAGTGCCACCGGCAACTGGAGAAGTAGAAAAACCATTGCTTAAGGAAATACAAACACAAAAAGACCTACCAGAGGTCAATACAAGCTTGGTTACTTCCACTGGTGGTACTCAGAATTTAGGTTCATCATCAGGCTACAAATCAACTAATGTGACTGAAGTACTATTAGATTCAATTAAAAAGATAACAGATTGCAGCTCACAAGCTTATAAGGCAATAGATGACACAATACCAATTTTGAAGGTAATTGCTCCTAACTATAATATAGACAATAAATATTCTTTAGGACAACTTGATACCTTGTGTAAATATATCATAGAAAACATTGAGAAATTAAAGGAAGAGACATTGAAGGACAAGGTAGAAATTGAAAAGCAAAGGTTTTTTGATGATCAGATAAAGAAGTGTACCAAGGATTTTGACACACTTCTACCGGAACTGTGTAATTTATTGAAAGAGTACAAAACTCTGTACAAAGACATCTGTAAGACAAACTTTTTGACTGTAGATATAGATAAGAAGATGAGAAAGGTACAGGATGAAATCAATAAACGTGCAGATAATTTTGTTAACTCACCTGATACATTATCAGTTTTTGAATAGAAGATAACAAATTTTGAGGAAGATTTACTTAAATTGGAAAGAGAAAAAGAGAGAATAGTGAATAAGGCAAAGCATCTGAGATTAAAACTGAGTCCAAGATTGGACTATCTTGCATCATTGCAGAAGGAAATATCTGATGCATTGATACAGGGATAGAAAACACTGGCAGAGCATTTGCAGCATCTCATCGGTACAGTTAAAAGAACAGAGACAACAATAAGAGACAGTAAAAAGTTTATGGAGAGTATAAACTTGAATTTGGCGGATCTATTTCAAATTGTAACTACCCAGTTACAAGGTTGAAACTACAAAATCTACTAACATCTTGACAACCTTTGTCATTGATGCCAAAGGGGGAGTAGTGGGATGATAAAATTCAACATCACAGGAATCATATGCTCAGGGGGAGCACACACATTTTTTAACATTTTTTTTGGACTTCACATTTTTGGATACACTTTTGAAATTTCTCATGAGTGTTGCCATCAATGCCAAAGGGGGAGATTGTTGGCATATGCACACTCCAATGAGACATTGTAGGCGATTGAAGGTTTTTTCATTGATGGCAACCTTACAATCCTATGGAACTGGCAAGGCATTTTACCGGCAAGGCATTACACCGGCAAGATAGTTCACCAGCATCAACGATCAGACTCTACACCGGTACTCAGGACACCGGCACCGGCACAAAGAAAGGAAGTATACCGGCACAGAGGCCAATAGGATTTTTGTTATATTATATTCTGTTTATTATTTTAAAAACTTTGTAAGCCAACTTGGCATGTTGTAAAATGACTCTTATATATAAAAGAGATCACTGTAGACATTTTGTAAGCAAGTTATAAAAGTGATATAAGTGAAAAGGAAAATATTAAGGCAGACCTATTATGTGAAATATAGGTTAAAGGGTTTATGTAAGAAGCAGAGCAGCAACCGGTACTGGATCAGGCATTATAGATGCTATTGTAAAGTAGTACAAGATATTGGATTTGTATAATCCACATTGTAAGTCAGTGAGACTTCCCATTGAGCAGTGAGCTCTAGGCAGTTAGCCTTCCTGCATGTGCAAGCCCCTCTTGTAAGTAATATTCTCTTATTGGCCAGTAAGTGGATATTGTGGGTCACAAATCCCACTGAGGTTTTTCCCACACTGGGTTTCCTCATTAAATCCTTGTGTCATGGTGTGCTTTTCATGTGGATGTTTTTAATTCTGTTTATTTCATTATTTCTTGCATACCAGTACACTGTTATAATATGTTCTGCATGTTTTAAGATAAGAAATTCTACTCGTTGGTTAGATACTGATTCACCCCCCCCTCTCAGTATCTGTGGGAATCCTAACATTTTGTTCTCAATAATTTTCTATAATCTCCCAACTGTGAATACAAACATGTTTTTCAAAAACCCCGATGTGATTCATGATCCCAAAAATAGTTACAGTAAACACAGTTGCAGTTTTCTGGTGATAATGACAATTTTAGCTTGAAAGTCCAAGACGCAATTCTACTCTGCACAAACGTGATTTCTCAACACATAAGGGGTTTAAACTGACAGAGACACGGTTTCTAAAAATGTGACAAATTCTTAATGATATTTTGTTGTAGGACATAGATGCAATTCTATACTGCATAGACAAAAATTATGAACACAGACGTGGTTTTAACAATCACAAATGCGTTTTTTGATACTTTGTGCAATTCTGTCTGATTTTGAAGTTGTTTAATTTGACCAAATCTCAATGTTTTCTCTTTGTATGGCAAGAGGACACAATAATGGTGAAGACTCAATGTTTGAAAGTGTTTCGTCTAAAGGATCAAAAATATTTCCAAATGTGAAATATTTTTGCATACACTTGAAAACACAGTATACACAATGTTTCTTTATTTTTTTCTTGAAAATGTTTTAGTGTTTTGATCATGCAAGCCCAAATCCTAGGGCTATCCGAGACAATAGTTGTTGAATCTCACTTGGGGGGTTACCCCGAGCTACGCAATTCGGATCGGATACTTAGATGCTTAACCCCACTAGCTCCACCCTCGACACTCACTTCTTCAGGGTAGCCAAGTACCAGTCCCCACAAAAACTCCTCATGGAAAATTTTTTATCTCTACTAAGAACCGTAAGAATGTGATCCACTTCAGAGGTCCAACCTCTTGCACCAACAACTAGAAGGTTTTTAGCTTCTAACACAAAAGGTGTCTAGTAAGGGCATTCGCTCGAGTGGCTATAATCAACAGCATGTTACGCTCCATTAAATGGAAGGCCTCCTAGCCTATAGAGGTTGTGCTCTATAGGGTTTATGGGGAGTCATAATGTCATTATAGCATCATATAACACCTTTAGTCACAAACACTTTTATTTATAGTGTCTTGGAAGAGCTTGGCTTTAGCTTGTTACCACTTAGGTCCTTCCCTCTCACTTGGCCTTATGGGCTACTTGGGAGGCAAGCCCTCTAAAAGGTAAAACATAAAAAGCCTATTGCTCAAGACACAAAAGACACTTGTTAATTTTAGAGCACCAATTGAAGTATTTTGCTAGACTAAAGAAGAGAAAGCAAGTAATTTCAAAATCAAATCCTTTGCCAAAGGTCTTGCACCAAAATTTTTAGTAGTTTTGAAATGATACCCCTCCTACAAGCACACAAGTTAGGTAAATTTTTAGATCCCAAAAGAGTTTGTGAAATAGGGGCCTTCGACAAGACATTTTTCTCCTTTTCAAACAGTTGCACCACTTTGTTATTTGAATCAAAAGAGTTTAGCTCCAAAAAACAAATCTGAAAACCCTAAATGAAAGCAGAAATGCAAAACTGAAACCACAAACATGGCTATACTAGACGCAGATGAAGAAATAGATCACATGTAGAAAGATGAAACAGAGACAATTTCCAAATTTGAGACCTACAAAATAGACAGCAGAATGCAGACGTGATAGAAATTTGCACAAATGCAAGATCTGGACGCACACGCAATTCCAAAAAAAACTTGTAATTGCAAAAACTGAGCAAAAATCTTGCAAAACAAAAAAGAAATGAAAGAGAACACAGACACAAAAAGAAAATAGAAACGTGATTATATGCTTCATCGACACAACTTTAGGATGACAAATCTGCAAAAATAACATAAAATAAAAAACATAGAAAAAGTAGTCATAGACACAAAAATAAAACAGAGACGCGGTCAGATCCGTTGCAGACGCACAAAAATGCAGAATCATCACAATATCAAACCTGCAACTTTCTAAAACACAAAATCTACAAACAAGATATCAAAATAAAGGGACGAGGGTCCCACCATACATGCCAAAATGTATACGATGAAAATGGATAGTGAAAAACAACAATGTTGAAAGACTAACAAAGATACAACCACAAAACCCTAGCCTAACAATGAAAGTAATCCACCATACACAAATGAAGATACCTAAGACCATGCAAACAAACAAAATAAACTAAAATATACCATTCACATGTCAAGTAGGATTTCGATCTCCTTTTCTTGCTATCTACATTGATCTTGTTTGATATATTTGCTCTCAGATTTTATGCATGCACAAGAGCTCAACAAAGAACAAAAATGTGGTTGATATCTTGATTGCAAGAAGGCTTGATTGCATAAGGGATTTGACAATTAGTGATTAGGGTTGATAATGAAGGAGAGTATCCTCTTATATAGAAGACACTATAAGAAATGGAGGGATAAGATTGAGAGGTGTAAAGATAAATGTTCAGCTAGGATTAAAGGGTAGGTAGAGAAAATAATTAAATGATAAAGGGGGGTAGGTAAGACAAGAATTAACAGATGAATGACATGTATCATGGGTAGAAAAGGCTAATGAATTAATTAATTAAATCAATAAATATTTATTTAATTAATAGAGGAAGTGGGATCAATTAAATAAATAAAATATTTATTTAATTTAAGAAAAGAAAAGGGTTGATAATGAAGGAGAGTATCCTCTTATATAAAAGACACTATAAGAAATGGAGGGATAAGATTGAGAGGTGTAAAGATAAATGTTCAGCTAGGATTAAAGGGTAGGTAGAGAAAATAATTAAATGATAAAGGGGGTAGGTAAGAGAAGAATTAACAAATGAATGACATGTATCATGGGTAGAAAAGGCTAATGAATTAATTAATTAAATCAATAAATATTTATTTAATTAATAGAGGAAGTGGGATCAATTAAATAAATAAAATATTTATTTAATTTAAGAATAGGACAATTTAAATAAATAAAAGTATTTATTTAAATGAGGAAAGGATTACAAGAGGATTGATGAATTAATTAAATAAATAAGAATTTATTTAATTAATAGAAGACTTAGGATAAAATTAAATAAATAAAAATATTCATTTAATTAGAGAGGACAATTTTAGGTGTCTACACCTACCAATATCACCTAGAGCTTAAATAGAGTGAGGTTAGTAATTAGATACATTAAAGAGAAGGATATACATTGGATAGGGATGAGATTTACACCTCCACTGGTTCTCATGACAGCACCATAATTGAATGCACTGAGTAACTTCGTAGGGGCATATTTGAGAGAATGGACTAGTGCAGTGGAATAGTGGAATGGGTATGTGCCTCCTAGAAAATATCATCAGTATGGCTTCAATCATCTAGAGCTAGTCTTATGGATTCAAAGACAAAATAGGGATATTCTAGATCAACCATGAGGACATGGTTCATAACACGAGGGGGAGGAAATAATGAGCGTTAATCATGTTAATTTTAATCATACTTTCTACTTAAAAATTGTAAATCTTTGTCAACTAATATGCCTAGTTGTAGATCTAATACATTCATATTTACTCCTTTCTACTATTATATTTTTCTAATCAGGAAGTATATTGGAAATAATATCTTGTGATTAAATGTTTCACTTTTTTCTAATTAATATAGATGAATGGCCAAATATTCAGGATGTTTATCACTGTGTTTTGTTCTATTTTCCTAGATATGTTTGAGACTAAATAGCAAACAAGGAGTTCAAAATCCATTTTATCTAGTGTGTGAATGATGATCACTACTGATTGCTCCAACTAGAGAGATCCCCTTGATCTCCTCTAAGTCTATTTTATTGGTTGTCTCCATGAACTTCAACTTCTATCTGAAGTCATTAATTTAGTGTTAAGTTTTCTTCAGTTCAATTTTTAGTCGTTACTCTATTTTAAGCGGGTAACTTTGCTTACGAATTCAAATAAGGATATGTATAAATATCCCATCACTTTCATCAGAAAGATAGTTAGTCAATGGATAGTCAGTAAGTTAGCCAATGGTAGAGTCTAATATTTTGTAATCTGCAAACTTGTTTTACTTCCTTTTGGAAGTTCATTTTAATCAAAAACAAAAGTTGATCTGAGAATAGTTGTATTACGAATCCCACCAGAGGAAGATCAAGGCTCGCTTGACCAAATGTAGGTGATCTTTGTTTGATTTCATTTCCACTTTAGTTCTATGCATTGATTCCATTATATTTTGTTCTATTCAACTATGATAAGTTTTAAGTAGATGAAAATTGATTGCAAAGGACATAGTTGTCCATTTCTATGTAGTAGTATTTTAATGAATGGATGCATTGTTAAAAATCTTAGTTTCATAGCTTTGTTTAGCTTCACTCAGTAATGTATTTCACTTTCATAGTAACTGTTATATTTTACTTCCATAGTGATTGTTAAAGATGATGGAATTTGGAATCAAGTTTAAAATATAAACTCAATCAGATTGACTCATGGAATTTAGTTTGTTTTGATGTTCATTAGAATAGATTTTATTTCCTGCAAAATTAAAATAGATTATATTTCCTGCAAGTATTAAATAGATTTATTTTTCAATATATAATATAGGATTTCAATTCATAGGAATTTCAAATTTGTTTTAGTTTTAGAAATGGATAATTCCATGAATGAGTCTTGATCGTGTCTTGCTTAACTCTTGGTATAACGGCCAAAATCTTCCTTAGGTTAGTCTAGTTTCTTTAACTTAGGTTTGTGAAATATCCTTAGTCTATAAATTTTGTTGTAGAAAAAGAAATCCTGATAGCTATTGATGGAGTATGACCAAGCCTAAGTCACTATTTTATGGTGCAAAAACCCCCAACCTTAATCAAACCCCTATCATAGACAGCTTTAAGACACACTCGATTCGATATTGAAAGGAAATTAAATGGTGCAAGTTGTGACATCAACGACCTTGCCCACCACCAATGGTAGTCATAGCACCAACAACTTTATTTTTTATTTGAGGGATCTGGTCAAACTGAAGAGAAGATAAATGCCATTTAGAGTCTTTCACCATGCAACAATAAGCGATTAACCTATCATCCTTCGTCTGATACTCATCATTGACTAGTCTAATGACTAGTTGTGACTCACCATACACATGTAGATGTTATTTTCCATTGTACAGCAAGGAAAATGCCTATGATGAGATCCTCATACTCAACAATGTTATTTGTATGAGAAGGCTAACTTGTACGATTTAGGAATATGGTCATCTTGAGGAGTTATCAAAAGAATCCTTACCCCCAATCCCTAATGTGTATAAGAACCATCAAAATACAACTCCCACTTTGTAGAGGGTGTGATGGTCAAGATGGCATCATTTGGGAATTCTATAAGAAAAGGGTGTTCTCCCTAGAGAGTTGTATCAACCAATTGATCTATCATGACTTGTCCTTTGATGGCTTTATGATCCATGTACTCAATGTTAAACTCACTTAAGATCATAACCAATTTGGCAATTCATCCTGTAAGAGTAGCTTTAGAAAGTAGATGCTTGAGAGGATCAATTTTTTCAATGAGCTTAGTCTGATGATTAAGCATGTAATGACATAGTTTATGACAACAAAATACTACTACTAAACATGCCTTTTCAATGGGAGTATAGTTGAGCTCATAACTGACCAGTGTTCGGCTAATGTAGTATATCACATGCTCTTTACCTTGTTCATCAACTTGTCCTAGTAATGCCCCAAAGCCACCGGTGTAGTAGAGATATATGAGAGAAGAGGCTATCCCAAGATAGGAGTCATCAATACAATTTAAGAGGCTAGGTATTATTTGAATTTTTCAAATGCCTTTTGACACAGGAAGTCCCATTGAAATTTAGTATCTTTGTGGAGTAAATGAGCAAAGGGGTGACATTTATCTACAAGTTAGATAATGAATCTATGAATGGATTGGAGTTACCTTGCTAGATACACAATTGCTTGAGCATCTTTGGAGGAAGCATTACCATGATGGCTTTAACCTTTGCAGGGTCTACCTCTATACCTCTTATGGACACAATGAAACCAAGGAACTTTCTCGAAATAACTCCAAAGTCACACTTTTTTAGGTTTTAGTTAGATTTTATACTTTTCTAGGCTCTCAAATATTTTGGTCACTACAAAGTGTCCTTCTCTTGCCTTTCATTTGTGGAGGAGATCATCCACATATTCCTCCATAATGTCATGTAGGAGGTCATGAGATATTGTTGTCATAGCCCTTTGATAAGCTGCACTATCATTATTCAGCCCAAAAGGTATCAATTGGTAACAAAAGGTACCCCATGAAAGAGTGAAAGTAGTTTTATGTTGGTCTTTGGCCACAATGTCGATTTGGTTTTATATTGAAAATCCATCCATTAAGGAGAGATTCTCATGTCCTATTGTTAGGTCTATTATCATATCAATGTTAGGCAAGGGAAATTCATCCTTGGGATAGGCCTTAGTGAGATTTCTAAAGTTAGCGCAGATATGGATACCCCTAGCAGGGTTGCCCACGAGTACCACATTTAAAACCCATTCGGATAGTCAATGGGCTGAATGAATCTATAATCCAACATTTTTATAGCTCTACCTTGACTAAAAGAGAAATTTGAGGATGCATGTTTGTTATCTTTTTCACATGTTTTGCATCTAGACAGACAAGGTGATGTACCACTAAATCGAGATCTAATCCTGGCATATCAGCATATGACTAGGAAAAGTTGACTTGCACACCTTTGAGAAACGTTTTGTGATCCCACTTTTCTTGGTCAGTAAGAGATGTAGCAATAAAGACATTTCTTAATTTTCTTTTGTGCCCATGTTTATTGTCTTTGTCTCTTCAATCAGTAATGAGGATCCTTCATGCAATGTGGGAACCATGGTAGGCAAGTCAATTCCCTCATCCTCTAATACCTGATCCAAGTTTTCACTAATGGATACATCCTTTGTTTTTATTATTTTGTCACCTGATAGTGCCTCATTGAGGTTTCCATGGGGGATTTTGAATTTTTCTTTTCATTTTTGCGACTAAGGGAGTTGATTGCCAAAGTATGTCTCCCCATTAAGTTGAACATTGTGAACTATTATGTGATCTTTAGGGTTTCTCATGTTTAAATGTGTCGGGAGGGAAATATCATCAACATAGATGTCGAGTGTCAGTGGTCCTTGTTGTCCCTAATCAATTAGCTCAGGGTGTATGAGTGGGAGATTGAGTAAAGTGAAGGAATTGATGATATGAGTTTTGGAAAACAAGTCACATATGTACTCAGAAGGTGCTTCATACAATTCTATTCCATCAAAAGAAGGACCTATTCGACCACAGATGATGGTAACCTTAGGTATAGGCAAGTAACCCAAGCCTCATTTGTATTTATATGAGATGGGTGTAATGAACACTTTTCTTCCTTGTTCTTTAGGTGCAATACCATGTCCTTGATAACCCATTTTTTCCACAATAGCGGATGCTTTTGGATATATTGTTGGCCATTTGGAGGAATTGATTATGTTTTTCATTAATGTTTTTTCATTGATGTCAACAATAGCTGTTTGGATGCTTTATCGACACCCTTCTGGTCCTCATAGGTTGAGTAGTTTCTAGTTGATTTGGATCCGGCATGATCCGGTATGCTCCAGTATGATTTGGTTATGGAATTGGCTTATTCATGATACTCATATTCATATTCAATCAGTTGGTTTTGGTCTAATGATCGGATGCTATCCTATTTTCTTAGAAGTTTGGATTGTGGTTCCGATGAGGGTTTCACTGGTAGAGCTTTTGATGAAGATATTTGATGATATGCATAAGTGGCGTTGGTGCAGCTTCTGGTATGGATTTAGGATGTTGTTGGTGATCATTTTCAATACTTGGTTGATTGAGATCATTGCCTTAGTGTGTATGGACCTATATTGGGTTCCAGTTGATCTAGGTTATGGACCGACTTAATGTAACGTGTGGTTTGGACCTCTTGATGTATTTCTAGGATGTCTTATGTGTTGGATATTATTTGTTTGGTCTAAAGCTGACATGTTTTGTAAATATGTAATTGGTTTATTGTCTAGTAACCGGCCTGATTTCTTATGGTCGAGGGTTTGTATATATATGATGTAAGATCTCATTGTAAATCATGAGAAGTATAAGGTCAAGGAATGGGCTATGGATATGTGATGTGCAAATAATGTAATAACATTCAGGAAGAGGATTTGGTCGATCATTGGAGATAGAATTGGTTTTATGTAATATGATTTATTCCTTTGGTATTGAGCTTAATCGGAATTGTACTCAAGCATAAGAGATGTTATCATTGCAGCTCATTCATTCTTCTGGATTATAGTATAGATTTCTATATGGTCAGTGAGACTCCTTTTGTGATGAGAAGTGTGCTCTAGGTTGTTGGCCCTCCTTCAAGTGTAGGCCCCTCAATTGAAATTTACATACTTACTGCAGAAGTATTATCTGATTGTGGGTAGGCTTCCCACCATGGTTTTTCCCTTTACCAAGTTTTCCACGTATAAATCTTAGTGTCATGTTGATGGAATTTATTTTGTGATTATTTTTTATGCTTAATTGGTTTAACTCATATTCTAGTATTTGGTTTAAGCATTCTGGTATTAATGTTTTGGGTTCTAGAATTAAAGTTTTAATTGTTAAATGTTCTAGTATTCCATGACAACTGATTCACCCCCCCTCTCAGTTGTCTTCTGGTTATTTGAACTATCTAACAATTGGTATCAGAGCTCTGGTCCTCTCTACAGAAAGCTTAACGCTTTAGGAAGATCCTATGGCGACTAACAGTTCAAGTTCATCTAGTTCATCTAGAGATATCTTTCGGAGAGAAATTCCTAGGCTTCATGGAACAAATTACATAGTATGGAAGATTTGATGGAGACTCATCTAAGATGTCTTGGTAAGGAGATTTGAGAGATCACACAGAATGGTGTCACACCTTATAATCCAACATCTCACAATCCTCCTCTGGAAAACTTGCATAAGGATCTTGAGAATGATTATACAACAAGAGAAGCCCTCTTGTGTGCACTTTCTGATTAGCAAATAATGGGATTAACCGATAAATCATCTAGATAGGCTATATGGGACAGATTAGAGACTCTAAATGAAGGTGACCCTACTGTTAAAATTGCAAAACTTGATGGTTACTAGGTGAGATATGAGAATTTGGAGATGGAAGAAGATGAAAGGATTAATGCATTCATGGAAAGGGTAAATGAGATTGTTATGGGAATTCAATGTTGTGGTGGAACTCTGAGTGAAGATGAAATAGTTTCTAAAGTTCTGAGAGCTTTACCACTAGCTTATAATATGAAGGCTACTGCAATTAATGAGTTCAGAACTATGGATAACACTACTTTTAACTTGGTTACCTTGGTTGGGAAATTATCTTCTTTTGAGCTTGAAGAATTTGGACCTTCTAGAGTTGTGAAGTCTAAACCTGCTTTGCATGCATCTGCATCATCAACTAGTAAGCAAGATTGGAAAGCTTTATATGCAAATGAATAGGATGATATGAAGAGAGAATATGATGAGTTTGAGCAACTTGAATCCCTATTTGCTAGAAGAGTACCTAAAGGACCGACAAGAAGTAAGTATGAAGGAAAAGCACCTTTTAAATGTCTTGCATGTAATAAGATTGGTCATTTTGTATCTAGATGTCCTGAAAGGAATTCAATATTTGAAGAAAGAGTTAGAATATCATTTAAACCTAACCCTGGATATCAGAACAAGTATAAGTACATGAAAAATAGAGACAAATCATGCTACATACAGGATGAGGAATGCATTACAGATTCTGATGATGAACCGACATAAGATTATGCTAGTGGTTCTGACAATTGAAAGGAATGGGTGTTCCTGGCTATCAACAAAGATTTTTTGGTACTAGAAGAGAATGTACTTGAAGAGAAGGCACTTGCTGCTAAAATTGAAGACAAGCATGAATAGGTAATTGAAATTTGGTTGTTCACATCATATGACTGGAGATAAAGGGAATTTTCTATCTTTGCAAGAATTTGATGGTGGTCTGGTTAGATTTGGAGATGACAAAGCATGTATGATCAAAGGAAAAGAAACTATATCATTGGATGGTAAGAACAATACTGATAATGTTTATTATGTTGAAGGTTTAAGGCATAATCTTTTGAGTGTAGAACAATTGGTGGATAAGGGATTTCAATTACAGTTCAAGGATGGAAAATGCAAAATCATTAATAGATCTGGTTTGGAGATTGCAACTGGTACACAAACAAAAGGTAATATATTTCATTTGAATTCCGATGAGAAGACATGTTTGATTGCACAAATTGATAAAATTTGGCTATGGCATAAAAGGTTGTGTCATGTGAATTCTGATTGCATTATGAATATCAGTTCAACTAAGGCAATTAGAGATATACCTAAGATTGTGAAGCTCTATAATACGGTATGTAAGGAATGTCAAATGGGAAAATGGGTTAGAACCTCTTTTAGGACTATACAAGACAAATATAATGATGTTATTGATCTTTTCATACTGATTTGTGTGGCCCTGCTAGAGTCAAAAGTTTTCAAGGTGATAGATATTTCATGCTAATCATTGATGATTATTCTAGAATGATGTGGGTTACTTTTCTAAGGGAGAAATCTGAAGCATTTGAAAATTTTAAAATATTTAAGGCTAAAGTGGAAACTAAGACAGGATTGAAGATTAAATGTTTTAGATCAGATCATGGTGGAGAATTCACATCTGGTGAGTTTAATAACTTTTGTGAGAAGCATGGTATAAGGAAACAATTTGCTGCTCCCCAGACACCTCAGCAGCATGGAGTTGTGGAAAGGTAGAACAATATTATCTTGGATTTTGCAAGAACAATGATGATTGAAGCTAGTCTACCTCATGTCTACTAGAGAGAAGCAGTGAGCACAACAGTTTACACATTCAACAGAGTAAATATAAAAGGAGAAACCGGTAAGACACCTTATGAAATATGGTTTGGAAATACACCTACAGTTAAGTATTTTAGAATATTTGGTAGTAAATTTTATATCAAGAGAGATGATATCATTGACAAATTTGACCCTAGATGTGATGAAGGCATATTTATTGGTTATTCTAATGAAAGCAACGCATATAGATGTTATAACAAGAGATTGCAGAGAATGTTGGAGAGTGCTAATATCAAGGTGGATGAGCTGAATAGAGGTCAAATTAGAGTTTATGAGAAGGAACCGATAATGGAAATGATTATATCTGAACTAGTAGCACCTTTATCGGAACAGTGTTGAACCAGTTACTCTGGTGGTATCATAAAATTCAATAGTAACTGAAGAATCGAGAAGAGGAACAGAGAGTCAAAAGAATCCTAGGTATGTGAGATTGAATCTTTTAGAAGATCAGATCATTGGGGATAAGAACAAAGGAGTAATGACAAGAAGAAGACTGGCAACTAATGAGGTATGTTTAATTTCTCAAGTTGAACCAGTATCAGTGATTGAGGCATGTAAAGATGAATATTGGTTGAAAGCTATGGAAGAAGAATTAGATCAAATTGAGAAGAATAACACATGGACTTTGGTTCCCCGGCCTAAAAATAACAATCTCATTGAAACCAAATGGGTTTTTAGGAATAAATTGAATCAGGATGGTCAATTTGTAAGGAATAAGGCTAGATTGGTTTGTAAAGTATATTGTCAGATGGAAGGAATTATTTATGGTGAGACTTTTGCACCTGCAGCTATGATTGAATCTGTAAGATTATTTCTTGCCTATGTTGCCAATAAGAACAAGGTTTATCAGATGGATGTTAAGTGTGTTGGCATTTGCGTGAAGATTGTATTAATGAAATGTTATGTTTCCATTGATGTCAATTATAACTGGTAATGATGTTGTAATAATGTTGTTTCGCTACTGGTAAGTGAGCTTGTGAAAGAAACCGGTATTACTAGAGAAGAAGTGAGATCAACTGGTAAACCCTACTTGTTGATATGATAAACCCTAACCGATGAAGTTTGGTGAATTGGTTGTATTGGTTTATGATCTAGTGATGAGTGGTAATGATTGTGACATGTATGCATGTTGTATGAGAAGAGTTTTAAAATGTTTTTGACGCATAGAGATAATGGTTTTTATCTTGAGAATGAACAAGTTCATTGAATGTAATGTAAACCACGTGATGAGTTACAGCATTCGATGAAGCGGTGATCAAGGAGCGATCAAGGATATCTTGAATGATGTTTAGTGATTGTTATGTAATATAATAGTCATACTTGAACCGATTTGTTTGCAATCTCTATGAGATAATTAGGTTTGTGATGTGTTATCGACCTAGTGATTTATTTATAAGGTTGATGAGTTGTATTGTTGAAGTGTTGGCAATTTGTAGTTGATAGTAAGAGAGTGTGGTTGTTGAGCTAGATGATGTATCTGCAGTTTGTGTAAAGGCAGATGGGAGCATGAAAAGGATTTGAACAATCAAGTGTAGTTCTATTCAAATAGATCAACAAACCCATGTTGCTTTCTAATCACTACAACAGTCAAATCCCTTAACTGGGTAAGCTCTAACAAGCTTAGTGTTATTCAAATCCTCTAAGCATGTGGTCCATTAGCTTGGATTTCAAATCCTCTACCGAGGTTACTCCTAACAGAGTATTGCTTCTAATAGGGCATTATAGTTAATCCCTTAACCAGGTGGTCCCTAACAGGATATGTTCTTAACAGGACTTATTGTAAAGCTTTAACAGGCTAGGCTCCTAATAGGGCAAACTTTAGAAGAGTTCAGAATACTTGTGGGTATTCATCCCCACCATGGTTTTTCCCAATTGGGTTTCCACGTCAAAAATATTGTGCCAAGTGGTGAATTCTTTTGTGGTTATGTTTACTATGGTTGAATTGCTTAACTGCTAAATCCACTTTGATATGTTATGTTAATCGGCAGCAATCTGAAATATGTTTTAACTACTGTTAGTAAAGTATTTGAGTGATTCAGTTAAAAGGTTTTGAGAGTTTCAAAGATGTTTTACTATTAGTCTGTTATAACAGTTAACTGGTTTAACTTGTCAGTAATATTGCATTTGAAGTTCAATGTTTAAACCAGTTAATTTCGAGTTTTCTTTGAGAGGTTGATTTTGAGATTGGTGAAAGTCTATATAGTTTTCTATCTACTGATTCACCCCCCCATCTCATTAGTTGACTGGATCCTTATTCTTTCATCATACCATCAATTGGTATCAGAGCTTTTCAGGTCCTCTAAGGTCTAAGCCTAACAACTTGAGGTAAAGATCTTGAAGAACATGATGAAGAAAGAAGGTCTAAAGTTTAATAGAGAAAACTACATAATATGGAGTGATAGAATGAAAATTTATATCAAGAATCTAGGAAGTCAATACTAGGAACATGTTGGTACTCAATATGTTGCACCTAGTGGGATTATGACTGATGATCAGAAGAAAGAGAAACAAGAAAACAATCATGCACTAGAGGCCAATATCAGTTCTTTATCTGATGTAGATTATGTTGATGTCCATGGTATGGAGACTTCTTATGAGGTATGGAAGAAATGTGAAGAGATCTATAGCGGTGATGAGAACGTGAAGATTGCCAAAGAAGACAGTCTAAGAGGAAAATTTGATGACATGCAGATGGCTGAAGGTGAAAGTATACAACAGTATGGTCAAAGAATCAAAGAGATAGTTGGTGAGATCAAGAGTGTTGATGGTAAAGTAGAGGATGCCACAATGATTAGTAAGGTGTTGAGAACCCTTCTACCGATCTACGCTATCTGAGTTGCAGCCATTCAGCAGCTAAAGTCAATTCACAAAACTAAGGTAACCCTTGACTTCATCATTGGTAAGCTTACTAATTTTGAATTAAATGGTTATGATGGTAGTGTTCAGAAATCTGAATCTACATTTAGAGCTTTAGTTTCTAACCCTTCTATGAGGAAAATTAGGGATGTCAGTCACATCTATGAGTCTAAATCCAGCAGAGAAGTTGATGATGAAGACAACTTGGTTGAGCTTGAAGCATTGTTGCCCAAGCAGTTGCCCAGAGGTACCGGTAAGTACAAAGGTAAATTACCTTTGAAATGTTTTGCATGCAACAATATTAGACACACTGCAACTAACTATCCTAATGGTGACAATGAGCACAAGCGTGAAAAGTTTAAGTACAAAGTAAAAGGCAAAAGAGATTGTCTCATTGTAGTTGATGGTGGTATCACTGATGAGGAATCTGAGGGGTGTGTTAATGAAGACATTTTTTTGTAGCTATTAAAGAGGAGACATCTGATACAAAAGCATTAGTTTCTCGCATGGATAATTCTAATGGTTGGATCATTGATAGTGGTTGTTCACACCACATGACCAGTGACCGAAGAAAATATCTTACCTTGAAGTAATTTCATGGAGGAGTTGTGAGATTTGGTAATGACTCACCCTGCATGGTAAAAGATAAGGGAACTATTTCTCTTAATGGAAAGAGAAATGCAGATGATGTCTACTGGGTTGAAGGATTAAAGCACAATCTTTTGAGTGTTGCCCAACTCAATGATAAAGGTTCTCCATTTGAATTTAAGAATGGTATGTGCAAAATCTATGGGAGAAAAGGTGAAATAATTGCAATCAGCAAGCAGACTAAAGGTACCCTATTTCACCTAAATCTTAAAGTCAACAACTATTTAATTGCTAAAATAGATAATATTTGTCTTTGGCATAGGATATTTTTTCATATAAATTTTGATAACATTGTTAAAGTGAGTAAGTCCAAGTCAGTGAGAGGTTTGCCTTAGTTGGACAAACCGGTTAATGCCCTATGTAAGGAATGTTAATTGGGAAATATGGCATCCTCAACTTTCAAGGGCAAATCTATTTCAGTAGGACATCTGTTAGATTTGGTTCATACAAACCTTTTGTCATGCCCAAACTTTTGGGCAAAAACAAAACAACAAATTTTATTTTTTTTAAACAACATTAACTCACAACATATCCTACATTATAATAACTTCAATAGAGTTTCGTCTTAACTAGGATGTAAATAAAATTGTTTTCTAAAGTTGGATTAATTAACCAACTCAAACGAGTGACTTTATTTGGTGGAGATTAATTAGTGTCACGGATTAGTTAGCTTGTTCAATTATCTTAATTAAGTTGTCGCTAATTAAAATTGAGGGTTAATTGGTTATCTTAATGTATTTAAATCATTCCCGACCAAATAATGATAATGCTATTAATTAATTGATGCACATGCAAATTTATTATTTAAGTCCAACCGATAAGGGTTCGAATTTTATATAATGCCATTTGAAAACTAAATCCGATATCAAGCTAAAGTCAGTTTTAATTTCCCTAAACCCTTAATTTTGATGATTTAATTAATCCGGCCAATATTGGCCTTAAGGACTAGGATTCCAAAGAAAATAATTACTAGTCCTCAATTATAAATTTGCTTACAATTTTTTTTTAAATTTAATGACCATATACATTCGAATATATTTAATAACTATAAAATATCCCTAGCTAAATCATTTAAATCAACTATACGATTAATGTAAATGACATTAATTCCTCCATTTTAAATTTTAAGAAAAAGGCTACACAAAAATTTAATTCTCTAAACAAATTTGTCCTTATCATGACTTAGGACAAAGTTCCTAGAATTGAGAGTGGACAAGAGTTTATGCTTGTCCCCTATCGGGATGACTTCATTGTCCCTTTTGATCCATTGCCAGCTAGCCCCCTCCTTTGAAGGGTATAGGTAACTATTTAACAGGGGACCTCTTTTTGCTTCAAGAAGGGCTCGGGTAATCCCAAAGTCATGGATGTTTTCAATGGCTTTATATCCTCCCCATGAATCTGACCAAAAGAGAGCTTTGTCCCCTAAACCTAGGTTCCATGTAAGCCTATCCATGATGATCTTCCTACATTCAAGCATAAAATTCCAAAGGCAGGAACCTCTGGGGGGGTTGGGCTCCCTAAAGATTTGGGATGGGTCATCTCCATTAAGGTACTTGAGGTTAAGTAATCTTGCCCAATTAAGATGTGGGAATCTGAATAATCTCCATACCAACTTTGCCCCCAATGCTCTTCCTTGGTATCAAAGGTTTTTGATGCCAATACCCTCGTCCTCTTTGGGTGAGCATATCTTGTCCCAGGAGATAAGTGAGATTTTGTGGTTGTTATCAGTTCCCTGCTAGAAGAAAGTTCTAAGATGCTTATTGATTTCAGCAAGTTTGGAAGAGGATAGCCGTTGAAGGGAAAGCTAGAAAATGGGCATAGCTAATAAGACTGATTTAACCAAAGTAGCTCTGCCAGCCGCAGAGAGCCATTTCCCTTTCCAGGTGTTGATTCTAGATTTGATCTTATCCACTAAGTTATCCCATAAATTAGAGGGTCTCCTACCTCTATCAAGGGGAATGCCTAAATATTTGCAAGGAAGGGATCCTATACTAATTTCTAGGACTCTGCAAATGTCTTTTTCTAGAGGGGGGTCTATGTTGAACATAAAGATAGCAGATTTAGCTAGATTAACCTCTTGACCTGAGACTCTCATGTAGGAATTGAGAATATTTTTAAAAGTGTGGGCCTCCCCTATGTCACCTTGTCCAAAGAGCATTGTGTCATCCACGAATTGCTAGTGGGTAAAGGAGGGGAGGCCACTGGTGATGGGAATACCTTGAATCTTCCCTTTCTTTTTGGCCATCAAAATAGCTCTTCCTAGGGCTTCAGCCATAATGATAAAAAGAAAGGGAGATATAGGGTCCCCCTGCCTAAGCCCTCTCGAGCTACTAAAGAAGCCTACTGGGGAGCCATTAATTAGAACCAAGAATCTAGGGGTGGATATGCATTTGTAGATAAGGTTGATCCAAGTTTTCAAAAAGCCAAAGGCTTCCAAGCATTTGCAGAGGAAGCGCCAATCAACTTTATCATAAGCTTTACTAATGTCCAATTTGATTAACATGCTTGGTGATTTGTTAAGCTAAACTGAATGCAAAGCTTCCTGGGTGATAATCACCCCATCATAGATTGATCTTTCTATAACGAAGCCAGTTTGTTCCTCACTGATAATTAAGGGAAGGAGATTTTGGAGTCTAGCTGCTAAGGTTCTAGTTAAAAGTTTGTACAAAGTGTTGCAGAGAGCAATTGGTCTGAAGTTATTGAAGCTCTTCGGGTTTTCTTTTTTTGGAATGAGGATGAGGAAGGTGTTGTTGACTTCTTTAAGAATCTTTCCTGAGTTCCTTACCCCTTCCAAGGCCTCTGTGATTTCTGTTCCCATAAAATCCCAACATTTTTGAAAAAAGCTAGTGGGGAAGCCATCTGGACCCGGAGCTTTGTCTGGATTCATCTTGAAGAGGGCAGATTTAACCTCCTCCATCGAGAATTTATTTAAAAGGATTTGGTTGTGGTCATTGGTTATGAGTTTTGAGATATTCTTAATGAAGTCGAGTTGGCCATTAAGGTCAGGGCCTTCAAGATTGTTTAGGATGTTCTCATAGAACTTAGCTGCTTCAGACACAACCATATCTGGTTCAGATAGGATGGAACCATGGTTGTTCATAATTTGAGAAATTTGGTTGACCCCTCTT
The DNA here is from genome assembly GCF_030272615.1 of Cryptomeria japonica. NCBI lineage: Eukaryota > Viridiplantae > Streptophyta > Pinopsida > Cupressales > Cupressaceae > Cryptomeria > Cryptomeria japonica. The sequence goes on along the minus strand of NC_081414.1, from coordinate 516,920,958 downwards.
CTTTGCTTGGTGCTATTGTGGAATAACTTAGTATTTCGGTCCCCATCCTTCAGCCAAGTCTCCTTGGATTTTTGTTTCCAGAAAATCTCTTCGCATGATAGTATCTTTTCATATTCCGAGAGAAGGGCCTTCTCCTTAAGGAAAAGGTGCTCATGCATCCCCCTCTCTAGGACCTTAATATTAACCCTATTGAGATCATTCTCTATTAATGTTTTTTTGTCAAAGATGTTACCAAAATTGGTCCTATTCCACTCTAAGAGTTTCCTTTTTATAAGTTTTAGCTTACTTGAAACAATAAACATCTTCAAACCTGAGAAAATGGAGCTACTCCACCATTTTTAAAGTAAGCTTAGAAAGTTATCATCTCTGTACCACATATTCTCAAATTTGAAGGGACATTTTTTTGGGGTATAGTCGGATAATAAGTTTAATTGGAGTGGGAAATGGTCCGATCCTGATAAAGGGAGAGGCTCTGCCTTCAAGGAGTAATTCAGTTCTGAGAGCTCACCATAGATAAAGAACCTATCAAGTTTCTCTACTATATTACAGAAACTAGATCTTCTATTGTTCCAGGTAAAGGCATTCTCTGTCATCTTGATTTCCAACAGGGAATTCCTGTTGATCCAGAGATTGAAGTCTATAGCTGAAGGGGGAAGCTTGCTGCTTCCTCCTCTTTTATCTGAGGCTTTAGTGATGGCATTAAAATCTCTCCCAATGATACTAAGGTCGTTCGGGAAGCTTTTAAAAAAGATCTTAATATCCTTCCACACTTTCACCTTTTCCTTGTTCTAGATGGGGCCATAAACATTAATTAGTTTGAATCTGAGGTTATTTTTGTAGTTTACAACCTCTCCTCCTATCCAGTTCTGCTGGATCTCTAGTGGTGTGAATGAAAGGGTTCTAGGATCCCAAAGGATAGCTAAGCCCCCTGAAGCACCAGAGGTTGGAGAATGATTAAGTTGTCTAACCCCTAGTTTTTGCCCAAAGAGAGATATCTCGGATGCATTCATTTTTGTTTCTTGAATTAATATTAAGTCAGGTTTAGAGTCAGAGATACAACGCTTTAAGATGTGTTGTTTGTTAGGGGCATTCAATCCCCTAACATTCCATGTTATGATTTTCATGGCTCTGTGGGGAGGAACTTCCCCTCCCCTACATTAAAAAGAGTAGATATTTTGGACTGACCCCTAGCTTCTCCATCCTTCAATCTCAATTTGGCTAGGGATCTCCTGCCCCTTCTTTTACTAAATTTAGCACAATCTGGAGAATCTTTGCTTTTAACAAAGTAGAGAATGCCCAAGGTGTTAGGATGCTAATTTTCCACGTTCTCTAGTGCTATGAAGAGTTCCTCTGTTTCTAAGTTAACTCTAGTAATATTTACTAGATTATTAATGAGGAGATCCCTTTGTCTTTCCAATTCTTCGTTATCATAGATTTCATCAATCAATTGATCAATGATGTCATTTACTACTTCTTCCCCTATGAAATTGGCGATGATATCAACTTCCTTAGATACTTGGTCAGCCTCAGAAGCTATAGTTGTGTTAGGGTCAGCCTCTGGGGAAGAAAGACTAGGCTCTTCCTCTAGAGGGGTTTTCAGATTTGAGACTAGGAAGACTTGATGGGATTGTTGTGAAGTCTTTTCTAGATCTTGGGAAGAATTACCCTTATCTTTTGAAAGTGATAGGGTAGTAAGATCCTGTAGAGGGGAAGTTTTTAAGGAGTTCTCTCTCTCTTGTGGGGTAAGAGAGCCCAATGGTGACATAATTGTCTTTCCAGATTGTTCAATCTGGGGGAGCCACTCACAAATTTCCCCTTCTTGCAAATTATCAACCCCGCTATAAGGGTCACCCATAGGAGGGATAATAGATGGAAATGGTTGGGGCTGAGGACATGGAGACTTAATTAGGGATTTCTGATGACATAGAACTGGAGAAGGAAGATTAGTGTTGGAGTTATTAAAGCCTGTGATGGAGAAACCCCCTCCATCCACAAATCTAATTGGAGCTATTCTCGATTCAGTGATTAATTTAGGGAGAGCATTTTTTGAGGGGAACTTCCTTGGTCTATCCATTTTGAAAGGACCATTGTAGAAGGGTAATTCAAGGGATAAACATAGATTGTCATACCTTAGTGTTACTGGTTTGATGGTTTTAATGTTTATATTCATGTTGACAATCAGAAGATTGTTAAAGAAGCTTAAAGCTGATTTTTTAACTTCTACAAATTTGCCTATTTTATTCCCTAAAATTCTTAAAAAGTCATTATTTCTTAATTCAATTGGGATTTTTTCGAGTGATATAGCTCTATTAACCATACATGAATTTAATTGTGAAGGATGAAAGAGGGTATGCCACTCCCAACAGTCAAACCCTAAGCCCATGAACTCAGATAAACCCTTATTTAGTACTAAATTTCTTAAATTTTGATTACTGCATTCAATAGCTAAGAACTGATCAGGGAGGATGTCAATTTTTACCTGATTATTGAGAGAAGACGCCACCCAGTTGGCAATTTGCTTAGACGGAATCCCCCAACCTTTCCATCGTGCAAAAAACATTCTTTCATTGCAATGCATTTGATACATATCCACTATTTGGGAATCAATATCAATGATTATCCCATTGGGGCTATCTTTGGAAGATTTGCCAGCAGACATTTTAGTGGTTGAAGCCGTGGGACTGTTTGTCCGGTTAGGTTTTATAGAACCTTCCTTCCGCCCAAGGTTGGGGTGTTGTTTAAAGCGATTTGATTGTCCTTCTGCCTTCTTATTTCGGTGCCTTACCAGCTGCCAATTTTGATCCCTACCTTAGAGCGAAGGAAGGGGAGCCCTAACCGAAACAACCAGTGCATATTTTGTTTTAGCAAAGAAAGCTTCCTGCTTGGTGATTCGAGATTTTTCTCTACTCAATTCATTTTCCCTAGCATCATTAGCCAGAACCGCAAAATGGTTTCCATAGCCATGATAAACACCTCACAGGGGAAAGGGATGATCATAGAGAGAAGACTTGATTCTCCCTTTTGCGAGCATAGTCATTTTTCGCAATTGTTTTTTATAATGCTATTAATTAATTGATGCACATGCAAATTTATTATTTAAGTCCAACCGATAAGGGTTTGAATTTTCTATAATGCCATTTGCAAACTAAATCCGATATCAAGCTAAAGTCGATTTTAATTTCCCTAAACCCTTAATTTTGACGATTTAATTAATCCGGCCAATATTCGCCTTAAGGACTACGATTCCAAAGAAAATAATTAATAGTCCTCAATTATAAATTTTCTTCCGATTTTTTTTTTTTAATTTAATGACCATATACATTCGAATATATTTAATAACTTTAAAATATCCCTAGCTAAATCATTTAAATCAACTATACGATTAATGTAAATGACATTAATTCCCCCATTTCAAATTTTAAGAAAAAGGCTACACAAAAATTTAATTCTGTAAACAAATTAATAAATTTCTTTCTTTAAATAACTCTTATGACTAAAGTTATATGGGGGAAATTCTTCTTCAAAATTGTAAGGCATTTCACCCCCCTTTTTATTTTAATTTTAATTCAAATTTTAAATTTTAAACCCTAAATAGGGTTGAGTAAATTTTCCTTATACATGATTTTTAAATTCTCTTTAAAAATCTCTTATTCTTAAAATGCTAACCCTAAATTTTAAAAATGATCCATTTATAATTAAAGACTAAAAATGCTTTTATTATTATTATGCTAACCCTAACCCGAAATTGGGTTAGGGTTGCATTTCCTCCCTTTTTTTTTTTAATTGAAAAATCCCTTTCTTTTTCTTTGCTCTTTTTTTTTTTCTATTTCTCATGCCCTAACCCAAAAAGGGTTAGGGTTTGTTATATTGTTTTTCTTTGTGTTTTTTTCTTGTGGTGTGTGTGTGTGTGACTGTGCAGGTACAGGGTCGGGTTAGGGCACGGCGGCCATGGACAGCGGAGAGGTTTCGAGGGGCTATGGGCGGAGGTGGTGGCGCGGGCTCCCTCGGACGCCACTGTATGTACACACAGTGGCAGGTAACACCATCCACTGTGTGCACACACAGTGGCGGACGGTATTACCGCCGCCCACTGTGTATACACACAGTGGCGGGGTGTCACCCACTGTGTATAGCATAGTGGCGGCCGTGATCATTCCACTGTGTCTACACATAGTGCAATGCCTCCCACGTCACCCCACTGTGTGTAAACACAGTGGCTCGGCCGGTACCCCCGAACTCCCTCTTTTTTTTTTGTTTTCTAGTGTTTTGTTTTTATATGAAATTTTTTTTATAAAAATATATAAGTATATATGTATGTATATATATTTATATACATACACACACACACACATATATATATATGTATATATATATATACATATATAAATATATATGTATATATGTATATATATATATATATGTATATGTATATATATGTATATGTATATATATATGTATATATATACATACATATATATATATGTATATATGTATATATATATATACATATAAATATATATACATACATATATATATATATACAACCATGATCAGAACATATATTTTTTTAAAAGGTTTTTATTGAGTATGTTTTTAAATGCAGGGATATATATGTATATACATATATATTTATATATATATATGTATATATATATATATGCATAAATATATATATGTATATATATGAATATCAACCTAATAGGGCTAGAAAGCTCTTTTTGAATAATTTTAACACATAAGCATGCAACCCCTATTTTTTTTAACAACAATACATAAGTCTATGTTATATATTTTTTTTGTTTTACAGCTTGCAGGAATGGATGAATTATTGGCACATTCAATGATTTTAGATCTCATTTCCTAGGTGTGATTTATCTTAATATACAGCATTTAGAAGTTATCTTTTTTTTAAAAACAGTTATGCAACATATTTTCTAGAGCAATCTACTTTGTTCAAATACTAGTTCTTTTTCAGCTATGCCTAAACAAAGTTAAAAGTAACAAAATAATAGTAAATAAACTTTGCAAGTAAATACTTAAAACATAATGCATTCCTTTTTTTTTTTCTTTAATTTGCAAAAATAAACAAGGTAACAGAATTCTTTTTGAGAAAGAATTTAACACAATTTACAGCAACATAATAGGTTTCAGAATTTAAATAAAATGTACTTTGCTTATAGAATATTTGAATACAATGGCCCACATTTACAATGGGTGAAATAGTCCAATTAGTCTCTCATTCTTAATGATGGGGACTTGAATAAAAGAACACATTTCTTTATACAGAGAATAAAAGAAAACAACATAAGGCTCTTTATTTACATTTTTGCAACAAATCATAGAATTACATTTTCCTTTTCTGTATCTGAATAAAATTCTGTAACTGAATAAAAATCTATATTTGAATAAACTCTACAACTCCTAGATTCTTTTTCCAACAACCTACATACAAATTTTAGGGTTCTGACCATGGGGTGCTCACCTCCTGGCCTAGGCTTACTAGAAGCCACCCCCGAGCTTGGAGAACCAAGACCTAAATAGGGTTATAACCAAGAAACACAACAAGCAAAGGGGAAAATCAACACAACAAACACATCCCTTCCCAAGCTAAGACTCCATCACAAAATGTGATGTCTTACTAGGGTGGAAGTGGACCAATTATCCTAGGGGAGAATTATGCTAGATAGAACTACAACCAACTCATGGCATCCATGAAAGCATAAACAAAAATCATCCTTAACCCCTACACCCTTATGACCCCCAAAAAGGCAAACATGCCATATTTGCTCCCCTTATGACCCCCAAGTGAAATAACACAAAAGAAAAGTAGCAAGGGTCTCATGGACAGACCCTTGAGATCACTCTCATAATGAGAGCCTCTCAACCTAAGGGTTGTCAAGCTCCTTCCAACCCCAAGACCAACCTATCCTCCCAAGGAAAGGATGGTCTTGAACACTCTCCAAGCACAACAATACATAAAACAAAATTAAGCAAGAAATCACATAGACTTTTACAAGTACAACACAAATAAAGAAATACAACAATTTCCAATTCAGGCATTCTAGAACATTTTTACATTTACATAAGAGGGAAAAAGTAACACCAACCTTGAACTACCAAGGGAAATCTAGGGGAAAGCTTGATGAAGAGCTGCCCAATCCTCAATCTTTTTCTACAAATACTTAGCCCAAATTTTCTATCCCCAAAACTAGTTTTCCTCCAAAAAATTCTCCGAAAATCCCCAAGGATGGAGAGTGGGTGATTAGCTCACTAAGCTTCCATTCCTAGCCTAAGAAGGCCCCTCTCACTCCTTCCAACCTCTTGGATAGAGTGAGGGATCCCCCATAGGATTGGTCTTCCCTAGGTCTTACACACTCCCTAACCAAGGCACCTAGAGAAGGGAAATGGAATGGGGAAGAGGGATTACTCCCATCAAGAAGGTTATCCTACCAAGGATGGCAATCCTATAGATGGAATTCGTCCATCTTGGGAAAACCACTTTTTTGGGTGGTTAAACAAGCCCTAAGGGAAAGACACATGGCCAATTATGGTCTTCACCCATAGGTACCCCATGAGGTCTAATAGAAATGCTCTAAAATTGACTCTAGGAGTTGATTTGACCCTTAGAAAGTCCACCTAAAGTTAACCTACGGGTCAACTCTGAGTTGACCCCCCCCTTGTGGCTCACTAACCTAGATTTCTTGGTTCCTTCAAGGATAATTAGGAGATATAACAATTAACAAAAAATAAAACTCTCCAAAAAGGTGACATGACAAATTGCCAACACAACATACTACATAGGTGTCAAGTGACACTACAAAATAATTCCACATCATAATACAGACGTGGCAATTGTCCCTTAAACGATTTAAACAATTTCAATAAATACAATTTACACTCATGCAACATTTTACATTTACGAATAAAATACAATACATACGGGGTGTTGCCTCTCCAAATAGACAATCCCTAGTTTTACGAATGCACATAGGCTTAGGCTTGATTCTCCATAATATTTCCATGGTCACATGGATAATTTCCTGCACATCTCAATTTAAACATTAGTACTTCCCAATAGCCTCATATAATATAAAACACATAATTAAAATACAATACAATCATTTTGCACAGGCTTTTCATTATAAAATATGATTGTCACATATCAAAGCAATTCATCATAATCCTCAAAATTTTATCCATTTACAAGATATGCAAACATATTTCTAGCATTATAATAAATCATGAAATTCAGATAATAAAATACATCGTCACAATGTTACCCTATTCTAGGATCATATAAGATTCTATAACCACAAGGCATAGAAATGAAGCATCAATATATATCAATATTACCAAATTCGTGGGACCATATAAAGTTCTATATCCATAGTGTGTCAAAACAAGCATCCATAATAGTTCCAATATGAAAATAACTGAAGAGATAGGATGGGTCGGGGTAGGGCCTCACACCTTTGTGGATCAATAAGGACCAGAAGTATTCGAGGTGACAGATATTTAATGATCTTCACTCATGAGTAATCAAGAATTATGTGGGTCACATTCTTGAAGGATAAAACATAAGATTTTGGTAAGTTCAAGGCATTCAGGGCCTTAGCTGAAAAGGAGAGTGGTAAGAAGATAAAGTTTTTGAGGACTCATCAAGGTGGTGAATTTACTTCAGTGGAATTCACTAGATATTGTGAAGAAAATGGTATCAAAAGGCAGCTTTCTGCACGGAGGACACCACAGCAGAATGGTATTGTAGAAAGGAACAATCTGTCAGTTGTTGAAGCTGCTAGAACAATGTTGATACCAAGAGGTGTTGCAAAAACTTTCTAGAGAGAAGCTATCAGCACAATTGTCTACACTATGAACCGAATATTGGTAAAGAGAGGTAAGGATAAAAATCCTTATGAATACTAGTATGGTAGATCACCTAATGTCAGCTATTTTAAGATATTTGGCAGTAAATGTTCTATTAAGAGAGGTGACTATGTTAGTAAGTTTGAGGCTAAAAGTGATGAAGTCATATTTCTTGGTTACTCCACCAAGAGTAAGGCCTACAAATGTTACAACAACCAAACACAGAGAATCATTGAAAGTGTTGATGTTTGAGTGGATGAGTATCCTGAAGTCTCAGGGGAAACAAGTGTGGAGAAAAAGGAAGAAGACCCTTACATTCTATTTTTGGAACTAGAACCGGTGAAACCTAAAACTGATAAAGAGAATGTTGTTGTACTAGTTCAACCGGAACGGGTAGATTCAGAAGAAGATGATGATAATGAAGAAGAAGAACCTAAAGATAATGATCATGTTATTCCAAGGTATGTGAGACTCAATCACAATCCTGACCAGATTATTGGAGATAAGGATACTGAAGTATTAAACAGAAGAAGAATTAGAGAGAATTTTTGCATGATCTCCACTATTGAGCCTAGAACTGCTAAGGAAGAATTTGGAGATTATCACCAGATTAAAGCTATGGAGGAGGAGCTTGATCAAATTGAGAAGAACAACACATGGACCCTAGTACCCAGACCGATGAATAAAAATGTGATAGGTATTGAGTGGGTATTCAGGAACAAATTGAATGAAGATGGTGTAGTAGTCTGAAAAAAAGCTAGATTGGTATGCAAAGGTTGTGCACAGGAAGAAGGAGAAGACTATGGTGAGACTTTGGCACCAGTTGCTAGACTGGAAGGTGTCATGACTTTACTTACATTTGTAACACATAAGGGATTCAAATTATATCAAATGGATGTGAAGTCAACATTTTTGAATGGAGTACTGGAAGAAGAAGTATACATTGAGCAGCCAAATGGTTATGCTTTGAATTAAAAAAAAGACATGGTATTCAAATTGCACAAGGAACTATATGGGTTATATCAAGCACCGAGAGCATGGTATGAGAGGCTACATTCACACCTAATGAAGATAGGTTTTTAGAGAACCAGTGAAGATAGCAACATATATCTCAAATTTGAAGGAGATAAGATACTGGTTAGTGAAGTGTTTGTAGATGATATCATATTTGGAGGCAATGGTGACATGAGAAATGACTTTGCAAATGAGATAAAAAGTGAGTTTGAAATGTCTCTAGTGGGAGAGATAAAATTATTCATAGGTTTGTAAATTCAGCAGACGAAGAGTAGTATTTTCATCACACAGTCTAAATATGTGAAAGAGGTATTGTAAACATTTGGAATGAGTGACTGTAAACTAGTTGGGACACCAATGGTTATAGGTTGTAAATTGTCCAAAGAATATGAAACCACATATGTTGATGAAAAGGAGTACAGGTCAATGATAGGGAAATTGCACTATGTTCTTCACAATAGACCGGATATAGCTCATGTAGTTGGTCTAGTTGCTAGATTTTAGAAGAATCCAAAGGAGACACATTTGATAGCAACCAAGAGGATATTCAGATATTTGAAAGGTCCTATTGACTATGGATTATGGTATCCATATGCAGGTAACTTTGATTTTAAGGTTTATACAGATGCAGACTTGGCAGGTAATGTTGATGATAGGAAGAGCACAACTGGTGGAGCATTCTTTCTTGGTGGAAGACTTGTCTCATGGAGTAGCAAGAAGCAGAGTTGTATATCACAGTCCACTATTGAAGCTGAGTATGTAGCAGCTTATATGAATTGTACCCAGGCTATCTGGATGAAACACATTATGGAAGGATTCAAGATAAAGTTTACAAAACCAGTAAAGATCTTATGTGATAATACTAGTGCCACAAATATCTCAAAGAACCCTATTTTGCATGCACGAACCAAGAATATTGAGCTGAAGTATCATTTCTTGAGAGAAAAAGTGCAGAGTAAAGATGTGTTATTGGAGCATGTTTCTACCAAGGAGAAACTTGTAGATATCTTTACAAAACCTCTGCCTAAGACTACTTTTGAGTATATTAGAAGTTAGCTAGGGGTTGTACCCCTACATGAGGTCAATTGAGCATGATGTGGAATACATCAGTCCTGGAGCTACTTGCAGAATTTTATAGTAGGATTAGTGTAGAGTGGAAGTTATTCCACAGGGGGAGTATCAAGTTGTAGGTTGATGATGTTGAATAGTGAAGTTTGACATTGCATGTTTTACTTTCACTTTGGCATTGTTGTCAAAGGGGGAGAAGAACTATATGATTGGTGAGAAGAATTGTATGATTAACAAAGATAAGATCTATAGCCAGTTACTAGTTGAAGACATGGAGACTCTGTTGAGGGAGAATACATGGTAAAATGTAAACCAGGATTCCTATTCACAATCATAGCAATCAAGGGTATTGATACTTGTATTGCCATCAATTCCAAAGGGGGAGAATGTTGGCATTTGCATGAAGATTGCATTAATGAAATGTTATGTTGTCATTGATGTCAATTATAACTAGTAATGTTGTCATAATAATGATGTTTTGCTACTGGTAAGTGATCTTGTGAAGGAAATCGATATTACTAGAGAAGAAGTGAGATCAACTGGTAAACCCTACCTATTGATATGATAAACCCTAACCCATGAAGTTTGGTGAATCGGTTGTATTGGTTTATGATCTAGTGATGAGTGGTAATGATTGTGACATGTATGCATGTTGCATGAGAAGAGTTTTAAAAGGTTTTTGGCATGTAGAGATAACATTTTTTGTCTTGGGAATGAGAAAGTTCATTGCGTGTAATGTAAACCGCATGATGAGTTATAGAGTTCGATGAAGCAGTGATCAAGGAGCAGTCGAGGATATCTTGAATGATGTGCAGTGATTGTTATGTAATCTAACGGTCATACTTGAACCAAATTGTATGTAATCTCTATGAGATAATTAGGTTTGTGATGTGTTACCAACCTATTGATTTATTTATAAGGTCGATGAGTTATTTTGTTGAAGTGTTGGCAATTTGTAGTTGAGAGTAAGAGAGTGTGGTTGCCGAACCAGATGATGTGTCGATAGTTTGTGTAAAGGCATATAGGAGCATGAAAAGGATCTGAACAAGCAAGTGTAGTGTTTGTTGTTCTCAAAATCTGATTCCCCTTAAAAACTCTAACAATAATATGATAAACTCTGTCTGCAGAAGAGAGATCAAAGAGAAGGAAACTTTCAGAGCAACATATGACAAGGTTTTGCAACCTTCTACACTTCAAACTTATAGAAAGTTCAAGCAGGTATACCTTATGTGAATTGACTTCACACTTTCAAAAGACAGATCCACAGTAACTAGTCTGAAAACCTATGAATCTTATCGCCTCAAAACTAACTGAAACAAAGAGAGAAAAGCTTATATTCATATTCAGTATTGACCTACAAGATATTTAAAAAGTAACCACAATTGATACCAATGCCTTATCCAGGCCATAGAGTCATCTAAAATTTAAACAATACTACCACAATTAAATATCTCCACACATCCCATCACCTCGGCTTCTATAAAATCCCACATATGCCTGACATACATAAGAGTTTATCCTTATGAAACTAAACTGCATTTATCAAATTCAAAATATCTCACAAGGAATTCACTGATAGAAATGCTTCATGCGTATTTAATTTCCCTCCCAGAGAGAAAAGCTAAGAAATGCCTCTATTAAGACTGCCTTACAATCCAATCCTCAAATGAATAACCCTAGGTTACTCATGCTTGAAAATAGTAAATACTTGCAAGTAGACCAGAAGACAACACAAAATTTAAGCCCGAAAAGTTGATAGTCTGTATATTGATATTAATCTTGAGAAAATATTACAAAACCCAGAGTATTCTCCATAAGACTAGAAAATTCCAGATATATTTCTACAGAGTTTTCTTACAAATTCTTGCGATCCTTCTAAAGAAGTCCTAGTATCCATTTATAATATCATGGATGCATACAAGCTTCGGACCTTTCAAAAGAAAGTTTGTTACAAACAACAGCCTTTTCCAAGAAGCGGTTATAAGTCCTTTTCAGCATCTGCGGCTTCCTCAGCTTCTTGTTCTATTGCAACCTCTTCTAACTGCTCTACATCCAGCACCGCATACTTTTTTGTCCACTCCTGGTATAAATCGTCAGCGGGCCATGAGAAGTTAATCACTTTTCCCTTTGTCTTGGCTAATCTTTTCCAAGCATTCCTCATTTTATTTACCTCTGAATTTAGAAAACCATAGTGTGATTCGATTTTCTCTATCTCCTCAATTGTTTTGACAAATACAGAAGCATCATCCATTTTAATGATTCCTTTTATTCTTATTGATAAATTGGCTTCTAATTCATTAAGCCATATTTGTTTGTCCTTCAATTGAGTTGGAATGGCAAAACCCCCTGGGAGTAATTCAAATACTTGATCAATGTACTCTTTCTTGTACAAGTTTATATTTCTATCTGCATTATCTACTCCTTCTACTAACTTTTCTAGATCCTTTGTTATATCACAAGTGGATTTAATAATGGGGTCAGCCCCTACCTCATCATAAGATACACAAATAAGTTCTAGATCCTGCTCTCTGGGTTTCCACTTGTCAAAAATAGGCATTAGAACAGCCTTGTCTCCATTTAGCTCATTCCACAAGTCCAAAATTTTGCTCATGTTGTTGTATATTAATGAGGACCCTATGGTGTCAGAAAAACTCAAAATTGTAGCCCTCACTCTCTCTTCATATTTCTTTGCAAACAGGGCTTGGGCCTATTTTACCTTCTCCAATTCATGGGGAGTGATTTCAACTGATTGGGAACTAGAAGGTGCTGGAGATGGTGGGAATTCAATGAAAGGACTAGTAGGTGGAGGCCTTGCAGGAGAAGAAGAGATCATCAATGTTGAGGACTCACCTTGATGGTATTGTCCTGCCAACTGACTTGTCAACTTGGCAATGATGCTATCTTTACCCATTACCTCCTCCTTAGCATTGTTGTAAGCTTTTAAAACTGTCTCCAACTTAGCTTGGAGATCTGCCTTTTCCTTCGCTTCTTTCTCCACTACTACAACACTGAACTTTGTAGTTTCTAGGATTGTGCTAGCAGCCTCCACCACCCCAGTGCTTTGTACTCTTTTCACTATCATTCCTCCTAGGTAGCTTGATCCTGGGGTGTCTTTTTTCTTTCTATTTTCATCTCTTTTCAGAGACCACATGACCAAGGTAGCATTTTCCTTGCTGAAGGTGACTCCTTCCATAGGCTTGGCCTCCTTCCTTACTACCTCTAAAACCAAGGCATCTGCTATATCCCATTCAGGGAGAATGAGTACACCAGCCTTTTCTACCATGTCTCTACCTTGTTCAGGAGTGATGGTCTTGAACTCAGTGACCATTTCTTGCTTTATTTCTTCCTCCACCATAGTTGGATCCTTATGGGGTTGCTCACTCTTCCTCTTCTCACATCTAGTATTAAACTGATCAATATTCTGCTTCGATATGAATTGCATGAAAGCTCTTGATGTGACAAAGTTTCTATCAGCCAAGAAATCCTCACTAGCTTGTTTAATATCAGGATCCAACTCCTGGCCTTTGAACTCACTTGTGGTTATGTTCATCTCAGCATTAAGGGGCTCTTCTAGCATTCCCTCTTCTACTTCATCATAGGTGTAGGCTATCTCCCCAAGACTACCTAATTGTAACAGTTGCTCAGCTACCACCTGTTCATCTCCTATGTGAATACGGGATTGAGATGGGGAATACAAGGACTCATCAGATTGCACTTCCTTTCCCATCCTTTGCCTCTTTGGGCTCTCCTAAATGTCTATGATATCTTGTACTTTCCTCTTCTCTCTTGTGGTAGAAGGATCCCCTATTGTTGGCACTAACACACTGTAGTTAGACTTTTTATGTAGCATATAATCACCTGGAGGGATTGCTTTGGTAGATGTAGACCTAGTTAATACCAATCTTGCCTTCTCAGGGTTATTCTTAATCACAACCTCCCCCTTCTCCTTCAATGTCTGCATTACATCTTCAAAACAAATAATTAAGAATTTTGCCTTTTCTTCAAAGGGGTGGAAACTATACAGAGGGTCATAGCTGGTTTCAAACTGGTGTACAAAATCTAGGGCCTTCTTGTAAGCCACCCACTTTTCTTTCCTTAGCTCTTTCTCATCTAGATCGAACTCATTCCTGATGAGGTCTTCAAGGAATTGGAATTGATGAGGTCTACCTCTATATACTACCCTTTTTCTGAACATGTTGTTGAAGAAATCTTCAAGGTCAGCACACCTTGATACTCCTATTGATAAGTGGTAGGGTTGAAGGAAATCTTCAAAACACTTCCAACCTCCTTTAGTTATCACAAATTGATGTGCTATAGTTATTGTAGGGAAAATGGTCCCTTTACCTCTACCTGTTAGCTCTGCCTCTTGCACACTACCAATCTGCCTGAGGACTTTTGCAATTCCTATTTTTAGTGGGACCTGATATGGCAACAAAAATGGAGTACCCCTGAAACCATACACTCTGAAAACTATGGAAACAGGGTATAAGTACATATCACCCCAATTGTGGACAATTTTGATACCTTCAAAAAATTCCTTTGGCCTAAGGAACTCCAAAAGAACTTTAGGGACTCTTGGATTCTCTGAGCATAAAAGAGTCCTGATCTTGGATGAAAAGCACTTATCAAACCTCAAGTAGCTAGCATCTTCTATGTCCCATGACAGCACTGTGCTCCATAGCTAAACTGGCATTTTCTCTCCATCCTTCTCTTTCACTATGTCCATTCCATTTGCAAAGTAATCACCACTCTTGAAAAGAAACAGGTGCATGAGGAGGGAGTACCAACCAAAAGGCCTATCCACTTTTCCATTCTTAATCCCTATCAAGCCTTCATGGATGGCATCAGTAATATAGGGGGCATAATCAAATGTCACTGCTAAGGAAGGATTTAAAATTTGAGCAATCATTAACATATAATGAGTTGGCATGTTTGCTTTAGCATCCTCTCCAAAAATTTGGCAGAGTGACCAGTATAATCCCTTGGCTCTAAGAGTAAACATATTTAAGGAAAAAAGCTCCATAGTATTAGGTCCTACAACTGTTAATCCACCTACTTTGACAAAGAATTCTTTAAGAGGCCCATTCCTAAGGCAATTCCTCTGTGCATTGTAAACTTGAGCCAATGATTTAAAATTGATGGGTTCCAAATAATTGGAAAATTCACTAAGCCCAAATACATTTTTGAACTCCTCGTCATTAATTTTAATTAGGGTTTTTCCATTTATGTCCCTAACACTCTTTGTAATGGGGTCATAGTTGTGTGCAATCTGAGTTAGGAGATCCACATCCATGAATACTCTAGGGACAACCAATTTTCCCACATCCAACTCCCAAATACTATTCATCGAGGCTGGGGAATGTCTCATATTGAACCCGACCTTGAATACACCCAACCTAGACAATCCTATCTGCGGGTCTCTTAGCCAATTGCCTTTGTCGTACAATCCTTCTCCTATTCTCAGGCGAGGAGCTTTTGGCACCAACTCTTTAACCTTAGCTGCCATGTTAGTTGACATGGTTAACTGCTCTAGGAAATCGTCACAAATTGCCCTCTCATGGTAATTGACTTTCCCTGAGAACTCCCTTTTAGGTGCCATCTCAATTAACACTATGCAAGCAACTTAATTACTAACCACAACAATTCTAGAACAGAACAGGACCCCAATTCAAACAAACTGTTAAGTAATTGCTAAGCAAAAGTACAAGAGAACCTATTCTTGGCTTGAAGAAATCTGCTCTGCACCCGCTTCTTCACAACAAATCTTCAAAATGATGCCTACATTCAATTGATGTGAGACCATATATGGCAATCAGGCTCTTAACTGCAACATTGATACTGCATGCTTCGGCCATCCCTTTAGAATTGAATTCATGGAAGAATTCAAAAATTTGGCTCCAACGGGTCATAACATGACTGTGTATTTTCTTTTCGCTCTTTCACCATTTCGTAGAGCATAACACCCTAGCATGTTCATCCAACAAAGTTATGCCAACCACTAGATCAAATCAAACTTTCACTGCCTTTACCCTTTTACTTTTCCTCATCTGGCGACAGGCTAAAAATCTTTTTGCTATTTCGCATACTGTAGCCAACATTCACTTTAACCCAGCGAAGCCGTGCTAGCCGTGCGATCGGATGGAACCTGATCAATCTTTAACTTTGTTTGATCTCTTTACCTTAGTGTTAGGCCCTACTTCCTTTTCGCCACTTCGCAGGCTTTAACCCTTGAGCATTTTCCTTTTGCGAAGCCACGCCAAGCATTAGATGAAACTCTAACCACTCGGCCTTTAACGTCCAACCGGGACCGTCAGTCTTTTAACTAACTGTGCCTCATCTTGACGGCTAATGGTTTTCGCTATTTTGCTAAAGTTAATCCGCTCCCATCTTTGGGCCATGAAACAACAAGAAGCATTGGATCAATCTTGAAATGAATGCCTTTTAAGTGGGCCCTTTACCCAAGCATTACTTACCCTACTTGTTCATTGGTTAACAAATTCCATGTGGCATTAGGCCATTAGCCCTGGAAGCTCCTTTAGGTTCAGTTCTGAGTCAGCCATGTGTCTTACTTCACTATTTCCACATAACCACCAGTTACACCCAAGCGGGCCCTTAATCACTTTTTAAAACCATGTTTCATTGGACACATCACCATTAGGCCCTACAAAAAGCAACAACTCTCATGCCACATCATGCCCTTATGTGCCTTTCATCTGTCTTTCGTGACTTCGCAAACATTAATCTCTAGTTGGTTTGCAGCTACGAAGCCATGAAAACCGTTGGATCAAAACAGAGTTGATCGGCTTTTAACTTCATACCTTGCTTGTGCTGTGGGCCCACCAAACCTTAATCCTCAAATTTAACTCACTGAACACTTTGATTTTTGGCCACATGTCACTTTCTTACTTGCCATTTAAACTAGCTGGACTACTCACTTGGAATGCCATGTCATTTTTGCCATTTTGCGAAAGCTATCTTTCAAGCACTTTCATCCCACGAAACTACGCTAGCTGTTAGATTATGGGAACCTGCGCATCTGTTATGCCTGTCATGAACCTCCTCGCCCGGGCCCAAAAACCTTTCGCTATTTTGAGAAGAGTAAACCACTAGCATCTCTCGATCGTGAATCAATGTGAGCTATTGATCTCTTTCAAACTTGATCGCCTTTTAGCCAAGAGAGAAGTCCTCACCACTGGGTCCCACCAAACCTTTCACTATTTTGTGAAGGCTAACTTGCATGCTTATTTCGGCTATGAATCAACGCAAGCCGTTAGATCTAAAACAAGATGGAGTCTCGTTAAGCAGGATCCTAGTGCATCCGGTCAGGCCAGCTTATGCCTTTTGCTATTTTGCAGAGGCTAACACGCTAGCAACTCCGCCCAACGAAATAGCGAAAGTCGTAGATTTCTCTGAGAGTTGTGTGATACTTACTGGGCCCGACAAACATTAAGAAAAGACATATGAAATAGGTGTAAAATTTTACAAATATTTAGCGACCGCCTAGGCAAAGAACAATGGGGACACTCACACGACCACATGACCCATCACTTAAGTGAATAAAGTAGTGCCAAAATAGAATTAAAAGGGTTTTTCTCAGACACTTAAAGCGAATAAGGACTAAACCCTAAGCCTCTTTGGACTTAAAACAGTTTTGAAGCAACAAGGCCATACCAGACTTAAAATTTCATAAACTTATCCAATTAAGGGAAAAGAATACCCAGACTTAAAATTTCATAAACAGTGTTATTCAAACAAATCAGCAAACCCCTGTTGTCTTCTAATCACTACAACAGTCAAATCCTCTAACCGAGTAAGCTCTAACAAACTTAGTGTTATTCAAATCCTCTAACCAGGTGGTCCATCAGCTTGGATTTCAAATCCTCTACCGAGGGTACTCCTAATAGAGTATTGCTTCTAATATGGCATTATAGTCAATCCCTTAACCAAGTGGTCCCTAGCTGGATTTGTTCTTAACTTGACTTATTGTAAAGCTTTAACAGGCTGGGCTCCTAATAGGGCAAACTTCAGAAGAGTTCAGAATACTTGTGGGTATTCATCCCCACCATGGTTTTTCCCATTTAGCTTTCCACGTCAAAAATATTGTGTCAAGTGGTGAATGCTTTTGTGGTTATGTTTACTATGGTTGAATTGCTTAACTGCTAAATCCACTTTGATATGTTATGTTAACCGGCAGTAATTTGAAATATGTTTTAACTACTGTCACTAAATTATTTGAGTGATTCAGTTAAAAGGTTTTGAGAGTTTCAAAGATGTTTTACTATTAGTCTATTAAGGAAAGCTTTATATGGATTGAAACAGGCACCTAGAGCTTGGTATGCAAGGTTGGATAAATATCTTTTGAAGCTTGGTTTTACTAAGGGTAATGCTGACAGTAATTTATATTATAAGGTCAATGATGATGATATACTAATTATTGAAGTATTTGTTGATGACATCATTTTTGGAGGTGAAGATAAGTTGCGCATGGAATTTTCTAAGAACATGGAGAAATAATTCTAAATGTCTATGATTGGGGAAATGAAATTTTTCTTAGGTTTGTAGATTACTCAGACTGACAAAGGTATTTTCATCTGTTAAACTAAGTATGTCAGGGAATTGTTGAAGAAATTTGGTTTGGGAGATTCTAATCCGGTAAGTACTCCTATGATTACTAGTGAGAAATTGACAAGAAAACATGTTTCTGCACCGGAAAATCCTACAAGATACAAATCTATGATTGGAGGTCTGCTTTATTTGACACAGACTAGGCCTAATATAATGAATCTTAATTGTATTGCATCAAGATTTCAAAGTGATCCTATAGAAAATCATGAGAGTGCAATGAAAAGAATTTTTAGATACTTACAAGGTACATCAGAATATGGTTTGTGGTACCCTAAGGATGATGAATTTAATTTATGTGCATATACAGATGTTGATTGGGCTGGAGATGTTGAAGACCGGAAGTGTAGTACACCTACTCATTTTCTATTTGTCTCTGCTTGATGTGTGTGTAAAATAATTGTCAAATCCAAAACCCTATTCTAATGAATTCGAGTTTTTGTTTTGAAATCCATGCCTAATGTGTATTTCTAATTTATGGGAAGTATGTAATTTTTGAGAAATTAAGAGAAATTATTATAGAAAAATTTGTCGGATTTTAGGATGCATGGAAATTTGCAAGATTTGTGAGAAAGGGTATTTACCTGAGAAATGGTTTTAATTACCTTAAGAAAATAAATTTAATTACACACTAAATTTATTTGGGTTAATTAAATTTTTTTTAAATATGAAGAAGGATTGAAATTTTGTGAAAATGGAATTATTGGAAAAATATTGTTTTTGTTATTGTTGCTGTTAAAATTTTATTAAAATGAAATTATGGAAAAAGTATTGTTTTTTTAAATTGTTTTGTTTAAAAATATATATAAAAAAATAAAATAATTAAAAAATATATAAATTAAAATAAATAAATAAATAAATAAAATAATAATAATAATAAAACACTACCTACAGTAGCAGCGGCTACCATTGGTAGTACACAGTACTACCGATGGTAGCAGTGCTACCGACGGTAGCAACTACCTATGGTAGTAGTGCTACCGGACGGTAGTACTAGCTACTGATGGTAGCCTAGGCTACCGTGATAGGGGCTATTTGCAATTATAAAAGTGGTTTTAATTTTAATTAATTTTTAAACCCTATGCACTGTTTCAGGTTTCGTACGCAGGGGTTAGATAAATTAAATTTATTATGTATTATATTATATATGTATATAAATAAATATATGTATATTCATATATGTGTTTATATATATATATATATTTAATATTAGATATGTTTCTTTTGGTAGTTATTATAATATTTTTTTTTAATGTTATTTTAAATATTATTTAATTACAGTTTAGAATGGTAATTTATATAAATATGTTGAAAATACATTAGGAGAATTATTTGTATTTTATCTTTTTGGACAAATGACAAAGTGGTTGTTTTTGGTGTTAAAAAGTTGTAAATTATTATTATTTGGAAATTCATAAATTGCATGTTATTTATGCTTATTGGTTGTTTTAAGGAAAGATTGCCTGTTATAGGGTCTTGCGTATATTATGTTCTCAGTCAAGCTTTATTTCATTGCAATTTTGGGTAAATTGTCATTGTGTCCTATGTTATTATTTCCCCTAGACTAGGTGTTGTTGTATAACCTATTTGATATGAGCCATTGTGTGTTTTTGTCCAAATGGTCAATCTTGGGTTGGTATTTGTTGATCCTTCACCTGTGCTTGTCAAGATTGTTTATGGTTGCCTGTTTCGCCATAGAGTTCTCGTAGAGAGAAACATTTCCTGTTAGTGTCCTAGGAGAGAGAGTGGCTTTCGAGCAGGGGCCATGCCCGAAGTGGATGACAGGATAACCCATCGAAAGTTAGTTAAAAAGTGATAACCTAATAATTGATTAGGGGGTGTGTAGATTAAATATTAATTAAGTTAAATGTACCTCATGCATAGGTGAGTGCTAGTACAGGGCTCATAATGTTACAAGAAGGCCTGGAATGGCAAACTTACCACCTTGTCTTCACAAAAGGATTGGTAGGGTCCCCATGAGACTTAGTTGGAACCGGAGGCTCGGGAGAGGTTACCAAGAGAAACTTGAGGATGGGGGCCGGGACCTATGGAGGTTGTACCATGGTAACCATCAAGCTATGCGATGACACTCTCTTCTTAGAGTCACTAGTGTTTTGTGAGTTGAGTCACATGGATGTTTGCAGAGTCTTGTAGTCCTTTCGTACTTGTCTTACTTTGCTTGCTTGAGGATTTTCTACTATCTCCTAGCACAGTGGGGTGGTTCCATTTTGAGATCACATGGTCACGTGGTAGTGCCACTTCCCATCGGATGATCTGGATTGTATTTTCAAGCAAGGAAAGGCTTCACTGGTGTTTCTCGGTTCGTGGTTTGTGTACCAGCTCTTGTTCGAGATCATTGTTCAGTTGAGACCTTGTGGTCATTGTATCAACTTTTATGTAACCTTGATATTGTTTGGAAGCCATGTATTTATCGATATTGTGATATTATTATGTTAGTGAAATGAATGTTATTGTTTTGATCTTATGTTTAAATGGTTTATGGAAATTGGATACATTGGAATACTTTTATTTCTTTATTATGAAGTTTGGATGTATGTGTAGTTTTAAAACTTAAGTTTTCAAATTATCTAATTAAATGGATTAACTGTGGTGTTAATATAATCTATGAAATTAATCTTCATTGGTTACCCTTAGAAAAATATATGATAGACTAAAACAATCTCCCACTTAACCAGTGGTATTGTTGGAAGCCATGTATTTATCGATATTGTGATATTATTATGTCAGTGAAATGAATGTTATTGTTTTGATCTTATGTTTAAATGGTTTATGGAAATTGGATACATTGGAATACTTTTATTTCTTTATTATGAAGTTTGGATGTATGTGTAGTTTTAAAACTAAAGTTTTCAATTTATCTAATTAAATGGATTAACTGTGGTGTTAATATAATCTATGAAATTAATCTTCATTGGTTACCCTTAGAAAAATATATGATAGACTTCCACTAAGTTATTCAACATGCAATGGTTTTAGTTAGTGCACTTAGTCTTTAACAAAAAAAAATTATTTCACCCTTTAGTTGCCTAGTTGTGTTGTTTTCCTTTAGGGTTCCTGGTGGGGCATTACAGGAAGAGCACATCCAGTGGAGATTTCTTTCTTGGAAAGAAACTTGTTTCATGGATCATCAAGGAACAGTCATGTACTTCTTTATCTTCTATTGAAGCTGAGTATGTTGTTGCTGCTACTAACTGTACACAAGTTTTATGGATGAAGCAAATGTTAAAGGATATCAAAGTGCATTGCACTGAACCGGTGTTGAGTATGTTGCTACTGCTACTAACTGTACACATGTTTTATGGATGAAGCAAATGTTGAAGGATATCAAAGTGCATTGCATGAGACCGGTAGTTATTCACTATGATAACTCTCCTATTATTGACATATCAAAGAATCTGATATTTTACTCTCAGACAAAGAACATATCTATCAAGTGTAACTTTTTGAAGGAAAAGGTGGAAGAAAATGAAGTCAGATTGGTTTATGTGAACAATAAAGAGTAGATTGTAGATATCTTCATTAAACCGTTGCCTAAGGAATCATTTGAATACTTCAGAGATAGATTGGGAGTTTTTGCCCCTCCGATAGAGACTTGATTGATGCAGTTTGGCATTAGTCTGGTATGCATTATCAAAGATATTTTCATTTAGGCACTGGTGTGGGGATGCTACTACTCAGGGGGGTAGTTAGCTTTGTGTTTCAGTGGTTTATGTCTTTGCTTTGATATTTATGTCAAATTTCTGGCATTGATGTCAAAGGGGGAGAGATATTGATGTAAAAAAGAATAACTTAAGGAGTTGTATACATTAGAGGGAGAGATATATGTGTAACTTAGAGATTTACAGAGATATCATTCACAGGGGGAGTTTGGTCTTTGTTTTAGAACTTCATTGATATATCTTTGAGTGGGAGATTGTTGGATGTCTTCCATTAGGGGAGACTTTGTTTGGCATTTCTTGGTACTTAGATGTTTTTCACATCTAGTGTTGCCATCAATGCCAAAGGGGGAGATTGTTGGTCATTTGGAGGAATTGATTATGTGTAGCATTAATGTTTTGTCATTGATGTCAATACTAGTTGTTTGGGTACTTTACTGACACCCTTCTGGTCCCTTTAGGTTAAGTAGTTTCTTATTGGTTTAGATTTGACATGATCCTGTATGCTCTAGTATGATTTGGTTATGGAATTGGCTTATTCTTGATACTCATGTTTATATTCAGTTAGTTGGTTTTGGTCTAATGATCAGATGATATCCTATTTTCTTAGAAGTTTGTCTTGCGGTTCCGGTGAGGGTTTCACCGATAGAGCTTTTGATGAAGATCTTTGATGATATGCATAAGGAGTGTTGGTGTAGCTTCTGGTATGGATTCAGGATGATGTTGGTGATTGTTTTCGAGACTTGGTTGATTGAGATCATTGCCTTAGCATGTATGGACCTATATTGCATCCCGATTGATCTACATTATGGATCGTCTTAATGTAACATGTGGATTGGACCTCTCGATGTGTTTTTAGGATGTCTTATATGTTAGATATTATTTTTTTGGTCTAAGGCCAACATGTTTTTTCATTATGTAATTTTTTTATTGTTTGGTAGCTGACCTGATTGTTTATGGTTGAGGGTTTGTATATATATGATGTTAGATCTCATTGTAAATCATGAAAGGCATAAGGTCAAGGAATGAGATATGGATATGTGATCTGTGAATAATGTAATATCATTAAGGCAGAGGATTTGGTCGATCATTGGAGATTGAATTGGGTTTATGTAAGAGGATTTAGTCCTCCGGTATTGAGCTTAACTAGAACTGTACTCAAGCATAGGAGATTCTATCATTGCAGTTCATTCATTCTTCCGGATTATAGTCTGGATTTCTATGTAGTCAGTGAGACTCCTTTTGTGATGAGAAGTGTTCTCTAGGATATTGGCCTTCTTGCAAGTGTAGGCCCCTCAATTGCAATTCACATACTTACTACAGAAGTATTATCTGACTGTGGGTAGGCTTCCCACTGTGGTTTTTCCCTTTACCGGGTTTTCCATGTATAAATCTTGGTGTCATGTGGATGGTATTTATTTTGTGATTATTGTTTATGCTTAATTGGTTTAACTGATATTCTGGTATTTGGTTTAACCATTCTGGTATTTGGTTTAAGCATTCTAGTATAATGTTTTGGGTTCTGGTATTAAAGTTTTAATTGCTAAATGTTTAGGTAATATGTGACAACTGATTCACCCTCCCTCTCAGTTGTCTTCTGGCTATTTGAACTATCTAAAATATATATCTTTAAGAAAGTTTACAAGTTCCTCATTCTCTTCCTGATAAAGCTAGGAAGTAACATTAGTGTCAATATTTTCCTTATCAAGTGGACCCCATTACTAGAGTTTTGTCTTCTTGCATTGCATGGTAGGCATTTTCTAAATTTCAATTTCTTTGGGCCTGCCATGAGAGTTAGGAGAGGGAGGTAGATAGCTCACATAGAATGAATTTTGAATGGTGTATTCTCCACATCCATTGTTAGTGATTTTGACCTTGTTCTCAGGTTGTGAATAAGTGGAAGCAATATTAGAGTTTTCATTTGTTGGTGGTGAAATGAGTGTATTAAGAGGACAATGGTAGGGATGTTTCCCTTTGAGAATTTTACAATATTGGAAGGGTTGTGGATAAGCTAGGATAGTGACTTCTCTACCATTTTATGGGAATTTCAGGCATTGATGGTAGATGGAGGGAACATCTTGAACAGAATGAATCCATGGTCATCCAAGGAGAATGTTGTGTGGCAGATCAAGGTCCAAAACCTGATATGTAGTCTTGACTATTGTTGGGCCCACTTGAAGTTCCAGTGTGATTATACCTTTGGAGAGTCTCTCAACATCATCATCATAGGCTTTTATTGTAATTTTTCCTATAGGATCAACAAGTTCTTTAGACAATATCGACTACTTAATCAACTTATATGTACAAAGGTTTAAACCGAATCCACCATTTATAAGGACTTACTTAATTTTATGCTTTTCTATAATAGCCTCAATATGAAGTAGTTTGTTATGCGAGGGGTCAATGGATGGAATGTCTTAAGAGGTAAAGACCAAGTGATCCTAGGTAGAAAGGTTACCAATTAATGCTTGGAATTGTAAAGCATTGATGTTATCTAGTATGTGTGATGCTAGAAGGAAATGTTCCAGAATTTCCTTATGAATGGATGACATATTGAGGAGCTCAAGAATGGATATTTGTGAAGGCATTTTACCAAGGTGATCAAGGATATTATATTGGGAGTTAGATAGTGTGGAAAAATAAGATGGAGGAAAAGTACCTTGGATAGTTACCCTTGCTCTTTTGGAGGTTGCATTGCAGTTGTTTGAAGGGGCTGGATTTGAAGGAGAGGCTCCTTGAAGGATTATCTTTCTAGGAGGTGGGTTGTTAGATGATAAAGAGGTAGGACCACCCTAGATGGTTATCCTCCCCAAATGGGGTGTAGGAGTGGAATCGGCTCCTTGAATGGTTATGGTATTGACATAATGTTTTGAGGGTTCAATGAGTCCCACAAGGGAGTCAATTCTTATGATTGTATTGGTGTAGTCATGAGAAACTGCATGAGACAATGAACCTTTATCTTTACCATGCCTAGGGAAAGGGTCTTGGTACATTTTGAGTTTGTCATTGGCATTGGTGTTCTTGACCACAATTTCAATATCACCCTTGTCAATAAGGTCCTAAATGTAATTTTTTAGCCTCATGCATTTTCTAGTGGCATGACCTTGGACATGATGGTAATCATGGTATTCATTTTATTTATACCATTGGGGTTTGGGTTTACATATCAAAGGGACTAGTCAGAGGATAGACCACTATGTTGGCTTGGACAATATTTTTAAATACCACCTCTATGGGCTTAGCAAGAAAGGTGTACTCTTCCTGAGATTGATTGGGAGGATGGGATGGTCACCCAGGAATGAAGATGGTGTTTTGGGGCTGGGTTTGATTTTGCAAATTGGATTGGGTGTTGGATTGGTTATTTTGTTTAGGTGGATTGGATGGTATGATTATAGCTTGGATGTGTTTAGCATCAGGCACTCTATCATTGAACAAATTTGTGTTCTTTGACCAATACTTGGGTTTATCCTTGGATAATAATCCTTGTGACTCTTTTTGGTAAGGTTTAAGGACCCCTTGCTAATGAAGAACTCTTTCTAGGGCTAGACATTTCTTAGTAACTTCCTCAAAGAATTCAAGACATTGGAAACTCAAAGGATGAGACATTTTAGGTACAAGGTTGTATTGAAACAATTCCACTTAATACGATTTTGGGATATCCTAAGGGAATTTCTAATGAGATGGTGCCACCTTTGTATAAAGTTGGCAAAGATTTATCTATTTCTTTTCCTAGTGCATAGTTCAATCATAGATGCATCATTTTTAATATTGTACTCATTATGAGCCACAATTTTTTCAATAAGATTTGGAAATGATGGGATTGATCCATGAGGCAAATCTCAAAATCCAAGCAAGGGTGGGCCCACCTAGAATTTTTGGGAAAAATCTTTGGAGATATACATCACTATAGGAAACCTCTTGGAAGGGTATGTATAATTCTCTAATGTGTTTGTGAGGGTATCCTTTTCCCTTATACTTTTCAAACTTAGGCATCTCAAAATAGGGTGGATAGGTTGCCACTAAGAGTGAATGATCAAAAGGACAAGGATAGATTTATTCGAATGTGTAAGTTTTCTTGGGAGTCTCTTTAAGGTTTTAATCATGTTATTCATGTCCTAGAATTATTTTGCTAGGTTAGGTGCTAGGGATGTGTCAATGTTTTGGTATGGAGTGTGGTGAGAACCACGATTGGAATTAGGGATGAATGGGATATGAGTAGACACTAGCATAATACTACAACCAATGTATTGGTATGAAGATGTAGTCGCTTGTGAATTGGTTCAAAGTCACAAAATGGGTGCAATGCTAATGGGTGGAATGTTGGTGTTGATGTATTGAACTAAATTACTCAAAGGTACAAATGTCATGGGTGGTGGAATTATAGGATTAGCATTGTTTGTTGGTATGGAAGTGCTTGGTTAAGGATTGATGACAGTGTTAAGGACAATCCTATTTGTGAATTCTCCTTCCATGGGAGTATCAAGGATGGATGAGATCTGCTAGGAACATGCTAAAATTGGTCTTTATCAGTTTGTACAACATTTATCAATTGTGTGGATCTCCCATGAAAGTTTTTAATCATGGTGAGTGTTCAAGTTGTTCAACAAATATTTTCTCCTCTTGAATTTCATGTTCAAAATAAGAATTAGGATAACGAAGTTCATCTCTTTGAAAAGTCATATTTTTGTTTTGGGTACGTGTGTAGATCATACAAGGGTGAATTCAAAATGGTAAGAGTGGAAATATGGTTGGAAGTGGAAATGCTAGATTAATGGATATGGGACTCGGACTTAGGACTTAGTGCTTTGTTTCAAAAACAATCGAACCTTAGGATAGGATTAGATGTTGAATTGGATTGAACCTTGGTCCTTAGATTAGGATTAGGTTGAGTTTGATTGGATTAAAATCTTTTCTTACATGGAATAGACAAATCTTCCAAGAAAAAATAGATGAGGTGTAGGGATCAATAATTTGGTTATGAAGAAAGCTAAAAACCTAGCTAGGTTGAATCTAGGTCCTTTGATTTAAGATTGGATTTGCATTAGGTCTTTCATAACTTAGGATAGAATAATTTCTTAAGAAAGGTTAGATACAGATAAGAGTTTCAATTGACCCTAGACAAATAAAGCCAATTAGGAATAATACTTGAGATAGATAGATTCTCAAGCACTATACTAGTTAGGGATTTTCAAAGGATAAAAGATCTAGATTAATTTTTTCAAAGTTTTGATCTTGGTTTAAGGATCAATGATGACTAGATATGATTAGGTAGATTTGGGTTGTAAGGTCAATTTTGGTTGATTTCAATCAATCCACATGGATCATGGAAGATTGGATTTAGAATATGATGGTCTACAAATGGATTGAAATCAAAAGATGATTGTGAAGGGTGACTAGTAGGTTATTTATGGATCAAGTAGATAGGACTGTGAGATGCAACAATTTCTATTTAGGTACTGATACAAGGCTATCCTTTGACCGTCGAATATTGTTCTTAAATATTTTGGTTCACACCCATTGGAAATTCCATGGAGGGAGTCATGATACTAGTGTAGGAATATGTGATGTTTTAATAGGATGTCACAATTTTTGTATAGGAAACTTCTTCACTTTTGGATGACTGTAGGACCAAGTTTCTTCTTCTTGAATTTGTGATGAATGGACTTCTTGAAGTGTTTGAGAGACATGAGGATATGATGCATTCAGGATTGAAGTGTTTCGGTCAACCTTGGACTAGGTCTCAGTGGATGGCGGTTTATCATGATTGATAATGATGTTGAATTTACAGATTTTTGGAATTCAAATCAAGGCTTAGGATTTATTTTACAGTAGAAAGATCAATGATAGAGAATCATTGAGACAAGTTGGTTGGGAGATAATTGCTCAACAGGACTAAATTGATTGGCAAGTCAACTGATTTGACTGACTTAATTAGTGGATAGATGAGTTAGTTAGAAAAAATGGTTTCGAAAAAGGTGTATTGACTAACTAGTTAGAAAAAGTGATTGATGAGTTAGAAGACAAGTCAACAATGGAATTCAGAGTTAATGGGAGTTATCCATTTTTGAAATGTGATGTAGGAAAATAGATGAAATTAGCATTTCAATTAATTTGGAGAAATTTGGTTTTTGAAATGTGAGGAAAATTAAATTAAATAAATTTAAAAAAATATTTAATTAAGAAGACATAATTAGCTATTTAAATAATTTGGGATAATTAATTAATTATAAGAACATAATAGAAATTGATTTAATTAAATAATAAAGATCATTTAATTAAATTTAATAAAGAATTAATTAAATGATAAGTATTTAATTAATATTAGAGAAAACATAGCTAATTGTATAATTTAAAATTATTTGATTATAGAGTTTGAGGTAAATCCAAATTTTGAATTTGAAATGGAAGAATAATACATTAATTTAGAAGAATAAAGTCAAATTAATTAAATAATTATAAAATATTTAATTAATAAAGAGGAATGATTAGTAAAATTAACATTCATAGGTGAGACAATTTTAGGTGTCTACAAGGGTTATAATTAGAAATAACTAGAAATAGGGGCATGGTTATAATCTTAATTGAACATTAATCCTAATCATAATCAAACCATAACATAACCTTGACCCTAACCTAACCTTAACTCCAACCCTAATTAAAGTGTAACCCTAACCATTTTTAAACATTAACCATAATTAAACCCTATTTCAAAATTTAACCCCAACCCCAACAAAACCTCATCCCTAACCCTAATCCTAACCTAGCTTTAAACTTAATTAAATGCTACCCCACTCAATCCTAACCATAATTAAATTGTAACCCTAGTTCTAATTGAACATTAATCCTAATTATAAATAAACCATAAATCCTATATTTCATTGAACCCTAAATACTAAATTTATTTGAATGCTAACCTTATCACTCACAAAATCATAACCAAACTTACCACTAACCTTAGCCCTTACTATAATTCAAGCCTAATCCTAATTGAAACCTCACCCTAATCATAACCTTAGCTCTTATTCTAATTTAACCTAAACCCTAATTCTATTTCTAACCCTAACTATAGCCTATTCATAATCTTATTTTAATACTAACCATAACCCTAATTAAATCATAATCCTAAGTATAACCTTATTAAACCCTAATCCTAACCCTAATTTAATGTCAACCATAGGTTGCCTTCGGACATGTAGTGTCGTGGTTAAAACACTTTGTTGGTGAAGTGGCCACCATGGTTCAAATCCCTATTGGGCCTTTGTGCTCGCAAGGCCTTGTGCCTTCATTGGGTCGTTGTGCTCACGGATTTGAACAAGTGAAGTGTGGGGATGAGTTCCCCCATTTGTGGCCTTTGTGGCCTCACTGGTTCATAGCTCCAGGTCAAAAAGTGTTTACCCCCTTTTTTTTTTTTTAAATGTCAACCATAGGTTAGCCTTAACCCTAACTCAAATATTTTATCTTAATTGAACCTTAACCATGCAGTGATATAAATTGTATCTGCATACAATTTCGTCCTCACCTAGACCTCACCTTGGTACTTCATCTTTTGATGTCCGATGATTGTATTGATTCTTCTCACATCACCTCAAAAACCTACAATCTCACCACTTTCCATTCTTTCTCCTTGAATATAAGTCCTAATTCTCAGGACTAGGGCCCAAATTTGGTCCTTACAATAGTCACATCAAGTGAGTGGGAAATTGCATATTGTGTCGGCCTACTCCAAAAATTCATATAATCTTCGGGCAATCAAGTATAAAAGGAGTTCTACCCCTCTCATTTGAAAGCCTAATCTAAGAACTTCTAAGAGCCTCATTCAACATTTCAAATTCAAGTGAGAAAGCAATTAGACATTTATCAATCATTGGAGAAGAAGTCAAGTCAAGTTTAAGCATTCAAGATGGCATCCATGATCAACCTTCTATGAAGACATTCTACAAGACATCCTAAAACCCTTGCATGAGGATTCAATAAAGCTTCATCAAGATATATATTTCAATTGCAAGCATTTCATTTTAGATCCATCCTTTCCCTCAAAAGGAAAGCATCTTGTTATAATTTTTCGTTACAATTACTACTTTAATTTCAAGGTTAATTCATAAACCAGGGTTTGACCTAGGGCAAACCCCTATCCATAATTTTTTTCCTCTCTTTCTATGTCCAGGGAATTGATCAAGAGCTATACTCAGATATTTTGATGGACTTGATAACGATGAATAGGTTTAGCTTTCAATAGAGTGAAAATCAAAGGACTGGGGTGAATCTCTACTACCTTGTCCCAGAAAAATAAACCCAAACTTTTGAGTACATATTTTTATTCTCTTCTTTTCACTAGATCCCTATCTATGGCTCTATTGGGTTCCCGTAGCATTTTATTTTCCTCAATTTACTTCAATTTCTCAAATACTTTCCCTAGATCCAACTATACAATTTCAATTGCATTTTCAACTTAAACAAAAGGGTAATGATACTTGAATCAACATTCAACCCTTTTCAACATTCAAAAGGGGAATGAGCCCTCCAGTTGTGATAATTGGAAAAGTGAGTGGAAAGTTTGGAGGAGACTCCATCGATATGGTTTCACACACTACATGGAAGAATTGTATGACAGAAAAAAGTCAGCATCTCGTGGCTTTGCTAAGGGATGGAACAACAACAAAGTCACTCTGTTTGGGGAGAGATGGAAGCTCGATGAGGATTTAGTGGCAGAAGTAATAGGAATATAGAAGGAAGGCACCAAGTTCTACAAAGATCGAAAGTTTACAGCTGAAGCTATTAAAAAATTCCCTAAAACTGATGATGAGAATGCTCGGCTCATCAAAAAAGACAATGTTTCGTACTACCTCCCTCATCAGGTTAAGTCCTTCTGGCAGAAGATGTTAAGGGTTTTGATGGAATTCCTAACTATTGATGGTAGATTCACAGAGGTTTATAACTATCATTTTGCTATTCTTAACCATTTCCGCCATGGGGTTAAGATCTCTTTGCCTTTCTATTTAGCTTCTTCCTTGAATGAGAGTTTGGCTGACCACACCAAAAAACCCAATTCCTATCCCATAGCTCATCAAGGGCTCATTCTTCTTATTTATGAACACTTGAAGAAAAAAGCTAGGGTTAGTAAGGATGATCATTTGGTGGCTAATGCACATATTTCAGATAGTCGCGTTGATTCTGAGTCTGATGATGATTTGTCAAATGTTCCTCCCCATGAAAAAGGAAGAGTTGATGATGTTGATAAAGAGGAAATGGAAGTTGAAGCTACAATGGAGGAGGAACAGGGGAAGGAGGCTGATTATGAAGCAGAGAGTGAGAGGAAAGAGGATGTTGGAGAAGAGGAGGAGGTGAAGAGAAAAGTTTTTGTTGAAAAGCCTGACTCAAACCCTATTGCTTCGGATAGTAGGAATGTTGCCTAGAATACCATGGAGGAATCCAACCCTAATTTTGTGAGCTCTAAGCAAGGAAGGGAAATGGCAGACTCCATTTTGAATGCAGCCAGAAACAACACGTTGGAATTTTTCAATTTCCAGAAATGGGTAATTGAAAATATTACCAATATTCAGAATAAATAGAGGGATTTGGAGTATAAGATTCAAAATTTGATTAAGGATGCCAATACTGGGAAAAAGGATGCGAAGGTGGAAACCAATGAGGCAGAGGATGAAATTGAAATGCAGGATTGGTCGGAAAAATATTTGATAAAGGGAGACTTGAAACATTTGGAAGATGTGATCAGAATTGTCAAAGATAAAGCTGAGGTTGAAAATGAAGCCATCATCAATCAGGTTGCTAAAACTAAGAAGGCTTTGAAGAATTTCATGAATCGCAGTCTTGAGGTCTGGAGGGTTTCATCCCAAAATATGAACGCCCTAGTGGATTGTCTGGAGAGGAACCAACAGAACAAAGAGATGGTGATTATTGATGATATGCCGACCTCCAGCTCTACTCCCCAAACTTCCAGGCATAGAACTAGGCAGATGCCCTTTGATTTGGAGATAAAGACTAAAGACATTAATCTAGAGCAGGAGAACAAAGACCTGAGAGAAGTCGTGAAGGCTATGATGATGATGGTCAAGGATGCAGAAGAGTCCATAAAAGTTTTTATTTGAACTGTAATTCTGGTCTTTGTTTGCCAGTCTCTTGCTGGATCTATGTTGTCCCTTTTCCTAGCTACTATTTTCTCTGCTGGTCTTTTGCAAGTTTTCTATCTTTGTTATATTTTCTCTTGCTTCTTTCATGCTTATCTTTTCTTAATGTAAGCAGGTATCGGGTCCCTTAAAACCTGATTTTCCTTAATCAAAAACATTCAACCCTTTTCCTAATAGAATTGAGATTGGATCTATTATATTCATCCTCCTTTTAATGTGACTCATGTGAAAGTTAGGTCATTTCCTAGTTTACAAAGCATAACTTGTGAAATCATAATTTTTACACCATTATATTTTGGTGAACCCGTCACTATTACATTTGCATTAATTCTTATTTGTGGTCTCAAATCTAATTTATATGCATTTTAACAGTAATTTTTGCACTCATAAATCATACTTCCAATTGAATTACATAAATTTAGTGGTTAATTTCATAAAAACCCCTAATTTATTGTTCCAAAATCAATTTTTGGGTTGCGAAAAAATTGAATTGTGTTTTTAGATCTGATTATTTTGACATGATATGTTCAAATTGAGATGCATCTAATATCCAATATCATAATTCACATTGTTTAAATTATTGGCTAATCAGTCATTTTTACAAAGAATTGCATTACTTAATCATAGTTTCCAATTCCTTGCATCCAATTTTCCCTCTTTTCTACATGATTTTTGTTACCCTTAGTCCTACATACAATATTCTAGTGAGAAAAATTTGTATACTTAAGGCTTCCCAAGGTTTAAATAATAAGGATATTGAGCCTCAGTCGGATAATGTATTCTATGTGAATGTTGATCCTTGCTTTGATCCAACAAATGACATCACTTCTCCCCATTCTCCTCATAGTTCTCATGATGTGGCTCAATCATTAACTAGGGTTGCTATTGATCAATTAGAGAATATTGATAATTAATTTGAGAATGTTCAACAATAGATGGGTTAACAATACCCAAATCGGAACAACGTTTGCATGTGGAAATTTGAAATTGGGAAATGGAGGGAACAACGAGGCTGGATCCTCTAGTTCTGAATCCACTGCAGCTCAAGGAAAAGCAATGGATGATGAGGATGGGAGATAGGATGGGGACCCATGGCTACGGGACCCTCCCCTTGACCACAAATAGTTGAAAGATTCCCAAGAATCAAGCCCCGAGGCAGTGAAAGTTGACTCAGAAAATATCAAGCAGGGGCAAGTTTCCAAACCCTGGAGTAGTCTTTTTGCAAGGAAAGCATCTGGAAAACTGACTGGTAAATCATCTTTCCCCTTTGTGAAAGATATATCAGATAATAAAATGGGTAAACTTGCTATTGAGATTCCTGATTTAGTTATCGATCATAGCATCTCTTTAATGGCTTTTTCTCTGGTGGGGAAGTTTGTTGGACCTCGACCTAATATTGAGGATGTTAGGCCTTTTATTAAGAGAAAATGGAGAATGAAAGGTCAGGTTGATGTCTCTGCCCTGCCTAGAGGCTTTTTTGTATTCTCATTCTCTTGTGGGGAAGATATGGAAGCTGCTTTAAGTGGTGGCCCCTGGATGTTTGGTAAATCTTCTTTATCTGTGAGAAAATGGTCTCCTAACATGGAACTCAATGACTCTTTCTTTGAAACTACTCTGGTTTGGGTAAGGCTGCCAGGGTTGCCATTGGAATACTAGGTGGAGGATGTTTTCTTAGGAATTGCCAACTCCTTTGGGGAGCTTGTTGCGATAGATCCAATAATAGCAGCTCGCAAGAGATTGGTTTATGCGCATATCTATGTCAACATTTCGTAGAATATGGACCTTCCTAGCACTATTGATATAAGCTCCAAACTTGGATTATGGGAATAGTCAATAGAGTTCGAATCACTCCCCTTTGTATGCTTTTCTTGCAAAAAAGTTGGTCATAGGGCTAAGGCTTGTCCCAGCAACCCTAAAAAATCTGTGATAACAAATACCCACAAAGAGGTCTGGAAAGAAAATAATAATAACAAAGAAGGTAACAAGTTAGAAGGAAAAAGATGAAGCTCTGTCAATATATCAAAACCATCAGAAGGAGATAGAATTGACCTTCCTAAGAATCCCCCTATGAAGGAGAATAAAAAGAATGAAATCAGGGAGTTTGAGATCAAAACAGTCAATACCTTTGAGGCTCTACAGACACAAGAGAAGGAAAATGAAATCAATGAAGAGATACTTGAAGATGGTGAGATTGAGAATATCACTAACTCTCATCATGAGGTCTTTCAAGATTCTATATCAAAAAAAGATGAACAGTGCCTAGATGAATTTGAAGAACATGAAATTAAACTTGGAAGGAGCAACAAATTTGGATCGCCTGAGGTAAATTTAAATGCATTATTCTAGAATATTGGAGTTGATACACCTACATCATCCCAGAAAAGAGGAGAACTATGGAGTAATATGCAAGATGAGACTAGAGCGGACCAAGAAGAAAACATAACAAGAAATGGAAAGAAAATAAAAACTAAGAAGGTAGGGGGCCTTAATGGGGTGAAAACCAGAACCAGGTCCAAGGCTGATTTTGGTGCTTCAAGATCCCCACTGGGACGTAAAAATATGAAATGGCATAGGGACCAGGAGAGCAAGAAAAACATAGCTGATGGGAGGCAGCGAACTATAAAGGAATCCTGCCCTCAGGCTTCCAAATGAAGGTAATATCTTGGAACATCAGAGGCCTAAATGGTCTCAATAAATAGGATATATTACGGAACCTCATTCGAGATCAAAATCCGGATATTATCCTGGTACAGGAAACCAAAATGAGTAAAGAGAAAGTGGAGAAATTAAACTTCTTTAAAATTGGAGGAGTTTGTGGTAGTAGCTCGAATGGAGCATCTGGAGGGGTTGCAATTTTCTAGAACAAGAAAACCATCTCAGGAGAAATGATTGATATAGATGGCAATATTTTATTCCTGAAAGATAAAAGCATCTTTGATGGAAAGGAATGTGTTATTACTAATATCTATGCCCCTAACTCCAAATCTGCTAGAAGCAAATTCTAGGATAAAATTCAGCTAAAAAGAAAATCTTTCCCTTTGAATAGCTGAGTTGTCATGGGAGATTTCAATACTCCTCTGCAAGACATTGATAAATATGGGGGTATTCATGCTCAACCAGATAGCAGATCTAACTTGATGAACTTTATTAATATCAATGCTCTCATTGATATGGATCTCAATGGGGCATCCTACACATGGTCTAACCGAAGGGATGGTGAAGATCTCATTCAGGTAAGACTTGATAGATCCCTTGTCACTAATGATTGGATTATTTCCCATAGATGCTCCCTTTCTGTTATTAATAGAATTGGTTCAGACCATTATCCCATCTCTTTTGTTGCTAAGAATTTTAAGAATAATTAGAGCTTCCCTTTTCAATTCGAAAAGATGTGGATTTCCCACCCTAATCTTGAAAAATCTATTGCTAACTGGTGGAATATTGATGTAAATGGAACTTCCATGTATAAAGTTGCCAAAAAACTTTAAAATATCAAAGTCAACATTAAGATATGGAACAAGGTCTTTGGTGATATTTTTGATTCTAAGAAAAAGCTAAAGGAGGAGCTAGATCAGATCCAAAATTCAATTCAGAAAGATGGCTATAAAAATTATTCCAAAGCCATGGAATATGATGTTCTAGTCAAACTCCACAACATTATTTCTAGGGAAGAAATCTATTGGAGGCAGAGATCCAGGGCGATCTGGCTGGAGGCTGGGGACAGAAACACTAAATTTTTCCATATGACATCTTTAAAACACAAAGCAGTGAATAGAATTTCAAAACTTATTGTAGAGGACAAAAATCTTCTTAATAAGGAGGAAATTAGGGATGAAGCTGTCAGTTTCTTCAATCAGCTCCTCACTAGTAGCAAGGACATTGATCATACCCACCAACACAATTTGGTTAATATCATTCCTAAGATCATTAATCCTATTCAGAATAAGGCCCTATCTGCTATCCCATCTGCTAGAGAAATTTAAAAAGCTGTGTTTTCATTTCAAGGGGATAAAGCCCCGAGTCCTGATGGTTTCCCTATGTTTTTCTTCCAGGAATTCTGGCATATTCTGGGAGAAGACACGGTTAATGTGGTCAAAGAATTTTTTGGAGCTAGAAGAATCCTTAAGGAACTCAACTCCACGTTTATTGCCCTAATCCCTAAAGTTGTTGGGGCGGACTCTATGGGAAAATTTAGGCCAATAAGTCTATGTAACTCTTTCTATAAGATCATATCAAAAGTTTTGACCACTAGAATTTTGGCTATTCCCCCCTTCATCATCTCTGAGGAGCAAAAAGGTTTTGTTCCTGGTAGGCAGATTTTGGACTCTATCATTCTTGTGCATGAGAACATTCATTCCCTCAATTCTACCAAACAAGAAGGCTTCTTGATAAAGTTGGATCTGGTGAAGGCTTATGATAGAGTTGAGTGGCATGTTCTTTTCAGAATCATGGAGGCTTTTGGATTTGATGAAAAGATAACCAAAATTATTAGAGAGTTGATCACCACTCCTTTGTTCTCTATTCTAATTAATGGATCTCCTACAAAATTCTTTAAAACGTCAAGGGGGCTCAAACAAGGAGATCCTATATCTCCTCTTCTCTTCACCATTTTGGTTGAGAGCATGAGCAGATTGATTCACAATCTGAAATTAAGTAAAACCATCAAAGGTCTTCAACCTTCCTCTACTAATGTTTTTTGCTCTCATCAATAGTTTGTTGATGATACTATCCTAATGGGATATTCTTCTATTAGGGAAGTTGAAGCCTTCAAAACTGCTCTTAATTCACATGCTTTGGCTACTGTTCAGCAAGTCAATTGAGACAAATCGGCTACATATTTCATGAATACTCCGGTCTTAAGACAACAGAAAATTGCTAAAATTATTGGTTGCAAGGTGGACATGCTCCCTTCCACCTATCTGGGTCTTCCCTTGGGTTTAACTCCCCCAAACTCCTTTTGGAATATGATCATTGATAAATTCAACAAAAAACTTGCTGGATGGAAAGGTTCTATTTTATCTCAAGCTGGGAAATTGCAGCTCCTTCAAGCTACTCTCCAGAACCTCCTTGTTTATGCCCTCAGTTTATTTGGTATCCCGACTAAATTTGCTGAAGCATTGGAAAGAATCCAAAAGAGATTTTTATGGTTAGGAGTTGAAGAAAAAAAGAGGATATCCTTGGTTGCTTGGGACAAAGTTTGTAGACCAAAGAACAAAGGAGGGTTGGGGATTAAAGCTCTAAAAACCTTTAACAAAGCTCTTCTAGCTAAACAATTATGGAGAGCTTATGATACCAAGAAAGATTGGAATCAAATATGGTTTGATAAATATATTCAAAATCAGCCTATCCAAGGGGTCCTTGACTTTGAAGACATTCTTGTTGGATCCTTCATTTGGAATAGAATTATCAAATCCATAAAAGTGGCCAAAGCTGGGGCTGGATGGGTCCTTGGAAAAGGTGAGAAAATAAGGTTTTGGGAGGACCCTTGGATGAATAATGAAGCTCTTTATGATCAAGACAATAGTCAAGTTATTAAGGAATGTAAAAGGAGGTTTGGGCTTATGGTGTGTGACTACTGGAAGGAGGACAAATGGGTGAGGCTTGATGTTATTCATTCTAGATTTTCCTTACTCCAGAAGGAGTTGTTGTCCTTTTCCCTTAACAAAGACTATGATGATGTTTTTCTCTGGAAAAGTAATCCTACAGGTGAATTTACAGTTGCTTCAGCCTACAAAAACACTTTTTCTCAGACTAGTAATCCCATTTGGAGTAAAGTTTGGAACAACATCCTGATCTCTAAAGTCAATATTTTCTTTTGGATTGCTTCTCACAATAGTATCCTTACTCTTGACAATTTGGCTGAAGAGGTTTTAAATTCCCTAATATATGCGAGCTATGCCAGAAAGAGGAAGAATCAGTTGATCATCTCTTTTTTCACTGCTCCTTTACCTGGGAAATTTGGTGTAAAATGTGGGAGAAATGGAAAGTTAGTTGGGTTATGAACAAGAGTATCAAGGATATTATCTGGCAATGAAATTTCCCCACTAAATGCCAGCTTATCAAGAACCTTTGGTCCTTGAACCTCCCCATGATTTGTTGGGGCATTTGGAAAGAAAGAAATAACTGAATATTTAGGGAAGCTAAGTGTAACTCTCAGGTGGTTTTTGAAAAAATCTGCAGGGCCATAAAAGAGAACATCAATATTCCTCACAAGAATAATAAGAAATGGTTTATTACTGATATGAATGATATGGAAAAAGATATCCTCACTGAATGGAACCTAATACATAAAGTCTATAGATCTAACAATAAGAATATGAGAGATAATATTATTTGGCGCTTTCCTGATCTTGATTGGATAAAGGTGAATTTCTATTGGGCGGCTAAGGGCAACCCTGGGAAGTCTGGTGGTGGAGGAGTTATCAGAAATGCTCAAGGAGTCTGCATTGCAGCTTTTGCTTCTCCTTTTGGGGTCCAAAATAATCATGTGGTTGAAGCTCTAGCCATGCTAAAATGCCTCTAGCTTGCTTAGGGATTCAAATTCAAAAAAATCTGGCTCTAAGGGGACTCCTTAAACATCATCCAAGCCCTCAAAGGTACAAGCTCTGTTTCTTGGAATATTACTAACTTAGTTAAAAGTGCTAAATATTTGTTAAATAACTATGTTAGTGTTAGCATAACTCATACTCTAAGAGAAGGCAATAAGGTAGCGGACCTCTTAGCTAATGAAGGAGTCAATTTAGAGAATGATATTAAATATATTGGAGAAACTCATTGTAAAAGGGAGGTTAAAGAGCAATTATATTTTGATCGTATCAATGGGTCTAGTTAATATCATGATTATATTTTGGGGAATGAATTCCAAAGATAGATTTTGGGGGTGGATTAACTGCCAATTAATGAGTTCTTTTTGGCATCATTTCCATGATCATATGTGTGAGGAAGATTATAATCATAAGTGTTGGGTTTGTGTGGCAATAAACATAAGTTTCAAAACAACAAAAGAGTCTATGTTCAGTAACTCCATAATTTACAAGCATTTGGGGTTTCATCTGCGGACTGTGAATTATAGTTGTTGGTTCTTCTACATGGAGCTCAAAATGGGTGGTAATTTAAACAGGAACGAGCCCCCAGATGCAAAAATTGGAAGAGTGAACGAAAAGTCTGGAGAAGACTTCACAGATATGGCTTTACTGACTATATGGAAAAGCTTCACGGAAGCAGAAATTTTGTTTCTCACGGTTTTGCCAGAGGCTGGAGTAACAACAGAGTTACCCTGTTCGGGGAGATATGGCAAATTGATGAGAACCTAGTCGCAGAGGTCACGGGTCTGCAGACGGAGGGCACCAAATTTTACAGGGATCGGAAGTATGCAGCTGAAGCATTCAAAATCTTCCTGAAATTGGAGGATGAGAAGGGCCAGCTTGTGAAGAAAGACATCATTTCCTATTACATTCCCCAGCAGGTAAAGCCCTTTTGGCAAAAAATTTTAAGGGTATTAATGGAGTATTTAACTATTGATGGTAGATTTACAAAAATTTATAACTATCACTTTGCTATTTTGAATCGCTTCCGTCATGGGGCCAAAATTTCCTTGCCTTTTTATTTAGCGTCCTCTCTGAATGAGAGTCTTGCTGACCACGCTAAAAATCCTAACTCCTACCCTATAGCCCATCAGGGGCTTATATTTCTCATTTATGAACATCTAAATAACAAGGCTAGGGTGACCAAAGATGACCCTCTAATCATGAATGCACATATCTCTAAGAGCGGCAAAGATTCGGATTCAAATGAGGAACAACCTAATGCATCTACCCACAAAAAAAGGAAAGCTGACACAGATAATGTGGACATGGAGGTGCACTGTGATGTGGAGGAGGAAAAGGGTAAGAATTTTGAAAATGATATGGAGTATGAAAAGGATGAGAACATTGGTGAAGAGGATGAAGGGGGTAACTCTGAAAACCCTCACTCTAACCCTATGGGCTTGGACAGCAGGAATGTTGCTCTGAATTCTAAGGAGGATGACAATCCTAACTCTGTGGGCATGGAATAGGGTAGGGATTATGCAAACACCATCCTGAATACCGCCCGTAACTGTGCTCTGGAGTCCTTCAACTTCCAGAAATGGGTTGTTGACAACATTACCAGCATGCAAAGTAAACAGAGGGAGTTGGAAAACAAGATTAATAAGTTGATTAAGGACTCTGGGAAAAAGAATGATGAGACAGAAACCAGTGAAGCTGAAGAGGAAATTGAGATGGAGGATTGGCTAGAAAAAGATTTGATCAAAGGGGATTTGAAACACCTAGAGGATGTTATAAGAACCTTGAAAGAACAGGCTAAAGAGGATAAAGACAACATCAACTCCAGGGTCGACCGTACCGAGAAGGCTCTAAAAAAATTCATGAACCATACTCTCCAGGTCCTCAAAGTCTCATCACAGAACATGAATAGTTTGGTGGATCATCTAGAAAGGAAAAATCAGGAAAAGAATCTGGTTGTCATTGATGATATTCCAACTTCCAGCACCACCCACCAAACTCCCAGGTGCAGAACAAGGCAGAACACTACTGGGATGGAGATCAATACGAAAGATAGCCAGCTGATAGAGGAAAACAATGACCTAAGGGAAGCGACCAAGGTGATGATGCTTTTGGTTTAAAATGTTGAGGAATCTATTAAAGTTTTCAAGTAATTTGTAATGCTGGGTTTGGAACCAGCTTCTTGTTGGCTTCTTGTTGTCTTTTTCTTAGCTGCTGGTTTTTGTGCTGGTGTTTGCAGCTATTTTGTTTCATCTCTTTAATGCTTATCTTTCGAATTGTAATAGGGTTTCGAGTCCCCTAAAACCTGTTTTTACTTAATCAAAAACAATACCCAAATAGTGAGGCAATCCCCTTGATTGAAGGAATAAAAAGAATGATGTAAAATGATAAGTTTGGATTTGTTACATGATCTTACTCATATTTTTGATACTAATATTAGGTCAATCAAAATTTTTGGTAAAGTCCTTAATTACTCTCAACCCACTAGCCAAGTTAACCATTCCATTCATATCCCTGCATCCTTGCCTAGTGTGCCTACCTTTACATCTTCTATCATGACTCCTTCCACACAAACTTTTAATCCTATACATGATAGTCATGGGGGAAATCTTATTAATCAAGATTCTTGCATACTTCCTTCTATGAGTCTTCCATTTGTTTCACTACCATCTCCGTACCAAGATACCATAGTGTTCCCCCTCCTTATTCTCAACCTCCATGTAGCTACAACAATGTTACTCCTTCATCACAATCCAATATGTCCACTTTCAATCCGTATCCACAAAAGCAAATATCAATAACCTAGCTCAAACTATTACATCCTTACAATATCTATTGGCTTCCATAACTCAATCCAAGTTCAATTTCCCACATTAAATGTAGAGAGCCCACTATCGGATGACATTGTCTGTTTAGTTCCCCCTAAGAATAAGAAAGTTCCTAAATTAGAGTTAAACAATGGAAAAGGTTACCCCTTGACTCATGTGAAGACATTTCAAACTTTGTGTACTGATTTTGCTCATGACCAAAGACTCAAGGCCAAACCATTAACTAGAACCTTCAAAAATAAATCCTTGAAATGGTATTATTATTTGCGTCCTTAATAGATTGCTTCATTGCAACATTTGGCTAATGCTTTCATTCAACAATTTCAAAATAATGTTGGCCCTAAGATTACTTTTATTGATTTGATTCATTGTAATCAATGAGTTAAAGAAAAAGTAACTGATTTTATTGGTAGATATAAATATTTGCATTCACAAATTGCTTATCTTGTGCTCGATCATTATGTTCAAAGAGTTTTTATTTCTAACCTACAAAAATATGTTAGATTCAATGACAGTCCCAAAGACACTGAGAGGGGGGGTGAATTAGTGTCTAACCAGTTGAATGAATATTTAAACTTATTTATAACTTTGCAACCCAAAACAGTGTACCAGTAAACAAGAATTAATGCAGTAAACACAAATAATAGAGAAAGCATAGAAACACACCATAACACAAGATTTTTTAACGAGGAAACCCAGTGTGGGAAAAACCTCAGTGGGATTTGTGACCCACAATATTTACTCACTGGCCAATGAATAAATACTACTTACAATAATGGCTTGCACATGCAAGAAGGCCAACTTCCTAGAGTGCACTTCTCAAAAGAGTCTCACTGACTACAATATGGATAATTAAATCCAATACAATGTACTGTTCAAAATATCATCTCTAATTCTTGGTTCAGTACCGGTTTAAGCTTAGTTAGATACCTTAACCAAAACCTTTGTTATCCACTATATCACCTCATACAATAATTACATTCTACCATTACTACCTCACACAAAATGACCTATGAGATCTCATACATATATGAGTCTATACAATATACCAAGTCGGCTTACAAATAGTTAATTTCATTTACAAAATAATTCACATAAACAAAACTTTATCCCATGTCGGTCTGAGTGTCGGTATACTTCATTTCCAATGTAAATTGGATGTTGGTGAAAGTGCATGTCGGTGTCGGTGCCTGTCGGTGTATGATATCTGTGATGCTGGTGCATGTGTAGAAACCTCTTTCTAGTTGGTTGCCAGTTGGTTGTCATCAATGACAACATCAACTATTCTCATTAGAGTGTAGAATCCCAACAAAAGATACTAGAGATAAGCCTCTATTTTTTAAGTTTTCTTATTTTATGCAATTGTGTGCAGTGCTTCATAATTATCAACTTCAAGTGAGTCAATTTGAATCATCCTCTTCAATGGCTCCAGTTGAAAAGAATGAGAGTGCTCAAGAATCATATATGGAGTTAAAAAAAATAAAGGTTTCATCAAGATAAATGACAACATCAACACTGAAGTGGCAACCATGACATCAGGTGTAGCCCCTTTATCCAAATACTTTAGAAAAGAATTAACTCATCTCTCTAAGTCTTTGCATAGTATAATGTTGAGGTTGATGAATATTAATGTGTTGCAACTTCCTCCCATCAAACCAATTAACAATTTTAAACCATTACTAGATTACCATGGTCCTAAAGCTTTTTTTCAATATCAGCATCAAAAATATTACTAGTTGAGAAATAAGATCCAATAATTTATTGATAACAATGCTATATACGTAGCTAGTGTCAATGACAAAGGGAATAAATTAGTATCTCCTACTAATTAAAATCTCCTAATATTTACCAATCCATTTCCTGCTCATTCTACCAGCGTTGTTGAGTCTGAGTCTCTTGCTTTTTCTCCTAATGACCTTGGCATCGAATCTAATAATGTAGTGAACCTTGTTGACAAACCTACACCTCTGAAAGACATGTATTACATTCGATCCTAGTTAGACTATTGTCGTACCTGATGTCCCATTATATATCACTATGAATATCAAAGACAAACTCTCATGATGGGTGCTCATTGGTCCAGTGTGTATGGTAATTGTGACTATTGAAGAGCATCTTCATACTCAACAATTACATTGAGTAACATATGATAAATATGATGTTATGGTTAAGGTGTATGATGGTTTCTCTTACCCTACTATTGTCTCCATTACTCTTCTCATTGAGGATGGTACTAAGTTCTTAGATGTCACCTTTTCTATTATTCCTACATCGGATCATTTTTGTGTGAAGTTGAGATATCCTTTGCTCTCTTCCATGAAAGTTGTCCCTTATACAATTCATAAAAGTTTGAAATTCCCTCATAATGGCACTATTGTAACAATTAATCATAGCCTTTACCAACCTACTATGAAGTGTGGAAATTTCACTCTTGATTACTTTTGGCCTAAATAAACTGAGCCTCTTAAGCCTCAAAATGGCATCCTTTTCTTATCTTATCAAAAATGGAAAATGAGATGATCATGGCCTTGAGTAAACCTAGAGACCCTACAACAATGGATATTCCTCCTCCTCATAATAGACCTATTATTCTTGCTATATGCTTTAGTCTCACCTCCAGTGATATATTCAAGAAGATATAGTGCAGAGAGAGAGAGAAACAGTGTTCAAATATTTTTGCCTTGCTTGATTTTGTTGTTCAAAGACA
Organism: Cryptomeria japonica; assembly: GCF_030272615.1. Classification (NCBI taxonomy): domain Eukaryota; kingdom Viridiplantae; phylum Streptophyta; class Pinopsida; order Cupressales; family Cupressaceae; genus Cryptomeria; species Cryptomeria japonica. The sequence goes on along the minus strand of NC_081414.1, from coordinate 516,876,489 downwards.
ATTTCATATTTAGTAGATCCGTCTTGTATCAGTTCTACTATTTTTGTTGTTTTTGAATGATAGTGAGTCTTCTAATAGCTTTTTTGTATCTTACCCTGAAGCAGAGAGCCTCGATTCAGCAAGTCCTTATCTTGTATCTTATCTAGGGTTGTGCGCCTTAGTTATGCAAGTCCATTAGGTTTTGTTTCTCCTTGGTAGTGAGCCAAAAAATTTGTAATCATTGTTATTCATATTATGAGTTAGATTCTCACTATGGTTTTTCCTAGTTTAGGTTTTCCATGTAAAATATAGTGTTCATGTGTTGATGGTTAGTTAGATTTTCAATAGTGTTTTGTATGGTTGAATGATGTTTATAATTAATTTGTTTTGAAGTTTTAGACTGATTCACCCCCTATTAATCCTACCTTGGGTTCAACAAGATGATGTTAAGAAAGATTGGGAATCAGATAATTTGCTTGACTGGCTTCATTTGTGTCATGGATTCTCTTTTGTGTGTTTGCTTCCTTGTAATGTGCTTCCCCCGTGTTGTGCTATTGACATGCTTTTTGTGTTATGTTAGGTTCTCTTTGGCTGACCCTTGTTACTCTGTTGGTGGAAGATAATAAAGAGGTTGATTTTTTTATGACATTCCTCTATTTGTATCTCAATTCTTTTATATATTGTATCTATCACTAGTAGAAATATGGCAAATAAATGACTAGGTGACTAAAACTTTTAGTCACGACAAGTAAAAATGACCAAATTCAAGTCATTTTTTGCAACACAACTATAAATGACTACTACTCTATTATAACTAAACATCAAGTTTATGCTTAGACAAGAGTTATATATATATATATATATATATATATATATATATATATATATATATATATATATATATATATATATATATATATATATATATATATATATATATATATATATATATATATATATATATATATTATTGTTATATGGAGCCTAATCAGACTCGGAGGTTAAATTTTCTCCACTTTTATCGGTGCAGTTTCCCCCCAAATTATTTAACGTGAGTTTTGGGGCATCACAATTGTAGTGGATATATTATTGCAGATAATCCCAATGGCTTCAGGGGAGAAAAAGGCATTTACCTATTACAGAGATGGTGTGATTTGATATTTTTTTCTTTCTGCTTTTTCTCATTTCATAGAATGGTGGAATATTTGCAGGGTCCAGGGGTAGCACCCCTGAAAGCTTAAACGACTTTTATTATTTTATAAAGGTGTCAGGAGTTATTTTTTCATTGGTTGGCATGTGTGTGTGTGTGTGTGTAAATATATATATACATGTGTATATATACATATATATACATATGTATGTATACGTATATATATATATATATACATATGTATGTATACGTATATACATATACATATATATATATGTATATATATATATATATATGTATGTATTTATACATGCATATACATATACACATATATATGTATATGTATATGTATACATGTATGTATATGTATATATATATGTATGTATATATGTATATGTATACATGTATGTATATGTATACATATACATACATGTATACATATACATATATATACATATACATATACACATATATATATGTATATGTATATGTATACATGTATGTATATATATATATGTATGTATAAATACATACATATATATATATACATATACATGTGTATATGTGTGTGTATATATATATATATACACATGTATATGTATACATGTATGTATATGTATATGTATATATATGTGTCTGTGTATATATATATAATATATATTAATATAAATATATACATATTATATATATATATAATATATATTAATATAAATATATACATATTATATATATATATATATAATATATATTTTTAATATATATATATATAACAAAAATAATAAGGTTATATTTTATTTCTCCCTCTTCCCTTGATAACTCTTGTTTTTCTTTAAATTACATTTTCAATTGTCTCAAATAAATTAAACTTAAATAATTTCTCCCCATTAAAAAAAACTCCCAGCAATGAATCTCAACCATTAGATTGTTTTAATCTTTGTCATTGGATCTTAGGGCTCAATGGAAAACCCTAACTTCTATTATGATGAAAATAAAAGAATTTGTATCCCTGTTCTTTCATTTCCACATTTCCTCAAGCTCTCTAACCCTAGCCTCCTCCACTTTGTAGGTTTCTCAAGCTCTCTAACCCTAGCCTCCTCCATGGAATCCATTGTTGCGGGTTGATTTTATTTTTTTTCCCTCTTATTTTCGCAAAGATAACCCTTGATCTAATGCATCTTCTCCTTGAATTTTTTTTCAAATACCTTAGGTGTGGATTGGGAAAGAGTGGTAGCTACGAAAATTCTAACTCTAGCCTCCTCCATGGAAGTCATTGTTGCATGTTGATTTTCTTTTCTTTCCCTCTTGTTTTTGCAGAGATAACCCTTGATCTAATGCATCTTTTCCTTATTTTTTTTATGTAGATATCTTAGGTGTGGGCTAGGAAAAAGTGGCAACCATGAAAATTTTATAGGGTTTTGTTTCTTTTCAATGTATAGGGTTTTGTTTTTTTAATTGTTTTTTCTTTTTTTTGTAGTAACCCACCATAATTAACTCAACAAAATTGAGTATTCTTTTTTGTGTGTGTGTTTAATTTAATCATTATGTTTTATTCAATTGCATACTCTGGGCATCCATCCATTTGGATTAGGCATCCATCCATTTGGATTAGGCATCCATCCATCTGGGATGAGCATCTAACCATACGGGTTAGGCATTTGTCCATATGGAACATAAGATTTCATCTATCCAATATGGGATAGGCATCTACCCATACAGGGTAGGCATCTATCCAATCGGGATAGGAGGTGCTCTGGCCAGAGACTTAGACTCTCGGGACCATTTGGGTCCTGAGCCACTCACTAATTACTACATGCTTCTAACAGAAGTGCACCGAGGTCGTCGTCCTTAGGAGTAATTAAATAACATAATACAAGCTTGAATTCCACCTCAAAATTTGGCTTAAAGCCTCAGGAAGTCAAGCGAATCCATACGGGATTCCTTTTGAGTATGCATTGAATTACTTTTTCCAATTTAATTATCTTTATATTTCAAAATAGGATTCTTACTCAATCCTTCCTTTACCAAGCCTAGACCCCACCCACGAACACCTGAGTACAAGGGACAACTCCATCCCAAGACTGCCTACATACCCGCTTCGGCACGGGATCAAGGCGTAAAGTATGTAGTTCTATTTTCTACTCTATGGTTTGATGTAAACTGATTTGTGGGTATGCAACCCTTTCTAGGGTCAATGTCCCAGACAGTTTCTCTGCAGTTGCTACCCACGATTGTAGCACTTAAACAAAGGCTCAAGATGGCCTATTGTTTGTGGCCTAACGACTACATCCTAACACCTATCATGAGCATCACCCTTAGCCAAATTGTCAATTACCAATATCTCTTCAAGATAAAGAACAATTTCATAAAAGTGTTTTACTTAACCAACCCTAAAGGGGGTTTACTATGGTTTCTCTCAATGGATGAAAAAATCATTTAAAAATTATCTTATTAGATTATCAATCCAAGAGGGATTACTCGCCCCTTGGATTTTAACTTCCAAGTGTCCCTTATTATTCCTGACGATTTATAGGGACGATGCCACAAACGTCGTTGATGTAGCTTTATTAGGCGTTAAGTGCAGTAGTTCAACACGACGGCATTACCTGTAAGCGTGACCCAGAGGCACCGTATATACCCAACGCTACTAGGTTTTGGTTTCCATCTTCCTTTATTTAGTTTTCTAACTAAGAGCTATGAAAGCATCATGCTTGAAATAATCACGAAATGAATGTACATAATTAGACCTTTCGAAGTTAATTATTTGAATAACTATTTGATGGCAACCAAGTATCATTTGATAAAAAGAAATACCATTCTTCTACAACTCAACTAATTAATATATAATGGTATGATAAAGACAATTATGAACTCATATATTAAAACATGTAACTTGTTTGAAGAAATTGGAAAGGTAACTTGCTCATCAAAGAATGCAATTTAACATGTAAGTAATGCGCATGATGTAAAAATAGTGACATTTACATACGAGATTAAGTAATGTTTACTTCGATCATGAGAATATTTAAAATATAGAGTTACTAATTCCACATGAGTGATTAGCTTATACTTTTTGGAAATTTTGGATCGAATCGGAATAATAAGACTTTTTTTTTTTTAAGTGAGTCAAAATCACTAATCAAATAATCCAATAAATCCCTAAGGGGATTGAGACAATAATTTTTTATTTCAATCTTTTGCTAATTTATTAACTTTAAAATTTAACTAAACAATTATAGAAATTAACTTAAATTTAATTAAAGATGATTATATAGAAAAAATTAACTTAAAAATGATTATATAAAAAAAATTAACTTAAATTTTAATTAAAATAATTATTAAAAATTCCATCGCAAATTCAAAGTGTAATAATAAAAAAAAATGCATTGTTCATTAATAGTAAATAGGGGGTGGGGACCACGGGTCCCATCACCCCCTGCGGTCCTGCATGTGCAGGCCCGCAGGGGTTGAGGGGACTCCGTGGGCCCCCCCACTCCCCTGCGATCACTGCCATGACAGTGACCGTAGGGCAGTGGAGGGTACCACTGTCCCTCCCCAGCGGTTACAATAACCGCCCCTGTACACCATGCAAAACTTATTATTATTATTTTTTTGACCGCCATTTAATTTCCGACATTAATATGTATTTCTCTTTTTTTTTTAATTCGAAATGATTGTATGTGTGTGTGTGTGTGTGTGTGTGTGTGTGTGTGTGTGTGTGTGTGTGTGTGTGTGTGTGTGTGTGTGTGTGTGTGTGTGTGTGTGTGTGTGTGTGTGTGTGTGTTTATATAATTTATTTAATGATATATATAACAAAGGAGTATTGACTTATGAAAATAAAAACATGAATAAGATAGATAAACAAATAACTATTTTAGATTAGTTTTCAGTAAATAGAAGGCTAATATTTTCCAGAGAGAGAGAGAGAGTGGGTTTATTCAAGCATTCACAGGAGGATTTTATTCAACTGATATTCACAGAGAGGTCTTTGACCAACTCACAGGGAGATTCAAAATAATCACAAAGATTTAAAATAACTACAGAGATTTAAAATAATCCTAGAGATTTAAAATAACTACAAAGATTTAAAATAACTATGAAGATTTAAAATAACTACAGAGATTCAAAATAATCCCAGAGATTTAAAATAACTACAGAGATTTAAAATAATCCCAGAGAGAGATTTAGAATAACCATAGAGGAAATAATTGCAGAGGTTTAAAATAATCTCAGAGATTTAAAATAACTAATATTCATAGAGAGATTCATTTTAAGAATGAGATTCAGATTTCCAGAGAAATGAATTAGAGGGAAGAAGTAAAGATTAAGATTCAATCACACAGGGAAGAGTTTTATTTTCAGAAAAAGAGATTTTAAAAAAGGAAAATATGATTTTTGCATAGATCTAAAATCTTTGGAAAAACAAAAGGGTAAGATTATGAGCATATTTCTTAAGGAAAATAAAATAAATAATAGAACTATCTTTTACTTGCATTATGTGGAAGAAACTTATCAATAATTGCTTCTAAATAGAAGAAAAAGACTTACACTATAATAGAACTTTTAAAAGAAGATCTAGAAGCTTTTTTTTTTTTTTGATAATATAAATTTCTCATATGACAAAAGGAGAGAACCTGGTTTGCTGAAGCTTGATGTTGAATCCTCTAGCTATCCTTGATCCTTCCTTGCAACTAGAGAGAGATCTTCCAACAATAACTTAAAAATTCCTGCAACAAAATGAAACTACCAAAAAAAACTTGGGAAAATTTCCTTCAAAACAAAATCAACTCCCTTCTTTGAAACTTGCATATAATTGTATAAGAAAAATTCCCTCCATTCCACTATCTTGAAAATTTAATTAAAAAAAGAGATTCTTTCCCAATTTTGGACTTCATGCAAATTGATTAGACTTAGTGGGAGGAGTTACATGCAAGGTGGTGGAGAATCCTCTAGAAGCTTCTTATTCTTCCTACAACATGTCCCATAATTGGATGAGGAAAACTAAATAATAATTAAGAAAAATGTATATTTTCCATGTGTGTGTGTGTGTTTTATTATTTTATCCTTTTATAATATTCATTCAATCATTTAAATAGCTTATCCAAAAAATATAATAGAGTTTGAAAAGTGATAAAGGAGGGTTGTGACATTTTTGACAAGGAGGGGTTTGAAATCCCCCCCTTTTTTGGCCCTACTGTGAGGACCAATGGACTCCATAGAGGTCATAGCCCCCACCTCTAGTGGGTGTTGTGGTCTCCATGGAGGTCGCAACCCCCACAGTGGGTGCTACTGCCTCCATGGAGGTTGCAGCCCCAACCTCCAAAATTTTTATTTTTTAAAAAAAAATTTAACAAATAATATATATATACAATGACAAGATCAAAAGGACTATTTCTTTCTTTTACATGTAGTGGATAAACATATATATATTCTATAAATTTACCTATGTGTTTGACAATATAAACATCCATATGCATATAAATATAACTTCATCTTCAATTAGTTTTTTTTTTAACTCTAAATTTAATGAAAATCAGTGAATAAAAATATAAGTAAATATAGTAAATTTAATAAAAATGTAACTAAATATACTACCAATAGATAAAAGTGAATAAAAATGACTAAATATACTACCAATTGATGACAATTAATTACCAATTGGCAATAATTAATAATTACAATGACTAAATAAATGACTACCATGACTAAACAAATGATCAATTAACAACAATCAATGACTAAAAAAATGACTAAATATACTACCAAATTGATCAATCAAAACAACCAATGAATGACTAAAAATGGTCTAGTCATAAATTTTCTCGTGTTATAAATGATTGGCAATAAACTACTAATGGTCACGTGACTAAGATTTGTCATTTATATGCAATTTTTAGTAGTTTATTTAGTCATTTATTGTTGTTTTTGTACTAGTGTATGTTATGTTGTACATGTGCTATTGTTTGTAAATGTGCCTTGTGTTGTCTACTTGAGGATGATGCGAAGTGTTGAGATCTCTTTTTGATCTCTTCCATGTTGACTCAGAAAGACAATTTGTTCAATTCTCTTGTGCTCTTCTTCCATTGTGTTCGTAGTTCCACTACCTTTGGGGGATGAGGTCAACTAAATACAATTATTCTTGATATACATTATTTATCACAAGTGCATTAGTGACCCCAGAGTTAGTGGATCCCTTATGTTATTTTTCCTATATGTTTTGTGACCATTATCCTTTGATTTTTCCTTTCTTGGGTGCATCTCATTGTGGTAATGTGATTGTCTTTTGGATGCATGCTACATTAAAGAAATTGCTCCCAATGAGTCATATGCAATTGCTTTAACATGGGGGTATACACTCTGCTCAATGTTACACATTATACACACACCATTATATGTTTTTTATACACAAGATACTTTGCAATTGAGACTTTTTCTTTGTAATTTGGTATTTTTCTTTTTCATGATCCATAGTAAGAAAATCTTACTAGGCTAGTGCAGTCATGCTCTCTCTTTCATTTTCATGTGTTGTCCCTTTTATCTTGATATTAGAGTAGTTGGGGCTAAATTTAGTGTCATAAATTGTGTTAACATACACTTTTGTCCTCACCTAGACCTCACCTTAGTGCTTCATCTTTCGATTCCCAATGACTATTTGATTCTACTCACACCACCTCATAAACCTACAATTTCACCACCTTCCATGCCTTCTCCCTAAATATGAGTCCTAATTATCAGGACCAGAGCACCCAACACCCTGGTCCTCTTAATTAGGACTCAAATTTACAATGGTCATATCAAGTGAGCAAGAAAATTGGATCCCATGTTGGCCTATAATTTTCAAGAAGTCAAGTATAAACGAATGTCTACCCCTCTCATTTGAAAACCTAATATAAGAACATCTAATAGCCTCATTAAATATATTAAATTCAAGTGAGCAAGCAATTAGACATTCATCAAGCATTAGAGAAGAATTAAATTCAAGTTTAAGCATTCAAGATGACATCCATGATCAACCTTCTATGAAGACATCCTAAAACCCTTGGATGAGGATTCAAGCAAGCTTCATCAAGGTATACATTTAAATTACAAGAATTTTATTTCAAATCTAGTCTTTCCCTCAAAAGGAAAGCATCTTGTTATAATTTTCCATTATAATTTATACTTCAATTTCAAGGTCAATTCCTAAATCGAGGTTTGGCATAAGGCAAACCCATATCCATACCTGTGTACCTCTCTTTATATGTGCAAGGAATTGAATCGAGAGTTATACTCAAAGATTCCAATAGAGTTGATGATGATGAACAAGTTCAACTTTCAACAAAGTGAAAATCGGAGGACCGGGTTGGATCTCTACTACCTAGTTTGGAAAATCAACCAAAACTTTTAAGAATGGGTTATGATTCTCTTCTTCTACCTAGATCCATATCTATGGCTCTATTTTCATCAATTTACTTCAATTTCTCAAATACTTACCCTAGATTCAACTATACAATTTCAGTTTCATTTTTAACTCAAACAAAAGTAGAATAAGACTTCAATCGACATTCAACCCTTTTTCCTAATATAATTGAGGTTGGATCTAATGTATTTATCCTTCTTTAAATATGATGCATGTGATAGTTAGCTCATTCCCTAGCTTACAAAGCATAACTTATGAAACCCTATTGTTACACCATTACAAACCCTAACATAACCTGTAACCCTAACCCTAATTGAACCTGAACCCTAACCCTAATTCAAGTGTAAACCTAACCATAATTAACTCCTTTTTTTAACTTGATCCCTAACCCTAACATAATCTTAACCCTAAACCCAACCTAACCTTGACTATATCCCTAATCCAAACCTAATTGAACCCTGGCCCTAATTGAACCTTTATGCTAACATAACCCATAACTTAAACTTGACCCTAATTAACTCCTAGCTTTAACCCTAATTAAACCTTAATCCTAACCTTAAACCCAATATTTATAAAAGAAACTAACTCTAATACTATTCTTTATCCTTAAACCCTAAACCTATTTCAATCCTAACACTAACTCTAACCCTAATTTAACCCTAGTTGAATTGCAATACTAACCCTAATACAGATTAAATCTTAACCCTAACACTAATTCTAATTGAACCCTAACCCTAACCCCAAGCATTATCTTAGAATAGCAACCCTAATCAAAGCCTAACCATAACCCTTACCCTAATCTAACCCAAAATGAACCTTAAACCTATCATAATACTAAACTTAAGCCTAACCCTTAAATCCTAACTCAAACTTGAACCCTAATCTAACCATAATTGAATCATAACCCTAAACTTAACACTAAGTTTAATTGAACCCTAATCTTGATTAAATCACAGTCCAAAACCTAACCCTAATTGAACTCTAATCCTTATTAATCCCTAAGACCAATATAATTGTATACTATCCCTAATTCTAACCATGATAGAACTCTAATCCTAACCCTAACTATAATTAAGCCTTTACAATAATCAAACCCTAATTATAATCAAACCCTAACTCAAATATTTCCTTTTAATTAAACCCCATTTTTGACCTAACCTTAAATCTAACCATAACACTAATTCAACTATAACTCTATCCCTATTTGAACTCTAACCATAATTCAACCTTAACTATAAATTAAATTTTTTTTCCTCTAACCCTTATTAAACCCTAACCCTAAACCTTACTAAATCATATCCCTAACCTTAACCCTAAATGAATCTTAGCCTTAGCCCTAACGCTAACTTATCCCTAAACCTAATTAAACTCTAACCATAATTAAATTGTAACCCATACCCTAATCCTATGTGAAACCCTAATTAAATGCTAACACTAAGCCCTATTTAATGTTAACCATGGTTTAACCCTAACTCTAACCCCAACGTAACTCAAAGATTTCCCCCTAATTGAACTCTGACCTAACCTTAACCTTGACCCTAGTTAAACCTAAACCCCAACCCTTTGAAGTATAATCCTAAGCATATTTGAACCCTAACTATAATTTAACCTAAAGATAAATCAAATATTTCTTTGATAACCCTTATTGGATCCTAATCCTTACCCTAACCTTAATTGAATCCTAATCTTCAATTTAATTAAAATGTAACACTCTCTGACCCTAATACAATAAAATAGGTATTACAATACTAAACCTACACATAGATACAAATGAAGTAAGTATTGAAATGATAAGCAATGAAGATAGAAATATTTGTTAGATCTAGTGGTCACTGTGATGATAATTTTTCTATTAATATAGTTAATTTATTGAAAGTAGCATGGTTATGTTTCTATGGATATTAGATAGGAAAGGGATGATAGCACATCATTTGAATAGATGAGAATGCATATGAAGTTGGTGTAGGAGCGCCTAGGCACTAAATACCTCATGAAGGCTTTTGATGTTTTGTTTTATTTTCAATATTGTGTTACGATTGTATAATGTCCAAGGGACCATTTGAAGTCATTATAAATCATATCGTAAAGCATTAAACCATTTTTGTGCAATGTAGACCTATAAGGTCCTAAGAGGGTCAAAGGTGGTCAAAGTATACAAAAATGCTCAAAGAAGGTTGAAAATGATGTAAAAGGCTTATTTAGCCCATTTTAACATGTGTAGGGTGAAAACAATGAGGTTAGAGTCATTTGGGTGCTTTATGACAAAAGTAGTCACTTTTGACACAATGTTGTCAAATTGCAAGATTAAAACGAATGGGCGGTTAGGATGGAGGAAATATAGTTATATCTCATTGGAAGGTATGGAAAGGGTTAAAATCCCTTGTTTTATTCATTTGTGAGTGTGAAGGGTCGAATCAGGGGGGTTGGTAGATGTATTGAAGGAAAAAGATCAATAAAAATAAAGAGTTCCCTGCATTTTAACTGTTTTTATGAATGTGCAACCTGAGTTCCTTCAAATTTTCATAGTGAATTTGATTTTGTTTGGTTTGAAAACTTATTTGATGTAGTAAACCAGTGAATCTGTGTTCTTTTCCTTTTTGTAGCACTCAAATTCATAAGGTTTTGTAAAAGATATCCTAGTTTTTGTAAAATCTGTCCAAATCCTTCTTAGGGTAAACAGTGAACTTGGAAAATGTATAAAACCTCCATTACATGATGAAAAAGAGCCAAAATTGGTGGAATGGAGGGAAATATAATGTATTTTATTTTCACTTTGTTTGCAGGGTCCCATGCTTGCTTTTGTACATGCAATATGATGTCAAAATGTTGATTTGACAATGCCATAGTTTGGTAAAACTCTGATTCACGTGTGTTGTAGAGCTTAGTATGCTTTTGTATGGAAGGATTATGGTGTAAATGTTATATGGTTGGAAAGAATATTTATTCTAATTTCATTTTCTTCAAGTTTGATTTAATTTTATGCAAAAATGAGTAAGTTGTGACCATTTTTGTAAGGATAGTCTATTCAAAAAATGGTTTTCCAAATCTGTAGTTAGAAAATGTGTCAGTACAATTATGCATGGTTGATTAAGGACCTGACACTTGGTTTGTGGATAGATTATGATGTTGTGAACAAAATTTTTTCTTATCAGAAAAAATTATCTCATGATTGGAGGGGTCAAATGAGCCAATTTCTAAAAACTATCATGTCATTCCCTATGTGAGTTTCTGTCATTGCTGCTACAGGAAGGTTGCAAAAAACTATTATATGATTTTTTTATGTTCTTGGTGACCATGTGTGGTCTTTTCATGTCACATTTATCATTCCAAAAGTGTCTCAAGGTGTTGAATTGTAGGGTTTGGATTTTTTGAAGGTATGGTGAGAGTTGTTGTTGAGCATTGATCTTTGATGAATCTTTATGCTTTAGAGAAGTTGGTATCAAGAGGCCTATGTTAGAAGCCTTGTGCTAAGTTTGGTGAAGGGAATTAATCCCATTGTTGTGAAATATGCCTGATTGGCATTGAAATTTTTTCATTTTGTTGAGAGTTGAACCCGAGCCTCTACATCAGAAGTTAAATCCCCTTCTAATGAATCACTAGTACAAAAACAACAATATATGACTAAAAAAACTACCAAAAATTGCATATAAATGACAAAATTTGATCGCGTGACCATCAGTAGTTTATTGCCAGTCATTAATCATGTGACCAAATTTATGACTAAACTATTTTAGTCATTTATTGGTTGTTTTGATTGATCAATTTGGTCATCGATTTGGTCATCAATTTGGTCATTGATTTAGTCATTGATTTACTCACTAATTTAGTCATTAATTTAGTCATTGATTGTTGTTATCTGGTCATTTATTTAGTCATGATAGTCACTAATTTAGTCATATATTTAGTCACTAATTTAGTCATATATTTAGTCATTAATTTAGTCATTGATTGTTGTTATCTGGACATTTATTTAGTCATGATAGTCACTAATTTAGTCATATATTTAGTCACTAAGTCATATATTTAATCATTAATTTAGTCATTGATTGTTGTTATCTGGTCATTTATCTAGTCATATAGTGATTTATTTAGTCATATATTTAGTCATTAGTTTACTCATATATTGAGTCATTAATTTAATCATTGATTGTTATTAAATGGTCATTTATTGAATCATCATAGTCAAATATTTAGTCCTTATTTTAGTCATATATTTAGTCATTAGTTTACTCATATATTGAGTCATTAATTTAATCATTGATTGTTATTAAATGGTCATTTATTTAATCATCATAGTCAAATATTTAGTCCTTATTTTAGTCATATATTTAGTCCTTATTTTTATTTACTGGTTTCCATTAATTGGTAGTATAGTCATGATATGAATAATATATTAAATACCATAAATTTTATAATGCAAAAATAACATAATATTAAACTTGAACTAAAACATAAAAGCAAATAAAAATATTACATATACGAACAAGCTACAACATGCTAGAATTAAAAGATTGATTCAAAATTATGATAAATAAAGATAACCTACAATAAAAATATAATGCTAAAGAAAAATTTTGGCTCTTTTCTCTTTAGAAACAATACTAGGCCATCGTCAAATTATAGAACATAAATATGTTATCTTAGCTTCTTTATCCTATCTAACTCATTGGCAACTAATACAAGTGGAATTACACTCAAGATGCCACAATTTAGCATTTGACTAGCATACGATGGCAATGCACTCATATGATGTAGATATTGGAATTAGAGAAGCAACCATGGAGTTTACTACAGAGGTGTTAGAGCTGCTAATGCTACCCACCCATTGAGTTTTCAACCCGCAACTGCTAGTGACTCTTGCTTCAAGTAGCATGTTGCCACCATCAAGCTCATTCTCCATCAAAAATAACACAACTAGGGTGTTATTATTGCCTGTAAATATATCAGGCCAATATGCAACAAGTAGGCTTTTTTGACTGCACATAAGAATACATACAAAGTTGCAATGTTTTACAATATTTTGTATTTGCATGCATTCCATCCTCCCACTAAATCACTGAGACTATCCAACTGTTACCACATGTTTAGCATGGGTCTCATCTTCTTCTATTGACAAAATCTCTAAAGGGATCTCAAGGAAATATATTTGAGGAGCACTGCCAAACAAATAACTCCATACAAATACTTGTCTTCCAAAGAACATCTAGCATATCCCTATCCTCATGTCCATACAACCACAGAACCCTGAAGTATATGAAAAATATTTTGGTGTTAGCATGTATCCATAGTTAGAAATAATAAAAGTAAGCAAAACAAAGATACAAAAGAATACCTTACCTATTTATAAAATTTGTTAGTACCTATTGTGCCTAATGTAAGAGTTTTCAGCCATTCTACTTGTGCATTTCAAACCTGTTGAGGAAACTCACCTACAAGCATAGGTTGAATATGATTTATCCTACAATCCTTACCTGTTTTCTTCACTCATAGAGTTCTGAAATTCAAAGCAAGTCCTCACTAGTAATTTTTCAGGACAACCAAAAGATACATTTTTAACAACACACAAAAACCAAAAAGAGCTTCAAAAGTAGTACTCTTATTACAATTTAAGTTATGTCCTAGTCATAACAAATGTAACATTGTAGGAACACCTTGAACATTGACATAAATAACTATTGGTTTGAGCAAGGCATGTATAAATAAATAAGAGAAAAGACAGCAACAGATCAGAAAAATTGAAATAATTTTTGAAACAAACACAAACAAAAATGAAAATGCATACTTCAATGTACCTTACATATTCATTTTTAGGGCTTTGGTTGTGTTGAAGGTCCAGTTAGAAGCAGAGAAAGTAAGACACATTATAAATATATAACATATATCCTCAAGGTTAGTGGAACAAATTAGATTACATTCACAAACCTCTGTGTATTGGATGATAGGGATGGAATATCCAGGAAAAATATATAGAAAACACCCACACATATTCCCCTAGTAATGATGTATAATCTTCTAGTGGAAAGAGGCAGTATGACATGTATGCCTTATCATCTCAACAACCAAAAAGGAAATATGAAAAATAAAACTTACTCACTTTGTGCAATGATAAGTCTACAAAGAATCAAACATTTTCATATAATATACAAATTTATAGATGTATATAATAAAATAAAGAAAATAAACTAGCCCCTACTACAAAACTAATTAATCACTTGACTATGAAGACACCTTCCATATTAATCAATGCATGTCACAAAATTAAGGCATTAGAAAGTAACTGCACTCCATCCACATTATCAATCATTTACAAAAGAAACCACACAATAGACTTAACAAGCATTTACAAATGCTACTTATATCACAATCACCATGAATCTTTAAGGTAGACCTAAGACTCATAGCACAATAACAAGGTCAAAAAAGTGGCATCATTTCAAACTAGAGGTTGATAATAATGCAACCATTGATAGACAAGAAGATATGGAATGTAGATGAAAGTTATTAAAGGATAGTTTATAGGTATGATAGCCATCATAGTCTTCAAAGGCACTAGCTAGAGATGATCAAAGGACCAGCATATTGGTAGCTATAGCTTGAGGATCTGCTACAAGGTCAAGATTGATTCAAAACTTTTCAGAACAACCCAAATTATGGATAGGATGACATTGATTTACAACCAATGACTAAATAAGAGTAGTTATCAATCATGGTTCAAGGAGCATCACTTTATTCTAAAGCATAAGTCACAATAGAAATAGTAGAAACAATTGACAAAAGACAACCCTTCAAAGTTGTGACAAAGGAAAATGATAGTCAAAACATAAAAGAAGCCCTCACTAAGCACTTAGAAAAGTTCATGGATGATATCAAGAGTAGCAGATCTTCAAAGGAGTTAAATAGAATAGTAGGGGTTTATGAAGGTATCTCACTACTTCAAGAAGATTAGCATGACTGTCAAGACTGATAAGGGTAGACAATATCCTTACCAAGAATGGAATAATAGTGGTAGAAGCAAATAAGTACCAAATAATAGGTGTAGAGTCAATGACAGAGATCATTGACAAAACATAAAGATAGAGGTCTATAATAAAGATAGTGGATAAAAGAGACAATGCGCAATGAAAGGGAAAATGACTTCAAAATAGTCCTTGGATGAGAATGACAGTGGTCTTCAAAGATTTGATGTCAAGACAGCCTTTTGCAGTGACAGGGGTTACAAATATCTCAAGACAAAAATCTTGGAAGAAACTACTATAATGGAAATAGTTCTGAGATAAAGAAAAGAAAGAGATCACCATGACAAAAGAGAATAGTCACAATAAAAAAGGGCTTAAGTAAAAGACAAAAATTAGTTTTAAAGAATGGCCATAGCCCTCTCAAGAAAAGGTAGTGTGTTGAGTGCATTGTGAAAGAGGAAAATGACAGAGAAGGTCTACAACAAATAATTGAAAAGGATCATTTAACATCCTCAAGAGAAGTCATCAATGAAAGAAAAGATAGTCAATACAAAGATAGTAGAGACTTTGTTGATTTAGACATAACCATTGTATTCATTGAAGATTCAAGTTTAAAGATACAATGATATGCATAGGTTTGAAAACTCTTCTAGAACACAGTGATCAAACAAAGAAGAGAGAAGCCTATGAATGGATGTACATGATATCAAACTCCAATGGGATACACATTAACAATGAAAATAAAGGCAACCTATGATGAGCTAATACTGTAAGGTGACTGTTCTAGATCATTAGAGATTGTCTTTGACTATGAAAAGCCCTTAATGTCTTCTATGTTTGAAAACTGTGATTTTCATGGAGTTCACTCATCACTTGTCTCTTGATTCTAAGTAAAGGAGTCCTCCATGTTGTATTCTTATGATATTTGCTACCTTTATTCCTTCTTCATCTTGAGTTGCTCTGAGTGTGTCATATTGTTTTTGTTCTCTTCAAATCTGATCTTTTTGGTATTATCTAAGATGATCGTCATAGTTTCTTTGTGGCCTCCCATTATTATTTAAATTGTTCTAAAGCTTTTGACAAAGCATAAAATCTCCATTACCATTGGTCTCTTAAGTCATCATCTTCATGGGGCTGCAAACTAACATTTTTATCCTTAATGCAATAGCTTCATTGTTGCAGCTCACTATTGTATTGATATTGTTGTTCATCAAAAATGATTAACCCAAGTTCACCTGCAATCCTTCTATGAAATGGCCAATTTCAATCTATGAAACACATCAAGGCTTGGACAACATAACATACGACCCTAAATGATCCTCCTGCACTTCAAGTTCTACTAGACCTAGGGGGGACACCCTTTTGATGCACTGAATCAAACTCATTTACCCACATATGACAGCATCAATAAAGCAGATAGATCTCACAAGGCTTAACAACTAGGAGGTTACTGGAGATGGGTTAAATCCACATTGACATCTCAACTAAGTTGAAGCATGAGATGGATGAAACATTCCCACAAAACATAAAATAAAGGTACATATTATGATTTGATTTTAAATCTCTGAGAAAACCCCAAAATCTGCAAGATTAGTGCCTTATCCAAGGGCAATAGAGTCATACATCAGACTACAAATGAAAACACTCATTGCAAATCCATCTTCATTATTAAAGATTCCTGCATAAATGCTTTACTAAGATCATTTACAAAATCATCAAATCTTGAAACTATATTCCATTATTCATGATTTATTATAGAATTTAAATTCTTCCTTGAAGAATCCCTACAAATAATCACAACTATCTCCTTGAGATAACAAATTTCATCCTCCTTGAGGATCTGATTTGAATAAAATGGAAATACAAATCTAGAGGCAATCTTGTGTGAATTTATGTATGCCTTACATACATATAAATCTGCAACAGAAAACACCTATAGCATGAAAATAAGACTCCATTACTTGAAAGCAGGCATTACACTGCAAATTTGAAGGTAACCCAAAATTGGAAACCAAGAAATCTGGAGCATTTTTCACAGAATTCTAGAAACATTACAATTGAGAAGAAATGGGAATAAGAAGAGGAGGGGAAAAGATTAGATCCACATAACACACTGCCAAGTGTCCCTTCTTTCCTCACTGAAAAAATATTTCCTTTCCTTCCTATGGAAACTACTCTCAAAATATCCCATTTTTGTTAAAACTAATTCCATAACTGCATTCCTCATTCCGAGAGCTTTCTGGTGATATACAATACTTGCATATTTGGCCAAACAATACTCTCTGTGTGAATTAATCTTGAACATGGATCCATCATTTAAATTTTTCGAATTTCTCTATAGTTGAAACTATATCATTTAATTTTGATTTTTCAATCCATTTTAACTCCTAACGCCTGCCACGTGGCATCTTCTGATTGGTTGATGGGGTCCACTGGGTGCCACCTCGGATGACACCTCATCAATCTGCCACGTGTCCGCCTCATCATCGCCACCTCATTGCCACTGGACTGCTTGCTTGTCGGCCACATCATTGCCACCTCAGTGCCATGTCATTGCCATGTCAGCGGGACCCATGAGCTGGACCTCCACTTGGACGCCTCGTGATCTTTCGCTGCTTTGCAATGGGTAACGAACATGCATCTTTGGGTTCCAAAATCATGCGGGCCGTCGGATCTTCTTGAACTTGCAGGGTCTTTAACACTATTTTTCTCTCCTGAGCTTTTTGCCATTTCATGAAGGGTATTCTTCGAGCATCTTCCCTTCACGAACCAACGCACACCGTACAACTTGCTCGCTGGTTAAGTTGCCCTCTCTGCAAAACTCGTCTGCATCAAGATCCGTGCCTACGTGGGGTCCACTTGGTTGCCTCGAGAAGCATGCTCGTGCACATGGGGTCTACCTGGTCGCCCAACTGGCACCTTGTGTCAAAAGCCCAAAGCTTTGACACTATGATATGGTGGAGCCTTATATTTAAATACTAAAGATTCCCTATGCACAACCAATGTGGGATAAATATTTATGCTTGGGACTGCACTTTTTGAAGCTTTCCTGAGAGTTTTAATGGCATTTTTGCATTTGCTTGGAAGTTTTAATGCCCATTCTTGCTTTCTACGCGGGAGGAGAGGGTAGTTAATCTGCATTTGCTTAACTTGATTTTCTGTGTTGGCTGCTACCATACCTTTGTTCAAAGATTTAAATGATTCATAGCCATCTTCTATTACCACGCAGGGGAATATTGACTGTTGTTGCATTTGGCAATTGCATTAATTTGGAAGTTTCAATGCCCATTTCAACATACACCGCGCTAGAGGAGGTTAATTGTTAGCAATTCACTTGTTTTGAATTTTAATGGGCTGCTCACTATGCTACGCAAGGATGAGTTTTGCACTTCTGCCACATTGGATTTTGGTTGAAAACCATTGGCATTTGCTTTAAAGTTTCAACACCCTTTTATTTGCCACTTCCTGTATTTGCTAGAGTTAATAACCTTTTCATTTACTTAAAGTTTCCACTGGCTTTTCATTTAATTGAAAGTTTCCAAAGGCTTTTTCACCAGCTACAGCAGAGAGGGAGGAGATGGATACTACTAGTTTTACACCTGCCAATTCTACATTTTACCTTGGAAGTTTCTATGCTTCTCAAAAACCATGCAAAGGGGAGGGCACATGAGGGGAATGTTGGACTCCTGATTTGCATTTGAAGGTTTCTTTTTAACCTTGCCTCTTACCACACCACGCAGGGAGAGATGGACTGCTGATTTGCTAAGAGTTTCTACAATTTTCAATGCCATGGCAGAGAGCTTTGGCATTTGTTTTAAAACTTCCAAATTCCCCAACAGCTACCACGCAGAGGGAGGAGAATATTTTGCATGCCCATTACATTTGTTTTTCACTATGCTGCCCATGTGCATTTGTTTGCAAATTTTTATTATGCAAGATGCTGGAGATTGGCATTTATTTGCTGATTTGCCAATTTGTTTTAAAGTTTTTGAATGCCCCAACTCCACCACACAGTAGGGAGAATTTGATAAAGGTTAAGGAATTCTATTTTAAGCTTGGTAATCACATTTGCTGATACTTATAAACTCTTATCCATTTCATGCCATCTGCCAAGGAGAATGCTACCAAAATCCAAAACTTTGGTTTTACGCCCTTTCAGCTAACAAATAACCAAGCATCTGCTTCAATGTACCATTAATGTCCATATTGCTCTTATAATATTCTCTATCTTCTTCTATATCTCTTAAATCAATAAAACACATGATTTAAAAATAACAATTAAAACTTTGCCTGAAAAGATGCATGAAGCGGCAAGCCAGGTCAAGCCCCAAAGTGGGTCCGGCTAAAAAAAAAAATTGTTTTCATGCAACTGACCTCTGAAATGCCTCATGAACCTTAAACATACCTCTGGAATCGATCGGTACCATTTTCGGATCATTAAACTGAGTTTTGCAACTTTCAGGCACCTGCGCCACATTTTCGCATTTAATCGCGAAGACGTAATTTTCAAACTAGTCAAAACACCTTTCTGGACCTTGCAAACTGACAGGCGTGTACTCTGATATACAAGCATGAACTCTGCCAAGCATTTTTTCAAGATGAATCCCGAGTGAAGAGATATTAATTGTCAAAAATGACCATCTGGCTTTGTCGACACTGCGGACCTGATGAAGTCAATGCGCAGGCAACTCATGATGCCTTTCTTAAAAACATCAAACGACCTTCGTAGACCCTCAAATCTGAGACATAGGTACCTTGAAGTACATATCAAAACTTAGAATACTCATTTTGACTAAAAGGTTGACTAGGTACAAATGGTGCGCTCATGAAAATAGCTACATTAACTGATATAGCAATGAAAGTACGGATCACTAAAATAGATGGCTCAATAAATCCTTTTGAAAACCGATCAAACGGATTGGCAGGAGCTTGAAACTAGAAACGTAGCTTGTCGTTCATACCAAAAATATGTATATGTATATGTATATGTATAAGTATATGTATATGTATATGTATATGTATATATGTGTGTGTGTATATGTGTGTGTGTGTGTAATGAATTTCATATCTTTGAGAGGTTAGATTCGAAAAGGGTTAAGGGAAGTTATGGAAAGAGGACTATCTGTGAATTGATATCATTTCTACTGTGTTGCTTTTGATTCTCAAATCATTTGGGTGTTATTGTAGAAATTGGTTATTTTTTGTACAATGTAACCTCTGCCTGTGTATTTGTTGTGATCTAGTATGTGTGTGTGTGTGTGTGTGTGTGTGTGTGTGTGTGTGTGTGTGTGTGTGTGTGTGTGTGTGTGTGTGACATCAATCTACACAATTATTTTCAAAAAGAAAAAAATCAGAAAATGATAAATTTAGGTCTACTTATGATAGTCGTACATAGGGGGTTTTCAAATAGCAATTAGGGTGAATAAAAATTCAACAAAATTACAAAAAAAATATATTGATCAATCTTTGGTGTCTTACAGATCTTTTCCCAAGAGGATTTATAAAA
Organism: Cryptomeria japonica; assembly: GCF_030272615.1. Lineage (NCBI taxonomy): Eukaryota > Viridiplantae > Streptophyta > Pinopsida > Cupressales > Cupressaceae > Cryptomeria > Cryptomeria japonica. The sequence goes on along the minus strand of NC_081414.1, from coordinate 516,855,502 downwards.
ATACTTTTATTTAGGTCAAAATATGGTGGTCATACAAGTGCATGGTATGGTCCTAAAAAGGTGACTTTTAAATTGTGGTTTTTAGACATGTATATTCAAAGTAAATATGTATCGTCTAAGTATTAAAATAAATTACATATTTAGAAAAAAGAATCCAATTATTACACTTCATATGACTAAAAAATTTTAAGTTTCAATCTTTAAGTGCTTCAAATTTTTAGATCAGTCGTGAAAAATTATGAAAAACAAGAAAAACAATTCCACTTTTTGGCCAAAAAGTCGACTCAACTTCTTGTAAATACCCACCAGTTAATATGCTCCTAGCTCTTTCCATTATGGTTTGGTTCATTCTTTCTACTAATCCAAATATTGAAGAGTATAAGGATTAATCTTCTATCAAACCCTAGAACAATATTCACCCCCATTGCCAGTTCACAACACCACCATCTTATAATTTGATTGATTTTTCACTAAGTTGTTTAATTCTTTAAACTTAGTGAAAACTTCAGATTTAGAATGCATAAAATAAATCCAAGTGTATCTTGAGAAATCATCAATGAAGGAAACATAATATTGAGATTTACCCAAAGAAACAATATCCACCAGATCATTCAATTTCGATATAGAAAGAAGATTTTGCACAAGTCCTATAATATGAAAAACATTATCAATGGTTTTTAACCTTCCATCATTGAAACACAACTTTACCTTTCCTTTACCAACAATATTCTTTGTACTGTTGTCGCCAAGAAAACATTTCCTTCATCATATCTTTTGTAGGAGGAAAACCACTCCTTGTTAGGAGTCATTTGGTAGCAAGCACCTAAATCAATAAACCAAGCATCATTAATAATAGTATTAGGTATCAAAATCATCATCAAAGGACTTTTCTATGGAAAAATTAACATTCTTTCTTTTAACTATATATTCCTTCTTCACATGCTCTCTTTTCCCACAATTCCAACACTTTTCTCTTTTAGGGGGTCTTTGATCGTCCTTTAGACTTCTCCCTCTTTTTGTCCCCTTTCGAACCTTTCTCTTTGAACCTTCCTCACACATGTAATTCAATTTGGAATCCAACATTCATATATTTGTTAGCATTATTGGCATTAGGTTGTCATTTATGTCAACTAGTTTGGCATGGTCACCGGTGAGTAAGAAGTGGTGACCAGTATAGGAGAACTAAGACATGATGATGTCAATCCATATGTATGTAAGCATATTCAAGGTAGGTTACCAGTACACATGAAATGTATCATATACTGATAAAGAAGGACCATCGCCAAGGCAAAGCAAGCAAGAGAAGAACTGAATGATGTAAACCGGTATACTCAGAGAAGATTAATACTAACGGTAAATGGACTAAGTAGTAGGACCAACATCTTTGATGGAAGGCCAAGTTGATCCATGGATAGAGAAGAGGTATGCAGGTATGAAGGCCCAACGGTGGAGTTAGGTTTTACCGGTAAGGTGAGTTGAGCCAGTAGTCAATCTTGGTCAATGAAGAATGTCAAACCGACATAGAAAAACAAACAGAGGTGGATGTTAACAAAGATGATAGGTGGAAGCCAGGTGGTGATCATGCACAGGTCAGTGAAGTGTTCATTGATGTAACAATCAGCAAGCAAGTCAGCTTTTATGAATAACCCACAAGTCATGGGAGTGTGTGGGGGAAAAAGCGAGACTAGGCTAACATGCCCTAATCCTACCTTTTGACACACATTTGTGGAATACGAAAGAGCCTAGAGGTATCACACAATTGGCTACTTCTTTTTGTGGAAGAGAGACCCACGGGCTACCTATTAGGATTTCTATTCCTTTGTTGCAAATGATATATAAAATGATGCAAGTTCAATTATTAACCCTAAAGTGTAAGTATGAACTAGTAACAAGATTGCAGAATTGAGATTAAACAATGGAAAGCTGTAAACACAAGGACAAGATAAGAATGCAGATGCGTACCCGGAGTTAAAATCTGAGTGAAAATGTTCGGGATGGGGGCGCAGGCGCCACTATCCTGATACTGCCCCTGAAACAGCTCCTGAAATTGCTGTCCTGCAACCTGAAAAGCTGTCTGAAACTTGCTATCTGTCGGAAGGACCAGGGCACCCAGCGCCCCTGTCCTGGCAGGACCAGGGCACCCCATGCCCCTGTCCTAGCTTTCTGCTCTGCAATTTAGTGTGTTGTTCTGTCTCCATCTGCTTCCGTTGGATCTGCAATTTGCGGCGTCATCCGAATCCCGAAACCTGCACTTATATCTGAAAAGGTATGGTGGGCGGCTATATAGGGTTTTGCCTTAGTCAAACCCCTGCTTTGGTGATTTCCACCTCCACGAATAGCCAAGTTGTATAGTAAAATTTGTGTGTGCAGACCTTGTGTGTGTGCAAGATCCTAAAATGCAAATAAGCAAACTAGAGCAACCTAGAAAGTAAACCCTAATTGCTTGTACATGATAATGTAAATGCTCCAAATCAAGATGCAAAGTGATCTAAAGCATGAATACAAATGATATAATGAAGCTTATGCAAAGACATGAAAACAACATGAAATCATACCCAACCCCAAGGGAGGGGTACAAGCCAATCTTTAGTCGGTGATCCCTTATTGCTCTTCAATGCCTTCAAAGCCCTAAATGGATGAATGAAATTGATGGATGCTTGATGGATGGATGTTGAATGTTGTTGAAGTCTTCAAAGATCTGCTCTTTCGCTGCATAGAAGGTCCTTAAAACCAAAATTTTCTAATCCTTTCAAATGAAGAAAGAGAGCTCTTATATATGAAACCCTAGGTCTTAATTTCAACTTTTGGCCGACCTAGAGATTGAATCTCCTGTCAATTTCTTGGGGTTAAGGTTTATTTTATGATTGGATCGTGCTCCTAAAATTTCGAGAAAAATGTCCGGGACCATGTGCACGCCGGGCGCCATGGTCCCAACAACTTTACACCAAATTTTTAGGGCCGTCGGATATGATGATTTTAGAGCGAATCCCGAAGTTACAGCTGATTTCGAGATGTTTTGACCCCCGAAATCAAGCCCCCAAGTTCAAAATAGGACCTAATTAGGGTTTTTGATTAAATGATGTATTGGAGGAATAAAATGAAAGGGGCACACTTTAATGAAAAGGGCCCAACTTTATGATGTGGAAGATGATAAAATAAGACCTTAGACCTAATTAATTTGATTAATTAAGTGCTAAAGGGGAAATGCAATGCAAAATGCAAAATGCGCCAAGGCGGGTGCTAAACTAGGTGCGAAATTGTACCACCCTAGCAAGTGCGTACAATTTAAGATGCTACATTTAGCCCCCACTTTAGCGGTCATATGAACACTATGTGCATATGCAAGCTAAAGTACAGAAAAGTAAACATTATTTGAAAAAGGATATATCCATAAGTCTGTCGAACGAAGCCCCCAGCGGTATCTACAGTACACAGTTAGGAACCACAACCTACAAAACCACATGTTAGATCACAAAATCACCTAATGCTTACTAAGGAAGGTGATGAAAATTCGAGGGTAGCTATATGCCCCCCCTGTTTCGGCTTGCTAATTTTAGTGAGTTGAAACAGGGTATCATGTTTACCACTTTGAATTGTTAAAGAATATTGATGACAAATGCTCACAAGGAGATTTGATATGAGATCAAAAACTAATGGAGAATCATTTGGTAAGAAAGAGGACTAAATCTCAATTCCAACACAACAAAGATTGTGAGGATTTGAGAGTTCTCTAACACAAGATGAAGGATGTAAATGGAAACAAAATAAAAAGAGAAGAAAAGAAAGGAAAAAAGCATGAATACACACATTGGTGATCCATGAAAAGAATAGTGAGAGAGAAAACATGGACTTCTCACCCCTAGATCTTGTCTAGGTGATCCATGGGAAAAAGGACACGGAAAACTAGCCCCTAGAGTCTGTCTAGGTGATCCATGTAAGGGAGGAGAGTGAGAAAGTCTAGCCTTACGCCGCTAGTTCCACTCAACCTCGTGCATGTGTGTGTAAGGGAGGTTAGAAGCACCTCATAGGAGTCTATTCCCGAGTATGCTACAACCTATATATGTATAGTACAAAAGCATGACATCTCGCTCTAAGAGTCTATGCTCTGGTTTCGAGAATGATCACCTTGCATAAAAGAAAAAAATGGAGACATCTCGCTCTAAGAGTCTGTGCTCTGGTTCCGAGAATGACCCATCGCTCAAAAAGTGTAATGTTTATGTCATAAGCAAAGTAGAACAAGGATACCTACCTTCATCACAAAAGAAGATACCCCAAAAATGCAACAATGTCATAGATCCCAGCAAGGGAGTTTTTTACTCTTTAAGCAAGGATAAGATAGTTGAAAAGGGATATCTTGTAGTATGTGTAAAGGAGATCCTTAGAGGAGAAGAGATCTTTGTACAAAAGATACCTATCCTCGAGAGGAATTGTCCTAGACAAAGAAGAGAATAAGAATGCAATACTTCCTCCTTTTGCGAGGTGAAAGTGATTCTTAATGAAGGATGACGCTCTTTTTAACCCAATTGGGAGAGTGAATTCATTATGGATGTATTTTACCAAGTGCAAAAGAGGTTGTAATCAAGGACTTGCACCTCTTGTAAGAGAGAATCCTTGAACAAACAACAACAAATGCATACAAGGAATAACATCAAGTAATAAAGTTCACACCATCCACGAAATAGGAAAAAGTGGATCCTTAGATAAAAATAAGGAAAGATCATTGCCTCCCAAGGATAAGGACAATGAGAAGGACTTACACAATCTTCTAGGGAGAGATTTAGACATAAGCAAAATGTACTACATACTCACATGAGTTCATGCAAGCAAGAAATTAGTGTATGTAAAATGCTCCTCACAAGAAGTGGGTAGGATAAGAAAGAGAATACACATCTTCTCCCATATCTAGGAAAAGAGGATTCTAAAGAAAAGATGATCAATATTTCCACACTATTACCCCAAAGGGAAATTTTAACCATAAAAAGAAGAGATATATGAAATCACTCGTGTCCCTATAGGAACAAGAGATAACATAGAAAATTAGGCTATTATGTTGCTTCAAAAATATGATTGCACTTGAAATTGTACCATCATGAATGACAATGAGCCCCCAGTAAATGAGCTACCAATGTCACATAATGATGAGCAACATAATAACCATTAATGTTATTTAAAGACATGATAGATTGAATGAGGTATTTGAATATGACATGCTAAATGCTCAACTATAAGTGAGATCAAAAACATGTATAAAATGATAAAAATTGAAGAAGAAAAGTCACAAGAAATCTTAGAAGAGGGATGAGTGTAATTTATTAGAGCCTTATCCTTGGAGGAAAGGACTTTATGATGAGTAGGAGATAAAGATTCATAAGTGGATTTAGAAATTTGAGGGGATTCATAAGGAGATTTGTTCATCGCCAAGATTTCCTTATGAGGGGAATGAGAGTTGATAGAAGTAGAAGATGATTTAGTTGAAGTGAGATCATCATCGCTACTAAATATAGCATTCACACTGAGAGATGGTCTTTTAGATGCTTTGGTGGGCTTAAAAAGATTATATCCAAGTCCAAATGAATATTCATGCATGTTATGTTCTGAAGGAACTTTAATTCCTTGTTAATTTGCGCCACAACCATTTCCACTATAGCCACTCTTAGCCAAAATATGAAAACCACAACCATAACGATTAGCCATTTTAGAAAGAAAAGGTGGTTTTTCATAAGACAAAGAATCAAATTCTTCAGAATTAGAGGTGTGAGGAGAAGAAGTTTGAGAAGCGGCCACAAAATTATTGCTCATAGGTTCGGGTAAGACTGATTGATCTCTAGTTTCTTCCTTCTTTTTAACTTTAAGCTCTCTAGGAGGAACCCTATACTCACCTACAAAGGTGGGATTAAAATCAAGAGATCCCCAATCGTCTTCTGCGAGAACCTTCTCAGGATCAAAAGCCTTTTCATGTGTAGATTCAAGTTGAGAAGAATCTTCTTTAGGAACTTCAGACTCACCCAAAGAATTTTGATTATCAGAGGGTGATGATTCATCCATAGGTATCTTGTTTAACGAGTCATCACTAGAAGAGGAAGGCTTAGAAGAACTCCCTTTGGAAGTAGATGTTTGCAAACAAGCTTGAAAATTAGTATCACCTATCAAGGTATATATCTTATTATTATAAATAAATTTAACTTGTCTATGCAATGTAGAGGGGACAGCTTGCATACTGTGAATCCAAGGTCTCCCTAATAACAAGTTGTATGTTAGATTTCCCGACATAACATGGATAGGAGTAGGCAAAGTAACAGGTCCCACTATGATGGGTAAGGTGATAATGCCTAATGAAGACTTAGCCACATTATCAAAGCCTCGAATGGGACGAGAGTCAGGCTCAATAAGGGATGTATCCACATTCATCTTATGCAATAGATTAATGCTACACACATTAAGGCCAAAACCATTATCTACCAGTGTTCATCTTATAGCAGTGTCATTTATGATAACCACAATCATCAAGGGATCATATTGATGTTGAATTTCATTAGTAGGCAACTCATCTTGAGTAAACACAATTTGAGTTTTAGGATTCATCACAGAGTTAACCAAAGACACTATATTACTAGATGTATTAGGTGGAGGAACATTCAAATCTTTCAAGGCATCTTGTAACATTCCATGATGAGCGGAAGAAGTTTGGATCAAATCCCAAAGGGATAGCTTAGCAGGGGTAGCTTTAAGTTGTTCTATGAGAACATATTCCATACCGAGAACTTGTGAAATACGTGGAGCTTGCGGAAGAATTGGTTGAGGATTAGGAAGAGACACTAGAGTAACAGGAGGAAGATTAGGCTGCCTATTATTTATAGTATTATAAGTATGGGCAACCACATGATAACTCTCTCTAGTCAGTTGCTTAGCATACTCATAAGGGCTCTTAGTAGAATAACCTCCTTGCACAGTAATAATAGGTTTCTTAGGAGTGCAAAAAGAATCATTAGCATAGCTGCCTTGAACCACTAAGATAGGCTTATTTAAAGGTTGAGAATTTTGAGAACAGTGAACAGAGGTTTGTTAGGTGTTTCATTCACATGTATCAAATTGATTAAGGATGGTTTAGAGGAATGAACAAAAGTATTGGAAAAATTATTGATAGTCTTCTCTTGCACTAAAATCTTATCACGAATTAAATCAATTTTAGGAGAGAGACCAGGGGTAGGCATTGATGTTCTAGTAGGAAAAGTAATACTAGGAAAGGTCATATCATCCTCTATCATCAAAGGATCTACATGGGGAATAAACTCTCTAGGAGAAGAATCAACATTACTCTCTAAAGTCTCACTTTTGAGAGGGAGATCTTTGAAAGAGATGTTAACCATCTTGCTTTGAGCTAGGGTTTCCTTATGAGTAGAACCAAGTTGAGGAGAGGGAGATGCTTTATTTTTAGAGGGAGAATAATTGAGATTCAAGGAAGGTGAGAAACTATCAAGGGAGTTATTAATCTTGATTTCATCCCCTTTGGCTAGGGTTCTCTCACAGGGTAGAGAATAATCTACACCTTCTTCTAATGGTTCATTCCAAATAGTGAAGTTGTTGAAAGGAATGTTTGAAGCATTGTCAATTTCGGGAGAGGAGATAACATTGTTTATTAATTCCTCATCCTTAGGAGGGAGAGCATAAAAAGATGTGTTAAACTCATCCTCTTTCCTCAAAATATGTTCAATATGATCTTTAGGGGAGAGAGAATTAAGGAAATTGCTTTTTATTTCATCTTCTTTCTCTAAGGGATGCTTATGGGTAAGACAAACTTTAGGAGAAGGATAAGCATTTATCATTAATTCATCATCTCTAGTGGGAATTTTGTTGGAAAAGGAAATGCCATCACTAGGAAATGTAGGGATAATGTCATCTTCTTGCACAAAAGGATCCTCATGAAGGGAGCATTTTTTAGGAGCCACAAAGTCATCAAGGGCATCATCCAACAAAGCATGATCATATCTATTAAAAGGTTTATCTTTTGATTCAAAAGGAGATATCTCTTCATAGAGGGGATCATTGAAAACAGCCATGTTACTAGATTTAGTGGAAGAGTTGATAGGAATGTATCCTTGAGAGGAATCATTCGACTTATCTTTCTCATCACAACGAAATGGCATAGTAACAATGTTTATGAGTTTTTGGTAAAATGAAGGTTTGGTATCTTTAGGTTTCAAAAACTCATCTAAAGCTTCATCTAACTCATAATCATCACAAATATGAACATCTTGCAAATAAAAATCTGAAATTTTGAAATTAAAAAAAAATTGCATAAAACTTAAACACACAATGCAAAGAAACAAAACACACTCTTTCTTTTCCTTCTTTTTTTTTTTCTTTTTTTTCCTTTATGAAACTTAAATGAAACACGTAAATCTTGATTTAGATCTAACAAATGTAATGCGAGAGAAAGCAATAATAATATTCACGTCGGGTTCACCAAAATGTGTGGGGGAAAAAGCGAGACTAGGCTAACATGCCTTAATCCTACCTTTTGACACACATTTGTGGAATACGAAAGAGCCTAGAGGTATCACACAATTGGCTACTTATTTTTGTGGAAGAGAGAGCCATGGGCTACCTATTAGGATTTCTATTCCTTTGTTTCAAATGATATATAAAATGATGCAAGTTCAATTATTAACCCTAAAGTGTAAGTATGAACTAGTAACAAGATTGCAGAATTGAGATTAAACAATGGAAAGTTGTAAACACAAGGACAAGATAAGAATGCAGATGCATACCCGGAGTTAAAATCTGAGTGAAAATGTTTGGGACAGGGGCGCAGGCGCCACTGTCCTGATACTACCCCTGAAACTGCTCCTGAAACTGTTGTTCTGCAACCTAAAAAGCTGTCTGAAACTTGTTGTCTGTCAGAAGGACCAGGGCGCCCAGCGCCCCTGTCCCAGGGACCAGGGCGCTTAGTTCCCCTGTCCTAGCAGGACCAGGGTGCCCCATGCCCCTATCCTAGCTTTTTGCTCTGCAATTTGGTGTGTTGTTCTGTCTCCGTCTGCTTCCATCGGATCTACAACTTGCAGCATCGTCTGAATCTCGAAACCTGCACTTATATCTGAAAAGGTATGGTGGGCGGCTATATAGGGTTTTGCCTTAGTCAAACCCCCGCTTTGGTGATTTCCACCTCCATGAATAGCCAAGTTGTATAGTAAAATTTATGTGTGCAGACCTTGTGTGTGTGCAAGATCCTAAAATGCAAATAAGCAAACTAGAGCAACCTAGAAAGTAAACCCTAATTGCTTGTACATGATAATGTAAATGCTCCAAATCAAGATGCAAAGTGATCTAAAGCATGAATACAAATGATATAATGAAGCTTATGCAAAGACATGAAAACAACATGAAATCATACCCAACCCCAAGGGAGGGGTACAAGCCAATCTTCAGTCGGTGATCCCTTATTGCTCTTCAATGCCTTCAAAGCCCTAAATGGATGAATGAAATTGATGGATGCTTGATGGATGGATGTTGAATGTTGTTGAAGTCTTCAAAGATCTGCTCTTTCGCTGCATAGAAGGTCCTTAAAACCAAAATTTTCTGATCCTTTCAAATGAAGAAAGAGAGCTCTTATATATGAAACCCTAGGTCTTAATTTCAACTTTTGGCCGACCTAGAGATTGAATCTCCCGTCAATTTCTTGGGGTTAAGGTTTATTTTATGATTGGATCGTGCTCCTAAAATTTCGAGAAAAATGTCCGGGACCATGTGCACGCCGGGTGCCATGGTCCCGACAACTTTTCACCAAATTTTTAGGGCCGTCGGATATGATGATTTTAGTGTGAATCCTGAAGTTACAGGTGATTTTGAGATGTTTTGACCCCCGAAATCAAGCCCCCAAGTTCAAAATAGGACCTAATTAGGGTTTTTGATTAAATGATGTATTGGAGGAATAAAATGAAAGGGGCACACTTTAATGAAAGGGCCCAACTTTATGATGTGGAAGATGATAAAATAGAACCTTAGACCTAATTAATTTAATTAATTAAGTGCTAAAGGGGAAATGCAATGCAAAATGCAAAATGCGCCAAGGCGGGTGCTAAACTAGGTGGGAAATTATACCACCCTAGCAAGTGCGTACAATTGATGATGCTACAGGGAGGATGGCAGAAGATTGCAGCTCGAGGAAGACAAGGTGACAAGAGATTGAACTAATCCTACAAGTAGATCTGATCTTCATATCCATTTGCTGAAGGAAATAGTTGAACCATTAATGGTGTGTGACAGAGAAACGCAGAAAAGCATACTGCAGACATCCAACTATATAAAATGCACATTGGAATGCGAGGTGTTGGTAGTGTTGATCGATGACATGTAGATCATCACTCTAGAAAATCAGATCAAATCAAATCTAATACGGATCAAGCTGGTGAAGGAAAAACCTAACACGACACCATTTGAATGTTGTTTTGGCAAGAACCCTATTAGATAAATATGTCAACTCTAGATTGAAACTGATTGATGCTTGATGCAAGGTGTGCGAGAGACGAGAGCCTGAGCAAGGAGAAAGATTATATTCCTTAGATTTTATTCTGAGAAAGTTGCAGTGTGAGTTAGCAGGCAAACTAGTGAGAGGGTCTAACTGGTAGAAATAGAGTAACCGGTAAACTGTTGTAGTTCTAACAATGAAGCTAGCCGGTGAGGTGTGATTGGTCAAGAAGGCATCCAAGACTGACACAGTGTGGTGTGAGGCTGAGGGAGAAAGAAGAGAGTCTAGGAGTAACCAGTGAGTGATCAAAGAGAGTAATCTAATAATCGGTAGTGTGAGAACCAGTGAAGAGGAGGAGGTTGTTAGCTGGCAGAAATCCATTGACCAGGCATTGCAGAACTCATTTACAACCAAGTGATATAACTATATCAAAATTGTATTTCATTATATAGCACCAATCTGGATCTTGGTATAGGGGTTGGTGCTCCTTAGGTTGGTGCCCTAAATTAGTAGGGGTTGGTGGTCCTTGGGTTGGTGCCCTAAATCATTATAATTTGTTGTTTCATTGTGAGGCTGGATTGGAGCAGTAGACTATAGCAGCATTTCTCACCGAGGTTTTTCCCATATTGATTTTTCCTCATACATCTAGTGTTGTGGGTTTGCCTCTTTGTGATATCCATATTTATCTTACCGGTTTGACTATTTAGTGTTTAGGTTGATAGCAAGTATTCCAAACTTTGTTAAAGAGAAAAGATTTCAAGAACCACTGATTCACCCCCCTCTCAGTGGTACATTATACTCAGCAATTGGTATTAGAACAGGCTCCCGGTTGATTAATCTTTCTCTAGCTTGGGTAGATTTTGGTCAAAGAGCATAATGGCAAGAAATGAGTCTGCCTCTTCAAAAGCCCCCATGTTTGATGGATCTAACTATGCCTTCTAGAGTAGAAGAATGGAGACCTATATTTCCTCCCTTGGTTATGACATGTGGATGTGTGTCAACAATGGGTATACTATCCCTAGTGTTCCTCCTGCTGATCCGGATGCTAAGAAGGAGTATGAGAATAATGCAAAGGCTAAACATGCTATCTTAAGTGGGCCATTAGATAATGAGTTTGTCAAGGTCATGCACTGTGCATCCACCAAGGAGACTTGGGATAAAATGCAAAGGTTATTTGAAGGAGATACCAAAGTCAAAGAGGCCAAGTTGCAATCCCTAAGGGATCAACTTGAAAGCATCAAGATGAAGGATGAAGAAAAGATTGCAAACTACCTTCACAAGATATATGAAACTGTGAACACCATCAGAGGACTTGGGGAAGAAATTTTTGATGAGATTATTGTCAAGAAGGTACTTAGTTCTCTCACATCTAAGTATGATACTAAATTTTGTGCCATAGAGGAAGCCAAGGATATGAAGACCTTCACAATGGATGAGCTATTTGGCTTTCTAATAGCCTATGAAATGAGAACAACTGGTGAAGCATCCTCAAGGAAAGAGGCAACGTTCAACTCCACCAAAAAGGGCAAGAAAGAGGTTTCTCATAAAGGATCTAGTGAAGGCTCGGATGCAGAGGTAGCAAACTTTGTCAGAAAGCTCAAGAGAGGATCTGGCAAGTATAAAGGAAAGTTACCACTCAAATGTTTCAACTATGGTAAAGTTGGACACTTTGCTCCAAAATGTCCTTATAATGAAATCGGTGGAGATGAGCAAAGAAGTTTTAGCAGATCTGTTGGTAAAGACAAAGAAAGAAATATCTACCGGCAAGTAAGAAGAGGCTACCAAAAGCAGAACAGCCTATATACTATTGAGGATGATTCCATAGATGAACAAATTGCATCAGAAGATGACTACCATGAGAATGAAAGAGAAGTTAATCTATTTATGGCACGTGATGAACTGGTTGGTGAAGAAGAGGAAGAAGAAGACATTGAGGCCAAAGTGGATCTAGAAGGTGAGCTCATAAGTTCTCTTGAGGAGCTGATTAAAACAAGAAGAGAACTCAAGAAGTTCAAGCTTTCTACAGTAGAAGAACAAGGTCCCTTGAAGCAATCCCTGGATGAGTCCAATCGAGTTATATCTGACTTAAAAATCTAGTTGGAAGAAGCCAAGTGGATATGTGAAGTTACATCCTCTGATCTTATGAAGAAGGAAAAGGAGCATCAAGATCTAGAAGAAGAAATAGTGAAGCTCAGAAAGGATCTTGAAAAGAGTAAGGAATAAATGAAAGTGAGAAGCAAATATGAAGGTGGCACTGAAGCCTTAGACAAGATGTTGAGCAAATAGAAACAATCTAAATATACTGATGCCTTAGGATTGGAAGAAGGACAAATCTCAAATAGAAAAGACACATCTGGTAAGGAGATATAGTTCACTTCTTCAAGTGAAGGTGAAGAGAAGAAGACATTCATGGTAAGAAAGGATACCAGTAAGAAGACTAATGCAGAAGCTGTTAGAAACCGCCACACAAACCGGTATACATAATCAATGAACTGGAGGCCATGCTCAATATACTAGAATTCAGATCTTAGGAGAATTGCAAGAGTTGATCATGAAGGACTCACTAGAGTTAGAAGCATGAAAGGAAGACCCTCGGTGAGACAGTCGTTTGTGGGACTGAGGCAACCTAACCGGTGTGTTCCAAACTTTCATGGTTATTGTTACCGGTGTAACGAATTTTGACATAAGTTAGTTGATTGTAGATTAAACAATAAGCCCACTAAGAGTTATGAAAGTAGGAATCCATTTAATGCACTCTAGGATATGAATATGCTATCAGTGCAATGAATTTGGTCATAGGAGTTTTGAATGTAGGAAAAGTAAACTGGTGTCTTACCAAAGTTTCAAAGATTCATCCTTCAATGAAAATGTGAAATGCTATAACTGTCAAGAGTTTGGACATATAGAAAAGTTTTGTAAGAACAAGAAAATCAAGTAGAAGAGGATAGATCCTGATCAAGAACCGGTAGTGAAACCGAAGCACAAAATTGCAGCTGACACAAACAAGGAAACTAAAACGGTATGGGTTGAGAAAGAAAAGGACAAGGTAGAATCAAGTCTAATAGTGCAGACTGCCCTACATGTTGAAAGGAAAAATCTATGGGTTGTAGATAGTGGTTGTTCCAACCACATGACCGGTGATAAAAAGAAATTTATCAAGCTTGAAGATTGGAATGGTGGTTCAGTGAGATTCAGATACAACTCATCCATCAAAATAAAGGGAAAAGGTACTCTAAACATTGATGGAAAACTGAAAGCACATGATGTGTATTATGTGGAAGGCCTAAAGAACTACTTACTTAGTGTGATTTAGATGTGTGAGAAAGGTTATAAATTCACCTTTGATTCTACCAGCTACGAGATAAAGAAGGAGAGTACCGGTCAGATTGTAGCCGAAGGTAAGAGGATAGATGGTAATGTATACAATCTGAAAGAATTCTTTGAATCCCAGTGCATGTTGGGACAAGTGGATGAAAGTTGGATGTGGCACAGAAGATTAGGCCACATAAATTTTGATAATCTAGTTGCAGTAAGCAAAACGGGATGTGTAAGAAATATTCCACCCATCATCAAACAGGTGAACACATTTTGTGATGAATGTGTGAAAGGTAAGCAAACTAAGGTGAGCTTCAGAATAAAAGAACACAACACCACAAGACCACTTGAAATAGTACATGCAGATCTATGTGGTCCAACTAGGACAAGAGCTCTTGTCGGTGAAATATATTTTATGCTCTTCATTGATGACTATTCAAGAATGACATGGGTCACTTTCCTACAAGATAAATCAAAAGCATTTGACAGATTCAAGATCTTTAGGAAGATGGTGGAGAAGGAAAGTGGGTGCAAGCTGAAATCTCTAAGATCGGACCAGGGTGGAGAGTTCACATCAAATGAGTTTGAAGATTACTATGAAAGACATGGAATCAGAAGGAAATACTCAGCCCCTAGGACACCACAACAAAATGGTGTGGTAGAAAGGAAGAATGGGACAATCAAGGAGATGGCCACAACCATGTTAAATGAGGTAAGTTTGTCGAACATGTATTGGAAGGAAGTGGTTCATGCTACTGCATATACCTTGAATTGGGTTTAACTACAAACAAATAGAAGAATGACACCTTATGAGTTGTGGTATGACCAAAAACCATCAGTCAAGTACTTCAAGGTATTTGGAAGCAAGTGTTTTATCAAGAGAGATATGGATGGTCTAGGTAGTTTTGATTCCAGGAGTGATGAAGGAATCTTCCTTGGTTACTCATCTAACAGCAAGGCCTATAAATGCTACAAAAAAAGACTAAGAAGAGTCATTGAGAGAATGCATGTAAGAGTTGATGAGGATATGCATAAAGGAAGACAATTATAGATAAATTGGTATGATGATTCTGGTGATGAAGGTGAGGAAGCTCAGTCAGACAATGAACCAAAAGAAGCATCCAAAAAGGCTCCTAACAGGTATGTACAGATGAACCACCCAGAAGAGAAGATTTTAGGTGATAAGAGTGATGGTGTGAAAACTAGGAGAAGACTTGCCCATAATGATGAACAAGTCAATTTTTGCCTTATGACTAAAGTAGAACCTAAAACATTCAATGAGGATAGCAAAAGTTAGAAATGGATGGATGCCATGGAAGAAAAGTTGTAGCAGATTGAGAAGAACAAGACTTGGGAATTATTCCCTAGACCAAAAGAAAAGAACATCATTGGCACCAAATGGGTCTACCAGAATAAGATGAATGAAGAAGGTAAAATAGTTAGGCATAAAGCTAGACTTGTGTGCAAGGGTTACTCTCAAGTAGAGGGCATTGATTTTGAAGAAACATTTACCGGTAGCTAGATTAGAAGCAATTAGAATGTTTCTAGACTTTTCTGCCTATAAGGGTTATAAAGTATATCAAATGGATGTAAAATCTGCCTTCTGGAAATTTGGAAGAAGTGTATATGGAGCAACCAGAAGGATTTATGTTACATGATGATGAAACCTTTGTGTGTCGGTTGAAGAAAGCCCTATATGGTTTAAAGAAAGCTCCTAGAGCATGGTATTAAAGGCTAGATCAGTATCTAAAGGAGAAAGGATTCAAAAAGGGGAGTGCTAACAACAATTTATACATCAAGAGAGATGGAAACCACATGATCGTTATGGTTGTGTATGTAGATGACATTATTTTTGGAGGCAACAAGGAAACCCTTTGCAAATAATTTGCTGATCAGATGTAGTCAGAATTTGAGATGTCAATGCTCAGAGAATTGACATACTTCCTTGGTTTGCAGATATCATGACAAGATAAGGGAATCTTTATCTCATAAACCAAGTATGCAAAGGATACAATAAAGAAATTTCAAATGGAGGACTACAAACCGGTGAGTACCCCAATGGTGACCCGAAGCAAATTAAGAAAGAATGATGAATCACCGGTGGTGGATCAGACATTGTACAGATCCATGATAGGTAGCTTATTGTATCTTACTGCTTCTAGACCGAATTTAGTGCAAGAAGTGTGCATGGTGGCTAGATTTCAAGCTACACCTAAGCAGTCACATATGAATGTAATAAGCAGAATTTTTAGGTACTTGCAAGGAACACTTGGTTATGGATTGTGGTACCCTAAAAAAGGGGAATTCATCTTGGAAGCATATATTGATGCTTCTTGGGTAGGTTGCATTGATGACCGAAAGAGCACACGTGGTGGTGCATTCTTCCTAGGTGACCGGTTGGTCTCATGGCATAGCAAGAAGTAGTTGGATTCAGTCTCCCTATCAACTATAGAAGAAGAATACATTGTTGTTACTATATGTTTATCTCAGGTGCTTTGGATGAAGCAAACCCTCAAGGACATATAGGTGGACATCTCTAATCCTATTTCCATCTGGCATGATAATTCAAGTGCCATAATCATACCAAATAATCTGGTGATGCATTCAAGGACAAAGCATATAGCCATCAAGTATCATTTTCTCAGAGATAAGGTTGAAGGACATGAAGTAAAGATGGAATATGTCCCTACAGGAGAACAAGTGGTGGACATCTTCACCAAACCATTGTCGGTAAGCACTTTGAGTACTTAGGACACAATTTGGGAGTTGTGTCACCTGCCTCATGCACTTAAGTTTGTTAGGAGATATATGGTTCACAGGGAGTTTATAGAAGTATTTATATCTCTTGAACCACATGTTGATCTTGGGGAATGTTCAGGGTTGTATGTCTTAGTACCAGCTGTAATCACTAAGAGAAGGTTTAACTAAGGGGGAGTATAAATTACCCTGACCCTTTGTCATTGTGTCAAAGGGGGATAAATCTATCGGTGTGAATTCTTGCAATGAGTTGACATCAATGCCAAAGGGGGAGATTGTTGGCATTATTGGCATTAGGTTGTCATTGATGTCAATTGGTTTGGCATGGTCACAGTAAAGTAAGACCACTGACTGTGTGTGTGAAAAGTGGATTTGTATATGTATGTGTATCTGAATACACAACACTTCAATTAAGTCATTAGATGCATGGTTAGTAATCAATAATCAATTAACAATAAAGCATTACAAAGTGACCTATTGCCTTCTAGTAGATGCAAGTTTAGTTTTTCTCTCAGATTTCCATATGCAATACCAGTGACTAGATGACACCTAAACGAAGGATTTAATCTATATGAGTATGAAATTGAGATAAATGGATGCAATATTAAGCTAGATATGCATGATTAATCTAACATGATTTAAGAAATATTAATGAACATTAAGCTAGATGATTTAATAAATATGCAATAACTAATATGTAATATCTCAATGCACAAATCTCAATAAGCCTAGAGCAAAAACAACATAATAACAATAATCTCTAGGTTCTTTTTTATGAGAGATGAGGGTTTGAATTTATAGAAAATATAGAGAGAGACCAACGGTCAAGATCAATCAACGATGAGCAGCAGAGATTCTCCAAGAGGAAGCACAATCCAGATGAATTGATGTGATTGGCTTCTTTTCTCAGCTTTAAAAGAAAATTCAACTAATTTTAAGATAAAATCAGAAAAACTAATTTATTTCATATTTTATATTTTGATATTCAATTTTGATTTTTAATTGATTTAATTCATTTAATTGCTTTTCTAGGATTTTTCAATTTAATTCCATTTTGATTTCTTTTCCCAATTTTAAATTCTTTTTCAAATTAATTCATTTTTTATGTTTTAATGGAAAATTGATTTATTAATTAAATATGCTAGGATATTTAATTGAATAAATAGGATAATTGATTAAAATGATTTACTTGGAATGATTAATTAATTAAATGATTATTTAATTAATATTGGGTGATTTATTTGCCATGTGACATTGATGATCGAGAATTAATTAATTAGGTGCTCATGATTGATTTAATTGCCTTTGGTTAGGACCTTGGTGATGTAGTCAAGATTAGGGGCATGTGGTTTAGATGACCATTTTTAGGGTATTGCATTTGCCCCTCTTTGAATTGATGTGCAACCAGCTAATTGGTTCAAAGAAAATTTAATGTCAAATAGATTATCAGTTCTAACTTGATGGATCACAAACTGATGAAGAGTGAGATGTTCACCTTGATTTGAAGCGATGAAGTTGAACAGGTTGATTAAAGTGACACCAATCTTGAACTTGATTGAACTCGGACCAACAAAGAATGACATACCAATCTTGAACTTGATGGATCAAGAAATGAGTATCGATCTAGAACTTGATTTAACTAGATTAAGCGAAGAGATAAAACTTCTTACGAACTTGATTGAACAAGAACTGATTAGAGAAAATGTCCATCTTGATTTGATGCAATGAAACTGAACACCTATTTGGATTGAGAGTGTGATCACTGTTAAAAAGACACTTTAAACCCTTGATTAAGTGTAAACAAATAACCAACTTGATAAGATGCGATGAAACTAATTATTGTTAAGAGTGATTCAGATGAAGACAATATCAGCTTGATTTGGTGTGATGAAACTAATATGCTCCTATAGATTGATTTGATTTTGAAGAACAATAGGGTTTTGCTTTACTAATCTTTGATTAAAAAAAAGAAATTTGCTCAGCTTAGATAAAGATTTGAAAGAAAAATCTTGACTTTTTGATAATGATAATCACTGATAATGAAAAGATGTAATGAATATACCCCCTCGGGAGCAAAATCGAAAGATAGCGAGAGCGCGGTGTTTATAGACAAGTTTGTAAAAAACAAATGTTTTATTGATGATAGTTTGAGCACAGAGATTGATGTAAGAATGAATTTGAGATCAAAGTTAAATTGAGCGCAAAATGATTTGAAAACTGACTCGAGGATGAAAGTACTAAGGGGTCAACATTGTGAAATTTTGACTAGAAAATTGACGTCAGATTTCAATTTCGATTCTGAAAATAGACTCAAGACAGTCGATTTAGCTTAGAGTACAAATTTTATGTCCATCTGAGCAAGTTTGAAAATTAGGGTTTGGGCTATTTAAGGGATTTAATGTGTCTTTGTCAATTCATTTTTACCTCTCAAAGTTCAAAATTTGAAAAACCTCTGCGAAAAAAAAAATGGCAATTCCTATTAAAGATCATCGATTCGAGAGCCAGAGATGACATAATCGACCTCGGAACTATCCCCCAATAGTAAGTGATTGATCTCAAGCCTTTTGCATTTCTTATTGTTTGAAGTTTTGTTGAATTTCTCATTTTTAATTTCGTGTTACGTTGTCTTGTGTCGTTTTATCATTCAGTTCAACAATGTTTCTCGTACGAGTATCTGGTAATTTGTGTTTTGTTGTATGGTCATGTATGGTTTATCGTATGGTGTCTACTCTTATATCATACGAGGATGTTCTTCATAGACCATTTAATCATTCTGCATGTTACTAATTGTCGTATGGGAGTGTTTACTTGTGCAGCTCGTAATGTTTTGTTGTACCAGTTGCTACTTGACTCTACTGACTTGTATGGAAAATACTGTTTGTTTTTAAGGACCAAAACATCAAATTTTTATTGTGATTTTTGTAAATTTGGATTCATTAGCACGTAGTGATGATTTGTTTGTTTGATTTTACAGGTTCAGATGCATGATATTCAGTTCAAATGTACATATCTACCTATTATGAGATTAGTTTCTGACTTATCAGACGCATAGAGAGGTCACATTGGTTGTGTGGATTTGGATACTTGTTAGAGATGCTCGATATCCATGTGAATCACGGTTTGTTAACTGCATTGGTTGAACATTTCCATTCTGAGCATAACACATTTCATTTGCTGATTGGAGAGATGACGATCACTCCAGAGGATATTTACAAGATTTTGAGGATTCCTTTTGCTAGAGATAAGGTAGATTATGATTTGAATCCACAACAGAGCATTGAGGCTCTCAAATGCATTTTCCATGAGGACACTATCCTTGATCGTTCTATCATTTGGGATGATTTGTTGAGTAGGTATGGTGCACAGTACCCTCTTGCTTGCATTTTGGTTGGCATGATTGGTTGTTTCGTGATGCCTAACAGATGATAGCAGGGATTCTTATGTGGATGGGCTAGAATGCTAGATATATTTCTTACTCATCCAATTAGATTAGGTTGGGGGTTCATGCTTACTCACACATATGTATCATGAGATGCATGAGATCACCTATAAAGGGGTGAAGAGTATGGCAGTAGGTGTTCTATTTTTAGAGATATGGGCATGGGAGCATATCCCAGTTTGTAGACCTATTGTGGATGATTCGAGGGAGGCACATCAGCCGATTGTGTGTTGATATTCAGGGTATATCACACAGCCCCACCTGGGCAAGATTGATTTTTGAAGGAGGTAGTTAGATGACTTGATAGTTGTAGTATGGAGACCATATAGGGGTCTAGAGCTATGGGATGATTGGAGGATACAACAGGGAGATATGTTTATGACTAAACCTCTCATCAGTAGATTGTCTACTATTATTGAGTATTTTGCAGTGTCTAGGGTTTTGAGGCAGTATGGGAGACCACAAAGTATATCTTGAGAGTTTACAACTTATGCTAGATTTGGGGATGAGGAGAGATGAGGATGGGCACCTAGACTCTCATATGCCTTGACCATATAGGAGTTAGCGGGTTTACAGCCATAGAGATGGGAGTACCTGGAGGATGTGGCAGATGCGGGGGTATTTCCTCAGTATAGAGATTGGTTTCAGAGACACCCCTTTCCTTGATTTATAGATCCTCGAGAGAATGTGCCTCATATAGATGAGGTTGAGGAGGTTCCTGGATGATCTCAGGGAGAGATGACACCTAGGAGGGCAGGAGGATATTTGGGTGCAAGTAGAAACAAAACACCTATGGGAGGTCGACTGAAATGGAGGGAAGAGGGTGGATCCTTGGGAGCATTTGGTGGAGATGCAAGTGGTGACAAGGGAGGATATGTTGCAATAGATGTAGAGATGGGTGAGGCAGTGGGACCTGGTGGAGATGATACTTCTAGGTAGGTACGGTGAAGGAGAGAGGAGCAGGGTGTGGAGATGAGGAGGCTGGAGCAAGAGGATAGACACCTGGAGATATTATCCATACCTTGAGGGGGAAGGTGTGTTTTTTATTCTTTTTTATATGCAATAAATGATAACAATGATGAGCTAAGGATGTAAATTATATTTTTTTAATTTTTCATGCAATAGTATGAATGCATATGCAAACTAGGACTGAGTCACTAGAGTTTAATTTGCTTTTTATCATCACTGAGAATTTTGCAATGTCAGAAATAAACATAAGCATCAAGGCACGAAGAGCTAGGATGACCTAAATGTCATGTCATTTTTAATATAGCAAGCCAACATAAGCACCAAGGCATAAAGAGCCAAGATGACCTGAATGTTACCTGTGTGCAAACACACCAAACAAAGTAGAGTTCCTTCCTTTTTATATACAATATTGATTATCAAGTCCACAATGACCCTCATATCGTTCATATCCTAGGACAAATTAAGCATGTATTCAGATTGCATAATAAAGAAATTTTCTCAAAAAAGACAAGGAAATGATTCCAACCTCCCTATAGCATACAAATAAATGGAGTCAAGGTATGTGTGGTGATTTCACCTTGATGTAAAGGCACTTATCATAGACACCCAACTTATGAGATGTTTTCAGATCATTAGAATTATTCCTACAAGCAGAAAACAAAGAAAAGTATTATGCCCCTAGTCCTTGCTCCTCTTAGTCAAGATAGACTTCCTTGAGTTACCTAGAGGGAATAATAATCGAAAACCAAGTTAAAAGATAGCATTCAAATAAAATTTCAATCAGAGCTCAAACAATTTTCAGTGTTCTTGCTTTGTGTGTTTATTCATTGGTAAAGCTCAGTAGTGGATAGGAGACATGTGACTGACTCTGATTGGATGATCTGGTACTACCGACAGAAAGATCACCTAGTTGAACTTCTTAGGACATTTAAATTAGCTATTTAATTTCCCTAAGACTATGACATTGATCGGTTTCAAGCCATGAGGGTTCCAAGAAGAACCAAGGTGTCATGAAAGAGACTAAAGGATATGTACAAGCTAAAGAGAAGATATGGAAAAGCAGGAAATAAAGCAAGAAATGCTAGATTTGCATTGATAGAAGGAGCGCTTGAGTACAAGAGGCACCTGTTTACTAGGTTTTCACCTACTTGGCAAAGATTCTTTCTATTTTTACTACCAAGGTGCCTGTTTACCAGGTTTTCACCAAGGCATTTTTTTTTATATTTTGATTTTTTCTTCTTTTTTTTTTTTTTTTTCATGACTTTTTCTGATTTTTTAGGATTTCTTTAGGACCTTTTCTGATTTTTAGAATTTCTTCAGGACCTTTTCGCTATACACATTGTTGGAGAAAAGAATGCTAGGTATAGAACTTCTTCAAGTGGATGGTGTTGATTAGTTCACAAAGTTGTTTTCCTTTCGATGTTGAGAGTTGATAAGCATCAGAGCCAAAGGTTGCAGTAACGATGTAGGGACCCAGCCAGTTGGGTTCAAACTTCCCCTTTTGTTCTTGAAACTGCTGATTTTTAGGATTCTCTCTTAAAACAAGATCGCCAACCTGAAATTCTCTATGTCGAACTTTCTTGTAATAACCTCTAGACATTCTCTTCTAATAAGCTCATAGATGATCAAATACCACTTGCCAACGTTCATCTAGAAATTTGAGTTCTTGCAACCTAGATATTATGTGATCTTCATCAGTGATAAGAACTTGTAGAGAAACTCTCAAAGAAGGGATTTTCACCTCTATAGGCAAGACTGCTTCAGCCCCATATACCAAAACAAAAGGTGTAGCTCCTATAGGTGTTTGGATACTTGTTCGATAAGCCCACAATGCTAGATTGAGCTGCAGATGCCAATCCTTTCCAGATTTGTTGACAATTATGTCTAAGATAGTTAGCAGATTTTTATTAGATGCCTTAGTGTTGTCGTTACATTAAGGGTAATATATAGAAGACCAATGATGTTTGATTTTAAACTTTTCACAGAGCTCATCTAGATCTTTGTTTTTGAACTATCCTCCATTGTCAGTTACAATCAAAGAAGGTATGCCATACCTATAGATGATATAGTTGAGGATAAACATAGCTACCTTTTTGTTGGTTGTGTTTATTAATGGAACCGCTTTAACCCACTTGGTGAAGTATTCCGTAGCAGTTATGATAAACTTATGTCCATTAGAGGATGCAGGATAGATTTGGCCGATGAGATCAAATTCTCATTGCTGAAAAGGCCAATGTGTGATAAAAGGTATCAGCCCTCTAGCTGGAGCATGTATGAGATTCCCATGTAGCTGACATTTCTCACAATTTTTAGCAAATTTAATAGCATATTTTTCCATATCTAGCCAATAGTATCCATCCCTTAGCAGTTTGCGACCTAAAGTTAGACCGTTTGAGTGAGATCCACAAATACCTTCATGGACTTCAGATAATGCATGTTGGGACTCTTCAAGTTCTAGATACCTAACTAAAGTACTATCCAAACCTCGTCTATACAAATCGTTAGCTATGATGACATACCGTGAAGCATTTTGGATTAGGTTTCTTTTCTCATTACGGGTAAAGTTGTCAGGAATAATTTGGTCACGTAAGTAAGAGTAGATATGACTATAGCGAGATGAGTCATGTCCAATAATAGAATAGACCATCTGAGATCCAAGGGAATCATAAGTAGGATAATGAAGCTCTTCCACGAGGAATTCATATCGATATTCAAATTCTTGTAGCTGTGGTATAGATGCCAATGTAGCCATAGCATCTTCTTCTTTGTTTGTTGATCTGGGAATCTGCTGAAATGATACAAAAGTAAAATGTTTCTTAAATTCATCAACCATTCTTTTCTGGGGAATCATTTTTTCATCCTGAGTTTGATATATATCATTTATCTGGTTTATTATTAGCCGAGAGTCACCATAGATGTGTAACTCAACAACCTTCCATTCAATAGCTAGCTTGATTTCATTTACCAAAGCTTCATATTCTACAATATTGTTTGTGCAAAGAAAGAGGATCTTGTAAGCCTTTGGGATTGAATATCTTTGATAAGTGATAAAAATAATTCTAGCACCAGAACATTCTTGAGTGAAAGACCCATCAAAGAACATTTTCCAGGATTGTTGAGTAAGGTGCATGATGGATTCATCTAGAAAATCTATGTGCAAAGGTTGATTGTCTTCAAGCGGAGCATCAACAAGTTCATCTACAATGACCTATCCTTTGATAGATTTGTGTTTTATATATTCAATGTCAAATTCTATAAGAATCATAACCCCCTTAGCCAATCTCCCTATAAGCATTGCCTTGCTAAGAAGATATTTGAGTGAATCTATTTTAGCCACTAGTTTGATAGAATGTGCTAGCATGTAATGTCTTAAGTTTTGTGATGTGAAGACCAATGCCAAACAAGCTTTCTCAATAATAGTATAGTTAATCTCATAGGACACCAATGTCCAGCTGATATAATATATAGCTCTTTCTTTTTTTATTCTCATCGAGTTGAGCCAAAAGTACCCCCAGTGATGTATTAGTAGCTGATATGTAGAGTATCAAGGGTTTGTTTTGAATCAGTGGCATTAACATAGGTGGATTAGAAAGATATTCATTTATTTTCTTTAGATGTTGTTTACAGTCTTCATCCTAGTTGTAGGTAACTCCTTTCCATAAAGCTTTTGTGAATGGTTGAGCTTTGTCTGCGAGCTGAGAGATGAAATATCTTATGGATTGGAGCTACCCTTGTAGAGTCCTCATTTGACTAACATTCTTCGAAGGTGGCATGTCCATGATAGCTTTAACTTTTTCTGGGTCCACTTCAATTCCTTTCACTAAAATAATGTATCCTATGAGCTTGTCATATGTGACTCTGAATCCACATTTCTTGGGATTTAATCTTAGTTTGAATTTTTCCATCCTGTCTAAGATTGGACCTAGTTCTAATAGATGTCTTAATCTTTTCATACATTTGAGTACAGTATCATCGACATAGTCCTCCATATTTTTGTGCATCATATCATGAAAAATTGTTGTTACAACTCTTTGATAAGTGTCGTTTGCATTCTTTAAGCTGAAGGGCATTACAATCCAACAAAAAGTTCCCCATGCACAGGTGAACATTATATTCTCTTGATCCTCGGGTGCAATTTTGATCTGATTGTATTTGGAAAAACCATCCATTAGAGAGTACATTTCATAACCAGTAGTCATGTCCACTATCATGTCTATGTTGGGCAGTGGAAAATCATCTTTTGGAAAAGCTTTGTTTAAATCTCTGAAATCTGTGCAAACACGTATTGATTTGTTAGGTTTGGAAATAGGTATAATATTAGATATCCACTCGGCATAATCAATTGCTCTGATGAATCCAGGTTTTAGTAATTTTTCTAGCTCAGCCTTAATAAGTAATGCAACATGAGGATGCATTTTTTGGAGTTTTTGCTTAATAGGTTTAACTCTGGGAGCGATAGAAAGATGATGCATTATGAGGTTAGGATCCAAACCCAACATATCAGCATATGTCCATGCAAAATTGATCTTTTTCTCTGTGAAGAAACTAGCAAATTCTTTTAGTTCTTTTGTTGATAAGGATTGAGCTACGTGTATGGTATGTTGAGCTTCTTTTGTTCCAATATTCACTACTTGTGTAGGTTCAATCAGCACTGATGATCGCTCTTGAAATTGATCAAGAAAAATATCAAGTAGCTCACCTTCAGGTGCCTCAAAGAGGTTTTCACCGTTAGGTACATCCTTTATTTTTACTATTTTTTATTCTGACACCACCATAGTGTGGTTTTCACCATCAGAACACTTATTTTTCTTTTTTTTCTTTTTGAGACTAAGATACTTGACATCTGCTGTTGTCATGTTCTCACTTTGTTCACTAGTGGAAGAGCCCATTTGTTCAATTGCATTAAGATAACAGGATAATGTATAGCCGTTGGCAAAGGTAGGTATACTCAAAGGTTGATCTTGGAGAGTATAGTTAATAAGCTTAGGATGTACCAGGGATAAAGATTTAACAGGTTCAAGGGAATTCATTGTATTGTAATCACAACCTCGGACCAACAAGATGAGTTCTAGAAGACTACCTTGTGTAAGCGTCCTGAGACCAGGAAGAGTTAGAACATGATTATCAAATTTTACATTAGTATTTAGGGGACATAACCCAACAGACCTACCACTAGCACCGTCCTCTACTTCATACTGGACTATATATTGTGGTTCAATAGTAATAGGGTCATTAGACAGAGTTTTGACATTCATGATGAAGTAGTCACAGTTTAGTGTCGAATAGGAAATGTCATAAATAGATCTTATTTCAGAGTGATCAAAGTTAGAAGATGAAGCCTCTAACTCCTCGTCAAGTGGCTTAGTGAAAGTATGTATAGTATCAATATCTACATCTTTGATGTTGCAAGTTCCTTCATGATTTGGTTCAATGATCACTTGTAGTTGACATGCCTGTTGACATAACCTTGATGACTATGTTAGTCTTCATCATCTTTCCCATTCAGCTCCCTCTGGACTAATGACTAGCCTTTCTTCTGTAGCCTCCAATACTTTCTTTTTAGTCCCAGACTTGATTTTCTCTATCTCATTAGAGGGAGATATAGTAGGTGAAGAATGTTCTTGTGTTTTTCCTTCTTTCAATTGTTGTTCATAATCTTCTTGTCTTTTTAGTCTGATTTCCTCTATTTCCTTTTGTAGCTTCAAGCGTATTATCTATTTTGCTTCGTCTATGATATCATTAGGTTCTTCAGGAGTTTCTTTGGTAGATGTATCTAATAGAGGCTCTGGAATCCATTCATACTCATTTGAGTCAATTTCTAAATCCCCTACTTGCATTCTTCTTGTATATGTGAGAGGAATATTTATTGGTGCAAACAGGTTTTTGATTCCTTCCACTTCTTCTCTTTGTCTTCTAGAATATCCACTTCTTGTAGTGTTATTGCTTATATGGTCAGAACTTGATTACAAGATGCTTCTTCTCTCTTGATTGCTAGTTCTTCTTGTTCTTTTTTATACTCGTCCTGAATTCGTTGAGTATTTACTTCTTGTGATGTTGGAGGTAGTATCTTTTTCCTCCACTTAGGTTGTGGATGAGAAGTATGTTTTTGATTTGATGACTCTTCTAGATGGTAGTCGAGTGCAGTTTTATCATTTGTAGACTTAGATTATAACTTGATAGGTTCAGTGATTCTATCTTGGCGCTTTCCCAAAGGAACGGTACCTGAATATCCCATGCGTTGAGTCATCTTATAGCCTGGACCATATTGGGCAAGGGAAATATCATTGTGTTGCCCTTCTCTATTTTCACTCTCTTCTTTGAAAAGCCATTTGAGGAATGTCGCCTCTTCTATTTCATCTGCAAGGGAAGTAGAGGACTGTACAAAAATACCATCATAGATGACGTTTTTATTTTAAGCTTGTGGCTTCATATCCTCTGACAGTTTTCCTGACTCTCTTGGTAATGGTGGAAGAATCATCAATGAGAGTACAGGTTCGATCTTGTATCCATCCATACCAATACCTGTGATTTTCAATTTCTGTTCTAAGTCTTTCATCAAAGTTTTTAAACTTTCAACTAAAGAGGTTTCTTTGTTATGAGGAACAACGGTATCAGCACCTTGTTTTAAAGCATTACAGGTGTAGGTTGTATCCGCAGGAACACTGAATTCAACCCCATGGTAGGGAAATTTCAAACATTGATGATAAGTAGATGAAACTGCTTGCACCTTATGAATCCATGGTCTACCCAATAAGATGTAGGAGAGAGGAAGATCAAGCACCTAACAAATAACATCTTGTTCTATAGGTCCCACCCTGATCGGCAATAGTAACAAACCCTTAGATGTTCTTTCTTCTTCATCATAAGCTTTGATTGTTATTTCCTTCATTGGATCAATGACATTATCAAAAAATCCCAGCTGTATTAGTAAATTGTAGGTATAGATATCCAACCTGGCGCCTCCATCTATTAAAACACACTTGACTCAGTGCTTATGGATCATAGCTTCAATATGCAATGGCTGGTTATGCAATTGATTCAATGAATTGTCATCTTCTTCAGAAAAAGATAGGTAGTGAGGTGAAGTCAGGTGACCAACCATAGATTGAAACTGACCCACATCTAAGTCTTTAGGGATGTTAGTAGTGAGAAAATATTTATCTAGAATCTCTTTATGAGAAGAAGAGATTTGAATTAGTTCAAGAATGGAGATTTGAGTGGTGGTTCGCTTTAATTGTTCAACAATGCTATAACCAGAAGAAGATGATGAAGCTAGCCTTTTGGATTTAGCCATGATCATATCTAGCTATTTGTTTGAAGAAGTCAGTAGATTTGATATTTTCAATAGATTTCATGATGTTTTATAAGGAGAGGAAGAGCTAACTCCTATAACCTTCTTTTGAGTGTGAGTTACGGCATTTGCAATTTGCATTTTATTTTGTTTATCTTTGACTCTAATCACGTTGCAATATTTGGATTGGGAAGATTCAATCATGTTGATCACATTATCATTGTTGGCATAGGTGTAATTGACTTTGGAACCTCTCTTGGATTTTGAGGAATCACCTCGTTCATAAGCAGGTAAAGGATCTTTGAAGGCTTTGTGATCAACATTAGTCGTATGGTTTCCAACAATAATTTTGCCAACATCGATGCGGTCTTGAATCTCATGTTTGAGTTTCATACATTTATTTGTTGTATGACCCTTGTTTCAATGATATTCATAGTACTTGTTTTCCCTCCACCATTTAGGTTTGACCTCTAGATCATATGGCTTAGAGTTATCAGGAAATGTGATCAGTTCGTTTGCCAATAGAGTTTTAAAAGCTAACTCATAGGATTCACCCAGAGGAGTAAAATCACGCTTAGGTTTTGAAACCCAAGGTTTCTCTTTAAACCACTCTTATGATTTCTTAGGCGGGTTTTCTATAGTGCTTTCAGCTGCTTTGAGGGCTTGTGTTCCACTAGTCAGGTTGAATACTATAGGTTTTGATTTTGGTTTGACATTATCAACCACTCCATCATTAACAACATTTATGTTATTATCTTTGTCATACTTCCAGTATTTGTTCATTTCTTTGGAACTAGATCCTTGATGTGTTTCTTTATAAAGTGATATATCTCCTTTCTAGACAAGCAAATCTTCCATATTGAGAGAACTATCTACCATTTTGTTGAATGAAGGGTATACTTGCATTTGGATACTATATTTCAACTCAAGAATCAGATTATTGACAAAGATGTCCATTTTCTCAGAATCAGGAATGGTCTGTGAATACCTAGAGAACCTCTTTCTCTAATGCTAAAGAAAAGTAAGAAAAGGTTCTCCTATCTTCTATTTAGTATTACAAAGCTCAATCATTGTGACCGGATGGTGAATGTTATAGGATTATTGTTGTAAAAACAATTCAATCAGTTCTTCAAAAGATTTAATTCCTATAGGAAGGCTTGAAAACCATTCCATAGCTTGTCCTCCTAATTTTCTTGGAAAGAGGCGCATGAGATAAGTCTGTTCATGCATGAACTCCATAAATAGGGCAAAAAATTCTTGGACATGGTCTTGGGGATCTGAGTTGCCATCATATTTATCAAACTTAAGAATTTTTGTTCTAGAAGGAAACGGAGGCATGTAAAGACCCTTGGCGAATGGAAATCGACAAATCATATCCAAGGAATATTTCATAGGAGATTTGTCTTTGTCTCTCATTTCCTTAATCTCAATTTGTAGTTCTTGTAGTTGTCTTGTCACCAATGCTAGTGGATTATCATCTTCTTTAGTGATAATACTTTCAACATTGCAATTAGGGGGGAGTTTAGCTCCTTGTTTGGCCAATTCTAGAAAGTATTCTTCTTTGTCTTGGGCCATGATAATCTTCATCGTCTTTCTGAAGTCTTTGTCTTTTTAACATTTTGCTATTGTTTCTTCTCTGGGTTTGGAAACTTCAAAATTGTTGGAAGATGAATCACTATCATTAGCCTGGACACTAAGTTCATCACGAGCTTTACATTTATCAGTCTCTTTTTCTTTTCTTCCTTCAAACATATTGGAAGATAAGGATTGATCCAAAAATGGTTTGTTTGAAAATGAAGGTTTGTCTGAGTATTCTTTTTCAAAAGATTCATCAAAAATTGGTTGTTCTTGGTAAAAAGGATTGGTTTGCAATGTTTTTGTCTCTTCCTTTTTCTTGTTCTTGTTCTTAGAGGAGCTCCTAGTTTGAACAGGCATTTACAACCCACATGACCAAGAGTCATATGTAATGTAGAAGTCAATATTATATCAAAGCTAGTTACGTGTTTTAACATAGTCATTGAGAGAGGTGACTAAGACTCAGTCTGGTTTTAGGAATGATCTATCCTATGTAAGACATGATCTAACCAACCTAGGTTGATTAAGTTTGATAAGCGATTTGATAAGTTTGATAATCAATTCATTTGAACTAGCTAGGAGATAATCGACAAAGTCATGCAACACAACAATGGAGGTACACTATCAAGGCTATTTATGCTCAAGATTATGATGACCAGATTTATGCTCACTACGGACTGATTAGGCAAGTATGATAGTTCTAGAAAAGTACGCAAATAGATAAGTTCTAAACTAACAAAATCAGAGATTCGTACGATAGAGGATACTGACTCAGACAATAATTTGACAGTATCCAGATGACACAGATAGTTTCTCATAGGATTTGATGTCTATACTCGAACGACAATTTAATGCTAACCAGACAATAGCTTGTCACAGACCAGAATGACTCATACGACAAAGTTTATAAGCTTGGATGGAAATCTTCAGAGACTAGAATGATAGTTTAAATAAGCCAAAATGACAAAATAGAAGACTTAGATGACAATGTAGTCAACTCATATGATGAATTAGGAAGCTTGTACACGATAATTATCCTCAGAGATAAATTTTTGACAAGGAGACCGAGTTTTTCAACCACTGAATTTTTATTTTTTTTGGTGTTTTTGAGTTTTTCCAGTTTTTTAGATTTTTAGTTTTAGCTTCAGACAAAAAACATAGAAAACATGTAAGATCCAAAGTGACATCAAACACAACATGCTAATTCTAAGGAAATTGGCTAAGAGAGAAAACCTTTTCTTGCATACTCAGGTACACACCCAATAGCTAATCAGAATACGGTCGCTAAGTCTCACACAATGGATTCTCAACATCATATTAGATGACTCCAAATGCTAATGGGAGCACGAAATTGCAAGTATCTTGGGAGAGTTACTATCTCTCTTGCACAAAGATTATCCCCCTTTCGGAGGTGAATCGGGTAGCTACTATTTCAAAGTTCGTAGTAAGGATTTTTGTTCGAAATTACCCCTTGAAGTTGCGCAAGCGTGATTGAGGCCTATAGCTCGACAAGGTACCAAAACAACTTGTATTCATGCAAGCGTGATTGAGACCGCGGGGCCCTACAAAATGCCTGATATGAGAGATCTCAAAAAGATAAAACTCAAATAATCCTGTCCCTCGAGACTTTAATCCAGAAAGGCCTATTTATTATAGTGAGCTGGAATTCTTGGGTTTAGTAGTACTCACTTGAGTTTTTCTCACAGGGTGATTACTTTTTCCCACTGTGATAGGCCCGCTAAAAGGTACACAAATCTGAAACTTAGAAAAAGCTTCAAGGGTCTAGATTTTTTATTGTCTGTGCAGACAAGAGAATACTCTCCTACCTCTTAGATTTTTCTTAAAATATAAAAGAAAGATTTGTTCATTAACCAAATAGAAATTTAAGTGCCTAAAAATGATTTAAAGAATACACAATATTTGGTTGATTCTCCTTAGGTAACCTGCAAAACCAACTCATCAGTAGTCATGTTGTTTTTTTGATTCTTTGACATGAGTGAGTTTGATTTGATAAATTATTTGACAAGCATTCTACAGAAAATGAGTTAGATTGTGAAAATCTCAGGCAGACAGAAGACAATTTAGGGTTAGCATCAATGAAATTCAAAGCCAAGTCAAGAAAACCCTAAAAAAGATATTGTTTGTAGAATGAGCAACTCAGAAATTCATACAAAAATTCCCACGGGGCAAAATGAGTATTCTCACCAGACCGAACAAATAAACCCCAAAAGAAGATGACAAAGTAGGAACTCATACGATGATTCCCACGAAGCCAAATGAGTATTCCCAGAACTCATTCTGTAATGCACAAAAACTCATACGACCTTTTGCAGAGGATGTACGGACGAAAATCTAAAAATAAAATAAGGATTTTGCAAGGAAGAAAATGAAATTCTCGAGCCCCACAATCGGCACCAAAAATGTGTGTGTGAAAAGTAGATTTGTATCTATATCTGTATCTAAATACACAACACTTCAATTAAGTCATTAGATGCATGGTTAGTAAATCAATAATCAATGAACAATAAACCATTACAAAGTGACCTATTTCCTTCTAGTAGATGTGAGTTTAGTTTTGCTCTCATATTTCCATATGAAATACCAGTGTCTAGACGACACCTAAACGAAGGATTTAATCTATATGAGTATGAAATTGAGCTAAATGGATGCAAGATTAAGCTAGATATGCATGATTTAAGCAATATTAATGAACATTAAGCTACACGATTTAATAAATATGCAATAACTAATATGTAATATCTCAATGCACAAATCTCAATAAGCCTAGAGCAAAAACAACATAATAACAATAATCTCCAGGTTCTTTTTTATGAGAGATGAGGGCCTGAAATTATAGAAAATCTAGAGAGAGACCAACAGTCAAGATCAATCAATGATGAGTGGCAGAGATTCTCCAAGAGGAAGCACAATCCAAGAAATTGATGTGACTGGTTGCTTTTCTCAACTTTAAAAGAAAATTGAACTAATTTTAAGATAAAATAAAAAAAACTGATTTATTTCATATTTTATATTTTGATATTCAATTTTGATTTTTAATTGATTTAATTCATTTAATTGCTTTCCTGAGATTTTTCAATTTAAATTCTTTTTCAAAATAATTCCTTTTTTCCAAATTAATTCATTTTTGATGTTTTAATGGCAAATTGATTTATTAATTAAATATGCTAGGATATTTGATTGAATAAATAGGATAATTGATTAAAATGATTTACTTGGAATGATTAATTAATTAAATGATTATTTAATTAATATTGAGTGATTTATTTTCCATGTGACATTAATGACTGAGAATTAATTAATTAGGTGCTCATGATTGATTTAATTGCCTTTGGTTAGGACCTTGGTGATGTAGTCGAGATTAGGGGCCTATGGTTTAGATGACCATTTTTAGGGTATTACACTGGCAAGGCAAAGCAAGCAAACAAGAGAAGAACTAAAGGATGTAAATCGGTATACTCAAAAAAGATTAATGATGTTGGTAAATGGACCGAGTAGTAGGACCAACATGTTTGATGGAAGGCCAAGTTGATCTACCGATAGAGAAGAAGTATGCACGTATGAAGGCCCACTGATGGAGTTAGGTTTTACTGGTAACGTGAGTTTAACTAGTAGTCAATCTTGGTCTATGAAGAATATCAAACTGACATAGAAAACCAAGTAGAGGTTTATGTCAACAAAGATGATAGGTGGAAGCCAAGTGGTGATCATGCACAGATCGATGAAGTGTTCATCGGTGTAACAATCAGCAAGCAAGTCAGCTTTTATAAAGAACCCGCAAGTCATGGGAGGATGGCAGAATATTGTGGCTCAAGGAAGACAAGGAGGCAAGTGATTGAACTAATCCTGCAAGAATATTTGATCTTCATACCCGTTTGCTAAAGGAAACAGTCAAGCCATTAATGCCATGTGACAGAGAAATGCTGAAAAGCATAGTGCAAACATCCAAATATTAAAAATGCACATTGGAATGTGAGGTGTTGGCAGTTTTGATTAGTGACATGCAAATCATCACTCTAGAAAAGAAGATCCGGTCAAATCTAATATGGATCGAGTTGGTGAAGGCAAAACCTAACATGACACCATTTGAATGTTGTTTTGGTGGGAACCCTAAAAGATAAATATGTCAGCTCGAGACTAAAACTGATTGATGCTTGATGCGAGGTGTGAGAGAGAAGAGAGCCTAAGCAAGGAGAAAGATTATCTTCCTTATAGTTTATTCAGAGAAATTTGTAGTGTGAGTTAGCAAGTGAACCGGTGAGAGGATCTAATTGGTAGAAATAGAGTAATCGGTAAACTATTGTGCTTCTAACATTCAATCTAACTGGTGAGGTGTGATTGGTCAAGAAGGCATCCAAGAGTGACACAGTGTGGTGTGAGGATGAGGGAGAAAGAAGAGAGGCTAGGAGTAACTGGTGAGTGATCAGAGAGAGTAATCTGATAACCAATAGTGTGAGAACCAATGAAGAAGAGGAGGTTGTTAACCGGTAGAAATCCATTGATCAGGTGTTTCAGAACTCATTTGCAACCAGGTGCTATAACTGTATCAAAATTGTATTTCATTATACAAAACCAAGTTGGAGCTTGGTGTAGGGGTTTGTGCTCCTTGGGTTGGTGCCCTAAATCAGTAGGGGTTGTTGGTCCTTGGGTTGGTGCCCTAAATTATTGTAATATGTTATTTCATTGTGAGGGTGGATTGGAGCAGTAGACTCCAACAGCATTTCTCATCAAGGTTTTTCCCATATTGGGTTTTCCTCGTACATATGATGTTGTGAGTTATGAATTTGTGTGTTTGCCTCTTTGTGATATCCACATTTATCTTATCGGTTTGATTGTTTAGTGTTTAGGTTGATAACTGGTATTCCAAACTTGGTTAAAGAAAAAAGATTTCAAGAAACACTGATTCACCCCCCTCTCAGTGGTACATTGTGTTCAACAATATTCTTCTTGCCTCTTTTGAAAGATGTATAGAAATCAAGTTGTCTATCTTTGTCTCAATATTACCACTACTAGTTACAACAATTAGATTTTCTCAAGATTCGGGAAAAGAGAAAAGAATCAATATACATTCATATTCATCATGTAATTTAACATTCATTGATGCAAGATAACTTAAAATCAAATTAAACTCATTAATTATTAGTAATAGATTCACCCTCTTTCATTTTTTAAATAATATAGTCTCCTCTTGTGATACAACTTATTGGACAAACTTTTAGATGACTACATATCACCTATCCTCTTCCACAACTTGTATGCAAAGTCTTCTTTTGAGACATTCAAGAGGAAAGAATCGGTAAGACACAAATTAATGGTTTCCCATACCTTCTTGTGCAATTTCTTCCAAGCATAATTTGTCATAGTAAAGTCAACTGGTTTCTTTTCATATGAAACCTGCAACCATTTATCTCTTTCCTCCAAAAGAACATTCATCTTCACTTTCCACATCTCATGTCTAGTGTCAGTAAATTTTTTCTATGTATATGTGAGAAATAGAAGCCATGGATTTCAATACTTTTCTCAAATATGCAAAAGCACACAAAAAATTCTCCCATTGCAGCAAAAAAACCTTCAACACTTAAAGAGAAAGGCATCTCCCTCTCAACGAAATTGTTAGCTCTAATACCAAATGTTGAGAAAAAAGGTGAAGAAAATGTTGTGTTTTTTGTCATTTATGTCCTCTTGGCATCTTGTTGTTCAAATTGCTTTATTCGATCAGATTTGGCATCTTATTTTTCAGGTTGCTTTGTTCGATCATATTTGGCATTTTGTTGTTCAGGTTGCTTTGTTTGATCTGAGAATGTTCTTATTGTCTATATTCTACACCTTCAATCTTGCAGGACAGTTATATTTATTTGCAAAAGGACGGTTTTTTTTTAGTGATTTTTATAGTATGTGTTTTAAAAAATGGCACGAATCTAGAAGATATTAGTGTGCCTTTCTTCAACAATGAATTTTCTTTATGAGTCATTCTTTTTTATGTGGTGGCATCTAAAATTTTGTTGGGAACAGTGATATGTGGCAGCATCTAAAATCCTGATTAGTGCAGTAATTTGTTTTGCCTTAAAAAGACACAAGTAAAAAGAATCAAAATATTGATGTGATTTTACTGCCTTAGTGTGTGAATGTAAGGATTCGATTAATAGATACTTTTGGTTAGTCTTGCTATAAATGAACTCGGATGCCTTGACAGTCAATATCAAATCTTTGGAGGCACAATTTCTATTTTTCAGATTGCTAGAGTTTAAAGTTAAAAAAAAAACAGTGCCATTATTCATGGCACAAATTTTGGGTAGAAGGGATATGGTAGAATTCATGTTTTTAGAATACAAGTAGAAAAGTATGCACGGAAAACTGATTTTAGAATCTTTTACTTCTTTGGGATCATGCAGCGACAAAGAAAAATAATATTGAATACTCTTGAAAGAACTGTAAGGTATGATGGTTTTTCTGAAAAGATCTAGAAGTTGTATTTTGTATCAATCCATTTAAAATATTTCATCTTCAGTATACAGCAATTGTCAATTTTTTAAACTGTGACTGAATTGGAGCTTATATTTATACACACAGAAAATGAAAATGAGGGGATATTTTCAATAATGAACTATTTCTAAGTCTTTCTTTTGAGGTTGGTGCCTCAATGTACTGAAATTGGTGCTTCAGCATTCTAAGAATTGTTGTTTCTATATGTGAGTAGGTGCTCACCTTTTTGTAAACTGGGGTTGGTGCCCATTCTTCATTAATGGAAGTTATTCATGTTGTGGTTTTTACTCGAGAGGGTTTTCAATGAGATAAATTTTGCATTGTCTCTTTGTATGTTTTGTTTATCAATTTTGTGAGTTTATTGTTTTTAAAATTTCCTGAAATATTGATTCACCCCCTCCCCCTCTCAGTATTTATTTGTCATTTTTCAATTGGTATCAAAGTGGATCATCTTCTGTCAAAACTTGAAAGCCTGAAGGTTTGATCCTGATAGTTTAAAATGAATTTCTTAGAAGTTATAGCAACCAACAAAGATCCCTTATTTGATGGGTCAAACTATGCATTTTGGAGTGTTTGTATGAAACATGTATCATGTCTCTAGGTTTTGATGTCTGGATGAGTCTTGTTAATGGCTAAAGACCTCCTTCTAATCCTCCCATAGATTTTGATGGAAAGAAGTCCATGAATGTGATTTTATGTGGGTTGTCAAAGTCACAGTTTGTTAAAGTCATGCATTGTGAGTCAGCTCAGGCTATATGGGAAAATAATTCAAAATGCTTAAGAAGGAGACATGAAGGTTAAAAATATAAAACTTCAAACACAAAATATTTTCTGAAGGTATCAAAATATGAGAGGACAAGAGCATAGAAGCATATTTCTTAAGAGTAGATGAAATAGTTAATTCCCTCAAAGGCTTGGGAGAGAAATTGGATGATAAAGTTGTTGTTCCAATAGTACTAAGATCGTTGCCCTTAAGATTTGATGCTAAATTTTCAGCTATTGACAAGATGGTTGAACTTGATAAGCTCGTTGTTGATAAGTTGCTTAGAATTCTAACAGCTTATGAAATGAGAATGAATGTTGAAGCTTATTCAAAAAGGGAAATGGATTTCCAAGTATTAAAGAAGGGTAAAGATAATAGTCCTGCATCTAGTGAAAGTTCAAAGGAAGAAAGTGATAGTGAAGAAGTTCATTTTGCAAGAAAATATTAGAAGAGTTCTGGTAAGTTTAAGGGCAAGCTATCTTTAACCTATTTTAACTACAGAAAGAAAGGACACTTTGCTTCAAAATATCCTTATGAGAAGGAAGAGGATATTTATTATTAAAATGTGCACAAGAATAGTAAGAATAAATTCTTGAAGAAAGGCAAAATGTTTCGTTTCTCTAAAAGAAGTCTATATTCGAAAGAGGAAAGCAACTCATCAAAAGCTAGTGAAGGAGAATCACTAAATAATGGTCTTATTCATGGCTATAGAAGAAACTTTGTCTAAAAATGATGAGGTTGAAATTGATCTAGAACGAGAACTTATTTATACCCTTAATGAAATTAAGAAGCTTAGAAAGAAGAAACAAGGTCTAAAAAGGCTGCAACAAGAGGACGATAACAAGGTTTCTGAAAAAATTATTGCATTAGAGGTTGTTGAAAGATAAATTGAAGATATTAAAGTGTAGATTGAAGAAGCTAAAAATCTTGAAGAAGATCCTAGAAAAAAACTCAAGGAAAAATAGCTTGATTGTGAAAATCTTGAAAATGAATTTGTCTCATTGAGAAAGTTTGAAAAATTGTCACAGTAGTTTAGTAATGAGAACACTTTTTAGAAAGGTACTATGACATTGGATAGTCTATTGAATTCTCAAAACAGTCACTTGACAAAAGTGGAGTTGGCCATGATGAAGGTCAATTTTCTAAATCCTCTGAAGGTAATCAACATAAGTTTTATGTTGGACAAACTCACAAGACTAGATCTAACAATGCTTATTTTTATGATTACTATTTTTCTTGCAACTAAAATGGTCACATGGCAATGAATTGTAGAATATTTCCTAGAAGAAATTTTAGTTTTGTGAATCAAAACCCTTTTTCTCCTCTAAGGAATTATAATATTTGTTGACTACTAATTTTGCATTAAACGCTAACAACCTTATGTGAAATTCAGTGATGGGGGGCCTTTGCATGAAGTTCACTAAATAACCTCCAAGTTTGAGAAGTTGACTCTTCATACAAGGGGGGAAAAGGGGAGAAGGAAAAATTAAAGGCTACACTAACTAGGTGATGCACCAGAATATTTTTAGAATATTTGCAGCACAGAAAACCCAAGTAATTGCAGTTTTAAGGCCCATTCAACAATCTACATTCTCAATACAATTTGAGAAGATAATCAAACAAGGCTCATTCAGCATAATATGACATATACCATTCATCTAACAGATAACAAGTTTAACAACATAGTTCAATCCACAGAGTCTCACAACATATATCATAGAAGTTACTGAATCAAAAAATAGCACATAAGTTAATCTATTAAGCTTCAAACAAAATAACCATATAGGCCATAGGTACAGTTTGATATATTTATCATCCACAAAACATAATTAATATAAAGGCCTGATTTATAGAGCCAAAGTCTAATAATCCTTTCTTAAAGTCTAAACCCCTAAAACAACAAAGGGAAGGCCCATAAATAGCTCTCAGCCTTCAAACAATAGCAGGAAAGCACAAGAAAAATCCTAGCAACTGCTCCCTGTCAAAAAAATCCTTTTTTGGCATCCATAGAGACGCATGCAATCAAAAAGGCAAAAATGGCCTTTTGATGTCATTATGCAAACTGCATCATGGCAATCTCTACACCTACCAAAATAAGAAAATCTCGACGCCAACAATATTTTGGTTCATGAATCATCAAAGGGACATGTAGCAACTTGGAGGAACCTCAAAGTCAAGCACAAAATGGGGACCAGGACATGAAGTGTGGAGATGCCAAGTGTCACTGCTAGCACGCAAAGAATGGTGGGGTCGAGAACACTTATGTCGAAGAAAAATCTTATGCCACACAGAATCTCTATGCTTTCTCAATGCAAGGTGAGAAAGACGAGCTGCTTAGAGCAGCACCATGACACCACGTGGCATGCGTGCACGAATGAAAGAGCGGTTCGAGAAGAAAAGGAAGATGTTAAACACTTAACCAAAATGCCACTTGCGAACAACTTTGAAAGTATATTAACAATATTATTTTTTATAAATGCAATAACATTGGTCATTTTGCAAAGTTTTGTAAAAGTGTTTTGACAGATTCATCTAAAAATATGGATACAAAAGGAAAAGCAAAGGATAATGTCAAAGTTTGGAGGAAAAAGGAGAAGTCAAGTTCAAAAATTTCTTTAGTTGTATAAACTTATTTTGTAGCTCAAAATGAAAAAGACATCTGGTATGTTGATAGTGGTTATTCCAGACACATAACTGGTGACAAAAGAAAATTTGTGACTCCTAGAAGAATGAATGAAGGTAATGTCAGATTTGGAGGTAACTCTTCAGCTAGAGTTGTAGGTATAGGTACTCTTGTCTTAAATGATAGAAAAACTAAATTTGAGAATGTCTTGTATGTTAAACGTTTGAAACACAACTTGTTGAGTGACAGTCAGTTATGCAATCAAGGATATGATCTTGTTTTTAATTCAAACTATTGTGTTATAAGTAAATGTGGAAAGCATCTTGCTAATGCAACTAGAGCTGCATATAATTTATATATTCTTGATGATTATAGTGGTGAAAAGTGTTGTTTGATTAGACATGATGAAACTTGGTTGTGGCACAAGAGACTTGGCATATGAATTTTGATAATTTGGTTCAAATTAGCAAGAAAGAAGCTATAAAAAACATGCCAAAGCTTGAAAAAACAACAGACATTGTTTGCAAGGATTGTCAGATGGGTAAGAAAACTAGAACAATTTTTAAATATAAAGACTTATCTAGCACTAAACCACTTGAGCAAGTTTACAAGGTGAAATATTTTATGCTTTTGATAGATGATTTTTCTCACATGACTTGGATGACTTTTCTGAAAGAGAAATCTAAAGCTCTAGAGAAATTTAAAGTTTTTAAAGTTTTAGTTGAGAATGAAAAATATTTTAAAATCAAGTGTTTACACTCTAATTATGGTGGTGAATTTAATTCTAATGAGTTTGTCAGTTTTTGTAAGAAAAATATAATTAAAAGATAGGTTGCAGCACCTTTAACACCTCAACAGAATGTTGTGGTAGAGAAGAAAAATAAAACGGTTCAAGAAATGGCTCGAAGCATGATGAATGAGGAAAAAGTTAGTAACACTTTTTGGAGAGAGGTTGTTCATTTAGCTATTTATATTCAGAACATAAGTTTGTTGAGAGAAAAGTATAACAAAACTCCGTATGAGCTATGGAAAGGTAAACCGGCAACTATAAAGTATTTTAAATATTTTGGTAGCCCCTTCTATATAAAAAGAGATTATGATAATCTAGGTAAGTTTGATCCTAGATCAGTTGAAGGTATCTTTTTGGGCTACTTATCTAAAAGTAAAGCTTATAGGTGCTTTAATAAAAGGTTGCATAACATTGTAGAAAGTGTCAATGTTAAAGTTTGTGAGCTTACTAACACTTGCGGTGAGAATAGAAATGGTGAAAGTAGTGTTCAAAATGAGGAAACATGAGGTGTTGTCCAACATTCATCTTCACACACAAATTGGAACAGCAAGTGGCAATGCATAAAACAATCCTAAGAATGCTCAATCGAGAGGAACAAATACCTCTCCTTCTAGTTTGGAGTTTGGAACAGAAGGTACACATTCTAAGAATGAAACAAAAAGTGATCATGGTAAGACTATCTTTAAGACTCCTAAGTTTGTGCAAATAAATCACCCTATTGATAAAATATTACCTGATAATAGAACTAGAGTTACTAGAAGAAATGTCAATTATTTTGAAAATGAAGATGTTTCTTTGTTATCTATGATTGAACCTAAGTGTTTTAAAGAAGTAGTTAAAGACAAGCACTGGATAGCTGGCATGAAGGAAGAACTTGACCAAATACAGAAAAGTGAGACATAGGAGCCTTCCCCTAGACCCAATGATAAAAATGTGTTAGAAAAAAAATGGGTCTTTAAGAACAAGTTAAATGAAGAAGGTCAAGTAGTTAGAAACAAAGCACGGTTAGTTTGCAAAGGGTATGCTCAAGTGGAAGGTATAGATTATGATGAAACTTTTTCTCTTGTTGCATGTCTTGAATCAATTAGAATATTCCTTTCTTTTTTTTCTTTCAAAGGCATTAAAGTGTTTTAGATGGATGTAAAATCTTCTTTTCTCAATGGTAATTTAAGTGAGGATGTATATATTGAACAACCTGATGGATTTGTTTTATCTAACAAACATGACTATGTATGCAAGTTGAAAAAGGCACTATTTGGTCTTAAACAGGGTCCACGTGCATGGTATGATAGGTTGGATAAGTACTTGCAATAGCAAGGCTTTAGAAAAGGAGTATCAGACAGTAATCTTTACATGAAAGAGGTTGGTAAATATATGTTGATTGTCATGGTTTATGTGGATGCTTTGGCAGTGACTGTGTAGGTATGTGCAAAGAATTTGCAACTAATATGAATAATGAGTTTGAAATGTCTATGCTAGGAGACCTATCTTTATTTTTGGGATTGCAAATATATCAAACTGAAAAAAGTATCTTTATTTCCCAAACCAAGTATATAAGGAATATGTTGAAAAGGTTTAGAATGGAAAATTATCATCTTGTTAGTACACCTATGGTGACAAGGCGTAAGCTTAGTAAAGAAGATGAATCTTCGAGTGTCAATCAAACTTATAACAGGTCTATGGAAGGAAAAAAAAAATTTGTTACAGCTACTAGACCTAACATTATGTAGGCAGTTGGGTATGTTGCAAAATTTTAGGCTACACCTAAAGACACTTATGTGCAATCAATAAAGACGATCTTTAAGTATCTTAAGGGTACATTAAATTTTGGTGTAGAAAGAGCACAAGTGGTGGTTCTTTCATTCTTGGTGACCATCTTGTTTCCTAGCTAAGTGAAAAAATAGGCTTATATTTCCCTGTATACAGCTGAAGCAGAGTACATTGCAATTGTATCTTGTTGTACATAGATTATTTGGATGACACACACTTTGTAGGATTTCAAGGTTGAGTATGTTGATCCTATTTCTATTTTTGGTGACAATATGAGTGCTATCGATATATCAAAAAAACTAGTTTTGCACTCTAGAACTAAACATATTCCAATCAAATATCATTTTTTGCAAGAATGGGTTACTAATCAAGTTGTTAAGTTGGAATATGTGTCTTCTAAAGAGCAGTTTGTTGATGTGTTACCAAGCCACTACCAAAAGAGACATTTGATTTTTTCAAGCAAAAGTTGTGAGTGACTTCACTTCCTCACTAATTCATAGATTGGACTTAGGGGGAGTTCTTGATGATACACTTCATTCTCTGGATCTGGTATATTGATTAATATTATCTTTTCAGTTTGGTTTCATCATTGATGTCAAAGGGGGAGTAGTGTGACAAGGGGAGTTGCTTGCTTCTTTTTGTTTGGTTTTGGATGGTTGCCATCAATGAAAAAAAGGGGGAGATTGTTAAGTGTTTTTTTGTCATTGATGTCCTCTTGGCATCTTACTATTCAGATTGCTTTGTTTGATCAGATTTGGCATCTTGTTGTTCAAGTTGCTTTGCTCGATCAAATTTGGCATTTTGTTGTTGACCATTTGGTGGAATTGATTGTGTGTTGCATTGATGTTTTGTCATTGATGTCAACACTAGATGTTTGGATGATTTACCAGCACCCTTCTGGTCCCAGTAGTATGAGTGGTTTCTAGTTAACTTGGATCCAATATGATCTAGCAGGCTTCGGTATAATCTAGTGATGGAATTGGCTTGTTCTTGATACTTATACTCATATTTGGTCAGTTGGTTTTGGTCTGGTGATTGAATGCTATATTGTTTTCTTATAAGATTGGTTTTTGCTTCCAGCGTGTTTTTCACCAATAGAGCTTTTAGTGGAGATCTTTGATGAATTGCATAAGTGGTGTTGGTGCAGCTTCTGAAGGAGTTTCAGGATTTTTTTTGTGATCATGTTTGAGACCTGGCATTTGGAGATCATTGTTGAAGCTTGTGGACCTATACTTGGTCCTGGATGATCTAGGTTATGGACCGACTTTAATATAACGTGTGGATAGGACCTATTGATGTATTTTCGGGATGTCTTATGTGTTGATATTATTTGCTTGGTCTAAGGCCAGAATGGTTTGTAAATATGTAATTCATTTATTGTCTGGTAGCTGACCTGATTGTTTATGGTCGAGGGTTTGTATAAATAGATGTAAGATCTCATTATAGATCATCATGGTTAATGTAAGAGGTAATCGTCAAGGACTGTAATGTGTGAATAATGCAATAGCATTCAGGTAGAGGAGTTGATCGATCATTGGAGATTGAATTTGGTTTATATAAGAGGATTTAATCCTCCGATATTGAGCTTAACCAGAACTATACTCAGGCATAGGAGATGCTATATTTTGCATTTCAAAACTTTTCCGAATTGTAGTCTGGATTTATATGTAGTCAGTGAGGCTCCTTTTGTGATGAGTAGTGTGCTCTAGGTTGTTGGTCTTCCTACAAGTGTAGGCCCCTTCATTGTAATTCACATACTTACTACAGAAGTATTATCTAACTTTGGCTACGCTTCCCACCATGGTTTTTCCCTTTACTGGGTTTTCCATGTACAAATCTTGGTGTTGTGTGGATGGATTTTATTCTGTGATTATTGTTTGTGCTTAATTGGATTAACTGCTATTCTGGCATTTTTTTTTGGGTTTCGGTATTAAAGTTTTAATTTTTTAATGTTCTTGTAATCTATGAAAACATATTCACCCCCCACCCTCTCGGTTGTCTTCCACTTACCTGATTTGTCTAACAATTGGTATCAGAGCTTTGGTCCTCTCTGCAGAAAGCTTAACCACTTGAGGAAGATCCTATGGCAACTAACAGTTTAAGTTCATCCAGTTCTTCTGGAGCTATCTTTTAAAGGTATATTCTAAGGATTGATGGAAAAAATTATATAGTATGGAAGATTCAGATGGAGACTCATCAGAGATGTCTTGGCAAGGAGATTTGGGAGATTACACAGAATAGTGTCACACCCTTTAATCCGGGATCTGGAAATCCTCCTCCGAAAAACCTGGACAAGGACCTTGAGAACGATTATAGGGCAAGAGAAGCCCTCTTGTGTGCACTTTCTGATCAAGAAATAATGGGATTAATAGATAAATCATCTGGAAAGGCTATATGGGATAAGTTGGAGACTCTTAATGAAGGTGATTCTGCAATGAA
The DNA here is from genome assembly GCF_030272615.1 of Cryptomeria japonica. Classification (NCBI taxonomy): domain Eukaryota; kingdom Viridiplantae; phylum Streptophyta; class Pinopsida; order Cupressales; family Cupressaceae; genus Cryptomeria; species Cryptomeria japonica. The sequence goes on along the minus strand of NC_081414.1, from coordinate 516,810,805 downwards.
TATTGTTAAACTTGATGGTTACCGGGTGAGATATGAAAACCTGAAGATGGAAGAATATGAAAGGATTACTGCATTTATGGAAAGGGTAAATGAGATTGTTATGGGAATTCAATGTTGTGGTGGAACTCTGAGTGAAGATGAAATTGTTTCTAAAGTCCTGAGAGCCCTACCACCAGCTTACAAAATGAAGGCAAATACTATTAATGAGTTGAGAACAATGGCTAATACATCTATCAACAGAGATACTTTGGTTGGGAAACTATCTACTTTTGAGCTTGAGGAATTTGGACCTTCTGGAGTTGTGAAGCCTAAACCTACTTTTCATGCATCTATATCTGCAACTGGTAAGCAAGACTAAAAAGCTTTATATACAAAGGATTTGGAAGATATGAAGAGAGAAGATGGTGAGTTTGAGCAAATTGAAGCACTATTTGCTGGAAGAGTATCGAAAGGACCGGTATGAAGTAATTATGAAGGAAAAACACCTTTTAAATGTTTTGCATGTAATAAGATTGGTCATTTTGCATCTAAATGTCTTGAAAGGAATTCAAGATTTGAAGAAAGATTTAAAAGATCATTTAAGCCTAACCCTGATATCATAACAAGTCTAAATACAAGAAAAACATAGACAAATCATGCTACATAGCGGATGAGGAAGGCATTACTGATTCAGATGATGAACCGGCAGAAGACTCTACTAGTGGATCCGGCAATGGGAAGGAATGGGTGTTCCTAGCTATCAAGGAAGATGATATGGCACTAGAAGAGAATGTACCTAAGGAGAAGGCACTTGCTGCTAAAATTGAGGACAAGGATGAATGGATAATTGATAGTGGTTGTTCACATCATATGACTGGAGATAAAGGGAAGTTTTTTTCTTTGCAAGAATTTGATGCTGGACTAGTTAGATTTGGAGATGACAAGGCATGTATGATTAAAGGAAAAGGAACTATATCATTGGATGGTAAGAACAATACTAACAATATTTATTATGTTGAAGGTTTGAAGCATAATATTTTGAGTGTAGGACAATTGGTAGATAAGAGATTTAAATTACAGTTCAAGGATGGAAAATGCAAAATCATTAATAGATATGGCTTGGAGATTGCAACCGGTACATAGACAAAAGGTAATATATTTCTTTTGAACTTCGGTGAGAAGACATGTTTGATTACATAGATTCATGAGAGTTGGCTATGGCATAAAAGGCTATGTCATGTTAATTTTGATTGCATTGTGAAGATCAATTCAACTAAGGCAGATAGAGATATACCTAAGATTATGAAGCCTTATAATCCGGTATGTAAAGAATATCAAATGGGTAAACAGGTCAGAACCTCTTTTAGGAGTATACAAGATAAATCAAATGATGTTCTTGATCTTATTCATACTAATTTGTGTGGCCCTGCTACAGTTAAAAGTTTTCATGGTGATAGATATTTCATGCTAATCATTGATGATTATTCTAGAATGATGTGGGTTGCGTTTTTTTAGAGAAAAATATGAAGCATTTGAAAAGTTTAAAATCTTTAAGGCCAAAGTGGAAATTGAGACAGGATTGAAGATTAAATGTTTGAGATCAGATCATGGTGGAGAATTCACATCGGGTGAGTTTACTAACTTTTGTGACAAGCATGGTATAAGAAGACAATTTTTTGCTCCCTGGACACCTCAGTAGAATAGAGTTGTGGAAAGAAAGAACAAAAGTATCTTGGGTGCTTCTAGAAAAATGATGATGGAATCTAGTCTACCGCATATCTACTAGAGAGAACCAGTGAGTACAATGGTCTATGTGAGGCCCTACCCCGACCCATCCTAGCATTTTAGTGATTTTCATGTTGGAACTATTATGGATGCTTTATTTTTATGCATTATGGATATATAACTTTATATGATCCCAGGAATTTGATAACCTTATTGGTTAAATTTAAATAATGAATTTGCATGTGCCAATTAATTAATTTTAAATTTAAGATAGCATTATCATTGTTTTGCCCTGGGATGTCTTAAATGCAATTGAGATATCTAAATACCCCTCGACTTTAATTAGCGGCAATTTAATTAGGTTAATTAAATTAACTAATTAAATTGTGATAACCCTCTTGGGAATAATTGATCTTCATTAATTAATGTTGCTTATTTGAGTTAGTTAATTAATCTAGCTTTAGAAAATAATTCTATTTACATCCTAGTTAAGACAAAACTTATTTGATTCCACTTTAAATGTAGATTATTTTGTGAGTTTATGTTGTTCAAAAAAAAATTTGTTGTTCCATTATTGCCCAAAAGTTTGGGCACGACATTTTGGTATTAGAGCAAGGTTTCCAACACTAGGAACCTTTCTCCATTACATTTCGCTTTAATTATTTAATTAATTAATTTTTTCCCCAAGAATTATTTTTTTATTTTATTTTATTTTATTTTCTCATAAGGATGCCTCTGACTATGTGACAAGCTCGCAAGCATGGAAGGAGTCCTAGGCATACATGTATGGCACGCGAAGATGTTGATAGGGAGGAACCCATTCCGGAAGGAAACCTAGAGGCCCCTCCTAAACCACCGGTTGACCCAAACCGAGATATCTTATTAGCACTTCAGAACCTGATTGGCATAGTGCAGGATAGGCTTCTAGCAGTTGATCGTCATGTAGAAAACCATAACTCAGGGAGCCTTAGATCAGCAAATAGGGAATGGAGTAGGAGTCCACCTCCTAATCCCGTATAGGGCCAGGCTGAGCATGAGCCTGAGTCCATTCATCTACCCAGACCACCTCCAGTAGCAACACCTATGTACTTTGAGAGAGCACATTGTGAACTAGGGGATCTGATCAGAGAGGTTTTGCGCCTCCAGCCACCATCTTTTGGGGGATCTATCGACGGGGTAGAAGCTGAGGCTTAGCTTTTGAGCCTAGATCGGTGCTTTGCATTATGTTCTTACAAAAGCAATCTGAAGGCATGAGTAGCAGTCCACCTTTTGAGAGCGACAACCTCCACATGGTGGAGATAGGAGGAATACAAGTGTGGCCTAGCTGTAGACACCCTCACATGGGAGATCTTCACAGAGAGGTTCAGGGAGAGATATCTGTCAGAGAACTTCAGGTAGCATAGGATAGATGAGTTCCATGACCTCCAGCAGAAAGGTCTCTCAGTGACCTAGTACGAGAGAAAGTTCATTGAGCTCCTACCTTATGTGGATTACTTGAAGGATGAGAAGCTTCTCGTCAACCATTTTATTAGGGGACTTAATGTCGAGATAGCAGGACCGGTGAGGATGGCCACTCCAGGGAGCCTTTGGGTTGCCATGGAAAAGGCCTTGATAGTTGAGGAGATTCAGGTCAGGCCACAAGACACGAGGGATCAGTTTCAGAACCGAAACCTGGCACCCAAGTCTTTTGAGTTTTAGAAACCCCACTGGAAAGGCAACCACAGAAATGCATTGCAGTCCTATAAACCCCCTCCTCTGCAGCAATCATAGCAGATTCAGAGGCAGAGGCCCCCTCAGGGACAGCAGGGCTTTTAGCCCAAATAGTGGCATTCACAGGGTCCTAGGCACAACCAGAGAGCATAGAGTTCATACACACCTCCGACACAGACTCAGCAGTCCTCCAGGGGTGGGTATAGTGGCTCGAGCAAGATAGGTGGGTAGCCTTTCTCTAGGCCTCAAGGCACACAGTTTCAGGCACACGGTGCTTGTTTCACATGTGGAGCCATGTGGCACATAGTGAGAGAGTGTCTGTAGGGTCAGATTGCAGGTAGTCAAAGGATGGCAGCATCCGAGCCTACAATTGGAGATATGGGAAAGTCCCATAGGGTCTTCACAGCAGTTGACAACTGCTAGGAAGAGCACTAGGCCACAGTCATTAAGGCTGCAGGTATGATCAGAGGTATCGGTATTTCTATATTGTTTGACTCAAGAGCTACTGACTCCTTTATATCTCCATTGGTTGTGGAGCGTTGGGGGCTAGTGGTAGTTAGGCAAGGTGTCAGTTGGGAAGTGGAGTTAGCTTCAGAGGCTAGAGTGTCAGTGGATTCAGAGGTTAGGGGATGTCCACTCCAGATTGATAATACCACCACCTTAGTAGACCTTAGAGTTACACCACTTGGATCTTATGGCATCGTACTTGGCATGGATTGGCTTTACAACCATAGAGCCAAGATGGATTGTCGCCTAAAAAAGATTGAGTGTGAGGATGATTATGGTGCTCCCATAGAAATCACTAGGATTAAGAGGCCCGTGTCTCTTCGTATAACTTTCGCTATGAAGCTTAAGCGGAGCATGCGAAAGGGATGCCAGTTGTTTGCTATCACCATCAATGATAGAGAGGAAGAAAATGAGAAGGAGCCTTCCCTAGATGATCATCCCATCCTTGAGGCATTTGCAGATGTGTTTCCAGCCGAGCTACCTGGTATGCCACTTAGCAGAGAGATTGACTTCCACATAGATCTCATACCAGGAGTCGAGCTAGTTTCATGAGCTTAATGAGCTCAAGATGCAGCTTGAGGAACTCTTAGAGAAGGGTCACATTCATCCTAGCATCTCCCCTTGGTGTGCACCAGTCATCTTCATGAAGAAGAAGGACGGGTCCCTTCGGTTATGCATGGATTATAGGCAACTGAACAAAGTAACCATCAAGAATCGTTATCCCTTGCCCAGGATCAATGATTTGTTTGATCAGCTTCAGGGTGCTAAAGTGTTTTCCAAAATAGATTTGAAGTCAGGGTATCATCAGTTGAGGATTGTGGAGAGTGATATCCACAAGACCGCGTTTCATACCAGATATGGCTACTATGATTTCATCGTGGTCCCATTCGGTCTTACGAATGCTCCAGCTGTATTCATGAGTCTCATGAATGGGGTATTTCGCACTTTCCTCGACCGATTTGTGATTGTGTTCTTCGATGACATATTGATATATTCTTGGAATGAGAAGGAGCATGAGGAGAATTTGAGGCAGGTTTTGCAGTGTTTGAGGGACAACCAGTTGTTCGACAGTTTGTTGAAGTATTCTTTCTTTAGATCAGAGGTCAAGTACCTTGGGCATGTTATATCCGGTGATGAATTTCAGTTGACCCATCAAAGATCAGAGCTATGATGGATTGGCCAGTGCCAACCAGTGTAACAGAGGTCAAGATCTTCATGGGTTTAGCAGGGTACTATAGATGCTTTGTTGAGGGATTTTCCAGAGTTGCACCCCCCATTACATCCCTCCAGTGAAAGGGAAAGAAATTTGAGTGGATAGAGAGGTGTGAGAGGGATTTTGAGGATCTGAAAAGGGCACTCACTAGTGCACCTATCCTCATTGTGCCAGACCCCACAGTTGATTTCATGGTATGCACGGATGCTTCCTTGGATGGATAAGGAGCAGTTCTTATGCAGGAGGGTTGAGTTATAGCTTACGAGTCTAGGAAGCTTAAGACTCACGAGCTTAACTACCCTACGCATGACCTAGAGCTTGCAGCAATAGTACATGCACTTGTGAGGTGGAGACACTTCCTTTTGGGTCATCATTTCAAGCTTCATTCAGACCATTAGAGTTTGCAGTACATCTTCACCTAGCCTAATCTTAATGCCCGTCAGAGGAGATGTATGGAGTTTCTATGTGAGTATGATTTTGATGTCCACTACATCAATGGGAAAGAGAACGTAGTTGCAGATGCCTTGAGTAGGAGATGACATGAGTTATACTCCATATCTATGAGCACAAATTTGAGAGACCATATATTGCAACGGTTGCCAGAGCATGGATGGTATCTTGAGGTTTGTTAGAGGATTCGATCACAGGAGACCCTAGAGGAGAAGTATGTGGATTATTCCTTAGAGTCTGATGGACTATTATGCCATAGAGGGTGCATCTATGTACCTTCTCCCAGGGAATTGCAAGAGTTCATTGTCATGGAGGCTCACAGAGCTCCTTATATAGCTCATCTCGCGGTTAAGAAGATGCATGCAAACTTGAGGCAGTTATATCATTGGCCAGGTATGTAGCATCTTATTGCTGGGTTAGTAGCCCGATGCCTTGAGTGTCAGAGAGTCAAGGCGGAGCACCGCCATCCAGGTGGGTTGCTCTAGTCTCATGCTATACCAGAGTGGAAGTGGGATACTATATCCATGGATTTCATTATTGGTCTTCCCATGTCATCCCATCACCATGATGTTATCCTAGTGACAGTTGACCAAAGTGGCCCACTTCTCACCAGTCTAGACTACCTTCATAGCACCAGCAGTGGCACAGGTGTTCTTGCAAGACATTGTCGAGCTTCATGGCATTCCACGCAAGATTATTTCTGATAGGGATTTCCTCTTCACTTCTTCCTTTTGGAAGGCATTACAGGTAGCAATGGGCACCAAGCTCAACTTCAGTATAGCCTATCATCCAGAAACGGATGGATAGACAGAGCGAGTTAACTAGGTGTTAGAGGATATGCTCCGCATGTACGTCATGGATCATCAGACCTGATGGGAGGAGTACCTTCATTTAGTAGAGTTTGCCTATAATAATGGGCATCACACTTCTTTGCAGATGCCACCGTATCAGGCTTTGTATGGCAGACCTTGCAGGACACCTTTGAGTTGGGACCGTATTGAGGATAGAGTGGCCATAGGTCCTGAGATGGTTTGTCATATAGAGCAGCAGGTAATTTTGATTAGAAAGCACCTTAGAGAGGCATGGGATAGGCAGAAGAAGTATGCAGATGCAAAGAGGATAGACCGGAGTTACATGGTTGGGGACAGAGTTTTTCTGAGAGTGCGGCTGCATAAGAGTCCAATCCGTTATGGAAAGGGTTCTAAGCTTGCATCTCGCTTTGTTGGACCATTTGAGATCCTTGAGAGGATAGGACCAGTTTCTTATCACCTAGCTTTGCCACCTAGCCTGTCATGCATCCACAATGTGTTTCATGTTTCAGTTTTGAGGAAGTATATCTATGATGAGTCTCATATTTTAGATTGGGATGCCTTGCAGGTGGAGTCGGATGGGCAGCTAGCTTTGGAGCCCATTTGCATTTTGGCTTGCCGGATGTTGGCCCTTTGAGGTCAAGAGCTGGACCAAGTTAGGGTCCAGTGGGATTGCTATGATGAGGTTACAACTTCATGGGAGGATGCAACACGTATGAGATCATAGTACCCTCATCTTTTTGATGAACTCTAGGAGGAAGTTCATGCCTAGAGGGGGAGGGTGTGAGGCCCTACCCTAACCCATCCTATCATTTTAGTGATTTTCATGTTGGAACTATTATGGATGCTCTATTTTTATGCATTAGGGATATAGAACTTTATATGATCCCAAGAATTTGATAACATTGATATATTGATGCTTCATTTCTATGCCTTGTGGATATAGAATTTTATATGATTCTAGAATAGGATAACATTGAGATGATGCATGTCATTATTTGATTTGCAGGACTTTATTAGGATGCTAGAAATATGATGCATATCTTATGAATGGATTAAGTTTATGAGGACTATGATAATTGCTTAAGTGGATTTGCTTTGATATATGGGAAATTGAATTGTATGATGTCAATTGTATGTAGAGTGATTGATGTGTATTCTTATTTATGTGGTTTAATATTATATGAGACTATTGGAAAGTACTAATGTGTAATTGAGATGCGCAGGAAATTATCCATGTGACCATGGAAACATTATGGAGAATCAAGCCTAGGCCTATGTACATTCGTAAAATCAGAGGTTGTCTATTTGGAGAGACAACACCCCATATGTATCGTATTTTATTAGTAAGCATAAAATGTTTGAATGAGTGTAAATTGTATTTATTAAATTGTTTAAATCATTCAAGGGACAATTGCCATGTGTGTATTTGTGATGTGGAATTATTTTGTAGTGTCACTTGACACACATATTGTATGTTGTGTTGGCAATTGTCATGTCACCTTTTTGAGAGATTTACTTTTTGTTTAATTGATATATTTCTAAATTATCCTTGAAGGTTCCAAGAAATCTAGGATAGTGAGCCATAAGGAGGGTCAACTCAGAGTTGACCCGTAGGTTAACTTTAGGTGGACTTTCAAAGAGTTAAATCAACTCCTAGAGTCATTTTTGGGGCATTTTTATTGGTCCTCATGGGGTACCTATGGGTGAAGGCCAAATTTGACCATGTGTCTTTCCCCTAGGGCTTGTTTAACCACCCAAAAAAGTGGGTTTTCCTAGATGGTCGAATTTCATCTTTAGGAGTGTCATCCTTGGTTAGATAACCTTCTTGGTTGGTGTTATTCATCTTCCCCATTTCATTCCTCTTCTTGAGGTGCCTTGGTTAGGGAGTGTGTAAGACCTAGGGAAGACCAACCAATGGGAGTCTCTCACTCTATCCAAGAGGTTGGAAGGAGTGAGAGAATCCTTCTTAGGGTAGAGATTGAGGCTTAGTAATTTAATCACCCACTCTCCATCTTTGGAGATTTTGACAATTTTGGAAGAAAAAACAGTTTTAGAATAGGAATTTTGGCTAAGTGTTGTAGAAAAGATTTGTGGAATTGGGCTGCTCCTCTCCAAGCTATCCCTAGAATACCCCTTGGCAGATTCAAGGTTGGTGCATTTTCTTACTTGTATGTTTGAAATCTATTTGTAAGAATGCATGAATGTAAATGTTGTATCCTTCCTTGCATTGTATTTGTGAAAGTTTTTATGTGATTATTTTCCCATTTTTGTTATGCATTTTATTGTGTTTTGGGAGTATCCAAGGCCATCCTACCCTTGGGAGGGCAAAATGGTCTTGGGGGTGGAAGGTGTTTGATAGCCTTAGAGTGAGAGGCTCTCATTGTGAGAGTGATCTCAAGGGTTTGTGTATGTGACCCTTGCTGCATAGTCTTGTTTATGCATTCGGGGATCATAAGGGGAGAAAAAATGGCATGTATGCCTTGTGAGTCATAAGGATGTGAGGGTTAAGATGATTTTTGTTGTGTTCTTGGATGCCATGAGCTGGCTATGATTTATTATCTAGCAGTTCTCCTCAAAGGTACTTGGTCCACTTCCACCCTTGTAAAACATCACTTTATGTGATGAAGTTTCAGCTTTGGGATAGGAATGTGTTTGTTGAGTTTTTCCCCTTGCTTGTTTGTGTTTTCTTGAGTGTAACCGATCTATGACTTGGTTCTCCAAGCTCGGGGGTGGCTTCTAGTGAGCCTAGGCTAGGAGGTGAGCACCCCATGGTCACAGCTTTAAGTTTTGAATGCAGGTTGCTTGGAAAAGAAAGCTAGGAGTTGCAGATTTTACTTTAGTTGCAGAAAGAAAAAGAATGTAATGTTATTTTGTTGAAAAGAAAAGAAGGGAAAGGAATGAGTTTTTTTGTTGTAATGATTTAGAAATCTATAATATTGACTGTGCCTTAAGATGTATTTTATTGATGTAAGGATCATTTAAAATGAATAAAAAAAAAGAGAGAATGCATTTGGTTAACTTTGTTTTGTATAAATTGCAAAGGAAAGGAAATGTATTATGTTGTTGTCTTTGATTTAGATCTATCATTTATCTAAAAACTGCATTTTATTTAAATCTGTCATTTAACTAAATTTTGTATTCTTTTTATCTCTATAATTATATATAAAAAAAGGAAAAAGAATTGCAGAAAGAGAAATGAGAATATTCTAAGTGTTTTTCATGTAATATTTAAATGTTGTTGTTTACTGTCATTTTTCTGCTTAAAACAAAAAAAAACAGAAAGCTAAAGTAGAACAATGTAAATTTACTTTTCCCTATAGATATCTAATTGAAGTTAAAAAGAAAAGCAATGCTACTACAGCCATATTTATTACTGCCACTTTTATTTCCTATTTAAACATTGCAGAAATTAATCTAGGAAAAATAATCTAAAAGTTAGTTCTGGTATTATCTGTTTTAAGGCATTTTAGAAAAGAAAATGAAAATACGTATTTAGCCTTAAACAATGAGAACAAAATATCTTCTCATGCTAAGTTATTTTGAAAAGAAAATGGTTAGTTTAAATGTCTGATATTAGGAATAAACTGAGAATATAAGTTAATAGATTTATGTTGAAATAAATCATTTCAAAGAAAAAAAAGAAAACTATATCTATTTAAATGTTATTTGTACTTTTTTTTAACACTCCTGCATGTTAATGTCTTAATTTCTTTTTAAGAAAAGAGATCAAAAAAAAGATTCTAACCCTAAGAGACTGATATATATATATATATATATATATATATATATTATTTTATAAAAAAAAAAAAAAAGGGCTTCCCTATGGGCGGCGTCTCGTTGTGGCAGCCGCACTGTGGGCCGCAACCCACAGGGGTAACGGCTTCGATCATTCCCTGTGGGCGGCATCCCACAGTGGCGGCAGCAACCACACTGTGGGTCGTGACCTGCAGGGCTCGGCTGCAGCCGACCCCTATGGGGAGCCCCGTGTTACCCGCCGCCACTTACAAAGAAACTCCCCCCCCCCGCGGCTCTCCTTTGGGTGGCTTCGACCCAATGTCGCCTTGTCTCCATTCAGTCACCGCCTCCATGGCCACTGTACCCTGCAACACATGCACAACACACACACATTCAAAAAAAAAAAACCGTAACCTAGTTTTGGGTTAGGATAAAGGCAATACAACAAGATTAAAATTTTAGTTAGATAAAATATGCAACCCTAATCCAATTCTAGATTAGGGTTTGCATTCAAATAAAAGACAAGTATTAGGGTTAGCATATGAAAATTATAAAATAACAGGGTTGATTTTTTTTTAAATAAAAGAAAGATATTAACTCTACCCTAATTAGGGTTTGAAAGTTAAAATATTAATTATAATAAGAAGAGGGGGAAATTTGTTTTTAAAATTAAAAAAAAAAATTCCCCCCCCCCAAAATTTTAGGTATATGTGTTATTGATTTAAAACTCCTTATTTGGTTAGGGAGAAAATTAATTATAATATAGTTTATATATATATATATATAGGATTTAAAATGGAGATTAATGTTATATAGTTACATTAATCGCATAATTGATTTAATTTATTTAACTAGGGAAACTATATAGTTATTTTTATATATTCAATTAAATATAGACGTTAAGTTAAATTTAATTTGGGGAAATTTGTAAATGAAAATTATTAATTATGTTATATGAACTTTTAGCCTATAAGGCCAATTTTGGCCAAATTATTTAATAGTCAAAATTTGAAGGTTTAGGGGAAATTAAAATTGGCTATAGTATAATTTAGATTTATTTGGCAAATAACATTATTGAATTTGTAACCTTATTGGTTAAATTTAAATAACGAATTTGCATGTGCCCAATCAATTAATTTTAAATTTAAGATAGCATTATCATTGTTTTGGCCTGGGATGTCTTAAATGCAATTGAGATATTTAAATACCCCTCGACTTTAATTAGCGGAAATTTAATTAGGTTAATTAAATTAACTAATTAAATTGCGATAACCCTCTTGGGAATAATTGATCTTCATTAATTAATGTTGCTTATTTGAGTTAGTTAATTAATCCAACTTTAGAAAACAATTGTATTTACATCCTAGTTAAGACAAAACTTATTTGATTCTACTTTAAATGTAGATTATTTTGTGAGTTTTTGTTGTTCAAAAAAAAATTTGTTGTTTTGTTATTGCCCAAAAGTGTGGGCACGACAGTCTATACATTCAACAGAGTACATATCAAAGGAGAAACTGGTAAGACACCTTATGAATTATGGTTTAGCAATACACCTACAGTTAAGTATTTCATAATTTTTTGTAGTAAATGTTATATTAGGAGAGATGATACTATTGGGAAATTTGATCCTAGATGTGATGATGGCATATTTCTTGGTTATTCTAATGAAAGAAAAGCATATAGATGTTATAACAAGAGATTACAGAGAATTGTGGAAAGTGCTAATGTTAAAGTAAATGAGCTGAACAGAAGTCAAATCAGAGTTTATGAGAAGGAACCAGCAGTGGAAATGATTATAACTGAACTAGTAGCACCTTTACCGGAACAGAGAGTTGAACCAATTACTCTGGCAACATCAGAAAACTCTACAGTGACTGAAGAACAAGGAAGAGGAACAGAGAGTCAGAAGACTCCTAAGTATGTGAGATTGAATCATTTTGAAGATTAAATCATTAGGGATAAGAGAAATGGAGTGATGACAAGAAGAAGGATGGAAACGAATGAGGTATTTTTAATTTCACAAGTTGAATCGGTATCAGTAATTGAAGGATGTAAAGATGAACATTGGTTAAAAGCTATGGAAGAAGAATTAGATCAGATTGAGAAAAATAGCACATGGACTTTGGTTCCCTGGCCTAAAAATAAAAATGCTATTGGAACTAAATGGGTTTTTAGGAATAAATTGAATGAGGATGGTCAAGTTATAAGGAATAAGGCTAGATTGGTTTATAAAGGATATTCTTGGAAGGAAGGAATTGATTATGGAGAGACCTTTGCACCTATAGCTAGGATTGAAGTTGTAAGATTATTTCTTGTCTATGCTGCTTATAAAAACTATAAGGTTTATCAGATGGATGTTAAATGTGCATTTTTGAATGGGGATCTTGATGAGGAAGTTTATATTGAGCAACCTGATGGTTTTTCACTATCACATGAAACAGATATGGTTTGTGATGAATCAATGATGAACAGTTAGTACCAAACCAATACTGAGAGGGGGGGGTGAATCAGTACTGAGAAAACCACATTTCCTTGAACCGGTTTGACTGAGAACACTACACTTTACTGGCAAACAATAACATCGGTCTAAGCCAGATTACTACCAGTTCATCACAGTAGAAGACATAAACAAATAACTCAGCTTTCCACACAATCTAACATCTTATTTCCACTTCACCCATATGCATACACAAGTAATACTTCAATCAGAAATGTAAAGACTTACTGGTTCAACATCCTTTACCGCTTGACAGAGAATAACAAAGCATCACATGAAAAGAATCACACATAACACATATTTTTCACATGGAAACCCAATTGGGAAAAACCATGGTGGGGATGAATACCCACAAGTTGTTCTTTGAACCCTTTTGAAGTCCGCTTTGTTAGGAGCCTAGTACGGTTAAAGACTTTACAATAGGTTCTGTTAGGAATCGATACTGCTAGGGATCAACCGGTTAAGGGATGGCCAAAATACCCGGTTAAGGGTTAAAACCTATTAGAGGTTACCTTGTTAGAGGATTTTAAGAACTCAATGATTTTGAGTCACCATGTTAAAGGATTTACAGCAAGCCGATTAAAGCTACCCTATTAAGGGATTTTACAACTATTGAAGTGGTTAGAGGTCAACAGGTATTACAATGATCTGGTAATAGCACTTCTATGCCAATGCAGATTCACTTTAGTTCTTTGCTTCTGCAATCACACTTTGCAGGTATCTAATCTATTATCTGGTCTGGCAAGAATCACGTATCTCTATACTTACATACACTCACAACATTTTCCAACAACCTCAACATGAAAATCAACATCGACCTTATAGGAAATAGATACGTCGGTAGCATAAACCCTAAACCCTAAACATTTAGGTTAAACAATTCAGTCAATTCGATCCTAACCGCTGAACATATTGCATTGATTACAACAGTCTTGAATAGATCTCAAGATGTTCTCCATCGTTCGTTCTTCACCGCTTCTTGGAGGCTGATAACCCATCACACATTCTCCACCATTTACAGAGACTTCTCAAATTCTCGAGGTAGATAGGATCAATCTCCTTCATGCAAGATACTTCATGTGCACAAGGCTGATGTGACAACATAATCTGTTCTTCATTACAATGCTAACTCATCACACGATGTCATCGGTTTAATCATAGAGGCATAGAACACTTCAACCGGAAACCCTAAAGCTAAGACTACCAACCGCTAGTCATACCATATGGAACCTTGATACAAAAAATTCCATATACTAGTTCTCATTCCAACATACCAGTTCACTCGGACAAACATACCGCTTCACTTTTCAAACATATATCGGTTCACAACATCATACCAGTTCTCTTGCAAGTTTCTTACTTCAACCGACTGGATTACTCTTCAGCATATTGACATCAATGACAACATACAATATCATCATGTCATCATACTCTACACATATGCCAACAGTTTGCAGGTTAAGGAAAGATTTATATGGATTGAAACAAGTACCTAGAGCTTGGTACGCAAGGTTGGATAAATATCTTTTGAAGCTTGGTTTTACTAAGCGCAGAGTTGATAGTAATTTATATTATAAAATCAATGATGATGATATACTGATTGTTGAAGTATTTTTGATGAAATTATTTTTGGAGGTGAAGATAAGTTAAGCATAGAATTTTCTAAGAATATGGAGAAAGAATTTGAGATGTCTATGATTGGTGAGATGAAATTTTTCTTGGGTTTGCAGATTACTCAGACTGACAAAGGTATTTTTATCTCTCAAACTAAATATGCTAAGGAATTGTTGAAGAAATTTGGTATGGGAGATTCTCAACAGATAAGTACTCCTATGGTTACAAGTTGGAAATTGACAAGAAAAGATGTTTCTGCACAAGTAAATCCTACAAGATACAAATATATGATTGGAGGTCTGCTTTATTTGACTCAGACTAGGCCTAACATTATTGTTAGAATAACTAGTGAACAACTAAGAGGGGGGGGTGAATCAGTTGTTAATAGATTATAATTTTTAATCAACTTAATAACCTTTAAACATATCAAGTATTGGTAAAGCACATACAGATGTCGGTAGGAACAGATACCGGTAAACAACATAACTTAACAATTAAACAGATAATCAATGCAAACCAACCATACCACATAACACCATGATTTGTACGTGGAAAACCCAAAAAAGGTAAAAACCATGGTCGGAAGCCTACCCACAGTCAGATGATACTTTTGCAGAAAGTATGTGATACAATGAGGGGCGTGCACATGCAGGAAGGCACACTACCTAGAGCGTATTGCTCATTACAAAATATTCTCACTGACTACAGAGAAGCTACAACCATCTCAAGATAAATGGACAACAATCCAATGGAGTGAACTACTAGAGATAGCATCTACCATGCCTGATTACAGTCCTGGTTAAGCTCAATACCAGAGTCCTTTGACCTCTTCCTTAATCTCAATTCGATCACCTATGATTGACCAAATCTCCTTCGCATATGATATTACATTCCAAGGCAACAAACACTTTTTCCATTTCCATTCCACATATGCCACGATCTACAATGAGATCATACATCATTTTATACAAACCCTAAGGCCTAAACTAATTAGGTCAGCCACCTAAAAGATATTACAATAATATCATTACATAAATCCATATTACAATGATATGCCATGTCGGCTTAAGACCAAAACAACAATAATAAATCCATAAATTATCTCGAACCATCCTGATAACGTGTAGAGTACACATTATCATGATACCGGTCCATAACCTAGATAGGTACTAGACCTATTCTGGGTCCACCATGCCAAATCAATGTCTTCAAGCAGTTGAGCCATGATCAAAGAACACCTTTGACATCCTCAAATCCATCTAGAAGTTGCACCAGCACCAATTATGCATCCTGTCAAGATTCCTCAGGTCGAGCTCTATCGATAAAGCCTTAAACCAGTGTTGGTAAGGGTTTACCAGAATGTATGATAGTATCTGATTACCAAGTCAATATCAACTGACCAAAAAATCTCCAGAGAACATAACACATGTAACTTAACATATTCCATAGTCTCTTCTGTCGGTAACACTAGATCTTCTACCGGTAACCAAAACTTGTATGTCGGTAACCAACAATAATAGCTAGTGTTGACATCAATGACAAAACATCAATGCAACACATAATCAATTCATCCAATTATGCCAATAATATCCCCCTTTGGAATTGATGGCAACACTAGATGTGAAAAATATATAAGTACCAAAAAAATGCCAAACAAGTCTTCCCCTATGGAAGACAGCCAATAATCTCCTGAATATCAATAACTCTCCCCCTATGAATGATATCTCTATAAAGTTTTGTATTTATTTTTTTCACATCTCTCCCCCTTTGACATCAATGTCAGAAATCTGACAAAAAATGTCAAAGCAATAATGTAAACCTCTGAATCTCAAAGCTGACTACTCCCCCTAAGCAGTAGCACCACTCATCAGTGTCAGAATGAATAATATCTTTGATAATGCATGTCGGACAGATGACAAACTACATCAATCAAGTCTCTGCCAGAGGGGCAAAAACCCCTAACCTATCTCTCAAATACTCAAATAATTCCTTAGACAGCAGTTTAGTGAATATATCTGCAATCTGTTCTTTAGTGTTCACATAAACCAATTTGACTTCCTTTGCTTCTGCCTTGTCCTTCAGAAAGTTATACTTTATTGATATATGCTTAGTCTTAGAGTGAAATACAAGAATCTTAGACATGTCAATAGCTATAGAGTTATAACAATAGATAACTACCGGTTCACTACAATCTACCCTGATATCCTTCAACAGTTTCTTCATCCACAAGACTTGAGTGCAATTAGTTGTTGTTACAACATACTCAGCTTTTGTAGTAGATAAAGAAATGCATGATTGTTTTTTGTTGATCCATGAAACCAGTTTCTTTCCAAGAAAGAAAGCTCCACCAAAAGTGCTCTTCATCTCATCAATATATCCTGCCCAATCTGAGTCAGTATATGCACATAAAGTGAAATCATCATTTTTAAAATAACATAAACCATATTCTGTTGTTCCTTGCAAATACCCGAATATCCTCTTTACTGCACATTCATGATTTTCTTTAGGATTTCTTTGATGTCTTGAAACAATACTAATTGCATTCATAATATCTGGTCTAGTCTGAGTTAGATATAATAGACCACCAATCATAGACTTATAGCTTGTCAGATTTACCAGTGTAGAAGTATCCTTGTGAGATAATTTCTCACTTGTCACCATAGGAGTACTTACCGGTTTGGAATTATCCATACCAAAATTCTTCAACAACTCCCTCAAATACTTATTTTGATAGATAAAACTACCTTTGTTAGTTTGAGTAATCTGCAAACCTAAGAAAAATCTCATCTCACTGATCATGGACATTTCAAATGCATTCTTCATATTGTTATAAAATTCCATGCACAATTTACCTTCTCCTCCAAAAATGATATAATCAACAAATACTTCAATAATCTGAATATCATTATCAGTGCTCTTATAATATAAATTACTATCAACACTGCCTTTAGTAAAACCAAGCTTCAAAAAATATTTATCCAACTTTGCATACAAAGCGGTGGGAGCCTATTTCAATCCATATAAAGCTTTCTTCAATCTGCAAACCATATCTTTATCATCTGTCAGTGAAAATCCATCAGGTTGTTCAATGTATACTTCTTCTTCAAGTTCACCATTCAAAAATGCACATTTAACATCCATTTGATAAACCTTATAGTTCTTATAAGCTGTTTAGGCAAGAAATAGTCTAACAGCTTTAATTCTAGCTACAAGTGCAAATGTCTCACCATAATCAATTCCTTCCATTTGAGAATATCCTTTACAAACCAATCTAGCCTTGTTTCTTACAACTTGACCATCCTCATTCAGTTTATTCCTAAAAACCCATTTAGTACTTTTGGTGGAGCTTTCTTTCTTCTGTAAAGTTATCATCCTTAGGGTACCACAAGCCATATTCCGATGTACCTTGCAAGTATCTAAAAATCCTTTTCACCACCATCTCATGATTTTCTCTAGGATCACTCAAAAATATTGAAGTGATACAAACAACATTCATAATTGTTGGAATTATTGGATGAATTGATTATGTGTTGCATTGATTTTTTGTCATTGATGTCAACACTAGCTAGTATGGTTGGTTACCGACAGATAGGTTTTGGTTACCAGTAGAAGATCTAGTGTTACCAGCAGAAGAGACTATGGAATATGTTTTCTTACATGTGGTATGTGCTTCTAGAGCATGTTTTGGTCAGTTGATATTGACTTGGTAATCAGATACTATCATACATTCTGGTAAACCCTTACCGACATTGGTTTAAGGCTTTACCGATAGAGTTCTCACAGAGGAATCTTGATAGGATGCACAATTAGTGTTGGTGCAGCTTCTAGATGGATTTCAGGATGCTGAAGATGTTCTTTGATCATGCCTCAACTACTTGAAGACATTGATTTGGCATGGTGGACCCACAATAGGTCCGGTACCTATCTAGGTTATAGACCGGTATCATGATAACATGTACTCTACACGTTACCGGGATGTTTCAAGATAATTTATGAATTTATTATTTTTGTTTTGGTCTTACGCTGACATGGCATATCATTGTAATATGGATTTATGTAATGATCTTATTGTAATATCTTTTAGGTGGCCAACCTAATTGGTTTAGGCCTTAGGGTTTGTATAAAATGATGTAATATCTCATTGTAGATCATGGAATATGTGGAATGGAAATGGAATAAGTGTTCATGGTCTTGGAATGCAATATCATATGTCAAGGAGATTTGGTCAATCATAGGTGATCAAATTGGGATTAAGGAAGAGGTCAAAGGGCTCTAGTATTGAGCTTAACCGAGACTATAATCAGGCATGGTAGATGCTATCTCTAGTAGTTCACTCCATTAGATTGTTGTCCATTTATCTTGAGATGGTTGTAACATTTTTGTAGTCAGTGAGACTCTTTTGTAATGAGCAGTATGCTCTAGGCAGTGTGCCTTCCTGCATGTGCAGGCCCCTCATTGTATCACATACTTTCTATAGAAGTATCATCTGACTATGGGTAGGCTTCCCACCGTGGTTTTTCCCTTTCTGGGTTTTCCACATACAAATCATGGTGTTATGTGGTATGGTTTCTTTGCATTGATTATCTGTTTAATTGTTAAGTTGTGTTGTTTACTGGTATCTATTCCTACCAGAAACTGTATGTGCTTTACTAGTACTTGATCTGTTTAAAGGTTATTAAGTGGATTAAAATTTATAATCTGTTAACAATTGATTCATCCCCCCCCCCTCATTTGTTCGCTAGTTATCCTAACAATTGGTGTCAGAGCTTTGGTCCTCTTTTGCAAAAGCTTAACTGCTTGAGGTAGATCCTATGGTAGCTAACACTTCTAATCTACCGACAACTATTTTCAGAAGAGAAATCCCTAAGCTTGATGGAAAAAATCATGGGATATGGAAAGTTTGAATGCAGACTCATCTTAGATGTCTTGGAAAGGATATTTGGGAGATCATTGAGAAAGGATATACAGATTATGATCCAGCATCTAGAAATCCTGCTCCTGCAGACTTGGATAATAATATTGAGAATGATTGCAGAGCTAGAGAAGCCCTCTTGTTCGCACTTACTAATCAACATATCATTGGATTAACTGATAAATCATCAGCTAAGGTCATGTGGGATAAATTGCAAACTCTGAATGAAGGTGACTGTACTATCAAAATTGCTAAACTTTATGGTTATCGGGTAAGATATGGAAACTTCAAGATGGAAGATAATGAAAGAATTGTCATGTTTATGGAAAGAGTAAATGAGATTGTTTTGGGAATTCAATGTTTTGGAGGATTTCTAAGTGAATATGAAATAGTTTCCAAAGTCTTGAGAGCCATTCCACCAACTTACAAGATGAAAGCAACTGCAATTAGTGAGTTGAGAACAATGGATAACTCTTCAGTTAACATAGACATTTTGATTGGGAAATTAGCTGCTTTTGAGCTCGAAGAATTTGGATCTTCTGGAGCTGTAAAGTCTGAACCTTCTTTTCATGTATCATCTTTATCTTCTACTGGTAAAAGTGATTGGAAAGTTTTATATGCAAAATAATTGGAAGACATGAGGAAAGAAGATTAAGAATTTGAGCAACTTGAAGCCTCATTTGCTAGAAGAGTACCTAAAGGTCTGACAGGAAGTAAGTATGAAGGAAAAGCACCTTTTAAATGTTTTTCATGTAATAAGATTTGTCATTTTGCATCTAGATGTCCTGAAAGGAATGCAAGGTTTGAGGAAAGAGTTAAGAAATAATTTAAGCCTAACCAGAATAGATATAGATTCAAGAAAAGTAAACAATGCTACATAGCGGATGAGGAAGGAGTAACTAATGACTCTGGAGATGAACCGACAGAAGACTCTGCTAGTGGATCCAATAATGGAAAGGAATGGATGTTCTATGCTTTAAAGGAAGACGAACCGAAATAGGCTATCAAAAATGAAGAAAAGGCCCTGGCAGCAAAATTTGAAGATAAGGATGAATGGGTAATTGATAGTGGATGCTCACATCATATGACTGGAGATAAAGGGAAATTTTTGTCCCTCCAAGAATACTATGGTGGTCACGTCAGATTTGGAGATGACAAAGCATGTATGATCAGAGGTAGAGGTATTATTTCTCTGGATGGTAAGAATAATACTGATAATGTGTATTATGTAGAAGTTTTAAAGCATAATATTTTGAGTGTTGGTCAATTGGTAGACAAGGGTTTCCAACTTTAGTTTAAAGATAGAAAAAGCAAAATCATTAACAAGACTGGTTTGGAGATTGCAACCGGTATTTAGACTAGATGTAATATCTTTCACCTAAACATTGGTAATAAGATATGTTTGATTTCTCATATTGATGAGAGTTGGTTATGGCATAAGAGGTTGTGTCATGTTAATTTTGATTGTATTGTTAAGATCAGTTCAACTAAGGCAGTTAGAGACATACCTAGGATTATGAAGCCTCATAATCTAGTATGTAAGGAATGTCAATTGGGAAAGCAAGTTAGAAGTTATTTTAAGAGCATACATGATAAATCTAATGATGTACTTGATTTGATTCATACTGACTTATGTGGTCCAACAAGTACTATAAGCTTTCAAGGTGATAGGTATTTAATGTTGATTATTGATGACTATTCTAGGATGATGTGGGTGACTTTTCTAATGGAGAAGTATGAAGATTTTGAGAAATTCAAGATCTTTAGAGAAAAGGTTGAAACAGAATTTAGATTGAAAATAAAATGTCTAAGATCAGATCATGGTGGTGAGTTCACTTCTCATGAATTTAATAGTTATTGTGAAACAAATGGAATCAAGAGATAGTTATCTGCACCTCAGACTCCTCAGCAGAATGGAGTAGTGGAAAGAAAGAACATAACCATTTTGGATGCATCAAGATCTATGATGATGGAAGCCAAATTTCCTCATATCTACTGGAGAGAAGCAGTGAGTACAAAGTCTACACACTCAACAGAGTTCACATCAAAGGTGAAACCGATAAGACCCCTTATGAATTATGGTTTGGACATACACCTACTATTAAAGATTTCAGAATTTTTGGAAGTAAATGCTATATCAAAAGAGATAATTCAATTGGAAATTTTGATCCTAGATGTGATGAAGGGATATTTTTGGGTTATTCAACTCAAAGAAAAGCATATAGATGTTATAAAAAAAGATTGCAGAAAAATGTGGAAAGGGATAATGTGAAAGTGGATGAGCAGTACAAAAATCATTCTATATCATATGATAGGGAACCGGAAATGGAAATGATCATAAGTGAACCGACAATGTCTCAACCAATATAGGAAATTGAGACAGTTACATAGACACAATCAGAAAATTCAACTATGAGTGATGATCAAAGTAGTGAGCCTGAAGTTCAGAAGACACCAAGGTATGTAAGATTAAATCATTTTGAAGATAAAATTATTGGAGATAGGAACACGGGAGTTATGACAAGAAGAAAAATGGCAAATGAAGAGGTATGTCTTGTTTCTCAAGTTGAACCGGCAACTATTATTGAAGCTTGTTAGGATAAACATTGGTTAAAGGATATGGAAGATGAATTAGACAGATAGAAGATGTCTAATTGCAGTTGCTTTCATCTTTTAAGTCGGTGGAATGGCTCTCAAGACTTTGGAAACTATTTCATATTCACTTAGAAATCCTCCAAAACATTGAATTCCCAAAACAATCTCATTTACTCTTTCCATAAACATGACAATTCTTTCATTATCTTCCATCTTGAAGTTTCCATATCTTACCCGATAACCATAAAGTTTAGCAATTTTGATAGTACAGTCACCTTCATTCAGAGTTTGCAATTTATCCCACATGACCTTAGCTGATGATTTATCAGTTAATCCAATGATATGTTGATTAGTAAGTGCGAACAAGAGGGCTTCTCTAGCTCTGCAATCATCCTCAATATTATTATCCAAGTCTGCAGGAGCAGGATTTCTAGATGCTGGATCATAATCTGTATATCCTTTCTCAATGATCTCCCAAATATCCTTTCCAAGACATCTAAGATGAGTCTACATTCAAACTTTCCATATCCCATGATTTTTTCCATCAAGCTTAGGGATTTCTCTTCTGAAAATAGTTGTCGGTAGATTAGAAGTGTTATAGGATCTACCTCAAGCAGTTAAGCTTTTGCAAAAGAGGACCAAAGCTCTGATACCAATTGTTACGATAACTAGTGAACAAATGAGGGGGGGGGGATGAATCAATTGTTAACAGATTATAAATTTTAATCCACTTAATAACCTTTAAACAAATCAAGTACAAGTAAAGCACATACAATTTCTGGTAGGAACAGATACCAGTAAACAACACAACTTAATAATTAAATAGATAATCAATGCAAAGAAACCATACCACATAACACCATGATTTGTACGTGGAAAACCCGGAAAGGGAAAAACCACGGTGGGAAGCCTACCCATAGTCAGATGATACTTCTATAGAAAGTATGTGATACAATGAGGGGCCTGCACATGCAGGAAGGCACACTGCCTAGAGCGTACTGCTCATTACAAAAGAGTCTCACTGACTACAAAGATGTTACAACCATCTCAAGATAAATGGCCAACAATCTAATGGAGTGAACTGCTAGAGATAGCATCTACCATGCCTGATTATAGTCTCGGTTAAGCTCAATACCAGAGCCCTTTGACCTCTTCCTTAATCCCAATTTGATCACCTATGATTGACCAAATATCCTTGACATATGATATTGCATTCCAAGACCATGAACACTTATTCCATTTCCATTCCACATATTCCATGATCTACAATGAGATATTGCATCATTTTATACAAACCCTAAGGCCTAAACCAATTAGGTTGGCCACCTAAAAGATATTACAATAAGATCATTACATAAATCCATATTACAATGATATGCCATGTCAGCTTAAGACCAAAACAAAAATAATAAATTCTTAAATTATCTTGAAACATCCCGGTAACGTGTAGAGTACATGTTATTATGATACCGGTCTATAACCTAGATACGTACCGGACCTTTTGTGGTTCCACCACGCCAAATCAATGTCTTCAAGCAGTTGAGCCACGATCAAAGAACATCTTCACCGTCCTGAAATCCATCTAGAAGCTGCACCAACACTAATTGTGCATCCTATCAAGATTCCTCAGTGAGAGCTCTATCGGTAAAGCCTTAAACCAATGTCGATAAGGGTTTACCAGAATGTATGATAGTATCTGATTACCAAGTCAATATCAACTGACCAAAACATGCTCTAGAAGCACGTACCACATGTAAGAAAACATATTCCATAGTCTCTTCTGCCGGCAACACTAGATCTTCTACTCAAAACCAAAACCTATCTATCGGTAACCAACCATACTAGCTAGTGTTGACATCAATGACAAAAAATCAATGCAACACATAATCAAATCATCCAATAATTCCAACAATTATGAATGTTGTTTGTATCACTTCAATATTTCTGAGTGATCCTAGAGAAAATCATGAGATGGTGGTGAAAAGGATTTTTAGATACCTGCAAGGTACATCAGAATATGGCTTGTGGTACCCTAAGGATGATAACTTTACAGAAGAAAGAAAGCTCCACCAAAAGTACTAAATGGGTTTTTAGGAATAAACTAAATGACGATGGTCAAGTTGTAAGAAACAAGGCTAGATTGGTTTGTAAAGGATATTCTCAAATGGAAGGAATTGATTATGGTGAGACATTTGCACTTGTAGCTAGAATTAAAGTTGTTAGACTATTTCTTGCCTAAACAGTTTATAAGAACTATAAGGTTTATCAAATGGATGTTAAATGTGCATTTTTGATTGGTGAACTTGAAGAAGAAGTATACATTGAACAACCTAATGGATTTTCACTGACAGATGATAAAGATATGGTTTGCAGATTGAAGAAAGCTTTATATGGATTGAAATAGGCTCCCACCGCTTTGTATGCAAGGTTGGATAAATATCTTTTGAAGCTTGGTTTTACTAAAGGCAGTGTTGATAGTAATTTATATTATAAGATCACTGATAATGATATTCAGATTATTGAAGTATTTGTTGATTATATCATTTTTGGAGGAGAAGGTAAATTGTGCATGAATTTTATAACAATATGAAGAATGAATTTGAAATGTCCATGATCAGTGAGATGAGATTTTTCTTAGGTTTGCAGATTACTCAAACTAACAAAGGTAGTTTTATCTATCAAAATAAGTATTTGAGGGAGTTGTTGAAGAAGTTTGGTATGGATAATTCCAAACCGGTAAGTACTCCTATGGTGACAAGTGAGAAATTATCTCACAAGGATACATCTACAGTGGTAAATCTGACAAGCTATAAGTCTATGATTGGTGGTCTATTATATCTAACTCAGACTAGACTAGATATTATGAATGCAATTAGTATTGTTTCAAGACATCAAAGAAATCCTAAAGAAAATCATGAATGTGCAGTAAAGAGGATATTTGGGTATTTGCAAGGAACAACAGAATATGGTTTATGGTATTTTAAAAATGATGATTTCACTTTATGTGCATATACTGACTTAGATTGGGCAGGAGATATTGATCAGATGAAGAGCACTTTTGGTGGAGCTTTCTTTCTTGGAAAGAAACTGGTTTCATGGATCAATAAAAAACAATCATGCATTTCTTTATCTACTACAAAAGCTGAGTATGTTGTAACAACAACTAATTGCACTCAAGTCTTGTGGATGAAGAAACTGTTGAAGGATATCAGGGTAGATTGTAGTGAACCGGTAGTTATCTATTGTTATAACTCTATAGCTATTGACATGTCTAAGATTCTTGTATTTCACTCTAAGACTAAGCATATATCAATAAAGTATAACTTTCTGAAGGACAAGGCAGAAGCAAAGGAAGTCAAATTGGTTTATGTGAACACTAAAGAACAGATTGCAGATATATTCACTAAACTGCTGTCTAAGGAATTATTTGAGTATTTGAGAGATAGGTTAGGGGTTTTTGCCCCTCTGGCAGAGACTTGATTGATGTAGTTTGTCATCTATCCGACATGCATTATCAAAGATATTATTCATTCTGACACTGATGAGTGGTGCTACTGCTTAGGGGGAGTAGTCAGCTTTGAGATTCAGAGGTTTACATTATTGCTTTGACATTTTTTGTCAGATTTCTGACATTGATGTCAAAGGGGGAGAGATGTGAAAAAAATAAATACAAAACTTTATAGAGATATCATTCATAGGGGGAGAGTTATTGATATTCAGGAGATTATTGGCTGTCTTCCATAGGGGAAGACTTGTTTGGCATTTTTTTGGTACTTATATATTTTTCACATCTAGTGTTGCCATCAATTCCAAAGGGGGATATTATTGGCATAATTGGATGAATTGATTATGTGTTGCATTGATGTTTTGTCATTGATGTCAACACTAGCTATTATTGTTGGTTACCGACATACAAGTTTTGGTTACCGGTAGAAGATCTAGTGTTACCGACAGAAGAGACTATGGAATATGTTAAGTTACATGTGTTATGTTCTCTGGAGATTTTTTGGTCAGTTGATATTGACTTGGTAATCAGATACTATCATACATTCTGGTAAACCCTTACCAACACTGGTTTAAGGCTTTATCGATAGAGCTCGACCTGAGGAATAGAGCTCGACCTGGGGAATCTTCACAGGATGCATAATTGGTGCTGGTGCAACTTCTAGATGGATTTGAGAATGTTAAAGGTGTTCTTTGATCATGGCTCAACTGCTTGAAGACATTGATTTGGCATGGTGGACCCAGAATAGGTCCAGTACCTATCTAGGTTATGGACCGGTATCATGATAACGTGTACTCTACACGTTATCAAGATGTTTCGAGATAATTTATGGATTTATTATTGTTGTTTTGGTCTTAAGCCGGCATGGCATATCACTGTAATATGGATTTATGTAATCATATTATTGTAATATCTTTTAGGTGGCCGACCTAATTGGTTTAGGCCTTAGGGTTTGTATAAAATGATGTAAGATCTCATTGTAGATCGTGGCATATGTGGAATGGAAATGGAAAAAGTGTTTGTTGCCTTGGAATGTAATATCATATGTGAAGGAGATTTGGTCAATCATAGGTGATCGAATTGAGATTAAGGAAGAGGTCAAAGGACTCTGGTATTGAGCTTAACCAGGACTGTAATCAAGCATGGTAGATGCTATCTCTAGTAGTTCACTCCATTGGATTGTTGTCCATTTATCTTGAGATGGTTGTAGCTTCTCTGTAGTCAGTGAGAATATTTTGTAATGAGGAATACGCTCTAGGCAGTGTGCCTTCCTACATGTGCACGCCCCTCATTGTATCACATACTTTCTGCAAAAGTATCATCTGACTGTGGGTAGGCTTCCGACCATGGTTTTTACCTTTTTGGGGTTTTCCACGTTCAAATCATGGTGTTATGTGGTATGGTTGGTTTGCATTGATTATTTGTTTAATTGTTAAGTTATGTTGTTTACCGACATTTGTTCCTACTGACATCTGTATGTGCTTTACCAATACTTGATCTGTTTAAAGGTTATTAAGTTGATTAAAAGTTATAATCTGTTAACAAATGATTCACCCCCCCACTCTTAGTTGTTCACCAGTTATTCTAACAATAATGTTAGGCCTAGTCTGAGTCAAATAAAGCAGACCTCCAATCATATATTTGTATCTTGTAGGATTTACTTGTGCAGAAACATCTTTTCTTGTCAATTTCCAACTTGTAACCATAGGAGTACTTACCGGTTCAGAATCTCCCATACCAAATTTCTTCAACAATTCCTTAGCATATTTAGTTTGAGAGATAAAAATACCTTTGTCAGTCTGAGTAATCTGCAAACCCAAGAAAAATTTCATCTCACCAATCATAGACATCTCAAATTCTTTCTCCATATTCTTAGAAAATTCTATGCTTAACTTATCTTCACCTCCAAAAATAATGTCATCAAAAAATACTGCAACAATCAGTTATCATCATCTGTGATTTTATAATATAAATTACTATCAACTCTGTGCTTAGTAAAACCAAGCTTCAAAAGATATTTATCCAACCTTGCGTACCAAGCTCTAGGTACTTGTTTCAATCCATATAAATATTTCCTTAACCTGCAAACTGTTGGCATATGTGTAGAGTATGATGACATGATGATATTGTATGTTGTCATTGATGTCAATATGCTGAAGAGTAAACCAGTTTGTTGAAGTAAGAAACTTGCAAGAGAACCGATATGATGTTGTGAACTGATATATGTTTGAAAAGTGAAGCGGTATTTTTGTCCAAGTGAACCGGTATGTTGGAATGAGAACTAGTATATGGAATGTTTTGTATCAAGGTTCCATATGGTATGACTGGCGGTTGGTAGTCTTAGCTTTAGGTTTTTCGGTTGAAGTGTTCTATGCCTGTGTGATTAAACCGATGACATCGTGTGATGAGTTAGCATTGTAATTAAGAACAGATTATGTTGTCACGTTAGCCTTGTGCGCATGAAGTATCTTGCATGAAGTAGATTGATCCTATCTACCTCAGGAATTTGAGAAGTCTCTGTAAATGGTGGAGAACGTGTGATGGGTTATCAGCCTCCAAGAAGCGGTGAAGAACGAACGATGGAGAACATCTTGAGATCTGTTCAAGACTATTGTAATCAATGCAATATGTTCAGCAGTTAGGATCGAACTGACTGAATTATTTAACCTAAATGTTTAGGGTTTAGGGTTTATGCTACCGATGTATCTATTTCCTATAAGGTCGATGTTGATTTTCATGTTGTGGTTGGAAAATGTTGTGAGTGTATCTAAGTACAGAGCTACATGATTCTTTCCAGACCAGATAATAGATTAGATACCTGCAGAGTGTGATTGCAGAAGCAAAGAACTAAAGTGAATCTGCATTGGCATAGAAGTGCTATTACCAGATCATTGTAATACCTGTTGACCTCTAACCACTTCAATAGTTGTAAAATCCCTTAACAGGGTAGCTTTAATCGGCTTGCTGTAAATCCTTTAACATGGTGACTCAAAATCATCGAGTTCTTAAAATCCTCTAACAAGGTAACCTCTAATAGGGTTTAACCCTTAACCGGGTATTTTGGCCATCCCTTAACCGATTGATCCCTAGCAGGATCGATTCCTAATAGAACCTATTGTAAAGTCTTTAACCATACTTGGCAAGAAGTTGGTTTCATGGATCAGCAAGAAACAATCATGTACTTCTTTATCTACTGTTGAAGCTGAGTATGTTGTTTCTGCTACTAACTATACACAAGTTTTATGGGTGAAGAAAATGTTGAAGGATATAAAGGTGGATTGTGATGTACCAGTAGTTATTCACTATGATAACTCTGTTGCTATTGATATATCAAAGAATCTGGTATTTCATTCTAAGACAAAGCACATATCTATCAAGTATAACTTTTTGAAGGAGAAGGTAGAAGCAAATGAAGTTAGACTGGTTTATGTGAACACTAAAGAATAGATTGCAGATATTTTCACTAAACCGTTATCCAAGAAATCATTTGAGTACCTGAGAGATAGATTGGGAGTTTATGCCCCTCTGATAGAGACTTGATTGATGCAGTTTGGCATCAATCCAACATGCATTATAAAGATACTATTCATTCTAGCACTGATGTGGGATGCTACTGCTCAGGGGTAGTAGTCAGCTTTGTGATTCAAAGGCTTATGTTTTTTCTTTGATATTTATGCCAGATTTCTAGCATTGATGTCAAAGAGGGAGTGATATTGATGTGAAAAAGAAATAGAAATTTAGAGATTTACAAAGATATTATTCAAAGGGGAGGAGATATTGATATTCAGAGTTATATGCAGGTGATTGTTAGTTGTCTTCTATAGGGGGAGATTTGTTTGGCATTTCTTGGTACTTAGATGTTTTTCACATTGCCATCAATAGAAAAGGGGGAGATTGTTGACCATTTGGTGGAATTGATTATGTGTTGCATTGATGTTTTTTTATTGATGTTAATAATAATTGTTTGGATGCTTTACCGGCACCCTTCTGGTCCCGGTAGGATGAGTGGTTTCTAGTTAACTTGGATCTGGTATGATCCGGCAGGCTCCGGTATAATCTAGTGATGGAATTGTCTTGTTCATGATACTTATACTCATATTTGGTCAATTGGTTTTGGTCTAGTGATTGGATGTTATCCTTCTTTCTTAGAAGATCAGTTTCTGGTTCTGGTGCGGTTTCACCGGTAGAGCTTTTAGTGGAGATCTTTGATGAATTGCATAAGCGGTGTTGGTGCAGCTTCTGATGGAGTTTCAGGATGTTGTTTGTGATCATGTTCGAGACTTGGCATTTGGAGATCATTGTTTAAGTGTGTGGACCTATACTTGGTCCTGGTTGATCTAGGTTATGGATTGGCTATAATATAACATGAGGATAAGACCTATTGATGTATTTACGGGATATCTTATGTGTTGATATTATTTGCTTGGTCTAAGGCCGACATGGTTTATAATTATGTAATCTGTTTATTATCTGGTGGTCGACCTAATTGTTTATGGTTGAGGGTTTGTATAAATAGATGTAAGATCTCATTGTAGATCATCATTGTTAATGTAAGAGGTCATGGTCAAGGAATGTAATGTGCAAATAATGTAATATCATTCAGGTAGAGGATTTGATCGATCATTGGAGATCAAATTAGGTTTATGTAAGAGGATTTAGTCCTCCACTATTGAGCTTAACCAGAATTGTACTCAAGCATAGGAGATGTTATCTTTTGCAGTTCAACACTTCTCTGGATTGTAGTCTGGATTTATATTTAGTCAGTGAGGCTCCTTTTGTGATGAGCAATATGCTCTAGGTTGGTGGCATTTCCTGTAAGTGTAGGCCCCTTCATTGTAATTCACATACTTACTGCAGAAGTATTATCTGACTATGGGTAGGCTTCCCACCATGGTTTTTCCCTTTACCAGGTTTTCCACATACAAATCTTGGTGTTGTGTGGATGGATTTTATTCTATGATTATTGTTTGTGCTTAATTGGATTAACTGCTATTCTGGTATTATTGTTTTGGGTTTTGGTATTAAAATTTTAATTGTTGAATGTTCTTGTAATCTGTGACAACTAATTCACCCCCCCCCCAACTCTCAGTTGTCATCTGGTTATCTGAACTGTCTAACATTTGTTGTTTAAGTTGCTTTGTTTTAATCTAAGGATGTTTTATTGTCCCTGTTCTATGCCTTCAATCTTGTGGGATAGTTATATTTTATTTGCAAGACTTTTTTTCTTTTTTGAATGATTTTTATAGTATGTGTTTTAAAAAATGGCACGAATATGGAAGATGTTTGTGTGTCTTTCTTCAACGATGAATTTTCTTTATGAGCCATTTTTTTATGTGGCGGCATCTCAAATCCTATTGAGTGTAATAATTTATTTTATCTTAAAAAGATGCAAGTAAAAAGAATCAAAAATATTGATGTGTATTTTAGTGACTTAGTGTGTGAATGTAAGGATTCAATTAATAGTTCAACTTTTGGTTAGTCTTGCTAGAAATGAACTCGGATGTCTCGACAATCATTATCAAATCTTTGGAGGTGCAATTTCTATTTTCAGATTGTTGGATTTTAAAGTTTCTTTTAAAGAAAACAATGTCTTTATTTGTGACACGGATTTTGGGTAGAAGGGATATAGTATAGAGTTCATGTTTTTGGAATACAAGTAGAAAAGTATGCACTTAAAACTGATTTGTGAATCTTTTACTTCTTCTAGATGATACAGTGACAAAGAAAAATAATATTGAATACTCTCAAAAGAACTTTAAGGTGTGATGGTTTTTTTGAAAAGATCTAGAACCTGTATTTTGTATCGAGCCATTTAAAATATTTCATCTTTAGTATACAACATTTGTCAGTGTTTTTAGAGTGTAACTGAATTTGAGCTTATATTTATATTCACAAAAAAAATAAAAGTGAGGGGTTCTTTTCAATAATGAACTAATTATGAGTCTTTCTTTTGAGGTTGATGCCTCAATGTACTGAAGTTGGTGCTTCAGCATTCTGAGAATTGGTATTTTTGTATGTGATTAGTTTCTCACCTTTTTGTAAACTAGGATTGGTGCCCATTCTTCATTAATGGAAGTTCTTCAAGTTATTTTTTTTTACCCAAGAGGGTTTTCTTCAAGATAAATTTTGTAATATTGTCTCTCTGTATGTTTTGTTCATCAATTGTATGAATTTATTGTTTTTAAAATTTCCTGAAATACTTATTCACCCCATCCTCTCAATATTTTTGTGTTGTTTTTTTAGAAAGAATGCAATATTAAATTTCTTATGTAATTATAAACCTCAAATTAGATTACCAAATATGAAATAAACATGTGATTGCACCATTCAACATAAATATAAAATTAGTATACCAAAATAGACACCCGATTTACATGGAGAAACCCTTTTGAGAATAAACTCCACTATAGAATGAGAGAAAGTATATTATTAATATTAAAAAGAGAGATTGCAACAATAATAAACTTCATAGAACATCTCCAACTAAGCCTAAAATTACTTAGAAACAACAAACAAACTTGTGATGAAAAAAATACACCTTGGCTCTAATTCATGATCAAATGGGAGAGGAAAAATCATTGTTGTTTTCCCAAAAAAAGAGGCAAAAACCCATACCTTGGAGAATGAATAGCCAGTAGATATAATAAAATAGTAAAACTCCTCATGTGAGTGTTCCTTGGGTGCCAAACCCAAATCCACTTAGACTATTGACATTTTGAGTCCTCCATAATTCTTGGTGATTGTTTGGATCCCCAAATGGAAACCTTTAATCTTCCCAAACTCAGACACCTAATGCATTACCCTTCTATTGGAATTTGCATGAAGATTGCATTAATGATATGTTATTGTCATTGATGTCAATTGAACTAGTAATGATATTAATGATGTTGTTGATATTGTTGTTATTGTTGACATTGTCTTGTAACCGGTAGGAAGAGCTTTGTGAAGGTTATTGTAAACCGGTATGTAAGTTTATGAGTTGAATTGGTAATCGGAGTAAAAGGTTAAACCCTATCTATGTTATGTAACCAGCAAACCCTACCAATTGTTTTTTAAAACCCTAACCGATTAAGGTTGTTAAATTGGTTATGTTGGTTTATGATCTAATGTTGAGCGGTAATGATGATGACACGTAAGGTCATTGTATGAAGACAAGTTCAAAATGTTTCGGTGTGTTTTTTTGTCTAGGGAAGGAATGAAATGTATTTCATCTAATGCAAAGTGCGTGATGAGTTACTGAGCTCAAGGAAGTGGTAATCAAGGAGTGGTTGAGGGTTTCTTGATTGATGTGATGAGATTGCTATCAAATCTAATGGTCATGCTTATATCGACCTATTTTTAATCTCAGTGATGAGAGGATTAGATTTTTCTTGTGTTACCGACCTAATTGATTTGTATTTAAGGTCGATGAAGTTGTTTTGTTTATGTGTTGGCAAGAGTTGGCAGAAATCAGTTGAGTGTGTGTTTGCCTAACTAGAGAATGAGTCTGCAGTTTGAGTAAAGGTAGATAGAAGCTTAAATGGATCTGATCAAGCAAATGTAGTATTATTCAGATAGATCAAGAAACTCCTATTGTTTTTTGACAATTATAGTAGAATTGAAATCCCCTAACCGGGTAAGCTCTAACAAGCTTGGTTACTTATTAAATCCTCTAACAAGGTGGTCCATTAGATTGGATTTTCAAATCCTCTACTGAGGTTACTCCTTATAGGGTATTTGCTTCTAACAAGGCATTTGTAGTCAATCCCTTAACCGGTTGATTCCTAATAGCATCAGTTCTTGACAGGACTTTTGTAAAAGCTTTAATAGCCTAGACTCCTAACGGGGCGAACTTCAGACGACTTCAAATATTTTCTTGCGAGTCTCATCTCATCGTGGTTTTTACCTATTTGGGTTTTCCATGTATAAATACTTGTGTCATGTGGTGAATGTTTTGTGGTTATGATCTTATGATTTATTTGATTAATTATTTCTGATAAGGCATGATAACTAGATGTATTGAGAAGTGAAGCGTTGGCATATAATGAAGCATTTGGATGTTTACAAGTTAAATGTTGTTTACCATTAAGTTGTTGTAACAGTCAGTCGGTATTCTTATGAGTATTGATCTTGACAGTGGTATTTCATTGATAAGTTTACTTTGTGAGTTTGAGTTTGAGTTTTGGAAGTTTGTATCAATTTTTATAGTTACTGACTCACCCCCCCCCCCCTCTCAGTAATCTTCCAACTACTTATTCTTTCATCATACCATCACCTTCATGTCTCAAAGTGGACATGGGAAAGAGTATAACTTGTCCATTTTAATTTATCCTTATCACCTCTTCATTTTCACCTCTTGAAAATGCAATTATAATTAGCCATAAAGTATATGTATTAATTATTTTTCTAACATGTCTTAAGGAACACTTTGCAAGGAATGTGGAGACATGTGAATGGCTAAGGATTCCAAGGTTAATGTCACCTTATCCTAAAAATATTTTTCATATCCTTTTTCATTTATAGTAGTGTGATGGGATCAAAAGATTTTCCATATTTATATTTTCCACAATATAGCCTTTTTGGTCTAGTAAAAGAAATGTGGCATTGAATGACCCTTTCAAATTTATAGTGTTTGGTTATAGCATGTTTATTTTTTATATTGAATCAAGAAAAATAATAATTACATGGGAGAAGGAAGCCAAAAAAAATTTTGATAAAAACTAGAAAATAATATTATTATAGCCTAAAACATCCAAGAAAAGGACTAAAATAAGAATAGCTCCAAAAGAGCCTATCCTATTACAATATAGGAGAAAAAACTCTAAATTTTAACATACATTGTAGCTATTGTGAGCATAGAGAGTCATTTTTATGGAGTTGTCATATTAAAATTTGATTGTATCCATTGTTGATCACATATTCTTTGGGACCCTTTACAACTAAGAGCACCAAAAAAATAATTTGAAAAATAATTTCTAAGTAAAACCTTAGCATTTAAACTTCTTGGGTGAACATTATAGTTTGGAAAAATAATCAATCATCTACTTTTTCATATACTAAGTAAAATAATATGCCGCATATAATCAACAACAATATTCGTATAAAGGCATGAGCCCAAAATTATTTCTTTCCAAGACAAAACATTATCAAAAATAGTGAGGAGATAATTAAAAATAACATTCCTTTTTTTGTCCAAGAATGGTCCCAAAAAATGAGTTTCAAACGTGTTGGCAAAAAGAGTATTAATCGGAGGTAAAAAAAATCCTTTTTTGGAGAGAGGATGGAGTCGTGCACGAGGGAATCTGTAGGGTTTTGAGCTAGGGCACCGATGCCATAGCTCGTGGGTGGTTGTTTCCTGCTAGTACATCAGGGGAAGGCGGTGGAGGTTAGTGCAGGGAGGGGAGGAGTTGCGTTAGGGGTGGTGGGTGTTGGTGGTTGCACGATGGTCTTTGGGAGGGGGGTTGTGTTGCACACAGCTGAGGCTCAAGGTTCCCTATGGGCTCATGGATAGCCATTGGGGTAGGGGGCTACGGTGTTCTCTACCATTCGGTGGTGCTGGGAGGACTGGGTTTTTTGTTGCCTTGATTCCTTGCTTGTCCCCTTTGGGGTGTGGGTTTTTTGTGAGGTTCAATGTCGAGTATTGGTGGAGAGGCCTTGAAGGCACCTCCCATCATGGATTTTTGTGCTACGGTGGGTTCAAAATCCCCATCCCAAAGTATCAAGACTTTTGATAATAATCTTTTTGCCTCAAATTCAGGGTCTGGTAGTGCTGGTGGCTCTCGAATTATTAAGATTAATGGATGTCTGGAGACATGCAGTGAGAGGCTGAGGTTGGTTATTTCGCTAGAGATGATGGCTAAAGATGTTGAATACTTTTCAAAACACTCGTTATATTGCAAGTTTTTGGGGATGAGGGTTTCTCTATAGTTTTTGGAAAACTGGGCGTAGAGAACTTGAGCACAGAAAGGGGAAATGGAGATTATGTTGCTAGAAAACAACTACTTCATGGTTACATTGAACTGCATTGAGGATTGCAATAGGGTTTTTGAAGGAGGCCCATATATTTACAACTAGGTGGGGTTTAACCCTTTGGAGGAGCTCTAGAATAGGATCCTAGTGTGGGTTCGTTTACTGTCTTTTCCAATGGAATGCTATCAGGAGGATGTGTTATCGATGCTCGCTTCATTGCTTCGGAAGCTAGTGTGATTTTCAATGCAAACCCTGGGGAGAAAGGTAATGACTTTCGCTCGTATCTATGTATAAATTGATCTTAGTATACCTTTGCCAGATGCTATAGATATGTGTGCGGGCTCTTATTCTTGGGTTTAGCAGTTGGATTATGAGACTTTACCATTTCAGTGTCATTTGTGTCATGAGTATGGTCATTTATAGTGCTAGTGTCCTAGGTAAACTGATGATGTGCCAACCTCAGCAGACGACCCATAACCTAGATGGGGCTGATAAAGGAAAATCTACCATGTCAGACGAGGTAGTGGGTGCTGATGATTTTGTCTCAGTTAAGATAAAGAATAGGAGTCGAGTACAAAAGAGGTCATTGTAGGAGAGATAGGAGGAGGATACCTTTAATGGATTTGAAGTCTTGGATGACCTTAGCCAACATGAAGTAAACCCGGGGTTAATTCCTTTGGATCAAGGTGCATCAGGGTTGGTTCTGGAAAGTGTGA
Organism: Cryptomeria japonica; assembly: GCF_030272615.1. Lineage (NCBI taxonomy): Eukaryota > Viridiplantae > Streptophyta > Pinopsida > Cupressales > Cupressaceae > Cryptomeria > Cryptomeria japonica. The sequence goes on along the minus strand of NC_081414.1, from coordinate 516,774,887 downwards.
TCTGGGATCAGCCAGTAGTGGCCTAGTTGGGAACCACTTCTGGTGCAGAAGTGAAATTGGCTTGGGGGGAGGGTTCTCCTGTAGCTCAAAAAATTGGAACCTGTTGGGGTCAAAAGTAATAAGACCTCCTTACACGTGGGTCTTCATCAAAAAGACATTAAGAAAGGAGCATCAGAGAAGAATTTGAAGGTTGGCAGAAATAAGGATTTGGATAAGATCAAATTGATGGGGGAGAATTTGGTTGATTCGGGGTCAGTAAAGACTTTGGATTCTCACTTTTCCAATCCCCCAAAATGATTGTGCTATCATGGAATGTGAGAGGCTTGAATAGTGGCCCTACACAAAAAGTTATTTGAGAGTTGATTAGGAGTCATTCACCTGATGTCTTGTTCTTGTAGGAAACTAAACTTTCTGTGGAAAGTATGATGGGTGTGGTGCCGAATCTTTGGGGGAGAGGCGAGTGTCAGTGTATTGGGGTAGTTGGATCCTCTAGAGGGATGGCTTATCTTTGGAACCCCTTGAGGATTTTTCCTATTTGGTGGGTTGCTTCCAGATCTTCTTTATCCGGGGTTGCCTCTAGTCTTGAGACTGGGTAATATATCTTGTTTACTAACATTTATGCCCCCACTGATCTTCAAGGTAAGAAGAATTTATGGTCTCACATTTCTTTTATGTGAGGGTTGTTCCCCTTTCATCCTTGGATAATGGCGGGAGATTTCAATGCCATTTTAGAGTTGTGTGAGAAGAAGGGTGGTGCTATGCATTTGGAACCTTCTTCTTTCCTTCTCTGGGATAGTATATCTTCATTACATCTTATTGACATAAAGTCTGGTAATGGTCTATTCACTTGGAACAACAGGAGGGTTGGGGAGTATTGGATTGCGGAGAGGTTGTATCACTTTCTGGTTTCTAGTTTTTGGGTTGGTGGGGGGTGGTCCACATGTTCAAAGATTCTAGACTGGAGAGGGTCAGACCACTAGCCCATAAAGTTGGTGTCTTATTCTTCTTGGGTCGCTCGCACTCCTTCATTCAAATTCTAGCTTATGTGGTTGTGGGATCCTTCTTTGCAGGATCATGTTGTGGAGTGGTGGAGGAAAGGGAGGCAAGCCTTTGGCATTGTTATGTACACTTTTGCCAGGCATCTGTAATTTGTTAAGGTTCAGCTTAAACAGTGGAACCGTGAGTGTTTCGGGAATATTTTTCATAGTAATAAATCTTCTCAAATAGTGGTGAATGGCATTACTAGGGAAATAAGAGAGAATGGTTTGTCTAAAGCCTTTCTTAGGGAGGAAGATAGGGCAGTCAAGGCTTTAGAGGAATAGGAGATTAGGGAGAAAATCTATTGGAAATAAAGAGCTCGTATTGATTGGCTTCAAGTGGGGGACAATAACACTGCATTCTTCTTCAATTTAGTGAAAGCAAGAAGACATGGCAATTATATTCCTGTTCTAGTCAATGATAGAGGTGAGCAGCGTTTATTCTTGCAAGAGATCTCTAGGGAGTCTTTACAGTATTTTCAGTCCCTCTTTAGCGAGGATACTTAGGGGGGATCGGAAGAGGAGAATCAGGTTCTTTCTTGTATTCCTTCTCTAGTTACTAGGGAAATGAATGAGCAGCCTATGGGTCCTATTTTGCTGGAAGTACTTGAGAGGATTGTTTTTCACATGAGGAAAGGAAAAGCCCCTGGTCCGGATGGGTTCCCGATTGAGTTCTTTCAATATTTCTAGGATATTATCAAATTGGACTTATTGGAGGTGGTCCAAGAGTCTCAAAGGAATAAGCATATGCTTTGGGCTTTGAATGAGACTTTCATTGCACTAATCCCCAAGTGTGATGGGGCTGACCGATTAGGCCAGTTCCGCCCTATATCTCTTTGTAATGTGATCTATAAGATTATTTCTAAGTTCATAGCAGAGAGGTTGAAGAGTTGTCTTGGGGATGTCATCTTAGAGGAGCAGAGTGGATTTGTGGAAGGTCTCCAAATCCTGGATGGTGTGGTCATTTCTAGTGAGACCATTCATTCTATGGCGGCTTCCAAGGAAAAAGCTATGTTTATTAAGCTGGATATGGATAAGGCTTATGATAAAGTTTTTTGGTCCTTTCTCCAGAATATCCTTAGGGACCTTGGCTTTGCTGGTGAATGGATTCAATGGGTAATGATTTGTGTTACATCTACCTCCTTCTTTGTGCTAATCAATGGACATCATACTAAGTTGTTTGGTACATCTAAGGTTCTTTTCCAGGGGGACCCCCTCTCCTCGTACTTATTCATTCTTCTGGCTGAGGGTCTAGGGAGGTTAATTAAGCATAATGTGGGTCTAGGTATTATTCAAGGTTGGAGTTGGGGAAATGACCTGCATCCTCAGTCCCATTTGTATTTTTTTGATGACATGGCCTTGATGGGATTAGCTCGGATTAGAGAAGCTTCAAATCTGCATAAAGTTTTGGATGTTTATCTTGTCACTTCAAGCCAGTTGATCAATGAGGATAAATCTTCCATTCTCTTCTTCAACACACCTAGAACTATTTAGAGGAGGATTGCTCATATCCTGAGATTCCAGGTCGGTTCTCTTCCCTTGACTTACCTAGGTATTCCTATCTCTACTGGTAATCCTTCCAGGGATTCATGGTAGGTTATCTTGGACAAATTTTGCATGAAGGTTGAACATTGGACACATAGATGGTTATCCTTTGCTAGGAAGGTTCAACTGATCCAGTCGGTGGTTTAGGCTCTTTCGATTTATCGGTGTATGCTCCAAGTGGCCCCTAAGTGGTTCTTGAAGGGATTGGATTCTCTAGCAAGGCAATTCTTATGGGCAGGCAACATGTCCTCCTACAAATGGTGCCTTGTTAGTTGGGGCTTGGTGTGTAGCCCAAAGAAATCGGGTGGGCTTGGCTTAAGGTAGTCTGTTTTATTTGGTGAGGCTTTGGCAGCTAAATTGTACTAGAGGTGGTGTGTTGAACAGGATCGAGGCTAGGCTAGGATTTTGGCCTGCAAATATATGCAGAGGATCCTGAAGGAGGAAATCCCAAGATATTCGCTTGAGGAAAAAGTTTCACCGATTTGGAGTACTCTCAAAAAAGGGGCTTCTCTTATAAAGGAAGGACTTTTTTGGATATGTAAGAGGGGGGAAGAGGTTCTTTTCTTGTTTGAATCTTGGGATGGATATCCCCCCATCCTTGATCAGTTTCCCAAACTTGGGAATCTTTTCCAGAGGTTCTTGGAGGCAGGGTGGTCTAGGGTGAGCAAATTTAAGGTTGTTAATAGGTGTGGGCATTTGGAGTTGGATCGGCCAAGGCTCCTAAAGAATGATTGATTGCTAGTATGGATGAAGAGTGTGCTGAGCTGTATGGAATTTTGGCAAGTAGACACTGTAGCTCCCCTAAGGGTAGGGATAGACTTGCTTGGTCCCTAAATCCTAAGGGCATTTTTACTATGGCTAGTGGGTACCAGGAGTTGTTGTCCCAAATATTGGAGGGAATGGAGGTGTTTTGGTGGAAACATGTGTGGAATAATTTTTCATGGCCAAAGTATAACTATTTCTCTTGGACTTTGGCTTTGAATAGATGTCTAACTTGGGATAATATTCACAAGTGAGGATTCCTTGGGCCTTCCATCTATGTTTTGTGTGGTAATGGGGAGGAGGATTCCTCACACCTGTTCTTTAGATGTCCTTTCTCACTGCTAATTTGGAATTACTAGTGGGGGGTGTGGAAGCACCCTTGTGTTCATGCAGATTATTTGGTGGATTTTTGGAGTAGTTTGGGCAGGCCTCCTATTTTTTTCTCTTTTCTCCAGATTGTTTGGCATAGTGGGCCCATTTTCATATTGTGGCAGATCTAGCCGGAGAGGAATAGGAGGATCTTTAGGGAGGTTAGATTGTTAGTTTAGCAAGTGTGGAATAGAATCATTGGTATGATTTGGGAGACGGTGGAAGCTAAATGTGTGGTGAATTTTCTTTTGGATAAAGGCGAGGCTGATATTGTGAGTGCGTTGGGTCTGCAAGAGATGTCTCCCACCTTGGTGTGTGTCAAGAGAGGTAGACATTCTATGAATAAGGTTCAAAGGGTGGGAAGGTGGATTACCCCTCAGGATGAGTTCATCAAGATTAACAACGATGGCTCCTCTAGGGGTAATCTGGGCCCTGCCAGGATTGGCAATGTTGGTAGGGATAGTAGGGGGGAGGTGGTTTTCTTATTCTTGATACATAAAGGGCGGAATTCTAATAACATTATGGATGGATTAGCAACTTTCTATTCCCTGGAGCATGCCTTAGAGTTGGGGTGGCGGAAGGTTATCTATGAATTGGATTCGCAAATTATTGTTAACTTGTTGATTGAGCAGAAGATGAGTAGGGTTCATTGGCAGCTGGCAGGGATCATTCACCAGATTCTTGAAATTAGTTCTATGATGGAGAAGGTGTCTTTCATCCACATTCCTCATGAATGGAATAGGATAGCTGATTGTTTAGCTAAGTGGGCCTTAGAACATGATGATGATTGGAAAGTTCAAGGTTGGGAGCAACTCTCCTTGGATTACTGTCAAGACCTGCATAAGATATTTGTTGAGGATATGGATAGTTACAAAGTCAGCTGATCTTGGGTTGGGCTTGTGGGTCCCTCCTGGGGCTTTGAGACTCTGGTTCTCTCTTGGGTTGGTCTTATGGTTCCCTCATGGGGCTTTGATACTCTGGTTCTCTTTTGTAATTCTTGATTCTGATTTTCAAAAAAGTTTTTACCCCTTTATTCAAAAAAAAAAAGAGTATTAATATAACTAAATGGCCATACATCTCAACCTATCACCCATGGCCAACTTGAAAAATAATACCTTCCAAGCTAGAATCTAATCATTAGCCTCATCTGTAGACTGTCAAATTTGAGCACTCAACTTTTTGCAAGTCTTTTCTTGGAATCTACATTTCATTTTTTGATTAAATATAGGATTAAAGAAAAAGATAGCGAGAGACTCAAATGACCCATTTTTAAAATAAAAGAAAACAAACGAATGAATTGACAACCACAACCAATCTTTGAATAAATTACATTGTAATGGAGTGCTAAGATTCATAACACAATCTATAAGAACCATAGATTTCACAAAATTGAATACTTCCTTAAACCTGTTGTTTAAACTAAAGGTGTTCCTAATATTTTGCTAGGTAGACCAATCCAATGAATTAAAATCCCACATTTCCCAAACCTAAAAAATCTTTTTATTGAATAATAATAAGCCTATAATTGAAAGGAAACAACAAGAGGTTGACCTTGATATTCTACCATTATGTTCCACCAAATTAATGTGAACCCAAATCACACCTATATTTTAATGAATATTTTTTATAATTCAAGCATTTACATAATTATTACCAAGACTTCAATTTAGATTTTAAGTGAAATGAATCTTTAATATGAAAGAAAGTAACCAATAAAACTTTAACCACTTTCCATGTTGACATTTCTTTTTTACCACAGCTTGGATAATATAATAGCATAACAAGTTTGTGTTGAACACCTGGCAGGATTGAGAGGGGGAGTGAATTAGTTTGGGACTTCAAAATAAATTATTAATAAGAAACATTAACTTACTTAGCATTAACGCATTAATCATCAGGACATAAGCATCAACCATCAACACATGAACATGAAAGTTAGGTGGAAAACCCAAATAGGAAAAAACTATGGTGGGAATCTAACTCACAATATGAATAAAAATGTTTAAAAAAAATTAGGCTTACTATCAAGGAGAACAAACACCTGAAGGACTTGCAAAACTAAGGCACACAACCTTAGGCAAGATACAAAGAGGACTTGCACAACTGAAGATCACTTCTTTGAGACAAGATACAAACTATTGTTGAAGGACTCAGTGTCAGTTAGCAATGAATGAAATAGATGAATTAAAATTAAGAAGGATTCTCCTGAACATGAAATTTGTTAGACAGTTCAAATAACTGAAAGACAACTGAGAGGGGGGGTGAATCAGTTGTCACATATTACCAGAACCATTAGCAATTTAAACTTTAATACCAAAACCCAAAACATTAATACCAAAATAGCAGATAAACCAATTAAGCATAAACAATAATCATAGAATAAATTCCATCCACAAAACACCAATATTTGTACATGGAAAACCTGGTAAAGGGAAAAACAATGGTGGGAAGCCTACCCACAGTCAGATAATACTTTTGCAGTAAGTATGTGAATTACAATTGAGGGGGTCACACTTACAGGAAGGCCAACAGCCTAGAGCATGTTGCTCATCAAAAAAGGAGCCTCACTGACTACATATAAATCCAGACTACAATCCGGAGAAGTGTTGAACTGCAAAAGATAGCATCTCCTATGCCTGAGTACAGTTCCAATTAAGCTCACTACTAGAGGACTAAATCCTCTTACATAAACCCAATTCGATCTCTAATGATCGATCAACTCCTCTTCCTGAATGATATTACATTATTCACACATTACATTCCTTGACCATGACCTCTAGCAATAACCTTGATGATCTACAATGAGATATTACATCTATATATACAAACCCTCAACCATAAACAATCAGGTCAGCCACCAGATAATAAACCGATTACATAATTACAAACCATGTTGGCCTACGACCAATATCAACACATAAGACATCCTGAAAATACATCAATAGGTCCTATCCACATGTTAAATTAAAGTCGGTCCATAACCTAGATCAACTGGGACCTAGTATAGGTCCATATGGCACAGCAATGATCTCCATTTGCGAAGTCTCAAACATGATCACCAACAGCATCCTAAAACTCCATCACAAGCTGCACCAACACCACTTATGCAATTTATCAAAGATCTCCACCAAAAGCTCTATCAGTGAAACCCTCACCAAAACTAGAAACCAAGCTTCTAAGCAAGTAGGATAGCATTTGATCTCTAGACCAAAACCAACTGACAAATATGAGCATGAGTATCATGAACAAGCCAATTCCATCACTAGACTATACCGAAGTGTACCAGATCATGTCAAATCCAAGTTAACCAAAAACCACTCAACCTACTGGGACCAGAAGAGTGTCGGTAGAGTATCCAAATAGCTAGTGTTGGCATCTATGACAAAACATCATTGCAACACATAATCAATTCCACCAAATGGACTACAAAATTATCCTTGAACAACTGGCTCAATCAACCAACATCATGGCAAATATCTTTAATAATGTTTCTTGTCACAACACACTATCTTGCAGAATATATCATCTTCAAAGCTCTTCTCAAATTGGCTTTTGTATCACCACAAACTCAAATCTACTTGCAAATCATATACATACACTTATCACACAATTCACTTCTCATCCACACAACAATTCATCCATCTACACATCTGAAAAATGAGATACAATAGTGAAATCCTAATTAAGGGACGACCAAGATAGAATAAGCAATATTACACAAAATAAGCCACCTGAACTTAAAATACCTAAATCAGTCCACTCCAAGAGAAAGAAGGAATCAAAACATATCATAATACATCCTTCCATGCTCAATCCAACAATCCGCACATGCTAACATATACTCCAAAGGTGTTACAAAAGGTAACATGTAGAAATAATAACCAGTCAGCCACATAACCTCTTCCGATGCAAAATACACCCTATGGATCTCCACACGCCATGGTGAGACCCAAATTAACATCTCAACACATCTTCCAACACATTCGAACCAAAATAGTTCTATTCACTAAATTGCAATAGTTTTAGCAACATATCTAAAAGGCACCAAAAGTTTTTTGGACCGCCCTAAATATAGGATGACACAACCAACACACAAAAAAATTAACTGCAACACAAAACATAATTCCACAACAACCAAAAACATATCTAGACCAACATCCATCTAGATAACTAGGTTTGACATCAATGACAACCATACAAGATCATGCTATCAACAAACTCCTATAATATCCCCCTTTGTATTTGATGGCAACACCAGTAGCAACAACACCAATATAATCCTAATAATCTCAGAACAACTCTATCCCCACAATAATCTCATAATAACCTTCTCTTCAATCTAACAACTATCTTCCCCTTTGACAACAATGACAAAAGGTGTTGCAAACCATACTGACAAACTTATGCCATTGCTCCCACTATGAGTAGCAATAGAAAAAATCTAGGAGAATGGAATAAGTGCTAAGTCTCCCCCTAGAAAGATGCACCACTAAAAATTCATCTAGTTAGAAAAAGGAGGGGAGATGATCCCTAAATTTTACCTAAGATACTCAAAAGTATCTTTTGCCAAAGTCTTAGTAAAAATGTTTGCTACTTGCTCTATTGTAGAATTTTATTATAGTCTGACATCTTTCTCTGCATCCTTTTCTCTTAAGAAATGGTAATGGATTGAGATATTTTTAGTTCTAGAATGCATAACCAGGTTCTTCAAAATGTTTATAGCACTGATATTATCACACATTATAGGAACAACTTCATCATACACTACTCTGATATCCTTAAGAGTCTGGTTCATCTACAAAAATTGAGTACAACAAGATGTTGTGGCAATATATCCAGCTTCTATAGTAGATAATGACACTGATTCTTATTTCTTACTCATCCATGAAACCAATCTGACTCCCAAAAATAATGCCCCACCACTAGTACTTTTCTTGTCATCAATGCTTTTGGTCCAATTAGCATCTGCATATTCTTTTAACGTGAAATATTGATCATTCTTTTACCATAGGCCAAAATCTTAAGTTCCTTTCAGATATCCAAAATCCCTCTTCACTACTTGATTATGAGTTTTCTTTTGACTAGCTTGAAATCTTGCAAACAAACACACAACTTGCATAATATCTAGTCTAGAAGCGATAAGATATAATAGACCTCCAATCATAGATTTGTACTTCTTCTTATCAACATATGGAGATGTATCATCTTTTCCTAATTTGCATCCAATAGCTAAAGGGATAGTGATAGGTTTACAATTCTCCACATCAAACTTCTTTAACATCTCTTTAACATACTTAAATTGAGAAATAAATATTATGGCATTCAACTAATAAACTTGAAGATCAAGAAAGAATGACATCTCTTTAAACATAGACATCTCAAATTATTTTTGCATCTCTTCTGCAAATTCTTTATACAATCCATCACTTCCTCCAACGATAATATCATCAACATAAACAACAACAATCAACAACTTAATGCCTTCAACCTTGAACTAAAGATTGTTGTTTTCATTTCCTTTTCTAAAATTTTGTTGTAACAAACATTTGTCCAATCGTTCATACCATGCTCTAGGTGCTTGTTTGAGACCATACAATAACTCTTCAATCTGCAATCATGTCTACATCATCCAACAATCTGAATCCATCCCATTGTTCATGTTGGAATCCAAGAACATTGAGAGGGGGGGTGAATCAGTGTTCTATCAGAATGATCAATTTTAACCTTATTAAAACATGAATTCACCAACCGATATGTCGGTACATATAAGATTGAAAGAATTAAATCAACAAATAAGCCAATCACATAAATGAATACCATAACACAAAGAATTATATGTGGAAAATCTCAAAAAGGAAAAACCACGATGGGATTTGTGACCCACAATATCAATCCGCTAGTCATATGAAAAGATATTACAAAATATAGGGGCCTGCACTTGCAGAAAGTCTTATAGCCTAGAGCACACTGCTCAATCAAAAAAGGAGCCTCACTGACTACATAAAAATCTAGACTACAATCCGAAGAAATGAATGAACTGCAAAAGATAGCATCTTCTATGCCTGAATACAGTTTTGGTTAACCTCTACTTGTTCCGGTCTGAAACCTTAAACCCTTACCAGAATAACCTCTTACATAAATATCCTTGTTAGGTCCGAGAGACAACTGAGAGGAGGGGGGTGAATCAGTTGTCAAATAAATTTAAACCAAAAACAACTTAACCAACTTAATGCTTAATATCGGTAAACCAGTTTAGTATGCCGGTAGACAGTGTTAACAGTTAATTTGAGAAATAAGACATGCCTCTTCATTTGATTTTCTTACCGGTTTCATTTTCAACCATTGCTTTGAATAGTTTGAACTTTCCAAGTGCTTTTGATTTTTCTTTGAGAAAAGTAACCCAACACATTCTAGAGTAATCATCAATAATTAGCATGAAATATCTATCACCTTGTAAGCTTTTAGTTCTAGCTCGACCACATAAATCAATGTGAATCAAATCAAGAGTATTATTGGATTTTTCTAGAATACTTTTGAAACTAGCTCTAACTTGTTTACCAAATTGACATTCCTTACAAATTGTATTATGAGGTTTCACAATTTTAGGTAGATCTCTAACTGCCTTAGAAGTACTAATCTTTACCATGCAATCAAAGTTTACATGACAAAGTCTCTTATGCCATAACCAACTTTCATCTATATGTGCAATCAAGCATGCCTTTTCACTATTATTCAAATGAAAGATATTACCTCTAGTTTGATTACTGGTTGCAATTTCTAAACCAGTTCTATTCATGATTTTGCATTTTCCATTCTTAAATTGTAACTGAAATCCTTTCTCAACTAATTGACCAACACTTAAAAGATTATGCTTTAATCCTTCAACATAGTAGACATTGTCAGTGTTATGTTTACCATCAAGAGATATTATACCCTTACCTTTGATTGAACAAGCTTTGTCATCTCCAAATCTTACTAAACCTCCATTGTATTCTTGAAAGTTCAAGAATTTACCTTTGTCTCCTGTCATATGATGTGAGCATCCCGAGTCAATGATCCATTCATCTTTTACTTCAACTTTAGCTACTAGGGCTTGTTCTACCGGTTGAGCAGTAGGTGTTGGTAGATCTTCTGTTATAGCAACAAAAACCCATCCATTGTCTGCTGGATCCTCATAAGAATCATCAGTCACACCTTCATCATTAATGTAACAATATTTGTCTTTGTTCTTCTTAAATATGTATCTCTGATATTCTGGATTAGGCTTGTATGTCCTTCTAGCTTCTTCTCTTAGTTTAGCATGTCTATCAGGGCATCTCAAAGCCATATGACCAATCTTATTATAGTTAAAACATTTAAAGGGTGCTTTACCTTCATACTTACTTCCAATAGGACCTTTTGACATTTTCCTTGCAAATAGTGCTTCAAGTTCTTCAAGCTCTTCATTCTCCTTCCTAGTTTCTTCAAGTTCTTTTGCATAAAAGGCTTTCCAATCTGATTTGTCAAATGATGGAGTAGATGATGTCGATGCTTTAAAGGCCAAATCTATCTTTATAGTAGCAACAAGACCAAATTCCTCAATTTCAAAAGTTGAAAGTTTTGCAATCAATGTATCCCTAGTTACTGATGTATTAGGCATTGTTCTCAACTCATTTATAGCAGTAACCTTCATTTTATATGTTGGTGGCAAACCTCTTAAGATTTTTGAAACAATTTCATCCTCACTCAAGGTTCCTCTACAATATTTAATACCCAAAACAATTTCATTTACTCTTTCCATAAAAGCAGAAATCCTTTCATCTTCTTCCATTTTCAGATGTTCATACCTAACTCGAAAGCTTTCAAGTTTTGCAATCTTGGATGTGGAATCTCCTTCATTCAGTGTTTCCAGATGATCCCAAATAGCTTTAGCAATAGACCTATCTGATAATCCCATGATTTGTTGATTTGATAAGGTGCTTAAAAGTGCTTCTCTTTCTTTCCAATCATTCTCCTCATCTTTAGCTAAGGTAGTTGGAGCAGTCTGACTAGCTACAGCAGTAGTATAACCATTCTTTGTAACTTCCCAAATGTCTTTACCAATGCAATTTAGATGTGTCTCCATTCTGATCTTCCATATCCCATAGTTGGTTCCATCTAGTTTAGGATTGTCCTTCCTGAAATAATTAGTAGTCATTGGATCCCCTCAAGTTGTTAAACTTCTACAAAAAGAGGACTAAGCTCTGATACCAATTGTTAGGTCCCGGAGACAACTGAGGGTGGGGGGGGTGAATCAATTGTCAAATAAATTTAAACCAAAAACAACTTAACCAACTTAATGCTTAATACTGGTAAACCAATTTAGTATGTCAGTGGACAGTGTTAATAGTTAATTGCTATACCGGTAAAGATTAATGCATGAAACATAAACATAAAGTCATCCACAACAAATAACAAAAATATTTGTACATGGAAACCCTGTAAGGGGAAAAACCACGGTGGGAAACCTTACCCACAATCAGATGATACTACTGCAGATAGTAAGTGTACATAAATGGGATCTACACATGTAGAAAGGCCAATAGCCTAGAGCTCACTGCTCAGTCACAGAATGGGAGTCACACAGACTACAGTTGGATGGTTAAATCCAATAAGAATGTACTACACAAAATAGCATCTTCATATGCTAGATTCAGTACCAGTGTAATGTTGATATGCTTCCACAAAAACCTAACTTCACCTTCAAATTATGTCTTCATGTATAGCTCTACTTAATCTCGCATATACCTTCTCACAATTCTTTTTTTGCATTCCACATTCGATCTTATAAATAATATCTTACATTTATACCATAACCTAAGACCAATTTTAGTAGGTCGGCTCTACAAGATATTACAATAAAAATATTTTACAAACAATATAATATCCGATGCAATAACCGATTAAACATGTCGGCTTAATGCATTTACAACAATAATAAATCATCTCCATAGTGTGCCATGCTGATCTGGAAAAGATAAACCTATCGGTGTAACCCTAGGTTACCCTGGACCTATTTGTTGGTAAAAGCAAATATGCAAATATGATTATACCAATGATTAATTCTTCAAAACAAAGTGTCCACATGATGTCTTCGACATTACCAAGTGTCTTCCATATCATTCCAAGTGTCGGTGATCATTATATCCTATCGGTGAACCATATACCAGTAATTGTGCAATAATTACTTGCTTGCCGGTGAATGTTGTTAGATCTCCAAAGTGCTAGTGTTTTAGTAGGTGTTGACATCAATGACAAAACCATACCAAAATACCAACAATCCTCACATACATGATCCCTCTCATATATCTCACATCTCCATTACATTCCATAACCTTACAGACTACAAAATGATCTAATCAACTAACCTATATACCCTTACAAACTTCCATGCCTTGTGTCGGCTTACAAAGATAATTACAAAATGAATATACATGTCGGCTCAATAACATATATACATAAATATCAAAATCAATTGCTGATGTTGGATCTCCTGAAATGATGGTGGCCTCCAATACCAATAACCTAAATGTGAACCATGCCAGCCTACAATGTCGGTACCCAAATATTTCCTTCCAACCATTGAAGATACATGTTAGTGCCGGTGTCAGTGTCGATGAAGTGTCTATCGGTAATCAACCAAACCAAAATATGAAGCCAGGACATGTTGTCATCAATGACAACATATTAAAACCAATCAATTGAGTGTCAATTGTCAACAGTCTCCCCTTTGGCATTGATGGCAACACTCATTTGAAAAAAGATAGTTGTTTCCATCTATCGGTTTCATCCTGAGACTACTCCCCCTAAGCTGAATATCCATATGAGATCATGATCAATACAAAATAATCCATACCTCCTTATCTCTCGATCTCAAGAATATATTTTTCACCTATACTCCCCCTTTGACATCAATGCCAAAAATAATAAAAATCGAGATGAAGAATGAAAGACTGTACAAGGAATGTCCCATAATACCTTATCAGAGCTAAATATATTTGAAATTTCTGGATAGGATTTCTCCAAAAGTTCTAGAACATGTTTTGAGTGTGATGGAAATAGATACAAGTCCATTAAGCATATCGGAATATGACTCTTTGTCCTTAAGTTCTACTAGTGTGGCCTTACCAATCATATCAATACACTCCTTCTTATGTACACTTAATGAATCCAACCGAGGACTCACCAATCCTCTAAGACCTCTAGCTCTCCTTATTATTTTATCTTTTTCCCTCTCAAGAGCTGAAACTTGGGCTTTCAAAACCAAAATTTGACCATCAATAGAGGTAGTTAAAGAATGTGATCCATCAAAATAATTGACTATACCTACAATCTCCTCCTGAGTATCCTTAATCCTTTTATCTAAATCTGTTGAAAGTAAGCCTATGTTACAAAATACTCTATATATATTAGTACACTACCTTAATGCATTATCAATCAAATTCCACTTATCATTAATCTCCTTCTTCTCTGACTCAATCATCTGATCAAATGTTGCTCTCTTAGCCTGTGTAAACCTCTCTTGTGCCTATTAGTTTGATATCTATTGTAAAGATTGAAAGTCATTTGAAATGTGTTATGTGATTACTTTAAGCTTGTTGGATGGGCTTGCTTCTTTCTCAAATTTTCACTCTAGGACAAGTCTATGCAAAACAGTGATAGACTGATCAATAACTCCTTTATCCATACATCCTTCCTTCATCATCTTCTGTGTAGCCATCACCATGAGTTTAGTAGAACTCATCTTGGTAATGCTTTTAAGTTCAACTTGTGAGGTGTCAGTTGAAAATAATGATGGGCTCACTACCGGTTCTTTGTCAAATTCCCCTTTCTTCTCCTCTGATGGTTTAACTTTTATAGCTTCCTCTATTGAACCGGTGGCTTCACCATGTGGTGCAGTAATGGTAACTGTTGGTTCCTCCTTATGAACTGTGACCTCAACTTGTACATTCGGATCCGGAGGACTATTTTCCTAACCATTAGTAACCTATACACTCTCTGATTTTGTTGGTATCTCAACATTTACCTATACATTAGTTTCTACAGGGGTCTATATATCCAATATCTTAATATTTTTCAAAATTGTAGATGTGGTACCCATTATACCTTTACCTTTCCCTTCAATCGGGATGTCTTTAGTATCAATTTTAGCTTTTGGTGGAATAAAATCTAGGTTTTGATGCAAAGAATTGAACCCATGCCTTGTGGGTCTCCTTGACTATCTCATTAACCTTTCCTAACATAATATTGACTATCATGTGCTTACCATGAAATATTTTTCTATCTGCAATCTCAAGAGTCCTATCCAACTCCTCTGGAGTAATAGTTGCACAAGTAGTTAACAACTCTTGAATCTTTATATTCTTGTCCTCCTCCATTGTTGATAATCTTTTAGCATCTAATTTATCATATAACTGTGTCAGTATTTGATTTTCAATTTCTAACAAACTTGGCTTTCTTACATATATCCAGATACAACAAGATTGCTTCCTCAACTTCTCTCTGTTCATCATCATCTAAATTCTCATAATAGAATTGTACATTTTTCAACATACCATCCTTAGTTATTTCATCAACCAATTATGCACAAGTCTTGGGTGGAATAATAGTTACATTGCCAGATACAAGTGCAAGATCAGTGTCATCCATCTTCTTTCTTCTTCTAGTACCAGATGGGGCAGAAGGTGTTTCCTTTGGAGCTCGCTTCTATGTTGGTACCCTGATTGTAACTTTCCTAACCAGTTGCTTCTTTGCTTCCAACTTAGTCTCTTCAGTTTTCTTCCTCAATACCCTCTTCAATGATAAGGGTGTGTCATGATCAGATCCAGATTCTGATGGAATAAACTCAATAAAAAATTCTGGTTCTTTCCTCTTCCTTCCTTTTCTCGGAATAGCATCAATTAATGCATTGATGTCCTATGAAACCTGTTCAACAAATTTACTTGCCTTGCCCTGTTGCTTCTCCCTCTTCTTCCAGTTAAACTCAGTTTCAACCTCTTGCTTTTTCTTCTTAGTAGTACCAAATTTTTTCTCAACTTCATCAATAGGTGCATCAATTTGCAACTGTGCATAAGCATCTAGAATCTGTTCATCAACTTCATAACCCATCTCTTCAATCCAAATCTTCTCGAGCTTGATAGCTTCCATCAAATTTTCATCTTTCTTAACCATGAATCATATCTCAGTTGAGTGTTTCTCAACAATTTTCTTTGGAACCCTCTCCCTAGAATTAATAGCCTTCTGGAATGCCTTAAAGTAACCCCATACTTTATCATCTCATTGACTACCCAAACTCGCAACAGATTGTTTTAGTTTCCTTCCTACTGGGACATCAAATGCCCATTGTCTCTTCCCAAAACTGGGAGTTTCATTAATGAAAAACAACATCAAATAGACAATAAGATTTACATACCGGAATGTTCCCTTCTTCTCTCCTTTGATCTTCCCTAGGTTAATTAACAATTCATCTAACATCCATCCACAGAGATCTAACTTCTCATTTTCCCTCATTATTTTATGTGCTGCATAAATGCAGGAGCTAGAAATAGAATTCAAATGATTTGACTGAGTTACCTTGTAACCAATAATCATGCATCTGAATCTAATATCTTTGTCGATGATAGTGCTAACCCTCATTGATCTCTTGTTTGATGTCGTACTGGTGATCTTATTGACCTGATCATTAGAAGCCTTCTTCTCTAGACGTTACCCAATCTACGAAAAACTGGTGATTTCCCTGATGGCCTTCTTTCAGATCTTATATGGTCTATCCAACTAGATGAATTATCCATGCACTCTGCTTAGAACATATCTAACAATCTGATCCTCAAATTCAGAAATATCCAAAATGTCGATAAACCCTAGACCCTTAATATGGTGATACTTGGGCTTAATCTTTCTAGAATCTCCCATTAACTCACTCATATGCATGCTCTTAATATCACTGGTTCCTAAATCCTCAATATGATAGTGAATGTAATCTCTAACATCTTCAACATATACGACTCCTTTTTGGACACGGGAAAAAGCATCAATTGAATCATCCAAGGTGGCTATATGTGGATATCGCTTGAAAAATGGCCTAGGATGGTCCTTAACCTCAACAACAGTAGGATTTGCAATAAAATTTGGTGCAGATGACGATCCCTCTTCCATGATGAATGATAAATACTTGTGAATAGTTACTAGTGAAAACCCTAAAGAACTCTTCCGATCACTGGTAAAAATCGCTCAAGAAGATATCGATCGCACTGAATTGCCTTAGACTCGCTCTAAATCGCTCTAAATACAAAGTGATCATAAATGAGGTGAATTAAACATTTTATCCTCTAAGAAAAACCCTAATCCATCATTGATATGAATAACTTCTGGTGAAAGATATTGGATCTCAATCTAACATCTCCATGCCGAATAAGCATCTCTAATATCTAGAACGTCTTCCAGAACCTCTTCCTGGGGCATAAGTAGTATTGTCATAAATTTTTCCTACCCCTAAGGCATCTACCTTAGTTATCGGATGAGCTTCTAACCAGTGCAAGAGCAACCTCCTCTGTCGGTTGAGTAACCGGAGCATTTACATCTACTGATTGATCTTCTGACTTTTTGACCCATTTCTTGATATGATCTTTTCGGATTTCATTAACCTTCTCTTTTCCTTTCTCATTTGATCCTTCATTGTTAACCAGTGGATTTATTCTTCTACAGAACTTAGCTATGTGTCCAACCTCATTGCATGCATAACATGTAACATTGTTATTTTGAATTGCTTTGCTCAAACTAGTATAATTGCTTGACCTGCACTAATTAGCCATATGTCCAAATTTTCCACATGTATAACATTTAACATTTATTCTAAAATATTTTTTCTTATGACCATACTTATTGCATTTAGAACATTTACTGGGAGCAGAATTATAGTTCTGATTTTCTCTAATTCTACATTGCCTAGCCATGTGACCAAATTCATTACAAACAAAGCATCTACCATTAAATTTATAAGCATTAGGCTACCTTACCAGTGCCTTCTAGTTTTGATCCTCATTTGCAGTACCGGAGTTCTGACCTTGTTCAAATCCAAGTCCACTGGAATCTCCATTTTGTCTTTGACTTTTCAGTAACTCATCAAGTTGCATTGAACTAACCTTGAATTTTTCTTATACTCACTTGCAGTAGTCAAATCATCTCTCAGAATTATCATTTGTCTCTCAAGTTCTTGTTCATTACTCAGAGATTGTACTAAGTCTATCCTCAACATCTCATTCTCATGAGCCAACCTACCACATTCCTCAAATTTGTCTTTTAGAGATACAACAAGATTTTCTTCCTTCTTCTTTTGGTCCTCAATCTCCTTTGACATCCTCATAGTTAAATCTTGCATTTCATTCCTCATGACCATGTTCTCCTGACTCAGCTTCTCACATTTCTCATTAAGGGCATCTTTCTCTTCATTATCCTTATTCTACAAAAGTTCCTTCCTCCTAGCTTGAACAGATGATAGCCTCTCCTCTAGGACAAGAATGAATTCTTGAACAAAATTTAATTCATCTTGTAACTTCAAGTTCTTCATCCTTTCAGCATCATAATCTTCAAGTGCTACCTCAAGTTTCTTCTCCAAACTCATAAACATGGATTTTGGATTCAGGATCTTCCCCAAGCTGTTAAACTTCCTCTGAGGAACAAGGCTCAGATACCAATTGTTGGAATCCAAGAACACTAAGAGGGGGGGTGAATTAGTGTTCTACCAGAATGATCAATTTTAACCTTATTAAAACATGCATTCACCAACTGGTATACCAATACATATAAGATTGAAAGAAGTAAAGCAACCAATAAGACAATCATACAAATGAATACCATAACACAGAGAATTATACGTGGAAAACCTCAAAGAGGAAAAACCACGGTGGGACTTGTGACCCACAATATCAATCCACTGGCCATATGAAAAGATATTACAAAATATAGGGGCCTACACTTGCAGGAAGGCTTACAGCCTAGAGAACACTGCTCAATCACAAAAGGAGCCTCATTGACTACATACAAATCCATACTACAATTAGAAGAAATGAGTGAACTAAAAAGATAGCATCTTCTATGCCTGAATACAATTCTGATTAAGCTCTGTCCATTCTGATCTGAAACCCTAAACCCTTACCAAAATAAACTCTTACATAAATGTCCTCACATACATGATCTCTCTCATATATCTCACATCTCCATTACATAACATAACCTTACACACTACAAAATGATCTAAACAACTGACCTATATACCCTTACAAACTTTCATGCCTTATGTTGACTTACAAAGATAATTACAAAATAAATATACATGTCAGCTCAATAACATATATACATAAATATCAAAATTAATTGCCAATGTCAGATCTCCCAAAATGATGTCGGCCTCCAATACCAATAACCTGAATGTGAACCATGTTGGCCTGCAACGCCGGTACCCAAATATTTCCTTCCAACTGGTGAATATACATGTCGGTGCCGATGTCGGTGTCGGTGTCGGTGTCGGTGCCAATGAAATGTCTGTTGGTAATCAACCAAACCAAAATATGAAGTCGAGAAATGTTGCCATCAATGAAAACATATTGAAACCAACCAATTGAGTGTTAATTGCCAATAGTTCAATGTGTACTTCTTCTAGTTCTCCATTTAGAAATGTTGACTTAACATCCATCTAATATACTCTAAAGTTCTTGTAGGTAGAAAAAGTAAGAAACGTTCTAATAGCTTCCATCCTAGCAACTAGGGAAAAAATTTATTCAAAATCAATACCTTCTACCTGAGAATAGCCTTTACATACTAATCTTGCTTTGTTTCTTGTGACTTGTCCTTGTTTGTTCAATCTTTTCTAGAACACCCACTTAATTCCTATCACATTTTTATCCACCAATCTAGGTACTAGCTCCAAATTCTAATTCAATTCTTCTTCCATTGATTTAACCCAACTTTCTTCTTTACTTGCTTCTTCATATGATTTAGGTTCAATGCGTGAAATAAAAAAACAATTATTTTGCTCATTTACCTCTGTAACACTTATTCTTGTCTAAACTCCTTTTGTATATGGTGAAATTTGGAAGATTAAAAGCTATTGGAAAACCACAAAGATCCAACCACATAAAACCCTAGTTCTACAATTAAGAATCCACCATACACCAATGAAGAGCCTAAAACATGCAAAACATCAAAAGAATGAAATTTTATACCATCCACATGCTTAGTAGGGTTTGATCTCCATTTTTTCCTATTTCAATTGATTGTATTTGATATGATTGCTCCCAGATTTGGAATTGTTCACAAGGGCTCAACAAAGAATGGATTATGGTTGTGAAGTCATTTGATTGCTTGAAGGCTTGATTGCAAAAGTACTTAGGGTTACGAAAGGATGAAGGAATCCCCTTATATTAAGACACCTTAGAAAATAAAGGGATAGGATTAAGAGGTGAAAGGATAAATGGTTGGCTAGGATTAAAGGGCGGGTAGCGGAATAATAAAATAATAAGAGGGTAGTTGGAGAAAAATTAAGAGATAAATGACGAGTGTCATTGAGGAAAAAATCTAATGAATTAATCAAATAAATAAAGATCTATTTAATTAATAGAGGAAGTGGGACAAATTAAATAAATAAAATATTTATTTAAATTAGGGAAAGGATAATTTAAATAAATAAAAATATTTATTTAAATAAGGAAAGGCTAGAAAAGGCTTAGTGAATTAATTAAATAGATAAAAATCTATTTAATTAACAAAAGTCTTAGGATAAAATAATTAGATAAATAAAATATTTATTTAATTAGGCTAGGACAATTTTAGCTGTCTACACCTTCATTCTTGTCTCCAACTATCTAATCTTCTAGATGATTCCTCTGCACATATTTCAAAGTCTTGATTGCTTGTTGTGATTCTTCTTTATCTTCTTATTTTGCTTCATCTGATTTTTCTTCATTGTTTCCTTCTAGCTCTATCTATTCTTCTACAACAACATGAATAATCTCAAATTCAATCTCTTGAACAGGTCCAGGGGTAGTCAAATTCCATACCTTGCATACTTTCACATTTGTACTCTCCACTATCTTGTTTAATCTCTTATTCTAACACTAATAGGCTTTCCTATTTGTAGCATATCCCAAGAATATTCCTTCATCTACTCTAGTATCAAACTTTCTAAGGTCATTCTCATCTCTTCTAATATAGCACTTACTCCCAAAGATTCTGAAATATTTCACAGTAGGTGGTCTTCCATACCACAACTCATAAGGTGTCTTAGTATGATTTATTCTTTTTTGAACCATGTTGAGAATGTAAATAGCAGTATGCACAGCTTCTTTCCAATATAAATTAGCCAAGTTAGCATCTTTCATCATAGTTCTAGCAATCTCAATAATATTTCTATTCTTCCTTTCAACCACACCATTTTTCTGAGTTCTCAGAGTAGAAATATGTCTCCTAATACCATTTTTTCATAGAAATTTTCAAATCCATATGAAGTAAATTATCCACCTCTACCAGATCTCAAACACTTCATTCTAGAATCAACTTGATTTTCTACCATTGACTTGAAAAATTTAAATCTTTAAAAAGCTTCATATTTTTCTCTAAAAAATGCAACCCATGTCATTCTATAATAGTCATCAAATAGTAACATAAAATACATTTCACCATTAAGGCCACTTGTCCTTGTGGGGTCACACAGATCTATATGAATTATTTCCAATGGATATGACAGAGAATACTTCTTGTTCTTGAAACTTTTCTGCGTCTACTTTCCTAACTAAAATTCCCTACACATAGTGTCAATAGGCTTGATAATCTTTGGTAAATCTCTCATTTCTTTAAAGTTATTGATCTTTATCATGTTATGAAATTTAACATGTCCCATCCTCTTATGTCATAACCAACATTCATTTCTCCGAGCCAGATAAAAAAAATTTCTACTTCTATCCTTTATATAAAAAACATTTCCACTTTTCCTAAATCCTTTCTACTAACAAATTTTTAGTTTTACCTTTTCTTATCATACATCCAGTATCAGTGAACACAACTATATAACTTCTATTGCACATCTAACTAACACTCAACAAAATATGTCTCAAACCTTCTACATAACAAATACCATCAGTTTTATGCTTACCATCAATCAAGATACTTGCTATTACACAAATCAATGTAGCTTCCTCTCCTACAAATTTCATTGATCCACCATCATACTTCTTCAAAGTGATAAACTTGTCTTTGTCTCTAGTCATGTGATTCGAGCATCTAGAATCAGTGATCCATGATCTTGGTTCAACTTTAGCATGCAATGCAATCTTCTCTTCCAGTCTTTTGGACCTATCCTGATTCCTCTCTTCTATAGCCAAGAATAAATATTCTTCATTCGATTCTTCAGTATCTTCTTCTTTAGATAAATGTGAGTCTACAAAGAAAAAACTATTTTTCTCTTTATCTCTATCATTTGTTCTTTTCTTAAAATCATGTCTTCTATATCTAGTTTTCTTCATCATCATCATATTTTTTGTAGTCTTCTTTGTATATAAATTTAGAAGAATAATGACCAATCCTTCCATAATTAAATAATTTCAAGGGCAACCAACCTTTATACTTTCCAATTCCTCTCTTCAGCATTCTTACAAAATTTGCTTCAATCTCATCCAGGTTCTCACTTGTTTCCAATTCATCTCCTGATATCCTTGAAACATTAACTGCAATTTCTCTTCAATTGGATTTTATATCTTCCATTTATCCAATTTCATAGGTAGACAATGTTCTAATAATTTAACATCAATTGTGTAGTTATTTAAGTCATGACATTCTTCAATAGCACACTTCTTCAATTTGTATGGTTTGGTCAATGTAAACAAGATCTTCCTAATGACATCACTTTCTTCTAGAATTCCACCAACAGCTCGAATAACCTTAGTTGTATTATTTACTCTATGTTTGTAGCTCTAAACAGTTTCATCATCATTCATTCTAAAACCTTCAAATTTTTCCTTCAGGTTAAAAATTCTTGCTTGTTGAGTCTTTGAATCACCTTCATAAGCATAACATAATTTGTTCCAGATTCCCTTAGCTTCTTTCATTCCTTTTATCTTTCCAAATACTTCACAACTAAGACAGCTAATAAGTATTGTTCTATCTTTTGCATTTGTCTCCTACACCTTAATTACATCCAAAGTTGATGGTTCATTTAGAGGTTGTTGATAACCTATCTGAATAATATTTTAGATTCCATTTTTCAATTCTTCTAAGTAAGACTCCATTCTTTCCTTCCAATAATTAAATTTGTTCCATCAAAAATCGATGCTTTTATGTAGGGGAAAAAGTGAGACTAAGTATGGAAACCCTAATCCCACTCTCATACACACTCATGGAATACAAAAGAGACTATGGAGGTAACGCACATCAGCTACTTCTTATGAGAAAGAGAGATCCATGGATTAACTCTTAGGTTTTCTATTCCTTTGTTGTAAATCAGAGAAAGGAATGATGCAAAATGTAATCTAACCTAGAAAGCAAGTAAGCAAGCAAATCCTAATCTAAGAATGTAGATTAAAGAACAACTGATAAACTGTTGACAAGTATAGATCAGGAGGAAAAATCAGAGGTTCAACTATGTCTAAAATCTGAGAAGAAATGTTTGGGACCAGGGTGCCATGCCACTATCCTGATTCTACAATTTTGGAGTCGCAACTAAGAGGAAGGATTCTGAGATATGTAAGTTGTTGTTCTGCCAAGTCCTGCTGATAGATGGTAGGACCAAGGCACCACGCCCCTATCTTGGGTAGGACTAGGGTTCCACACCCCTATCCTTGACATATTTTTGCACTTCTGAAGTTTTTGGGTGGTGTAGATGCCTGTTCCAGACCTGTACCCTCTTCTAGATTCCTGTTTCTATACCTGCAACTAAAAAGAGAAGGTTTGGGGTGGCTATATAGGGATTTGTCATAGTCAAACCCTTGTGTTGGTGATTTCCACCTCCATGAATAGTCGATAATATAGTAAAAATGTGTGTACAAGAACCTTGTGTATATGTAAGACCCTAAGAATGAAAGTAAACAACCTAGAGCAACCTGTCATGCCCAAACTTTTGGGAAAGAACGGAACAAAAAAAAAAATTTAAAACAACATAAAAATACTAAATACTCTATGTTTAAAATGGACCAAATAAGTTTTGTCTTAACTAAAGGTTAACTCGGGATTAAATAGAATGGTCTCCTAAAGTTGATTTAATCAACTCCATCATTATGGTGTCAACATTTAAGGTAGACTAATTATTCCCCAAGAGGGTCGTCACAGCCTAATTAATTAATTCAACTAAATTAATTAATTTCACCTAATTAAAATACTCCAATAATAGATCAATAGATATTAATTACCTCAATAGTATTTAAATACTCAAGGGCTAAATTAAATAACGTTAAATAACATGGACCATCTTGCCCTCCACTGTTCCTTCTCAGCCTCTGTTTGGGAAAGTTTCCTCAAGAGCTTTAGTTTAGCTTGGGTGTTTCCTAGTAACATCAGAGATTTGTTCTCCTCTTGGCAAATTCAATGGACTAACTCTTTTCTGAGATGTATGTGGCAGCTCTCTCTTCCTCACATTTTATGGGGTCTTTGGAAAGAAAGAAACAACTGAATATTCAGGGATGTGTCCCTAAAACAAGACACTATTTTTTAGAAAATTCAAAGAGCTATCCAGGAAAATATGGGAATCATGGAGGTTTCTTGTTACTCAAATAACTCCCTGGAGTCAAATATCTTAAGAGCGTGGAATATGAAGATCACTGATGGTCCTAATCTCAGCTACAATAAAAGGCTTGAAGCTAAATGGCAAACCCCTCCCCAAGGCTGGCTCAAAATCAATTTCGATGGTGTAGCCAAAGGAAACCCAGGTCCTTCAGGCTGTGGAGCTATTCTCAGAGATTACGGAGGCATTTGGAAAGGTATGATTTATGTCCCTATTGGTACTCAAACCAATCATAAAGCGGAAGCTATGGCAGCCCTTCAAGGCATTATCCTAGCCAAAAAATGGAACTGTCCCTATCTTTGGATAGAAGGGGACTCTAATAATATAATAAAATGCCTCAATGGGACTTCACAGCCCTCATGGTCGATTCACAATATAATTTTTTCTACTATTGACATCATTAGAACCTTTAAAAAATGCAATATATCCCATATCTATTGGGAGGCCAACTGTTCAGCTGATTGGGCTGCAAATGTGCTGGTTAAGAATGAGACTATTACCACGTGGATGGGTGAGAGCGGTCTCCCCGAAGATGTCAGACAAATCATAATTGATGAAAGATATCGAAGTACCCCAAAGACTCTTGATTGATAGGGTAATTATGAAAATTACTGATGTAAGCACCTCGAGTTACTTCTATAATGAGAAAATCACTCATTATAACATCAAAGCCAGCAAAACATGTTTTATAATCTATCAGATCATTAAGGCCACACACGCTTTCTGGGTATTTGTTTTAGCTCTGAAAAGCTCTTTGTTTTACCAGTTCTATAAATTTCAAAATTTGGCTGTGAGAAACGACACCATGGGCGGAAATAGGAGATGATATGAGCCAAGCAGTTGCAAGGAGTGGAAACAGAAAGAAGAGGTGTGGGAAATTTTGCAGAAGGGTGGTCTTTCAAGTTTCATAGAGAGACTCCATGGCCGTGATGGAATGGTAACTAGCCTCTTCTACAAAAATTAGAAGAAGGGCATGCTTAAAATGGGTAACCAAATGGTGGAAATTGATGAAGATTTAATAGCTAAAGCTACAAGTCTCAACAAGGAGGGCTGCAACTTCTACAGAGATAGGAAGGTCAACAGGGAAGCCATTGAAAGGTACCCGGTTACAGAGAAAGAGAAAAAAATAATGCTAAAGTTGAGTAAAACCTATTACCTGCCTAGGGCTTTTGCAAAACCCTGGTGGGAAATTCTCTTTGTTTTAATGTGGTATATAACTCTAGATGGTAGGTTTATGAAAGTCTATGGGTATCATTTTGTTCTGTTAAACCATTTTAGGCATAATGATAAGGTGAATTTTCCTTACTTCTTGCTCTGCTCTATGAATGCCTCCCTAAAAGCCTACAAAGAAAATGCTCGGGGCGATACCGCAATGCACCAGGGTCTTATGGTCCTCATTTATGACCATTTAAAGGCCAGCAAATCAACCAGATGCAGCTCTCTGTGGACTCTGAGGAAGATATGTCTGATTCTGATTTTTTGGAGGAGGAGGAAACAGATAATGATTCTACGACTGATAATGAGGATAGCTCTAATGATTCAGAGTACGAGAGTAGTAAAAAGAGGAAATCAAGACCCTCTTCTTCTAAGAGCAAAAAACCTCAAAGCAAACCCTTGATTAGTATCTCTTCGAAAGAAGAGTACTCTGATTTTCCAAAAGAGAAGAAGAACCCTAAGGAGTTGCTGAAGAAGAAAAGTAAAAACCAAGCCCAGACCCGGAAAAAGCATAAGAAAAAAGAGGAGACTAGCAAGGAACCGGAGGAGACTGGCAAGGAATCGGAGGAGACTGGCAAGGAACCGGAAGATGACAAGTAAACCAAGACCCCAGAAGCCGAGCACAGCCTGGATATGGAGACAATGGAGGAGACTCTCAGGGCCGCCAACACTATTTCTGCCCTCCATATTCCTAAAAATGAATAGGTAACCCCTGGAAAAGTGACTCCCTCTTCTGGCCCTCCTCCCGAGGCCTTGAATGGTTTTATGAAAACTATTGAATGGCTTATTGATGGGTATAAGAAAGCTATGGATGAGTACAAAAAACTTTGCAACAGAGTCCTGATTCTAGAGACCATTAACATTGGAGAGGGGAATACTATGGCCGATTATATCAAGGATCTGAAGAAAACTATTGCTAAAGCAGAAGACATCAGAGATGCCTTTAATCCCAGGTTTGAGAAGATTGAAAAGGAGATGCTGGATAGAAAAACCCTGGTGGAAACTAGTGAAAAAACGCTCTCGGACACAGTCATCAAAGTGGAAAAGATTGAGGAGTGCCTTAAGAACATTGTCGAGCAGAGCCTTAGCATTTTGAAAATCTCAGCCAATAATACCCATACCCTCATCAACAAGCTTGATGACGACAAGGAAATCCAGGAAATTGACCTAGACGCTGAAGGAACAGGGGAAGCCCAAGGTCCCAGAACCCGCACCAGAGGCAAGAGGAAGGAAAAGAAAGTGAATAAGGACCTGGAGGAGCTGAAAGTTGTCGGGGTGACCTATGATGAGCTGGTGATAAAGGCAAAGGATCTACTAAAGAAAATTGCTATGTAGTGTCTCCTTGGTCTCTTTGTTGTGTTTTGTTGGATTGTTGTTCTTTCTGTTCGCTGGTCTTTTGGCCAGTCATTTTGTATGTGAACTTTTATTCCTTTTGCTTCTTTCTTTCTTTCTATGATGTAATGGTTTTGGGTCCTTAAAACCTATTTTTCAATCAATCAGAACGTTAACTCATAATAAAAAAAATTAATTGAGCAAATGCGAATACACTTTTAAATTACACTAATTAAGTTAACCAAATCGAAATAATATTTTCCTAATAAATTCATTTCATATTAAAGTTGAATTTAATTCCCTTTAGATATTAAAAAACAACTATTTAACATTTGGCCAACATTGACCTCTACAGTTTAAAATTTACAAAGGATTTACAAAAAGTAAATAACAATAAAGAATAACTCAAATATTATTCTTTTCTTTGCAAGGATTTACTCAAATAAAATACATCTTTATTAAATGGTAAAACAATCTAATAGTTACATTTAAAACACCATAGTTTCTTTTACTAAAAATAAGAAATAACTGAATCAAGCCTCTCATTTCTACTAAATGAGGGCTTATCAAATATATTATTTTTCTTTTCTGCAACTAAATACTATAAGAAATGGGATCTTTTCAAGCTTCCTTTCCAGTCTCTTCCCAAGCAAACCTGCAAATAAAAGTTGTAGGTTGTGACCATGGAGGCTCACCTCCCAACTTAGGCTTACAAGAAGCCACCCCCGAGCTAGGAAAACCAAGGCTAAATGAGATACACACAGTCAATACACATACAAGCAAGAAAACTCACAACATTCACACTCCCAACCCAAGGATAGACAACATGACTTATGTGACTTTTCAAGTGGAGTGAAGGTGGACCAAGTACCTAGAGGATAAATCTGCAAGTAGCAAAAATATAATGCCATAGCAAGGCTACCAAGAAGCACATCCACAAGTTCCAAACTTATCCCAACAATTCCTTATGTCCCCCAAGGCATACTAGCCAAAAAACTCCCATTATGACCCCCATTGCATAAACAAAGCACTATTCAGCAAGGATCCCATAATCCCTTGTGTATCACTCTCTTCCAAAGAGAGCCTCTATAATCTTAGGTTGTCAAACAACCCTTCACCCCAAGGCCACTCTACCCTCCCAAGGGTGAGTTTGGCCTTGAAAACTCCCAAAACAATAACATAATGCCTCAATAACACAAACACATAGGGAAGAACTCAAAATCTTCCTAAACATACTAAGAAATCAACAATGGAAAAACAACTACAACAAACAATCTTTTCAAATACAAAGCAATATACATGAGATAGTAAACCAACCAACCTTAAATTTGCCAAAAGGATGAAAAGAAGTTTTAGGAGAGCTGCCCAATCCACTAACTTTTCCTCCACAAGACTTATCCAAAGCTCCCAAATACAAAAACCAATCTCAAGAAAATCTATGTCTCCAAAAATGGAGAGTGGGTGATCAAACTTCTCCCTCCCACACCATTCCCTAAGAAGACACTCCTCACTCTTTCCAATCCTCTTGGGAAGGGTGAGGGATGTTCATAGGCTGGTCTTCCCAACACCTTACAAGATCTCTATCCAAGGCACCTCAAAAAGGTAAAATGAATGGGGAAGAGCGATGTCACTCATGAGGAGGGTTGTCTAACCTAGGTAGGATCCTCAAAAGTTGAAATTCGGCCAACTTGAAAAACTCAACTTTTGGGGTGACTAAACAGTCCCTAGGGAGTGGACACATGGCTAAATTTGGCCTTCATCCATAGGTACATCATATGGCCCACTAAAAATGCCCCTAACTTGACCCTAGGAGTTAGTTTACCCCTCTAGAAACTCACCCAAAGTTTACCTACGAGTCAATTCTGAGTTGACCTTTTTAATGGCTCCCTATCCAAGACTTTCTTGGGACCATACTAGGATAATTAAAAAATTCATTGGTAAAACAAATTCCTTCCAAGAGACATGTCATTGCCAACTCACTTTACAACACATGTGTCAAGTGACACCACAAAAATTACACATCACTAAAATACACATGGCAATGTCCCTTTTTTGGAATTAATAAATTAAACACACATCCAAGCATAAACATTTACAAACGAGGTGTTGTCTCTATAAATAGACAACCCTTGGCTTCACAAACATACATAGGTTTAGGCCTGATTCTCTGAATAGTTTCCATGGTCACATGGAATCATTTTCCTTCACATCTCACTTTGCACATTAGTAATTCAAAAAATCACATATAATATTATCATATGAAAAGAATACAATTCAAACATGGCATACAATTTCAATTATAAAAATCAAGTTTCCAATTATCTAATAACATCCACATAAAATATTCTACTAAATGGCATGATCATAATCATCATGAAATTTAATCATTTATAGAGCATGCATCCATAATTTCTAGTATCAAGGTAAAGTACTACAAATCAAAATAAATGACATAATCATATCAATGTCATCCAAACACTAGATCATATAGAATCTATGTCCATAATGCATCAAAATATAGTATCAATAGTAGGTCCAACATAAAAATAACTGAAATGCTATGATGACTCGGGGTAGGGCCTCACACCCTCCCCCTCTAGGCATGAACTTCCTCCTGGAGTTCATCAAAAAGATGGGGGTACTGAGATCTCATCTGCGCTGCATCCTCTCATGATTTTGTAACCTCGTAATAACAATCC
Source organism: Cryptomeria japonica (assembly GCF_030272615.1). NCBI lineage: Eukaryota > Viridiplantae > Streptophyta > Pinopsida > Cupressales > Cupressaceae > Cryptomeria > Cryptomeria japonica. The sequence continues at coordinate 516,745,146 of NC_081414.1, read as the reverse complement.
CACTGGACCCTAACCTAGTCCAGCTCTTGACCTCAAAGAGACAATGTCTGGTGAGCCAAAATGTGGATGGGCTCCAAAGCTAGTTGTCCATCCGACTCCACCTGCAAAGCATCCCAATCCAGAATATGAGACTCATCATAAATATACTTCCTCAGAACTGATACATGAATCATGGATCTGTGACAGGCTAGGTGGCAAAGCTAGAGGATATGCAACTGGTCCTATCCTCTCAAGGCTCTCAAATGGTCATACAAAGTGAGGTGTGATCTTAGAACCCTTTCCATAACGGATTGGACTCTTATGCTATCGCACTCTCAAGAAAAATTTGTCCCCAACCATGAAGCTATGATCTATCCTCTTTGCATCTGCATGCTTCTTCTGTCTATCATGTACCTCTCTAAGGCATTGCCTAATCAAATCCACTTTTTGCTCCATATCACGAACTATCTCAGGACCAATGGCTACTCTATCCTCAATGCGGTCCCAACTCAAAGGTGTATTGCAAGGTCTATCATACAAAGCCTGAAAAGGTGGCATCCCCAGGGAAGTGTGATGCCCATTATTATAGGCAAATTCTACTAAAGGAAGGTACTCTTCCCATCTGGTCTGATGATCCATGACATACATACAGAGCATGTCTTATAAAACCTAGTTTACCCTCTTTGTCTGTCCATTTGTTTCCGGATGATAGGTTGTACTGAAGTTGAGTCTGGTACCCATTATTGCCTGTAACGCCTTCCAAAAGGAAGAAGTGAAGAGGGAATCTCTATCTGAGATAATCTTGCGTGGAATGCAATGAAGTCTGACAATATCCTTCAAGAATACCTGTGCCACTGCTAGTGCTATGAAGGTAGTCCAAACTGGTGAGAAGTGGGGGACTTTGGTCAGCTTGTCAACTGTCACCATGATGGCATCATGACGATGCGATGCAATAGGAGGAAAAATGACAAAGTCCATCGATATAGTATCCCACTTCCACTCTGGTATCGCATGAGACTGGAGCAACCCACTTGGATGGTAGTGCTCCGCCTTGACTCTCTGGTACTCAAGGCATCAGGCTACTAGTATAGCAATGAATTGCCGCATACCTGGCCAATGATATAACTATCTCAAATCTGCATGCATCTTCTTAACTCTGGGATGTGCTACATAAGGAGCTCTATGAGCATCCAACACAATGAAATCACACAATCCTCTGAAGAAGGTACATAGATGAGCCCTCTATGGTGTAGTAGTCCATCGGACTCTAATGAATAGTCTGCATACTTCCCTTCTAGGCTCTCCTGAGATCACTCTACCTGACATACCTCTAAATACCACTCATCCTCTAGTAGTTGTTTCAATATATGACCTCTCAAATCTATGTCCATAGACATGGAGCATATCTCATGACGTCTCCTACTCAAGGCATCTACAACTACATTCTCTTTCCCCTTGATGTAGTGAACATCAAAATCATACTCACATAAAAACTCCATCCATCTTCTCTGACGAGCATTAAGATTAGGTTGAGTGAAAATGTACTGCAAGCTCTGATGATCTGAATAAAGCTCAAAACGATGACCCAAAAGAAAATGTCTCCACCTCACAAGTGTGTGCACAATTGTTGCAAGCTCAAGGTCATGAGTAGGGTAGTTAAGCTTCTGAGTCTTAAGTTTCCTAGACTCATACGCTATAACTCGACCTTCCTGCATAAGGACTGCTCCTAATCCATCCAAGGAAGCATCTATGCATACCATGAAATCAGTCGAGGGATCTAGCACAACAAGAATAGGTGCACTAGTGAGTGCTCTTTTGAGATCCTGAAAGTCCCTCTCACACCTTTCTGTCCACTCAAATTTATTTCCCTTTCACTAAAGGGATGTAATAGGATGTGAAACCCTAGAGAAACCCTCAACAAAGCATCTATAGTACCCTTCTAGACCCATGAAACTCTTGACTTCTATCACACTAGTTGGCACTGGCCAATCCATAATAGCTCTTATCTTCGATGGGTCAACTGAGATCCCATCTTCAGATATAACATGCCCTAGATATCTGACCTTTTATCTAAACAATGCACACTTCGATAGACTGCCATACAACTGATTGTCTCTCAAGCACTGCAATACCTATCTCAAGTGATCCTCATGCTCCTTCTCATTCTGAGAATATATCAATATGTCGTCGAGGAACACAATCACAAATCGGTCAAGGAAAGTGTGGAATACCCCATTCATGAGACTCGTGAATATAGCTAGAGCATTTGTAAGACCGAATGGGACCACGATGAACTCATAGTGGCCATACCTGGTATGAAAAGCGATCTTGTGGATATCACTCTCTACAATCCTCAATTGATGGTACCCTGACTTAAGATCTATCTTAGAAAATACTTTGGCACCCTGAAGTTGGTCAAATAAGTCATCGATCCTGGGCAAGGGATATCGGTTCTTGATGGTCACTATGTTCAACTGTCTGTAATCCATACATAACCGAAGGGATCCATCTTTCTTCTTCAAGAAGATGACCGGTGCGCTCCAAGGGGAGATGCTAGGATGAATTTGACCCTTCTCTAAGAGTTCCCCAAGCTGCATCTTGAGCTCATTAAGCTCATTTGTGGTCATCCTATATGGTACTCTCAAAACCAGCTCAGCTTCTGGTACAAGATCTATGTGAAAATCAATCTCTCTGCTAGGTGGCATACTAGGTAGCTCGAAAGGAAACACATCTACAAATTCCTCAAGGATAGGATGATCATCTAGGGAAGGTTCCTTCTCATTCTCTTCCTCTCTATCACTAATGGTGATGGAAAATAATTGGCATCCATTTCGCATGCTCCTCTTAAGTTCCATAGTGGAAATCATACGAAGTGATATGGGCCTTTGAATCCCTGAAATTACTATGGAGGTACCCTGATCGTCCCCACACTCGATCTTTTTTTGGCGACAATCCATCTTGGCTTTGTGGGCATATAGGCAATCCATACCAAGAACAATGCCATAAGATCCTATAGGTGGACTCAAAGGTCTACTAAGGTGGTTGTACTTCCAGTCTGAAGCTGACAGCTCCTAACCACTGACTCAACAGACACTCTAGCTCCTGAAGCCAACTCCACTTCCCAACTAACACCTTGCCTATATGCCACTAGCCCACAACGCTCCACAACCAATGAAGATATAATATAATCTATAGCTCTTGAATCAAACAAGATAGAAACATTGCTACCTCTGATCATACCTACAACCTCTATGATTGTGGCCTGACACTCTTCCTGGCAATTGTCAACCGTTGTGAAGACTCTATGGGACTTACCCATGTTCCCAATTGTAGGCTTTGAACCTTTCATTCGCTAAATACCTACCATCTAACCTTGTGGACACTCTCTCACCATGTGCCCCATGGCCCAACAAGTGAAACAAGCCCCACGTGTTTGAAACTAAACACCCTATGGCCTAGAATATCCATGTCCTCCTATCCTACTCGAACCACTGAAACCACCCCTAGAGGATTGTTGAGTCTGTGCCAGATGTGTGTATGGAACCTATGATTTCTGGTCACGCCTAAGACCCAGTGAATGCCACTGCTTGGGCTTAAAGCCCTATTGACCCTGTGGAGGCCTTTTCCTATGATTCTGTTGTGGCTCCTGCGAAGGAGGGGGTTTAAAGGACCCTGATGAATTCTTGTGGTTACCCTTCCAGTGGGGTTTCTGAAACCCAAAAGACTATGGTATAGGGTTTTAATTCTTATGTCGATCCTGCATGTTCTGTGATCTACCCTGAATCTCCTCTAATATCAAGGCCTTCTCCATAGCAACTCGAAGGCTTGCTGGAGTTGCCATCCTAATTGGTCCTAATATATCGGCATTCAATCCTCTGATAAAATAATTGATGAGTAACTTCTCCTCCTTTAGGTAGTCAATGTAGAGTAAGAGTTTGAAGAACTTGCTCTCATACTAGGACACTAAGAGACCCTACTACCAAAGGTCATGAAACTCATCAATCCTGCACTGTCTATAGTGCTCTGATAGGTATCTGTCCCTAAATATCTACGTAAAGATGTCCCAAGTGATAGTGTCTGCAGCTAAATCATTCTTGTACTCCTCTTGCCTCCACCATGTGGAATTTGTCCCTCTCAGAAGATGAATGGCAATTTGTGCCTTCAAATTTCTCTCATAGGGATGCAATACGAAGCACCTCTCTAGACTCAAAAGCCAAGCCTCAACCTCTACCCCATCGGTAGATCCTACAAATGATGGTGGCTGAAGATGTAAAATCTCCCTAATCTGATCCCTGGGATCATGGGGTGCTCTCTCAAAAATCATTGGTCCCACTACTGGAGGTGCCTCGAGTAGATGGACTGACTCAGGCTCATGCTTAGCCTGGGCCTCTATATGGTTAGGAGGTGGACTCCTACCCCGCTCCCTAGCTGCAGATCTATGACTCTCAGAATTTTGGTGCTCTGTCTGATGATCAACTGGTGGGAGTCTATCCTGAACTATTCCTATCAGGTTCTTAAGTGCATCCAAAATGTCTCGGTTGGGGTCAACCGGTTGTTCGAGAGGAGCTTCCTGATCCCCTTTTGGATCCAGCTCATCTCGCATAATATCCTTGCATGCCATCCAAGCACGTCTAGGACCCCTACCGCACTTATGAGCTTGTCGCGTAATTGGCAGCATCCTTAAATGATCAATAAAATAAAATAAATAAATATATATATATATGATTTTTAACACACACATATATATATACATAAATATAACTACTAAAAAAAGATATGGATTTTATTTAATGTTAATATCCCCAAAATTATTGTAGGAATAACCTTCCTATTTATTTGACTATAATACAAATGGGTTTTACCCATTTCAATTTGAAAAAGGTTTCCCCCTCTTTTCAATTATATTATTATTTTATTTTGGACCCTAACTAGGGTTGATTAATTCTTTTATACTACACTCTTTTTCTTTTTATTTTCTATTCAAGCTAACCCTAACCCAAAATTGGGTTAGGCCTGCTTGTTCTTCATAAAAAAAAAATTGTTTGTGGGTGTGTGCAGGTGCAGCCGAGCAAAAGCATTTGGCAGAGGGCCAAAGAGTTTCGCGGAGGGCCGAAGGAAGGGGAGGTGGATTGAAAGAGAAGTTGCGGGGGTTTGAAGGGTCGCGAGGGTTTTGAAAGAGAGGGGGGAATGGAGGCGGTGGCCATGGTGCCACTAGTGGGTTGCCCCACTGCATGGATCATGGCCCACACAATGGCCTCGGCTGCTGTGTGGGCTGCGTCCCGCTATGAGGGTCGCGGCCCGCTTAGTGGGTGTGGCCCGATGTGAGGTCGGGGCCCGCTATGAGGGTAGTGGCCTGCACAGGGGCGTCGCCTCCTATGTGGGTTGCAGCCCCCACAGTGGTTGCAGACCACTATGTGGTCACGGCCCGCGAGGGCTTGGCTCCCCTCCCAAAAAAAATCCTAACTTGCCCCCCCAAAAAAGAAAATTGATGCAATTTTTTTTTAGTGCAAATTTTTTTTTAATGCAATTTTTTTTTTTTTGAAAAATATATATTTATACAAGTATTAATATATAATAATATATATATATTAATATATATTATTATATATGATTGATTTCTCTTTTCTTTTTTAATAAACATTAAAATATATATATATATATATATATATATATATATATATATATATATATATATATATATATGTATGTATGTATATCTATGTATATCTATGTATATATATGTATGTATGTATATGTATGTATCTATGTGTGTGTGTGTGTGTGTGTGTGTGTGTGTTAATATATATATTAATATATATACATGAGTATATTTTTTTCAGAATATTTAAAATTTAAAATAAATAACCATTTCCTTTATTTCTAGATTTCTCATAGTTTATTAAATCTATGTATTTTAACTTTAATGCAGAAATGTGTTATTCATTTTGTTACAGAATAACTATAACAGTTTAGATGTAGGTTTTAAAACAATAGGCATATTCATTACAATATATATATATATATATTTCTTGTTTTAAATCTATTTCTTTTCAAGTTTAACAATATTATCTTCTTAAATAATAGAATAGAATAGCTTGTGTTTTCTTTTAATAACATATAATTTCTTTTTTCTTGCTTTACATTAACTATAACTAGAGTTACAATTTTTTCCTAACTTTTTCTCTACACATGCATTTACAGAATAGGAAAAATATGACAAAGATATTTTTATTAACAGTTGCAACTAACTATTTAAAAAATCTATTTAATCCATAAACAACAGATGTGATGCAATATTAATATTCACTCTAAAAATCTATTTATGTATTTTGTGTTTAAACTATAGATAGAAGCAATATTTTCTTTCTTTACTAATAACTGCATTACAACATTTGAATATATTTCATTTCTTTCTCCATTAGCTAAATAAGACAGAAATAGACTTCATTCCTAATCTGTTTCAAAAAGTAAATAACAATAAAGAATAACTCAAATATTATTATTTTCTTTGCAAGGATTTACTCAAATAAAATACGTCTTTATTAAATGGTAAAACAATCTAATAGTTACATTTAAAACACCATAGTTCCTTTTACTAAAAATAGGAAATAACTAAATCAGGCCTCTCATTTCTACTAAATGAGGGCTTATCAAATATTTTCTTTTTCTTTTCTACAACTAAATACAATAAGAAATGGGATCTTTTCAAGCTTCCTTGCCAATCTCTTCCCAATCAAACCTGCAAATAAAAGTTGTTGGTTGTGACCATGGAGGCTCACCTCCCAACCTAGGCTTACAAGAAGCCACCCCCGAGCTAGGAGAACCAAGGCTAAATGGGATACACACAATCAATACACATACAAGCAAGAAAACTCACCAAATTCAAACTCTCAATCCAAGGATAGACAACATGACTTATGTGACTTTTCAAGTGGGGTGAAGGTGGACCAAATACCTAGCAAAAAAATCAGCAAGTAGGAGAAACATAATGCCATAGCAAGGCTACCAAGAAGCACATCCACAAGTTCCAAACTTGTCCCAACAATTCCTTTTGTCCCCCAGGGCATACTATCCAACAAACTCCCCTTATGACCCCCATTGCATAAACAAAGCACTATGCAACAAGGGTCTCATAATCCCTTATGTATCACTCTCTTCCAAAGAGAGCCTCTACATGCTTAAGCTGTCAAATAGCCCTTCACCCGAGGCCACTCTACCCTCCCAAGGGTGAGTTTGGCCTTGAAAAATCCCAAAACAATAACATAAAACCTCAATAACACAAACACATAGGGAAGAACTCAACATCTTCTTAAACATACTAAGAAATCAACAATGGAAAAACAACTACAACAAACAATCTTTTCAAATACAAAGCAACATACATGAGATAGTAAACCGACCAACCTTAAATCTGCCAAAAGGATGAAAACAAGTTGTAGGAGAGCTGCCCAATCCACTAACTTTTCCTTCACAAGACTTAGCCAAAACTCCCAAATCCAAATACCAATCTCAAGAAAATATATGTCTCTAAAAATGGAGAGTGGGCGATCAAACTTCTCCCTCCCAAACCATTCCCTAAGAAGACACTCCTCACTCTTTCCAATCCTCTTGGGAAGGGTGAGGGATGTTCATAGGTTGGTCTTCCCAACACCTTACAAGATCTCTAGCCAAGGCACCTCAAAAAGGTAAAAGGAATGGGGAAGAGTGATGTTACTCATGAGGAGGGTTGTCTAACCTAGGTAGGATCCTCAAAAGTTGAAATTCGGCCAACTTGGAAAACTCAACTTTTGGGGTGACTAAACAGTCCCTAGAGAGTGGATACATGGCTAAATTTGGCCTTCATCCATAGGTACATCATATGGCCCACTAAAAATGCCCCTAACTTGACTCTAGGAGTTAATTTAACCCTCTAGAAACTTACCCAAAGTTTACCTACGGGTCAACCCTGAGTTGACCTTTCTAATGGCTCCCTATCCAAGACTTTCTTGGGACCATACTAGGATAATTGAAAAATGCATTGGTAAAACAAATTCCTTCCAAGGGACATTTCATTGTCAACCCACTTTACAACACGTGTCAAGTGACACCACAAAAATTACACATCACTAAAATACACATGGCAATGTCCCTTTTTGGGAATTAATAAATTAAAAAAAATTCAAATTAAACACACATCTAAGCATAAACATTTAAAAATTAAAACACATTTACAAATGAGGTGTTGTCTCTACAAATAGACAACCCTTGGCTTCACAAACTCACATAGGTTTAGGCTTGATTCTCAGAATAGTTTCCATGGTCACATGGAATAATTTTCCGGCACATCTCACTTTGCACATTAGTAATTCCAAAAATCACATATAATATTATCATAAGAAAAGAATACAATTCAGACATAGCATATAATTTCAATTATTAAAATCAAGTTTCCAATTATCTAATAATATCTACATAAAATAATCTACTAAATGGCATCATCATAATCATCATGAAATTTAATCATTTATAGAGCATGCATCCATAATTTCTAGCATCAACGTAAAGTACTGCAAATCAAAATAAATGACATAAGCATATCAATGTTATCCAAACACTGGATCATATAGAATCTATGTCCATAATGCATCAAAATATAGTATCAATAGTAGGTTCAACATAAAAATAACTGAAATGCTATGATGGCTCGAGGTAGGGCCTCACACAACCCTAGAGAGTAAACCCTATTTGCTTATAATTGACAAAGTAAATGCTCTAAATCCATAATGCAAAGTGATCTAAAGCATGAATATGAATGAAGCTTATGCAAGGATCTAAAAACAACATGAAACCATACCCAACCCCAAGGGAGAGGTACAAGCCAATCATCATTTGGTGATCTCCTATTATTCTTCTACATCTTCAAAAGCTCCCAATTGATGAAATGATGCTTGATGAATGTTTGATGGATGAATGTTGAATTTTGTTGAAGACTCAAAATATCTACTCTTTCACTGCAAAGAAGGATCTAATACACCAAAAACCTGCTCTTCGATTCTTAGAAGAAGACCTCTTCAAATGAAGAAAGAGAGCTCTTAAGTATGAAACTCTAGATTTTAATTTCATCCTTAGGCTGACCTAGGATTTGAATTTCTCACTGATATTTTGGGGTTAAGAATTATCATATCATAGGATTGTGCTCCCAAAATTTTGGGAAAAAAGTCATGGACCATGTGCATTCCCACCACGTTCTGACCAACTTTTCATCAAATTTTCAAGGTTGTTAGATATGATGATATTATAGTGCATCCTAAATTTACAGCCGATTTTGAGGTGTTTTGATATGTGAAATTGGGCCTAAACGGTTGAAATAAGACATAATTAGGGTTTATGATTAAATGATTCATTGGAGGAATAATATGAAAAGGGGCACACTTATGTTAAAGGGCCCAACTTTGTAATGTGAAAAGTGATGAGACAAGACCTTAGATTTAATTTAATTAATTAATTAAATGCTTAAAGGAGAATGAGAAATTCAAGATGCAAGACACACTAAGGCGGGTGATAATCTAAGTGTGAAATTGTACCACCCTAGAAAGGGTGTACAATTTACAACACTATATTTAGCCCCCACTTTAGCAGTCATATGACACTACGTGCATTTGCAAGCTAAAGTACAGAAAAGTAAATATCATTTGAAAAATGATATATCTATACGTTGTCGAACAAAGCCCCCAACGGTATCTGCAGTACATACCTAGGAACCACACCCTACAAAACCACATTTTAGATCACAAAATCACCTAATGCTTACTAACGAAGGTGATGAAATTCGCGGGTAGCTATATGGCCCCCCTATTTTGACTTTCTTATTTGTGAGGTGAAATAGGGTATCATGTTTTCCACAACGAATTGTGATAAATATCGTGATGATGAAAGTTCACAACAAGGATTTATTACTCATACAAGAACATTATGGAACTAACACAAAGTGAGAGGGAAAACTCATGATTACAATGCCACCAACGGTGCGAGAATCGGAGCTTCCTATCTCAAGATATGATAGATTGAAGAAAAAGTGCAGAAATTAGGGTTTTAACTTAAAAATATAAAGTCAAAAGTGAATAATACATAAATATAAAAGTGACACCTTCTTTTGTTACTTTCTAACTTTTTATCACTATTCATTGTATAGGATCCCACACACAAGTCATCATGCCTCGATGCCAACCTAAGCGACCTACGTGGATGGAGATCTTGCGCCAGTCCATACTTGATGGTCGACCGCTCGACTAGGTGAGTTGAATTTCCATTGATAGCATTTGACTTTGTCATGTTTTTTCATAGTTTTTAGAAGTGATGATTTCATCACCTAGTCTAGGCCAGGGCCCACCCTTCAGACACCTAGGGGTCCTAGGGCGCCCTAGTCCTCCTAGGGTGCCATGGTCCCCTCTTGGTGCCATGGTCCCACTAGGGTGCCCTAGTCCCTATTCGGGGCGACCAACAGCGACACTAGATTAGGCGATGAATGCTAGAAATGATAGAATGATTGCATTTATTAGATGATGATAGATGATTGACTGATTACTAATGAGAGATTGCTTTGCATTTTGTAGACACTACCATACATCCATGAGCATACCATCGGTCTCACCTTTTAGAGCCTTCGGGAGCAGATCCTGAGACTGACAGCAGGGGAGAGAGATTTTCTACATGCAGTGGGTTTGTCGAATGTGATGACCATGTCGACCATCTGATTCCATTCTACTATGTTGATGGCATTGATGGAGAGGTGGGATGTGGATACCTCGACATTCTCACTACCAATGGGGGAGATGACAACCACCCTAGAGGATGTATACCACATTCTGTGCCTACCCATTAGAGGAGAGACTATTAGATATCGATCTGACCACACAGAAGAGGATGATAGGAGAGAGAAGGTATATGTTGTGGGGAGAGTGCTACACAGTGAGATGAGGGGTCACATTATGGTTAGCTAGCTCCTACACCCTATAGGCAAGGTTCCATTGATGAGCTGACTCATGATTGTGACCCTTGCATTAGTCGTGTGTCCTAATGGGTGCGGCACACATATGCATGGAGGACTCATCTACACCATACAAGCCATGGAGAGACACAAGAGAGTATACTCTTGGGTTGGAGCATGCTTGTGCATCTCTATCATGACCTTGGAGAGTATGTATTCAGAAAGGGATGCAGCCTTATGACATGCACACTACTACAGGTGTGGATGCTTGAGCATATAACATGCACTAGGTCTGGTGGAGCCCCCATAGAGATATTCCTAGAGAAGCCTAGGGTATATGCTTATCCCCTAGATCCATCAAGTCTCCCACGACGAGTAGAGAGGGGTCCCATAAGGGATCTTGATCCTGATCCTTATCAGCCCACACCAACTATACAAAGATAGTACAAGCAGGGAGAGCCCAGTGGTTCCCAATCTCAATCAGTCATTGTCCACGATCCTCACTGGCGAGAGGGAGATCTAGGTAATGTGCCCTTTTATTGATTAACATATACATCCTACTTGTTTAAGATTTGATGATATAGAATGTTACTGATGAAAAATTTCTCTTGATCTTACAGCTAGCGTCTAGGAGTGGCATTCTTTGATTCAAAATGCAATGATAGACCTTATTATGACTGAACACATTCCAAGTTCCACACAGATACCACACAGACCCTAGAGGAGTGCAGGATGACACAAGGACCTTTTCTCCCCTATTCAGACAGAAATGGAGGTCCTATGAGATAGATTACAATAGACAGATAATGACCTAGTGGCAACGCAGACAAAGGCAACCACATACTTAGGGATCATGATGGAGAGAGATCACAGGAGATCCTCATGGAGTCACTCATGGTCCGCATCATGATACATCCCCATGGGGCCACCCAAACAGCCAGATCAGGAGGGGGCATCTAGCCACCATCCTCTTGCTACTATTCCTAGGGATAGGAGATGATTTTGATGTATTGATGTATGATGATACTCATGATTATGTTATTTGTAATTCTTAAAAAATGTACACATTGCTTAGATTAGAAGTAACATATTCAATAATGAGCATGTATATCTAATTTAATTTCCATGTGATTGATTTCTCAATACTTCATGATTAAATTGATACATGTGTGATTTAATTAAATAACTAAGTATTTAATCAAATGCTATTGTGATGATGTAAAACAATAATGTATTAATCATGAGAACTATATGACTAATGTGATTTAATTAAGTCTAATTATACACAACATGATATAATTCTACTTAACACATAAGAAATTGTATAACATGTTAGCACATATGAAAATGTAATCCATTACAATTTACATAAAAAGAACCCAAGACAAATAATATAGTAATGAAACATGCTTATCAATAATGAAGTAACGTAGACCAAACATTATAACATTATTTAATCTTACATACTTTAATGAAGACATGCTAACATATTACCCAATTTTGAAGAAAAATACATAAAGAGAGAATAGAAAGAACACTAGAGAGAGAGAGAGAGAGAGAAATGGAACTAGGCAGAGTATCTACAAAGGTTCATATCATTTATGGGTTCCTTGAGAGGAATACCTTCCACATATGCTATCCTGTAAGCACCTGATCCATAGACCTCCACAAAAATGTATGGTCCAAGACAATTGGGACTGAACTTTCCTTTCTCCTCAGGTAAGGTATTCACATTGCGTCGATTCTCATAAAGGACTAAGTCCCCTACTGAGAAGGAACGTTGAATAACCTTATCATTGTAGCTTTGTTGCAAAGTTTTATAATATGCTTGAATATGCTCGAGGGCATTGATATGCCATTCATCGAGCATCTCAAGTTGTTGAAGTCTTTTCTCTCTATAGGAATCATCATCCACTATACCCCTAATAGAAACTCTCAAAGGAGGAATTTCTAACTCCAGAGACATAATGGCATCAGCACCATAAACAAGACTATAAGGAGTACAACCTATAGCAATGCGTACACTCATGTGATAGGCCCACAGAGCATAGGTTAATTGAGTATGCCAATCCTTACCATGTTTTTTTACAGTCTTTCAAAGAATTTATTCAATTACCCTATTAGAAGACTCAGCTTGACCATTTGGTTGAGGATAATAAGGTGTAGAAAATTTATGTTGAATATGATATTTTTTGAGAAACATCTTCACATCCTTATTTTTGAATGACGTTCCATTATCTGAAACTAAGGCAGAAGGTATCTCAAATCGAGAAATAATGTTTTCCAAAATGAATTGACAAATTACTTCAGCGGTAGTGGTTCTAAGACGAATGGCTTCCACCCACTTCGTAAAGTAATCAGTGGTGGATATAATGAAAGTATGTCCTTGAGATGAAGGAGGAGATATTTTACCAATGAGATCCAAACCCCATGTAGAAAAGGGCCAAGATGCTACCTGTGATCGAAGCTCTTGGGCAGGGGCATGGATCAAATTGCTATGTTGCTGACACTGATGAGATCATTTAACAAACGAAAAAGAATCCTTTTCCATGGTTTTCCAATAATATCCCATTCGAAGTGATCCCTAAAATAAAGACCTACCCCCAAAATACCCCCCGCAAGCACCTAAATGCGCTTCTTCAAGAGCGATAGGGATCTCAGCCTTCTTTAAGCATCAAGGGAGAAGACCATTATAACCCCTCTTGTAGAGGTTATTAGAAATGATAATGTATCTAGCAGCCAATTCGCAAACGTTGGCCCTAGTATTCTTATTCGCAGAGTCAGGAAAGGTACCATCACTCAAATATCTTACGACATGTGAGTACTATTTGTTAGAATCTATAATGCAACAATATGCCACATCACTAGGGTTATCAGCAATAGCTGGGGAAATAAGGTTGTGAATAGTGAATTTAAGATCCACCATGGGGTCCTCTAGAGACACAAGAAAGGCAACACATGCCATTGCATCAACATGTCGATTATCTTTTTGAGCAACAGGCTCCATGGTGTAAGAACTAAATTTTTGTAACAAGGATAAAGCTGGATCTTTATATTGTGATAGTTTGTCTTGGTTAGCTTGATAAACGCATGTCACTTGTCTTATGATTAGTTGAGAATATCCATAAATATGTATATTCTTCACACTCAACACCAAGGATGCTTTAATTCCATCTATAAGAGCTTCATATTCAGCAATGTTGTTGATACATAAGAAATTGAGATGATATGATAAAGGAATAGCCTTATTTTTAGGATAAATTAAGACCACCCCTTCCCTCGATCCTCTACAACACTTAAAGCCATTGAAGCACAGTTCTCAAGTCTCATCAACCACAATGGAAAGAATGTATTCATTAGGAAAAGACTATGGATTAGGTAGGGAGAAGGGTGAAGGAGCATCAACTAAATGATCAGTCAACACTTGACCCTTTATTGCCTTTTGTGAGACAAACTTAAGCTCAAACTCAGTCAACATCATAACCCACTTAGCTAACAATCTGGAAAGATCTATTTTGGAGAAAATATGTTTAAGAGGATCAAATTTAATGATAACATGAACCTCAGCATTCAAGAGATAATGCCTCAACCTTTGGGTTGCAAAAACTAAAGCAAGGCATTGTCTTTCTATCACCGAATATCGGACTTCATAATCGAGAAGAGTGTGGCTTATGTAATAAACTAGGCATTCTCTCCCATCTTTATCACATTGTGCCAATAAGGTTGCAAGAGCTTGAGGGAAAGCAGCAGTGTATAGAAGGAAAGGCCTAGTAGGATTAGCAAGTTGAAGAATAGGGGGATTGGCCAAATAAGTTTTTTAGGTTTTCAAATGCTTGATGATAATCTTCATTCCATTGGAAAGTGATATTCTTTTTAAGAAATTGTGTGAAAGGAAAGGTATGATATGCAAGTTGAGAGACGAACCTATGAATAGCTTGGATCTTTCCTTGCAGACTTTTTAGTTGAGAAATGTTCTTAGGAGGTGGCATGTTAATGATAGCATCTATCTTTTTCATACATCCACCTCAACGCCACGATGTGAAACTGTGAATCCTAATAGCTTTCCACTATCTACACCAAAAATGCATTTTCGGGGATTCAAATGCATGTTATACTTTTGAATTCTCTCAAAGATTTGATGAAGGATCTTAACATGATCTATACGAAGGATGGATTTGGCTAAGATGTCAACATAATCTTCTAAGGTATTATGCATATAATCATGGAAAATGAGAGTCATAGAACGTTGATAGGTTGTGCCTGCGTTTTTCAATCCAAAAGGCATCACAATTCAACAAAACGTACCCCAACAAGTTGTGAAAGTAGTTTTATATTGATCTTGGGGATTTATGAATATTTGATTATATCTTGAGAAACCATCTATAAAGGATAGTAAAGCATACCCTACTACCGAATCCACTATCATATCAATATTTGGGAGGGGAAACCTTGTTCAAATCATGAAAATCAATACACATCCTAATCTTGTTTTCAGCTTTAGCCACCACCACGATGTTTGAAATACATGGGGAATAATCGATAGGATGAATGAATCTAGCATCCAACAATTTTTCAATCTCAGCTTTAACAAGTAATGCCACTTTAGGATGAATCTTTGAAATCTTTTGCTTCACAGGTTTAGCATCAGGAACTAGGACAATGTTATGAGTGACAATCTTAGGATCTGCGCCATGCTTGTCAGAATATATCCAAGCAAAGATCTCAGGAAATTCATGTAACAACTCAGCATATTGTTTTTGCTCTACTTTGTCAAGGCATTTCCCTATCTTGATGATCTTATCTTCAACACAAGGATCCATCTTGATAGCAATGGTGTCATTTATTAGGAGATTGCTTTGTTAAGGAGCATCTCTCAATTGAGGAAATTCTTTAACTATCCCATCATTATTTCTTTCCTTCCCAAAGTAAGCTTCTGCATTTAAACAATAGGTAAAACTATGATTATGGTGATAATGAGGAAGGTTGTCATAAGCTCCCAAGAATTCAACAAAGGAAACATTGGTAGAAAAAACATCCAAAGCAAAGACATAAGAAGGATCACAGTCAATATATTCTATATATTTTAATGAGAGAGAAGCAGAAATGGCATTAACACTAATAGATGGTCTCTTAGAGGCTTTAGTACACTTGAAAGGATCATAACCAAACCCAAATGTCATATCACGAATTTTGTTTTCCAAGGTAACTTTAATCCCTTGTTCTTGAGCACCACATCCATTTCCATTATATTCACACCTAGCTAGGATGTGAAAACCAGGACCATAAAGGTTAGAAGAAGGAGGATTTTCAAAAAGTGAAGGATCAAAATCCTCTAAATCATAAACTAAGAGAGATAAATCTGAGAAGCTGCCACAAAGTTATTACTCAATAGCCCAGATAAAGTAGATTTCTTTTTAGGTTCTTATTCTTTCTTCTTTTCAACCTTAGGTTCCCTAGGGGGGATTATGTATTCCCCTACAAAATTAGGATTGAAATCAAGGGATCCCCAATCATCTTCTACAAGAATTTGTTCAGGAGAGAAAGTATTCTCAATTATAGAGTCAGGCTGAGAAGATTCTTCCTCAATAACCTTAGGTCCATTTGAGGAAGTATCGAGGATTGATCCAGATATAGGAGATAGGTTTGATGAACTAGTCACACTAATCGCAGTGGAAGCTTTAGAGGAATTGTCTAAGATAGTTGGGGAAGAATTGATTGAAGAGGATTTAGAACTTGATGATTGTAAACAAGCATGAAATCTTGTGTCCCCTAACAAGGTATATGTTGTATTGTTGTGAATGAATTTGATTTCCCTATGTAATGTAGAGGGAACAGCTTGCATGATATGAATCCAAGGTCTTCCTAGCAACAAGTTGTATGTCAACTCTCCAAACATAACATGGATAGGAGTAGGTAAAGTAACATGAACTACATTAATAGGCAAGGTGATGATACCTAGTGAAGATTTAGCAACATTATCAAAGCCACAGATAGTGAGAGAATTAGGCTTAATAAGAGATGTATCAACATTGATCTTATGTAATAAATTAATGCTAAAAACATTAAGGCTAGAACCATTGTCCACTAATGTTCATCTTATCATGCTATCATTTATGATAACCACAAGCATTAAGGGATCGTATTGTTATTGAATTTCACTAGAAGGCAGCTCATCTTGTGTAAAAGAAATCTGAGCCTTAGGTGATGTAATAGAGTGAATCAAGGAATCCATATAATTGGATGTCAATGCAGGTGGGACATTCAATTTTTTCAAGGCATCTTGTAGCATTCCATGATGATTTGAGGAAGTTTGAAGCAAATCCCAAAGGGATATCTTGGTAGGAGTAGCTTTAAGTTGTTCGACAAGATCATATTCCTTACCAAGGGTTTGTGAAATACGAGGTGCTTGAGGAAAAATGAGTTGAGGATTAGGTAAAGGATTTGGAACAACCAAAGGCGGGTTAGGTTTCCTATTGTTTCTTGTGTTATAGGTATGGGCAACTGCATTATAACTCTCCTTAGTAAGTTGTCTAGCATAGCTATAAAGACTCTTAGTGGGATTCCTTCCTTGAACCATAATGATAGGTTTGTTTAAAGTGCTAAAGGAATCATGACCATATCCACCTTGAACCGTGAAAAGAGGTTAATTAGGAAGAGGTGAATTTGGAGAAGGAAAAACACCTTGAACAACAAAAAGTGGTTTGCTATGTTCATTCACATTGATCATGTTGATTAACTTTTTAGATGCATTATTCTTGTTTGAAAGTTTAGGCAAAGACATAAAGTCATCAAGGGAATCATCCAATAAAGCATGATCATAGTGATTGAAAGGCTTATCTTTGAATTCAAAAGGAGACATAACATCATAGAGGGAATCATGGGAATAAACTTTGTTGCTAGATCTAGTGAATGAGTTGATATGAATATACCCATGAGAGGGATCATTCAACTTATCTCTCTCATCACCACGAAATGGCATAGTAACAAGGTTGATTAACTTTTGACAAAATGAAGGTTTAGAAGGCTTAGGGTTCAAAAACTCATCTAGAGATTCATCTAATTCATCCTTACTAAACTCATAAGCATGAATTTCATACATCATCAAAAGCATGAGCTTCTTTCAAATAGAAATCTAACATTTTGAAATGGAAATTGCATGAAACTTAAACACACAATGCAAGGAAAATGAAAGAAACCTATATATATATATATATATATATATATATATATATATTCTCTTTTCTTTTCTTTTTCCTTTTTTTTTTGTTTTGAAAGCAAATGAAATAAACTAGATCTAGATCTAACAATGCAATGTAATGTAAATGAAATTATGATTCACGTCGGGTTCACCAAATTTGTGTAGGGGAAAAAGTGAGACTAAGTATGGAAACCCTAATCCCACTCTCATACACACTCATGGAATACAAAAGAGCTTAGGGAGGTAACACACGTTGGCTACTTCTTATGAGAAAGATAGAGTTGTGGATTACCTCTTAGGTTTTCTATTCCTTTGTTGTAAATGAGAGAAAGGAATGATGCAAAATGCAATCTAACCTAGAAAGCAAGTAAGAAAGAAAATCCTAATCTGAGAATGCAAATTAAAGAACAACTGATACACTACTGAAAATTATAGATCAAAAGGCAAAATCAGAGGTGCACCTGTGTCTTAAATCTAAGCAGAAATGTCTGGGACTAGGGTGCCACACCACTATCCTAATTCTGCAATTCTGGAGTTGCAACTGAGAGGAAAGATTCAGAGATCTGTAAGTTGTTGTTTTGCCAAGTCCTACTGACAGGGGTAGGACCAGGGCACCATGCCCCTGTCCTTGACATATTTATGAACTTCTAAAGTTTTTGGGTGGTGTAGATGCATGTTCCAGACCTGTACCTACTTCCAGATTCCTATTTTTGTACCTGCAACAAAGTAAATGCTCTAAATCCATAATGCAAAGTGATCTAAAGCATGAATATGAATGAAGCTTATTCAAAGATCTGAAAACAACATGAAACCATACCCAACCCCAAGGGAGAAGTACAATCCAATTATCAGTCAATGATCTCCTATTGTTCTTCTACATCTTGAAAAGCCCCCAATTGATGAAATGATGATTGATGAATGTTTGATGGATGAATTTTGAATGTTTTTGAAGACTCCAAAGATCTACTCTTTCACTGCAAAGAAGGCTCTAATACTCCAAAAACCTACTCTTTGATTCTTAGAAGAAGACCCCTTCAAATGAAGAAAGAGAGCTCTTAAGTATGAAACCCTAGATCTTTATTTCATGTTTAAGCCAACCTATGATTTGAACTTCCCACTAATATTTTGGGGTTAAGCATTATCATATCATAGGATTATGCTCCCGAAATTTCAAGAAAAAAGCCACGGACCATGTGCATTCTCGCCACAGTCCGACCAACTTTTCACCAAATTTTCATGGTCGTTAGAAACTATGATATTAGAGCACATCCCAAAGTTGCAGTCAATTTTCAAGTGTTTTGATATGTGAAATCGGGCCTAAACGATTGAAATAAGACATAATTAGGGTTTATGATTAAATGATTCATTGTATGAATAATATGAAAAGGGGCACACTTAGGGTAAAGGGCCCAACTTTGTAATGTGTAAAGTGATGAGATAAGAACTTAGATTTAATTTAATTAATTAATTAAATGCTTAAAGGGGAATGAGAAATGCAATATGCAAGACACACTAAGGCAGGTGCTAACCTAAGTGTGAAATTGTACCACCCTAGAAAGGGTGTACAATTTATGACACTACAACTTTAACATGAATTTCCTACACCATCTCTAGATCTACCTCAAGTTTTTAAGCTTTCCAAAGAGGAACCTTTCTTAGATACCATTTGATGAACAACTAGTAGGACTGAGAGGGGGTGAAGTAGTATATAACTTCAAAATCAATTATTAATAAAAAACATTAACTTACTTATCATTAACACATTAATCATCAGCACATAAGCATGAACCATCAACACATGAACACCAGATTTATAGTAAAAACTCAAACAAGGAAAAACCATGAAGAGAATCTAATTCACAATATGAATAACAATGTTTACAACATTTTAGGCTACTTCCAAGGAGTACCAAAACCTAAAGGACTTGTAGAACTAAGGTGCGAACCTTAAACAAGATACAAAGAGGACTTGCACAACAAAAGATCACTTCTTTAAGATAAGATACAAGTTGTTGTTGAAGGACTCACTGCTAGTTGGCAACGAATGAAATAGCTGGATTGAGATTGAGATGGATTCTTCTAAAGATGAAATTATCCTTGAATAATTGGATCAAGTGACCAACATGATGGAAAACATCTCTAATAATATTCAATGTAACAAAACACTGTCTTGCAAAATATATCACCTTCAAATCTCTTCTCAAACTAACTTTCACATCACCACAAACTCAAATCTACTTGCAAATCATTCACATACACTTCTCACACAATTCACTTATCATCCACACAACAATTAATCCATCCATACATCTTAAATATGAGATAAAAAAATTGAAATTCTAATTTAGGGTCGGCCAAGATAAAATAAGAAATATTACACAAAATAAGCCACCTGAACCTAAAATACTTAAATCAATCCACTCAAGGAGAAAGAGGGGAGCAAAAAATATCACAATGCATCCTTCCACAATTGATCCAACAATCTGCACATGCTAACACGTACTCTAAGTGTGTTACAAAATGTAATGTGATGAAATATAACCAATCGGCCACATAACCTCTTCCAATGCAAAATAATCCATGTGGATCTCCACATGCCATGGTGACACCCAAATTAACATCTCAACACATCTTTCAAAATATATCCAAACCAAAATAATGTGATACATTAAACCACAATACAACTAGCAACATATCTGGAGAGCACCAAAAGCTTTTCAAAGCACCCTGAATATAGGATGACACAACCAACACCAAAAACATTAACTGCAACACAAAACATAATTCCACAACAACCAAAAACATATCCAGACCAACATCCATCCACATAACCAAGTTTGGAATCAATGACAACCATACAAACTCATGCTATTGACAAACTCCAACAATCTCCAACAGATTTTTCAAGACCCTTCTCCATTAAAACTCTAATTATGCATTTTCCTACCAAACAAACCCCTTGAGTTTTGGGATCCGATAAGTCTAGCCACCTTTAGCTTTAGGTTGTTGAATACAATGTAACCAAAAGGTGTACTTGAAATCAACATTACCACTCTAGTTAGACCATAAAAAATGGTGAATAATTTTATTTATGTCACTATAACCCTTTTTAGAATGCATCTAGCAAGAATAGTAATACACATGTGATGCCAAATATATGTTATTCAAATCTTGAATCTTGTGAGTGAAAGATAAAAATGTCTTCTCAACTACAAAGTGTATTTTTCACTTTATTAAGAAACCATTTCCACATAATAGAAAGGGAAATGCCCAACACAAAAGAGATGCCCAAGTAATGAGAATTTCATCCTTGTTTAATTTTTTTACATTCTTTATGAATCCAATGAAGAACTAGATATGTTTATATCATAAGATATTCATTTTTGTGATTAAGATAACTTAGAACCAAAAAATAAATAATAAAAATTAAGGACTTTCATTGCATTAATAATCTCTTCAAAATTTTAGAGAAAAGTCATACTATCCTCAACAAAATGTTAATTAATCACAACTGCATTATTTGTGATAGAAAAACCATCAAGATCTTGTTTATTTAATTTCACTTTGATAGCAAGTACCCAAGAGCATCTGCAACAAGAACATAAAATAATGAGACAAGTGCATAATTAGGTATTGTAAGGGAAACACAAACATATTTTTATTAATATTAACTAAGCATTGACATCTTTAAAAAATATTTGAACATGCTTGAATAAGGGACTATATGCAGAAATTTATGAATGCAAGATAAAGAAAGTTAAAATGCTAAACTAAACATCTAAACATACACAGCAATCAACCACACTCATGATAAAGATGTTAAAAGGGAATTTCAAAAGAAAATGGAAAACAAATGAAACACAAACTCTCTTGAAACCCTTTATTTGATTGTCTTCTAGTTTGATGTGTGCTTGCTATGTTGTAGATGCTCGATTTCGCTCCATGATAGTGTGCAAGATGATGATTATGCTAAATGAGATGCAAGATGGATACAAAATATGAGTGAACAATTCAGAATTGTGATGGTATGAAAATGAAAAAGTGGATGGATTGTGAAGGAAAATGAGGACATTAAATAGGCCAATATCGAAGATGGAGAGGAATGAGACACTTGTCCCTGAGAAGGGAAAGTGTCATGGATGGAAATGGCATGTGTCCTTGAGAAAGGGAAGTGTCATTGGAAGGAATGTCATGTGTCCCTGAGGACACATGTCTATTTTGGAGAGAGACATCCAAATAAAATGGTTCCATTCAAATTATGAAATTATTTCCACATTTTAGGATATTTAGGATTTTTTCCCAAATTTTAGGAATTTTTCCCAAACTCAAAGATATTTCCCCAAATTTAGGAAATTCATGATATTTTGGGAATGTGCACACATATGGTGAGGGCTGAGGTATAAGTTTGACTAAAACCTATGGTTAGTCAATGTGTTAGGTTTAGAGGAAGGGTTAAAATGAGGGTTAAAGTTAGGAGGAATGTGGAGAAAAATAGAATTAATCAATTAATTTAATTAATTCTATGAGAGAATTTAAGAGGAAAAGTCAACATGAATTAAATAATCAAATTGTGCATTTGATGTATTAATAGAAGAAGGGGTCAAATTCAATTAATTAATTAGAAGGGGTTGATAGCATAATCAATAGAATCAATTAGCTAGAGGGAAGGAATACTAATTTATTAAATAATGTGTAATTATTTAATTAAAGGTGCTCGGGATAACTAAATTCAATTAATTAAATTAATCGAATTTAGGTGTCTATAGGGACCAAAAGCCAACCATTGTAGCATCTTGATTATAAAGCTCCAATGTTTTCTATCATAAACTTTATTAAAATTCAATTTGACAAGAAAAGAATTTTCACCTTATTATTGGGTCTATTCTATAGTTTGCCATGCACTTGGACAAGATAATTGAAAATAAATCTCTTGCCAAGAAACCCTATTTTTTTTGGCCTAGCAATTCCTTCAATCATAAGTTTAATCCTTGCAACTAATTTTCTAGCAATAATTTTACAAAAGGTGTTAATAAATGCAATGGGATGCGAATCAAAAACATCTTTGAACAACATTTGAATATTCTTCCACAACATATGACCAAAATCCAACCATTTCAACATCCTGATTATAAATCTCCAATGCATTCTATCATAAGCTTTATCAAAAACTAATTTGACAAGAAAAGAATTTTGACATAATTGTTGAACCCAGTCTATAGTTTCCCATGCAAGGATAAGATTATTGAGAATTTTCCCACCAAAGAACCATTTTTATTTTGCCTAAACAATCCTTTTTCCACGGGTTTAAACCTTACAGGTAATTCTTTAAGCAATGATTTAGTAAGAGGTATTAAGAAATATAATGAGACACCAACTAGAGACATCTCTAAACAATATTTAACCATTCTTACATAACTTGGGAACAAAAACCAACCATTGGAGCATCTTAAGTATAAAGCTCCATTGCATTCTATATCAAGATTTTTTAAAATCCAATTTGACAAGAGCAATTTTGACATGATCATTGAGCCAATTCTATAGTTTCCCATGTAAGGATAAGATTATCAAAATTAAATCCCCCACCAAGGAACTGTGTTTGTTCTATCCTAATAATCTCTTTCACAAGTTTAATCCTTCCAGCTATTGCTTTAGCAATAATTTTGTAAAATATGTTAAGCAATGTAATGGGATGCCAACCAAAGATAGTATATTCATTTTTCCCTTTTAGGATGAGTTTGATAATGTTCCAATTAATATTATTCCCTAATGAACCTAGCTCCAAAGCTTCCAAATATAACAAATAAAATCATATTTAATATATTGTCACATAGTTTGATGGCATAGAAAGGCCATAAATCCTAGGACTTTTATTAACATGCCTGAAAAATATGGTATGTTCTATTTTCCAATGAAAAGATTGCATTCTAAAAAATTATTATAATCAGTATCAAATTTCATGGGAATATGATCTTTAATAATATCTTCTAAAATTGGTTGAACATCTTGACAATGTGAATCTTCTTTAAAAGGCTTCTCATAGTAATTTTGAAACACCACTTTTGTCTCTTTTAGATTTGTATGAACATGACCATTTTCATCTTGAATAGATCCAATATACTTCTTATGTTTGTTTGCAGTTTATAAAAATTGAAGTATTTAGAACCCATATTTCCCTCCTTGGCCTAATGTAATTTGGACCTTATTTTAGCTCCTTGTCCCCTATAATTTTTTCTCCAAGTTTTCTTTTGAGGGATTTGTATTTATGTTTTCTTATTGCTTATGTTACCAAGGTATTCTCTTCCCAAAGGTGCATAAAAGTTTGGCACATTTTGAAATAGCATAGTGCCACCATTCCCTATAAAAATCCCTAATATAGTTGCATGCAATTGCAATAGCTAACTCTTGTCTCTAATCTATTACATTTTCACCATGTCATTCTCAAAACCCTCCTCATTATTCTAGCCCCCTCCAGAATGACTTTAATCTCATGCTACAACAACTAGGCGAGCAATTCTACCAAAGGAAAATGAATGCTAGGATGATAGCATGTTTTGTGGCTGAAGGTATTTACATAATGTTTACCTTAGAACTATGAACGCAAAAGTTTTGCCTTAGTCTTTGGCATCTCATTTTTGTTTAAAAATCATTTTGTCCATTTAATAGATAAATTAATACCTAGGAGTCTTAGAATTCATCTCATAACACCAAATTTCCTTTAACTCCTTTAAAAATTATTTAACACTTAGCCACTTTACTGAAAGCCATACTTTTGCCTTAATTTTTAGACCATTGTCGGGTTTCAACAAGGTTCTCACAACCTATCCTAACCCCAACAAAGCCTTGTCTTGTCATTTGTTCTTTCAAAGTCTTAAAGGTTAAGTTCCAGAAATTCAATCTTTAAAGTTATTTTTGAAACCAATGTTAGGTCCTGATTGTAATAACCCACTTATCTTAATCCAAAGATCTCAATTGATTTTTTAAATTTTTTTAGATTGATATGTAAATATTGATTTCTTATTCTTAATTGTGTTTGATTCAATCACATTACTCATGTACATCTATCCAAATGGGAGAGGCATCCATCCAACCGGGATGGGCATCTAGCCATATGGGTTAGGCATCTAACCATATGGGTTAGGCATATAACCATACAAGTTAGGCATATATCTATATGGTACTAGGCATATAACCATATGGTTTAGGCATCTAACCATATAGGTGAGGCATCTGTCTATACGGGACAGGAGGTTTCATCTATCCAATCCAGGATAGGCATCTACCCAAACGAGGCAGGCATCTATTCATAAGAATTTGATATGCTTTGGCCACTCTCTAAATACTACACTCCTCTACTAGGAGTGCACCAAGGTCTCCATCCTTAGGAGTATAAAAATAATTACATAAACAAGCTTGAGTTCTGCCGTGGAATTCAGCCTAAAGCCTCAGAAAGTCAACCGAATCCATACGGGATTCCTTCTCAGTATGCATTGAATTAATTTTAACCTTTCAATTAGTATTTGAACCATTTAATTAAAAGACCAAGGAGATTAAAGAACCAACTACTCACCCATTACCAAATCCTAATCCCCATCCCCGAACGCCTGAGTACAAGGGACAACTCCATCCCTAGACTTCCTACATACCTATTTCGGCATGGGATCAAGGCGTAAAGTATGTAGTTATGGTTTCTAACTATGGTTTAATGTAAACTGTTTGGTGGGTACACAACCCTTTCTAAGGTCAATGTCCTAGATAGTTTCTCTACGGTTTCTACCCATGATGGTAGCTTTATAGCAAAAAGGCTCAAGGTTGCTTGTGGCCTAAAACATCTAAATCCTTTTTCCTATCAAATGTGTCACCCTTGACCCATTATCATTCGCTGAAAAAAATCAAGATAAATAAATTCCAAACATCACACGTAATCAACCCTAATGGGGTTTTCTAAGGTTTAACTAAGCGAATGTAAATTTATTTTAAAATTAATCTTTTTAGATTATCGATCCAAGGGGGATTACCTGCCCCTTGGATTTTAATCTTTCAAATGACCCTTATTTCCCCCTAGCGGTTTATAGGGACGATGTCATAGATGTCGTTGTTGCAGCTTTATTAGGCATTAAGTGCAGTAGTTCAACACGATGACATTACCCATAAGCATGACCCAGAGGCACCATAGATACCAAATAATGCTAGTTTTTGGTTTCAATTCCTCTTGTTTAGTTGTCTAACTAGGAATTTAACTATAATTTCATGAAATCTTAAATAAGCAATATACTAATACAACTATGAAAAGAAACTATTATATACTTGAAAATTAAAAACTAAGGTATAAATTTTACATAATTGAAAGGAACATAAACAAATCAACTACTTTGGAATAGTATTTTCTTGAAAGAAAACTATGATGAAAATTCTGAAACTTGAACTAAATACATGAAAGTACTAATTGCTTGAAAACTATGATACTTGTAAAAGATAACTTATAAAAATTATTTGAGTTACTTGTAAGATACTATTTTCTTTGAACAAAACTATTAAACTTTTAAATATGGATCCTATTACTTGAATTGCTTGAAAGAAATATTAAATTATTAAATTACAAGACTTTGGAAATGAGTATAATACTTACTTGTTTGAAAGGGAAAACTATTCAATAATAAGCTTCATAACCACATTATTTTTAATTACTAAAAGCTTAAAAATAAGATTAGAAGAGAGTCTAAATACTTGCCAGTTAACTAATGTAAATAATAATAAGGTTCCTAATATATATTTCTAATCAACCTTTTTCTAGTTGCTCTTAGACTAATGCCAAATTCTTTTTCAGAAATAATTGATAAATCAACTAAACCTTCCACTTGAAATAATGTTAATTTTATCTTTAGATATTTTCTACAAATAATAACTTTATTAATTTCAAATACTTGGAAGAGAGACAATGTTTGCTCCTAAGATTTCCCTCAATAAAAAAAAAATTGTTTAATTTTCTAAGTGATCATGGAATAGGTTTCTTAAAAACTCATTTGCTTGATTAAGATAGAATCCAAAAATCTAGAACAACCAAATCTAAGTTTTATTCAACTTCCCAACTAAGTTTCATTCCAAAAGAAGAGTACTAAATTTGAGTTTGGCCAAATAATTCAATTTTAATATTCTTATAAAAAAGGATCTCAGTTTTAGTTTCATTTCCATTTGCTAAAATATTTGGTTTTCATGGATTGGAATAATTTTGGTTTTAAAATAAGCTTTCTTAGCATCCTAACTAATACTAGTTCTTACAAGGTAGATATCATTATGGAACGTTCATTTTCTTGAATTAAGGGAAATCTTTAACACAACATTAGTTCATATCTATGAATCTAAACACATTTACTTAGGAGGTAATCCCTTTGACCTCTAATACTTGCATTAATTGAAATAAATAAAAAGGTAGTTTGAAGAACTTAAGTATATGAAATGCTTCAAATGTCTTGAAGGGAATCTATTTATTTGAGACTAACTAGTGATACTTGAAGAAAAAGAACTAGTACTATGGAATAAGTGTATCATTAATGAAATATAATTTCCCCTTTTCTTTTTTTTTCCTTTTTTTTTCTTAAGTCAAACTACTAATTTACTTAATAAGGGGGATTTAACTATTGTATCTACATCCCAGGGTTATGGATCTCTTAGTGTTTGATTTTCCATCTAAATTCCATACATGTTGATTGACCACTAGCCTCCTACAACAATTATCCAATTGAAACCCAAAGAGGCTCTTTCCCCATCTATTAAGGAGATAATAAACACTTTAGAATAAGATACTCCATAAAGGAAAGGTCCAAATTTGTAACTTAATCTCAATATTAAAACTCCAATTAGATTCATTACACTTTTCCCTAAAGGGTTAATTATCACTTTAATTTTTTCTACTGTAATACATTTCCGTTATTAAAATTGTTTATTCCAAGTAATCAATTAATATACAAATTAGTTTAAGATACAAATAAATTTTAATTATTTGAATCACGTAAAATATATTTCAACTAATCGATTAACTTAAATATGAATTAGTTTTTTTAATAATACAATTTTAATTACAACTCTAAAATATATTTTAAATAAAATAATTTATAATTAATACCCAAAATAATAATTAATATTAAAATCTAATTATATTTATTTAGCATATAAAATAAATTTTAATTATTATGGTTTTTTACCATTTTAACACATTATCAGATGGGACTCAGAGGAATCTAAAGGAGTTAGGAATTGGGAAGTGATTATGAAGATTGTTTCTTGGAACATAAGGGGACTTAATAATCCCCACAAGCATGATATTATTAGGAATATGATTAGGGATAGTAAACCTGACATTTTTATTATTCAAGAAACTAAGATGAGTAGAGAAAAGGTTGAATCTTTGAATTTCTTTAAATCTAGTAGCATTTGTGGTGGTAGCTCTGAAGGTGCCTCTGGAGGCATTGCAACAATCTGGAATCTCAATAGTATTAGAGGTCAAGTTCTTATTCAAGAGAGTATTTTTTCTTGCATGAAGTTTGAGCATTTAAAGGATGACACCTCTTGGGTCCTCACTAACATCTATGCTCCCAATACCTTGAAATCCAGAAGCAAGTTTTCAAAAAAACTTATGGAAATAAGGGACAGCTTCAATAACCTCAGTAGGCTGGTCATGGGAGACTTTAATACCCAGTTGAAAGAGGAGGAAAATTTTGGTGGTTTCCCTTCTCAACTGGACAGTAGATTGGCCCTCATGGATTTTATAAACACTCAGGCCCTTAATGATGTGGAGATGTAGGGTTTCAACTACACTTGGTCTAATAGGAGGGCTAGAAATGACCTTATTCAAGTACGCCTTGACAGGGCTCAAATATCTAAAGATTGGTTTAGACATTATTTCTGCTCTCTGTCTGCTCACATTCGTGTTAGGTCTAACCACTACCCTATAACTCTTATTGCTAACCCTATCAACAGGAGAAGGCATTTTCCCTTTAGGTTTGAAAAAATTGTGGACATTACATCCGGATCTGACTCATAAAATTTAGGACTAGTGGAACATTCAAGCTGAGGGTACTGCCATGTATAGATTTGTGAAGAAACTTAAAAGCATAAAAGATAACATAAGGACCTAGAATAAATCCAGCTTTGGGAATATTTTTCAGGCCAAAGGAAAAATTCAGGAAGACCTCAACAAAATTTAGGTCCAAATCCAGAAGGATGGATTCTTCACTGTTACAATTGAAGAAGAAAATGAGATCCTCAAAAGATACCATGATATCATTGCAAAAGAAGAATATTTTTGGAAGGAAAGATCTAGATGTATTTGCCTGAAGGAAGGGGATAAGAACACCAGATTCTTCTATATGTCGACTATCAAACACAAAGCTGCTAATACGATCAAAAAACTGATGGTGGACAATGTGGAGCTGGTCAAGGAGGAAGAGATTAGAAATCAAGAAAAAGTTTCTTCTCTGATCTTCTTTGTAGGGATCAGAGCTTGGATGATGATTCTCAAAGTGCCTTCCTCCAGAACATTCCTTTCCTTATTGATGAGCATAAGAATGCTTTTTTGACTTCCATCCCTTCGGACTTGGAGATCAGAAATGTTGTCTTTTCTTTTGAGGGAAATAAAGCTCTTGGTCCTGATGGTTTCCCTATGTTCTTCTTCCAAGAGTTCTGGGATATTGTTGGGAAAGATGTCTCCAATGGGGTTAAAGAATTTTTTGGGGCAAGAAGATTACTGAAAGAAATTAATGGCACCTTCATTGCTTTGATCCCCAAAATTCAAGGAGTTGACTCCATGGATAAGTTCAGGCCTATCAGTTTATGAAACTCTTTCTATAAGATTATTTCCAAGGTCCTCACCTCCAGACTCTTGAATGTCCTTCCCTCCCTGATCAGTCTTCAGCAGAATGGTTTTGTGCTAGGAAGGAAAATTCTTGATTCCATCATTACTGTCCATGAGAATATCCATTCCCTTGTTATGGCCAAGAAGCAGGGTTTTATTCTCAAGCTTTATCTCTCCAAGGCTTATGACCAGGTGGACTGGTCCTTCCTCATGAAGGTTCTCTTGGCTTTTGGCTTCTCTAACATATGTGTGGACCTCATCAAGCAACTTCTCTCCTCCGCCTCCTTTGATGTTCTTGTTAACGGCTCCACCTCCCCTTTATTTAAAGCCTCCAGAGATTTGAGGCAAGGGGATCCCATCTCCCCTATTCTCTTCATCATTATGGCTGAATTCTTTGGAAGGTACATGGAAAGTATGGTGACTAGAGGTATCTTTAAAGGTCTTCAACCCTCTTCTATTGACCACACCTGCTTCCACCAACAATTTGTGGATGATACCATCATTATGGGGGATTCTAGTATTTTGGAAGCCAGAATCCTGAAGGACACCCTGTGCAAGTATGTGTCTTCTTCTGGCCAGCTTATCAAATGGGTTAAAAGTGAAGTGTTTTTCATCAACACTCCTGAGAAAAGACAACATAGAATTAGCAAAATTTTGGAACGTCGGATTTTCATTCTTCCTACTACCTACCTTGGCCTCCCCCTAATTCCTTTTTGAGTTATTTGGTGGATAAATTTTAGAGAAAGCTTGTTGGTTGGAAAGGTGCTCTCTTAAGTCAGGCTGGCAAGTTACAACTTCTTAAAGCATCTCGTCAAAGCATTCCTATTTATGCTCTTAGTCTCTTCATAATCCCTGTTAAGTTTGTTGATGCTATTGAAAAAATCCAAAAAAAAATTCTTTGGACTGTGGTTGAGGAAAAGAAGAGAATGGCTTTAGTGGCTTGGGAGAAGGTTTGTAGATCGAAAAGCAAGGGTGGTCTGGGTTTGACAAGAATCGGGACTCTCAATGAAGCTCTTTTGTCCAAATAGATATGGATACTATTCCACTCTGATAATGAGTGTTGTGAAATTTGGAGAAGTAAGTATCCTCTCTTGTATTCATCTCTTTTCTCTTTCATCAACTCTGATTTCAGCTTCAATGGCACTCACATTTGGAACCATGCTTCAAAGTGTAAAGATAGAATAGCTAAAGGGGTTAAATGGAGAGTTGGTAATGGTAGGAAAGTCAGATTTTGGGAAGATCCCCGGTTGCTTGATAAGCCTTTTCTGGAAATCCCTGATTGGGCCCCTTTTGTTGCCCCTTGTAAAAGAGTTTTTGGTTCCTTGGTTGAGGGGTACTGGATAGGTGACAAATGGCAAAATATTGAAGGTATACACCCTAGCCTCATCAATCTCAAGAAACACTTGTTTTCTGCTTGGTTGAATAATGAAGAAGGTATTCTTATTTGGAAACTTGAGCCCAAAGGCAACCTTACTATTTCTTCCATGTATGGAGTGCTGACTCCATCCCCCTCAAAGAACCCCTTCTGGTCTAAAGCTTGGATCAAGGGTCATATTCTAAATATCAATATTTTCTACTAGACTATCCTCCAAAACAAAATTTTGACTCTAGACAACCTGAAGATTAGAGGTTTTAATCTCCCCAATAGGTGTGTTTTGTGTCATGAGGAGGAAGAGTCTGTGGACCACTTGGCTATTCACTGTTATTTCTCTGTCTCTTTCTGGGAAAGATTTCTTAAGAATTTTTGTATGGTATGGGTGTTCCCTAACTCTGTTCAAGACTTGTTCCATTATTGGAGCTACCATTGGTCTAATCTCTCTTTGAGAACTTTGTGGTAGCTCTCTCTTCCTCACATCCTATGGGGTATTTGGAAAGAAAGGAACAGCCACATCTTCAGGGATACTTCTCTCCCCTAGGCTGTTGTTTTTCAAAAAATTCAAAGGGCGATAGTGGAGAACCTCAAGACCATTGGAAAACCTTGCACTCATGTCAATTGCCTGGAAGCTCACATCCCCAACTTCTGGAACCTGAAGAGTGTTGTTAGGATTGATACTAAACAAAGTAAGAGACTAGAAGCTAAGTGGTACTCTCCCCCTTCGGATGGTTCAAAATCAACTTTGACGGTACTGCTAAAGGCAATCCTGGACCTACGGGATGTGGTGCAATTCTTAGAGATGAAAATGGCATTTGTAAGGAAATTGTTGTTGTTCCTATAGGTTGCCAAACTAACCATATGGTGGAAGCTATGGCTGCTCTCCAAGGTATCCTTCTGGCTAAAAGGTGGAACTTGTCCTTATCTCTGGATCAAGGGGGACTCTAATAATATAATTAACTACCTTAAAGGAATTACCAAGCCCTCATGGACTATTAACAATATTATTAAGGCTGCTAGGGATCTTATTAAAACCTTTGATAAATGTTTTATCTCTCACATTTATCGGGAAGCAAATGGCACCGCTGATTGGGCAGCTAATGTGGTGATCACTCATGACAACATGATTACCTAGAAGGGTGAAGAGGATCTTCTTAATGATGTCAGATCGATCATTTTCATGGATCGATATAACTGCACCTCAAAGATTTTAAATGGATTGTATAATGATTAATGACATGAGTTGGAGGACTAATATTAATTATTATTGTGTCAGTACCAATAATAAGATGAATGCCACCTTCTCCCATTCTTTCTGGATTTTTGGGGCTTCATCTAGAGATTTCTTTCCATTAGCTATCTGCAACTCTCAAGTTTCTAGTTTGAGCTATGAAATCATGGGAGGTAATAGGTGCCACTACGAGCCCAGTAATTGTAAAGAATGGAAACAAAAGGAGGAAATCTGGAGTATCTTGTAGAAGGGCTGGCTAACGAAGAACATGGAAAGAATCCATGGGAGGGATGATAAAATCACTAAGTTTTTCACCAAAAATTAGAGGAAGGGCACCCTGAAAAATGGGACATCAAACTATCACCATCGATGAAGACCTCATTGCTTAGGTGACAAGTCTCCGGAGGGAGGGAAGTAATTTCTATAGGGACAAAAATCTTAGCAAGGAGGCCATCGAGCGATACCCTGAAACTAATAAGGAGAAGAAGTTCCTAGTTAAATCTTAGCAAGACCTACTACCCTCCTAGGGCCTTTTTTAAGCCTTGGAGGGAGATTTTGTTTGCAATCATGCACTACATCACTCTGGATGGCAGATTTACCAAATTCTATGGCTACTATTTCGTGCTACTCAACCACTTTAGGTATGAAGACAAAGTTAACATGCCCTATTTCCTGATTTGCTTGATGAATGCCACTATCAAAGCCCACAGAGAGAACCCTAAGGGAGACATTGCTATGCACCAAGGTCTAATGGTTCTAATCTATGAACATATTAAAGCTAATCAAATCACCCCCAGCTTTTTGTCTCTGAATCTGAGGAAGGGTCGAACTCTGAATTTTCTCTTTGTGAAGATTCTGCCAGTGATTTGAAAAGTGAGACTGAGGAGAGCCTGGAGGACTCTGAGGTTGAATTGGGTAAGAAAAGAAAATAGGAGAGCAGTAAGTCATCCTCTTCCAAGGGCAAGAAAAAAATCAAAGAGAAGGTCTTCCAGATTCATTCTTTCTTGGAGGAGGAGGTCTCTGAGGACTTTGAAAAGGATGACTCTCTGTCCCCTTGAAAGAAGAAACCTAAATCTTCTTCTCAAAAAAGGCAAGGCAATTCTGAGCTGGAGATGGAGGACAAGGAGCAGAGGAAGGATTTAGATGCGGACCAAAATGTTTAGGAGGAGATTACGAGGGATGGTTTCCACCAAAGTGTTGGTGGTGATGCCGAACAGAATACCGGTGGTGAAGACCCCAAAACTAATCAAGCCAAGGTTGGTGAAAAAATCCTCCCTTCTAACCCTTTTATTGAGGGTTTGAAGGGGTTTGTGGACACCCTCGACTGGCTCATAAACAATCACAAGAAAGTTGTGGAGGAGAACAAGAACCTGAGTCATAGGATTCAAATTTTGGAGACTATTAGCATCAGTGAAGGTAAATCCATGGCTAAGCATGTTGATGATTTGGGAAAGACTATTGCCAGAGCTGAAGAGATTAGGGATGCCTTCAATCCAAGGTTTGAGCAAGTGGAGAAGGCCCTAGAGGAAATAAAAAGCAATGACACTGTTAGGGACCAGAGAATGGTGGAAGCTGAAAATAGACTCAACAAAATCAATACCTGTCTCAGAAGCATTGTTGAACACAGTTATAACATTCTGAAGGCCTCGACTGACAACATCAAAATCCTGATCAGTAAGCTAGAGAATGAGAAGGGATCCCTAGAGAAGGAACTTGACATGGAGGGCGTGGAAGGTGTGCAAGGACCACGTACGAGGACCAGAGGCAAGAAGAGGGAGAAAAAGCCAAACAAGGAAATCGAAGAGCTCAAAGTTGCTTTGGCGAATTATGACCTATTGCTCATCAAGGTTGTTGAACTTCTTAAGTCTCTATAGGTGTTGCTAGTTGTCTAGGTCTTTCTTTCCAGTTTTTTCTACTTTGTTGTTCCTAGTTTTTTGTTGTCCGTTCGGGTTGCTAGCTTTCTTGCCAGTCTTTTGTTTGTTGTCTTTATGATGGTCTAGTTGATCTTTGATGATCTTTCTTTTGATCTTTATGTAAAAGGTTTCAGGTCCTTAAAACCTATTTTTCTAATTAATCAAAACACATTATCATTCAACAAAATTTAAATTTAAAACAATGCATATATATATATATAAGGTTGGGGGGGAAGTTCCCATGGGCCCCACCCCTCTACAGGTCTCGTTGCATGTGTGGGCCTGCAGACCCACACATACAGTGCCCGCAAGGGGGGGGTGGCCCCCTACTCCCCCTATGGTCAGAAATAGTGGCCGCAAAGAGCGGGTGGGGGTTACGCTCCCACCCCCCAAATTCAAAAAAAAAAATCCTATTTAATTTATGATAATTTTATTAATAATTTGATTATATATATTCTTTTTGTACCAATGTTTTAGAATAAATATAATGAAATACAATATAATTAAAAATATATAAACATAAAATGAATTGAAGAAGAAAATTATTGAGTCATGAGTCAAACTTATACAAAATGGTCTCTTTTATTAATATCTATAAGTATATTAAGACACTCTATCTAAAATAAACCCAAAAATAAATAACAATTGGCAAAAATATACAAATTTCCTATTACAATAAAAACATCTTCTAAATTTGAATGTAAATTTAAGAGACCAATTTTATGTTTTAATATAAGAAGAAATAATGAGATTAAGTAAAGAGAAATAATGAGATTAAAGAGAAAAAATAGAATTAATTAATAATCACATTCATTTCCATATTTTATTTTAAAAGGAAGCTACTAATATATTGATAAAATAGAAGTGGGATATACACATTTATTCGTACATGCACACATATCAAATCTGAAACAAAGAAGGGTATATGCAAGTATTTTTACTTTATCAAAATATGAAAACCATGAATGAGGAATACAAATTCTATATTACTAAACCCTCTCATTTTTTAATTTGAAACAAAATAAAAAAATATTTTCTCCTTTAAACTACATAAATTTCCTTTTTCCATAAAACAAAACAACATGCATACAATAAAAATCCCCACCCTTCTCTTTTTTTTTTGAAAAGAAAGACAAGCAAATATGAAAAGAGGGAACCTAGATCTGAATGAAGAATCTTGTTGATGAATCACCTCTTGATTCTCAGCTATCCTTCTGCAATCCTCACTTTGTAGCTTGGTAAAGATCTTCCCAAAACCTCGAAGCAAAACCTTGCAATATTTTTACAAATTCCTCCTACAACTAACATGAATTTGAAACTAATTTCTTAACAATTCAAAGATCAATTTCATCACATAGAAACAAAAAAATGAACTCCACTTTTTCAAAAATCTAGAACTCAATATATAGAAAAGAGAGTCATTTCCCATTATGAAAAGAATTAAATGATTCACATATTCTTTTTTCCAAATTAATTCCATGCAAAAATGATTAATGTCATAGTAGCGGTTACATGCAAAAATTTTGAATTTGAGATTCTATTCTAGAACCTTCTCGTTTCCTCCTACAACATGTGCTAAATAACATATTGAGAAAATAAGTAATTTTTAAATTAATTTCATGCAAAATAATTGCTGTCATAGTGGGGGTTACACTTGACCATGCATTCAAAATTTGATTTTGAATTTTCCTCCATTTTATCAAGAATAAATTTCATAACTCCTTTGTCACAAAAAAAGCCATGAATAGAATTATTCTTGTCATAGAATAATTTTGCAACTCCCATGTCATATATTTGCTAAATATAATATTTATTTGAATTTGAAAATTTCTTTTCTAGAATCTTCTTATTTCTCCTACACCATGTGCTCAATTATAATATTGAGGAAATAAATAATTTCCAAGTAAATTATGACCTCACAAGTGTGTCACCACTATTTAATTCTTCTTTTTTAACTAATTCCATCCTTATTCAATTTTTTATCTCCAACTAACGTTTCTCATAAAATTAATATTAATATTAATAATAGTAGTAGTAATAGTAGTAATAATAATTTTAATAATAATAGGGGTTCACCCCATAGCGCAGCGGTATAGCTGCGAGCCTCCCGCAATGGAGATCATGAGTTCGATGCACGGGGCTTGGCCCCTCTCCGCCCCCGCCATTTCGTCTGTCACTGCACTGGTCTGCTGACTTGGTAGACAAGGATTGCTTTGGCTAGAGAGGTAGTTCGCTATTGGTGCACGTTGAGGAGTGATTGATAAATTTGGAGCGTGCTCTTAGTCCCCCCGATACTCGCTAGTCGATTTATCTCTATTCGTTGGCTAGGAAATTGATAGTTGTGCTCTCATGATGTGTAGAATGCTTCAAAGAGGATGCCTTGGCCCTCGATTCAGAGATGAGGTCCTCCTTGTGATCTCACTGGTTCATAACTCCAGTCAAAAGTGCTTGCTTAAAAAAAAAAAAATTAATAATAACAACAATAAATAATAAAAATTATAATAAAAATATTAATAATAAGTTTTATCGAAGTCTAAAAAGAGGGTTATGACATTGATAGGATTCTCACAACCTGTGTTGGACCTGATAAAGTCTTTGTTCTCTCGATTGTTAAAGCCTTCAAATAATCTTTTTTTCCTTCAAGCGTCGATCTTAGGTAAGGTTTTCATAATCGTTCGAGATTCCTTAAAATTTCCACAACTCGATGGTTTTTTTAAAATATTCTCCTTCAAAAGAATTTTTTTCAAAAAGATACAAGTCTTTCTTCAAAAAGCAATGCAATCACATGGTTTCAAAATCAATGTCGAGAGTCGACAAGGTTTTCACAACCTTGTCA
Organism: Cryptomeria japonica; assembly: GCF_030272615.1. Classification (NCBI taxonomy): domain Eukaryota; kingdom Viridiplantae; phylum Streptophyta; class Pinopsida; order Cupressales; family Cupressaceae; genus Cryptomeria; species Cryptomeria japonica. The sequence goes on along the minus strand of NC_081414.1, from coordinate 516,707,803 downwards.
GGGTTTTACACAAAACCTATAACTCCAAAATCTCCCAACAAAAAGGAAATGAAAATAAAGAAAGAAAATTTATCAAAAGAGAGATTTTTTAGGAGTTTTCACAACTTCGTCAAATGCCAACCAAGTTTTCACAACCTTTCAACCATTGATATTTAACTCAAAACTTATAAAGGTTCTAAATCTCACCTAAAGAAAAGTAATGAAAAGATAGAAATAAAAGCAAAAGAAGAACAAAAAGAATAGGACAAATAACAATAGAGGTTTTGAAACCTCTATCGAACTCCAACAGGGTTTTGAGAACCTAGTCAAAGCCCAATGCTCCTTTTCTAAAAGTAGATTTCAAAATTGGTGACAGCAAGCAAAGGCTACCCTGCATTAATGACTATCAAAGCTGATGTAGGTGAAGTAAAGGAAAGAGTATAATAAATGAATAGCACTCAAATTGGTCATTTCAAAAGTAATTGTAAGTAAATATTGTGGACTTGGGGAGTGGTAAGGGCAAGATTTGAGTAGAGAGCTTGTGGGTGAACTAGAGCGGAGATTTCTTCACCAGTCTATTTCATAATCATCCAAAGTGGTAAGTGCTCATCTCTAGTCTTCTAGTAGTTATCTTCATCACTCATATCGAGTAGTTTTTTGAAATTATCAAAATAGGAATCAGAGAAACCTAGGCATTACTCTACTAGATTTTTCCTAGAATTGGAAGATAGTTGTTATAAGCTAGGAAGGAGTAAAAATGAAGTATAAATATTTGGGATATGAGAACTTGTCTAGATTAGACAAACACTACATGGGATATGGGATACAAGGCTAGGGAATATTAACCTAGAGGAGCTTTGAGAAAGACTAGATAGTACAAACCAGCATCCCATCACCCAAAGATTAGTAGAGAGTGGCCTCCTTGAAGCTATTGCTTTCCTAGTAGTTGTGCAATGTATTGATTTGGAATTAGAATGAATCAACCATTACAATCCAAACACTAGGGAGATCATAACAAATGGTGATAAATTGATTATAACACTTAATAAGGCTATAATCAATGAATTCACATTATAAAGAAAGGGCCTTATAAAAATGTAATTGTTAGAGAATGGTTTTCAATGCCAAAGAAAGACAAGTCTTAACTACCTAAAAGCTCTCATGAGTCTCATTTCAAGGGAGAAATTGCAAATATCATAATATTGTTACATAGGTTAAAGGGTAACATGAATGCCCATGAATTTGAAGAATGGAAGTTATTCTTTGTACAAATCATTTGTGTAGGATAATAATGCTTGGATTGGACTTGTCTGATTAGTAGCTGGCTCCACTACATGATTTCTAATTTTTCCCTTAATATTTGTCTATATGTCCTACATTTTTTATGCATTGGCCTACACAAGACCATGGCCTAGACTCAGACATGTTGAAGAATTTGATGATCATATCCATATTTCAATTACTACCCTAACCTTCAACCAGAGAAAAGCTATAGAAAGTTTAGGAGGGTGAATGATGTAATCACCATGAGATTGTTCAAAGAGATACAAGGAGATTTGGACCAAAGGATTTCCCCTTAGGCCATTCAACTGGTAAACCACTATGGAAGACATTTTATTCAGTTTCAAAAATTCACCTACACCAGAGTAGGAGGTTTTAATGGGTTGTCTAACAAGTTAATTCAGAATGCAGAGGATAAATTCATACAAATTAAAATTTGTGGACAAGTGTCATAGGTAAATAAGAGGTGTGCAGAGAGGAAGGAATCAAGAATCCAATTCTCTATTGGGCTTGGATATTATTCACATAAGTCATAGTCAGATGCCCTCTATATTGAGAGAGATATTATCAAATACACTACTTCCACTTATGACATGAGATATCCCTTTGATAGTGAGGATTTTGTAAAAACCTATCACACCCCCGCTATGAGGCCCAGAGAACAAAACAATATTAACCAATAAAACCATGAATAGTTTTTTTTGTCAAAGAAGATATATACCATATATTTACAAAGAGCATTATGATGATACAAAAGAAGTTATCAAGAACATAAAAATCATACAAGTTTCCTCAAGGACACACAACAATTTTACTCAAATATCATAATCAAATGTAAATGAAGAAATAAGAAACTTTTACAATTAATATTACATTGACCTACTCAAGGTACATAGTTCAAAATACATTGTCAAAGAATATACATATGATCATAGATACACTACAAGGTATCCTTATGGATACAATCTTCGAAATACAATAATGTCAAAAGCTCAATAACTAGAGCACAAGGCAGATCTCCAGTCTTCTCTTGAATCATCTCAAACATGATGTAACTCATACCAAAACCCAAAGGGTTCGAATAGCACTCCACCCAACCATGTGGTACCATCAGGTCCACCCCCTATGCTAGGAGGTATTAGTCAGACCCAAGACAAGAGGAAGAAACAAGTACAACACTAGAATCACAAGAAGACACTCACAAGGAAATCGCAAGATGGAATAAAGAATACTTAAGAACAACAATCAATTTCAGATTCCAGAGGCCCAAGCAAACATAGAGAAAAAACCAAGAAAACCACTAGGTATGCAACTAGGAAGACTGTCATCACTAGGTTATCATGAGGTACCCTGGTAGGTCTTCACTAGATCTCGGCCCCCATCCTGGGTTACCCTGGTAACCTCTCCCGACCCCCGACCCCCATACAACTCTAGTGGACCACACCAACCTTTCATGGAGCAAGATTGGTGGATGCCATTCCATGCCTTCTCATCTTACCACGAACTTATATGAGCATTTGAAAGTAAGAGAGGTATCCAAATAATTATCTTATTTAGTGTGAACTAACTACCCATCCCCAATTCATTAAGTTATGTTATCACTTGATTACAAACTTCCATTCAGTTACCCTGGAGACCACTTTGGGTCCCGACCCCCAATGAAAGCCACTCTCCCATGAATACACCTAGGAAAACTAAATAAACCAAGGTCCAAATAGGAAAACCTCAAGAAAGAAATCACTATAATACCATAGCAAGGCATGACCCTCTTGCTAGAAAAAATACCACAAAAGGAAGATCCAAAGAAGGCTAGGGATTACCTTCTAGCTTCCATACATTCAGACAGAAACTTGAATCCAAAGAAAGAGACAAGGCAATACAATGAGAAACCCATACTTTCCCTCCCAAGGCCTTCAAAACTAAACATAGAATCATTGAACTGAATATTACACCCACAGAACAAAGGATCCAGGAACAAGATTAAGCTCTCAAATTGCCAAAATTACAAAGATTAAATCAAAACATCAAGTTGACACAATAGCATCAAATAACAACATCATCATTACTCCATCAATAAAGGTATAAATAAAATAAGGTTTTCTTTGATCCAAACATTAAGAGAATTCAGTTTTACATCATAATTTTATTTTTCCAATTTCTCAGCAAATTTAATTGGACACATCTGAAAATACCATTTAAATTGGAGTACTAATATTTTAATGTTTCTACGTTGATGAAGACAAGGTTTTATTTAATAATTTTTTTTCCCAAATCTAATTAGGCATTAATGAAGAACAACCAATCTTATATCATACAAATACACAAAAAAATGTGATTATACATAAAGGATTAATTCAATAATATTGAACTCCAAATCTGTTTAGTGTTTCAGAAAGTAAAACCTTAACTGAAATGCCCACGGCAAATATATATATATATATATATATATATATATATATATATATATATATATATATATATATATATATATTTGAAATCATAATATTGAATTGCCAAATAAGAAAAAATACTTTTTAAACTGTCGCAGGAATTAAAATCACAAAGGGTCGATATTGCATACGGATTGGCTTCCATAGAAGTTGTGAGTAATACACCCATGGTTGTGGGTGTAACCCCATAGTCATGGAATTACCCACAGTTGTGGGTATTACACCCCACAATCGTAGGGATTTCCCATGGCTATGGGTATTAATCCCCCACAGTCATGGGGATCTCCCACGGTTGTTGGTGTTAAACCCACAGCTCAAAACATAAACATTGAACACACAAAAAAATGCAGAGGTTTTCACACAAAAAGAAACACAATTATAATATTAAATATATATATATATATATATATATATTGTTACCCCTATTTTAAATTTTGAATTCGCTCCCCTTTAGTCGTGAAGTTGGTCATTCCCTGGAGTTATGTCATGTGTCGCATCCCTTTTCAAAGTTAGTTGCGGAGTTAGAAAGTTCTTAAAGTCCCTGGTCGCTCAATGTCTCCCATCTTGTGTTTGGTCGCGTTGTCGCGGGTTGTAGAAAGCTCACAAGTCCCGACCATAGGTTCATTAGTTCACATCTTCCCCGGCTGAGCAAATTATCAAATCTATCCTAGGTTTTAGGGTGTCGCCTTTGTGTCAGGTTTTATATGGACTAACGTCATTTTCCTTGTCAATAGAAACAAGCCAAATTAAGAGACCATTTTTAAAGGCGAAGTGAATACGGCATTTAAGGCATGTCACATCAATTAAGCACATGAACAAGGTAGTAGATGATTTTTGAACTAGCCTTCATTTTGTTTAATTCTCTAAGTGTATCATCTATATCATTCTCATGTAGAGTATAATACAAAATCAGTGGCTAGGCATGTGGGACATGGTGATGGAGCAATTGAATTTTGAAACCTTTCTGCAAGAGCTAGAAGTAGGAGAGAGAACTCCACTGTGAGAGAAAATTGTTCAGTGTGGTTTGGCCTCCGCGGCTATTTTTCCATTTGTCGTTCCTTGTGTATATTTGGTTGTTGTTTGCTCTGAGAGATATAACCTTGAGACCTAGTAAATTCAGGCGGAAGGTGGTAAAGTGTTCATGCAAATTAACCCTGAAAGAATTTCTCGCGCTTTATGCCTCCTCGAAAAAGAAGTTGCTAAGAATATGTCTATTTCGACTAGTGAGGAATATTTTTGCATGCATGGAGACTTTTGCATGAATTATATATCTAGAAATTGGTTAAAGTCAGAAAAGGGAGGTAAGTCTCAGCTTCCCACTAAGCTTAAAAGAATTCATTTCAAAGATGAAGTTGCGGAGATCATAGTCCTTTTACATCACATTGTGGGTAGTAATTCCACTGAGTTTTTTGAATTCTAGATGTGTCATTTCATTCTTACTATCTTTGCTCCTGAAAGTTTCATTAATTGGGCCTCCATCATCAGCTTCCATTTGAATGAGCAATTGCGAAATTTCCACCAGTCCCTAGCCTTTCATATGTGCTCATATCTTGTTTACATCCTAGCTAGTCAAGAGTTTGCTTGGCCAGGTTTAGAGCTTCATCACCCTTCTCTTCTTTTTGCACCTGTTTACTATAAATTTCCTCAGCTAACCTTGTGGAAGAGTACACATGATTTTTCCCATATCAATGATGCATTCTGAAAGGGCCTAGTCAGAAAGTTGGAAGGAAACCCTGGCCTACAGTTTTCCCATGTCTCTTCTAACTTTGTGATGAAGTTTGGAAGCTTTTACACCCAATTCGACCGGTTCTCATACCTTAGAATTAGGGGTTTTGAGAAAGAGCCACTAAAATTGCCCTATTTACCCTCTGATTATATTGTGTTTGTAGAATTCTAACACCAGATATCTGTAGTAAATGTGAAATATTTAAATAGGGGAAAGAGGGGATACTCTTTTCCGTTGTCCACTTGTCTCTTTTATTGTAAATCTAATGGTGTTGCCAAGGCAATGGGAACAATTCTAGAGAATTTTCATTTTTCATCCCTACCAGCCAGAAGCAGCTTTGACAGTAAAGGGTATGTGAGGCACCATCTGTATGGAGCTAAAGGTTATATGCATCGTCCTGAGCTTGAAGATTTTTGGGAGGATTATTTAGATGATGTTGAAGTATTCAAAAGAAGTTATATGAGGCTCTCCTTGTAGCAGATTCACACCCTTGGTATTTCTTTCAATGTCCTGAATGATGTTACTGAACATGAGGTCATCATTGACCCAGAGTATCATATTGTTGCTAATGTAGTCTCTTTGTAGGTTGATTGGTCTAGAGAAGAATTTTTAGACTTGATGATTCATACTGCTCTGATGTTAAAGAGAACATCTGACTAGATGAATAGCAAATGGAGACAACAGGTCAGCTCTTCTCAAGGTCAGAAGTCTTCATCTCGTAGAGAGCATGGAGCATTTTCCTCTTCCCCCATTCAAACACCAGTAGTCAAGTCTACAGATAGGTCACTAAGCAGAAGCTCCTAGTCAGGCGGTGATGGAGAAAAGCTAGAAGAGACCACTGATGGGCTAAAAACCACTTGTGAGTAGGATGACCAAGCTACACCACACAAAGGAAAATTGCCCCTCTCTGATTCTGAAGGTATTTATCAACAAATAATCGATGATCAATCTTTCTCTGCTTTGCTTGAAATCCCCTCCTCTCCTATACAAAGTACCCCTAGTGTTATCAATAGAGGATCAAAATCTAAAATAACCTCTCCAAGTTGGTTGAAGAAAAAGGTTGAAAAGAAAAGAAAGGTTTTCCACTCCTATCTCCACTGAAATTGACACAATTGCATTGTTGTTGCAAAGTTCTCATAAACCTAATAAGGTTGAACGAATGTCTTGGATTATCTTTGATTATGTTGCTGGCCACCAAATCCTAGAAATTGTTGATCCTGTTGGGAATGTAGATGCAAGTAATGTAACCGAGAAGGATTATAAGATCATCCATGTGGATATGGGACCCTCTACCTTAGAAGGGGATGTCTATCATGTTGCTTCTCAGTTCATGCATTGATCAAGAGAGCATAGAAACAAAAGAAGAAGAATCTTAAGCTCCAATCTCAGGTGCAATCATTGAAGGATTTCATTTCATCTTTCATAAATCCTATTGTTGGGGATTCTTCAAGTTCCTAGGTGCAAGGGATTGATCCAAACACTGTGAGGAAAGTCAAAGTTAACTTGGGGTATGCCAAAGTTGTCATTGACTGGATTGATGAAATGTATAGTGTTGGCATGAGTTATGTCACTAAGTTTGGAATGTTGTATGTAAATATTTGGAACAAAAGAAAGGAGTTGTTAATAGAGTTGCAGCAAGTTAGAAGAGAACACATGAGTATTTTTTTTCTCTCAAAGGAAGTCTCAAAGCTCATGTCATTGAGCCATGCCATATTAACCACCGAGAAAATAGTTGGACATCCTAGGGAGGTTAATCCAATTTGGTGTGATGCATTAGATTGGAAGGAAAAAATGTATCGTAACTATCTTGATGAAATTGATAATGCTCTGAAACATTAATTGAGTGATTTGTTGAAAATTAAGGAGAACCTCTATGCTCTGGATGTTGACCTTATGGACAGTTTCGAGGAGAATGTGTTGGAACTTAGTGAAATGGTGTGTCAATTCAAAGATAATTATCAGAAGAATGTTAGGGACCCTCAAAGCATATCTTTGGAATCTTTTAAAGCATTGGGTCTCCTACAAATACACACCTCTACCTTTGAATTTGAGATGGATGAAATGCATAGGAACATATCTGCAACTGATAGGTTGGTTGCAAAGTGGAGAACAAGGTTGCAGATCACCATTGTACCAGAGGACCAGAATATGGAGCCAGTTGTGAACAAGTACCATGAATACAGAAAAAAGATCAAATCTCAAGAGGCAAAATGTGTTGAGCAAGAGGTGGAGATTGTTAAGGATGGTGAACCAGAAGCTGAATAGGTGGTGGCAGTTTTTTTTGTCTAATGTTTTAACTATTTTCCTTAATCATTGGTTGGGAGGCCTAAAGACTTTCTTTAATAATTGTTTTCTTCAATAAATCATTATTTTTCATGTTTTAAATATCTGGACTTTGTTTCTAATTAGGATCTTTTAGGCAAACTTTGTTTTTCTCATAAGAGCAAAAAAAATTATGCATATGGTTATTTGCTATTTTAATATAGAAGAACTATTGGTGGCTTTCATATATTCGTAATCTTTGAATTATGGTGTGTGAATGCTTTTATGTTCTTTGAAATGGATTTCAATTGGTGAATTTATATTGAAGTGTTGGATGATTTAAAATTTCAAGTTGTTGTAGAATATTATCTGTGAATGGTGTTTCATAGTGGCTTTATTTTTGAAAATCTAAAAAAATCCTAAAAAATAGTAGTTAGTATTGTGAATGCCTTTACAAAGCTTTCTGGTTAAAATCTCTTTCCTTTTTTTCTTTCTGGTTAAAAGCATATAAGTTGTTTGCTCATTCATTGAAAATAATTAGAAGGTAGTTGTCACCTTGTAAAATAAGCAGAGAATCGGTCAGTTAATAGTTTGTTAGACTAGTTCAACTATGGTTACATTTGTCATCTTTGTCGGCATGAGAATATAGAGTTAGGAAAAAAAGGTGTTAACCAACATATACATATATATAATCTAGATTACATTAAAATTATAGAAAGAGGTATACATATATATATGTATATATATATGTATATAAATATACATATATATGTATATATATATGTATATAAATATACATATATATGTATATATATATGTATATAAATATACATATATATGTATATAAATATATGTATATATGTATATAGATATATGTATATGTGTATATATAATAATATATGTATATGTGTATATATATGTATATGTATATGTATATGTATATGTATATGTATATGTATATGTATATGTATATGTATATGTATATATGTGTGTGTGTATATGTGTGTGTGTGTGTAATGAATTTCATATCTTTGAGAGGTTAGATTCGAAAAGGGTTAAGGGAAGTTATGGAAAGAGGACTATCTGTGAATTGATATCATTTCTACTGTGTTGCTTTTGATTCTCAAATCATTTGGGTGTTATTGTAGAAATTGGTTACTTTTTGTACAATGTAACCTCTGCCTGTGTATTTGTTGTGATCTGGTGTGTGTGTGTGTGTGTGTGTGTGTGTGTGTGTGTGTGTGTGTGTGTGTGTGTGTGTGTGTGTGTGTGACACAGGCAAAGGTTACATTGTATAGAAAATAACCAATTTCTACAATAACACCCAAATGATTTGAGAATCAAAAGCAACACAGTAGAAATGATATCAATTCACAAATAGTCCTCTTTCCATAACTTCCCTTAACCCTTTTCGAATCTAACCTCTCAAAGATAATAAATTCATTTACAAATGAATCCATTTAATTGCAATCCCCATATTAGAAGCAATAATCCATTTCAATCCCAAAACCCATCTATTTTCCCAACATTGAAAATGCTTTTCCAAATTTTTATAATCTGAAAACGAAAACCCCCATTTCTTTTCTACATTCTAAAGAAAACTTTCATGCAAGATGAGGGTAGGATTCCTACTAGTGCAGGAGCACCTCATCAACAAGATATTCATGAACCTAAGGATGAATATTAGGATCATTAGGGTTTCTTAATGTGTCTTGTGCTTCATGTATGCAATAAACCCCACCATGTAAGCCCATGTCACCAATTAGGCAATTTGTGAAGCCAATTGGGACAATGTGGTAAAAAGGGGTAATAGGTGGTCTAGATTAGTGTTTGATAGGTCTTAGACATGTTTTATGTATGTTTGGTTGGTCCATGTGTGTGGATCCCAACCTTAGAGAGTATGACAACTTTTTGTGCAAAATTGCAAAAATGCAACTTTTGTAAAATGCAACTTTTGAGTGCAAAAGTGCAACTTTTTGTAAATCGGTTGGGGGAAGCCTTTCAATAGATCCAACCTACTCCAAATTCAGTGGGAAAACATTGGAAAGTTTTATAAGCCTTGTGGTCATGATTCCCAAGGTTGTTGATGTTGGAGTTGGAGTTTTGAGAAGCAATCATATACAAAATGCTAAAGTTTTCCCAGAAATCCTAAGTTTACAGGTGTTGCACATGCCTGTACGGATTGATTTGAATCCCACCATAAATGGAGTAGATAGGGATATGAAATATATTTCTTTTAGTGGTATTCTGAGGTCTTAACTATTCTGGAGTAAAGAGAACCATCCATTCTTCTGACTATGTTGGTAAACAGATTTGTCATTGTGGTCGTTTACTTAAAACTGACCCTGTTTGCCAGATACGTAGTGATAAACGTTCCAATAGTTGGAGAGATCGTTCTATGAAACATAATCTTCCTTTATGTTTGAGAGGGGCGGCTCCCTCATATGATAGGGGTAATTGTGATTTTTGTGTACTTTAACCTGAAAGTACATAAAGGAGAAAACATAGAACTTAAACAAGAAATAAAGATAGAAACCCCAACAATAGACATACGACCATCAACTGAGATTTCTCAACATTTGAAACAAATTACAAGGGGAGTTTATAATGTAATATGCTTAGCCATGAGATGACAATAAAGAATAATGATAAATATCAACATACGTAGAGATAAGATATTTCAACACATTCAAACTGAGACACCAAAGGTTGCTTGTACATCATCACATCAATTGTACAAATCACATATGCATAAAAAGACTACCAATTTGACATATGAGAAATCGGCAATGATAACACATGAATATATTTATAACATACGAACTAAGACGTATTCTTCATTATCCTTTTGGAAATATACAAGTCCAAACTCCTTTCTATACATAGTGAAAATCAATATGTGATTACAAGTTTCTCCTAGAATTCCAGTAGAGTTTTCCCCTATGTAAAAAGTCTCCCATTACATTACAAATAGCCTTGTATTTATAGGCTTCCCAGAACAACCACCTTAGTAACTAACTTGGATAAGTTAATAACTAACTCATTTTTATGCAAAAAGAGCTTAGTTAGAAACTACATCACTTTTGTGTGAATAAGGTCCACTTTCTAACCTTTACTTACAATGAGTGACAAAAGTCACATTTAGAAAAAGAACCACTTGAAACATTGTAATTTTCAAGTTATGGATCTTGTTGAAGTAGTTCTCCATCATCATTTGCTTCATTCGATGTCATATAGTCACTTAAGGATACAAAACATAGATATTCATTTGAAAAGAAAATAGAACTTTGAGCCTCTTCATAAGGATGGAAAAGGATCATGTGTTGAAAATATCCATAACTTGAGCTATATCCATCATTGACATAAATAATCCTTTCACCAACATGCTGCTACTTCATTACACTTAGACATGCACATTGTATTGTGATGTAGCAACCTATCAATCCTTTACATCGAACATATTCTAAATAAAAGGTGGTCTTCTTTGATTTAGAGTATCTTTTATTTGAAATATGCACATTCATTCCTGTCAGAGATAACTCTATCTGACCACTTTCATTCTAGTCACAAAATTATCTCCTCGTTGTATTTTGTCTAGCTCTCATCATGCATTGTCAACATATTCACATTTTACACATAGGTCACTTATGAATATCAAGTACTTTCACTCGATAACTATTACCAACTTCTTCACCAACATTTGAAGAGATTTTCACTTGTCAAGTAACCATTATATTTTGATTGGTACTTTAAACAACTCCTCCAAGATGGTGCTTTATGATTTTCCTTTCATCGATATTTTGGAAGTTCTTCAAAACTTTGTAAGGTTTACTTGCATTTTTAATAAACCGTTATCTAATTTTGAACTTGCATTCACACTTCACGCAAAACTTACAATATCAGACGTCATATTTCTTCGAGGCTCTTTGTCCAATAGTTCACGGATTTTGGTTTATATTTCTGTAGTTTACATACATTAATACCCCATTTCCCGTATGTTTTGCAATAATCGCAGTCATAAGATGACATCACTTCGGGACATTCCGTCATATAGTTCACTTGCCTTGTGTGAGCTTCCACGATTTGCAACATTATCTACCAGAGAAGCTGTGACTACCATATCTAATGCAATTCCTCCATCCTTTATGCTTTGATAAATGCCCATACCACGTAAGGAACTGGCAAAGATTGTTCGTTCAAATTTACACCTGTCATTTTGAATTTGAAAGCATTTTCAGGAAATTCATTTTGTGCATATCCACATTGGCTATGCTTCCCATGATCTGCATTCTGCCATTTTGTCAAACATCTAGCGGTATTACCTATGGGGCGATTCAGAATGCATACCCAGCCAATCCTAGAGATATATGAAAATGATTCCTTTTCAAGCACCATCCACCATCATCAAATCTAATATGCTATGTGAGAAAGGGAAGAAACCATCAGCCTAATGCACAAGGGTAGGACCTCCATATCCATGGCCAAACGATGAGTTGTGGGACCTTAGTAACATGATGAGGGGCATATCCATTTCCATTCTTTGGAGATCATCCTATGCCAGCCACTTATCCTACAAATCCATAGCTAGCAATGACTTCGGAATTGAGCAGCAAATATATAGGCGGGGGTAGATACAATGACATAGGTGGGAGAATTTTGCAGTCATCTCTACCAGGGAAATTGAAACTATAACATCCAACTAAATTCCTCTATTCTCTGTCATTTGATTTTGCACGTAAACAAATCCATTTTGTGGATATCCAGCAATCATCGCATTTCATGAGACCACATTTATGCGATCAACGCATGCCATGAGATAACGTTTCTTTGAGGAATTTTGTCAAACTGTTCACATACGTTGTTTGTGATTTCACATTAGGTATGCACGGGATTATTTCATTCAATGAGTTTATTGCCATCGTAGCTCATGTGCCATGTTAGTGATTATGTGTTTCTTTTATTGCTGCTTTCTGTCAAAAACTTAATGTGCATTATCTGCCCTCTCACATTGCGCTTTTGCATGCCTGCAGTCATTACCTTCCATGGGATGCCATCTCTTTGAGATGGGCTATCAATCACTTCATTTGTCAATTCCTTCATATTAATATTAATACCTTCATATGGCTATGGCTATGGCTCCTGGTGATGGCTCCAATAGGTAGCACCCTTTTTATGGGTCGAGCACCGTCAGGCATCTTCACTGGATTTTTTTTAGTTAGTGAATTTCTGATCATTTAGGTACCAGTAGGAATAAAATGGTGTAGCACCGATGATGGATCAAAGTTACCTCACTTTGCTTCAGGAGAAATATGGCATAGCCCACGATAGAGAACCATGTGGAGACATTACACTGTCTATCAATATCTAATGTTGGACCCGGAACTACTCCTTTCTCTTAAACTGCTCGTGGAGTACACTGACAAAGATAACATAACTGAATTCACACTTATTAATTGGATTAGCTTGAAAGTTCTTAAAGCACTTTCATCAAATTCATTTTGTGTATGCCTTATGAGAATTTTGTCCATGAGTTGGCATCTCTGTGAGATAGCATTTTGTTGCAGATTTCTGTCAAACAACTCGCACCTTTTCTTGGCTTCCACAGTTTGCATGTATGTTTCCAGAATAGCTGCAACCTCAACATACAATGAACTCCCTCTCTTCTTCAATGCATTGTTGAATGTTCATAACCTGCTACTTGAAGCTCTCTTTGTTTTTAAAACTCTTATGAAAAAGGTTAAGAATGCTCATTTTTTGAACATTTCTAACCTTCTTGACAAAGTGGGACCCACAAGGTTAAGAAATGAAGTTAGAAATACTCAAAAAGTGAGCATTCCTAACCTTTTTGTGAAAGGTTATAAATACGGGTTAGAAATGCTCAAACCTCCTGGCAAAAAGTTAAGAAATGAGGTTAAGAATGCTCAAAAAGTGAGCATTTCTAACCTTGTGCTTCAACGAGCTATCCTTTACACCTTGGAAACCATTTTTCATTGAGAATGAAACAAGGAAGAATGCCACCGATGTCTGAAGATTATTTTCTTATCGCAAATGACCAAACACATTGAAATAATTTAAAATATTAATTTATCATTTGAGAAATAATTTAAATATTTTAAATATATCGCTTTGGCTGGAGAAAAATGGCATAAGTTTCAAACGGTAGGGAGTTAAGTCCTGAAATTCAAAAATCACATCAATGAAAGGGAAAAGGGTCCACACCATTATTTACACCTCATGATGAAGCCTTAAATGAGATATTTTAATCATTTGGGAGCAACAAACACAAAAAATTGAAAGTTTAAAATATGACAAAGTATGAACTGGATTCAGGTGAAAGTTGGCCACATGATATAAAATGACGCTTAGATCTTGGTTGTCAAGTGTTTTCCATCAATTTGTGATAATTTTCAAAATTCTTCCATTTTTCGTATTTTGACTAGCAACGACCTTGGATTGTGCATTCACTGTTTACACAAAAACACCTATTGGATCTTCATTCAACATAGAGATTGATTTGAAATTAAAATTTTAGTTATGCTAAATATGGGGGCAACAGCTGGCTCTGTTTGGATACAAGGACTGCAAAGATCACAGGATGAGCCCAAAATCTCTGGTTCGCAGGCTAGTGCACTATCCATTGGGCAACAGAGTCAAAGAGGAAACAATAGAGGGAATAGCTAGACAAACTAGACACAAACCAAAAATGGGACGAACACAACAAAACTTCTAACTAAAGTATGTACATGCTAGGCAAATCCTACCTCAAACTTCTCAAGGATTGTCATACAAAACCATTCACAGGCTGAGAGAAATAGGCACATGTCCGAAAAAGTGGCATGCATCCATGTGACACTTGTAAGCTCAGCAGGTTGGCAAAATCAACATGCTGAAGATGAGAAATATCTGTGAGCAATGAACCAAACAACCATATCTCATCATAAATCTGCAAGCTCTCTTGAAGGATTTGGGTACCACTTTGAACATTATTGGCAATTTGTGGAATATTCTCAAGCATACCTATATCCTCTATCTGAAGATCCCTCTAATAGTCTGGTTTGCAATAAGTCAAGCCTCGAATTGGACATCCTTTATATAATCTGTAATGTGAAGAAACTTGAGTTGACATAGCCATTGAATCCTATTCTTGAGTATCAACTTGAAAATCACCTGTTAAAATACACTCATCTAAAAAACAAAGGATTGAGACACACACTTTCACCATAAGAGAAGTCATCATCTAAAACCTTCAAAGACCAATCTGGAATACAAACATTATGAGAATTAACTTCATTTCTTTCCTTCATTAGATCATCCATCACCTCATTTATCTCTGCATTTTTGGTATAGTTCTTAAAACTATCCTCATTGATAGGGGTGTCTTCTTGATCTAAAGATTCAAAAGGAGGATTGCTTTGAACCTTGCATACTTCATAAGGCATAGATTGAAATTCCATCAAGATAAGGACATTTGTTGATAAACCTTCATAGATTTCATTTTCAACTTGCTCATAGACATCTGCATTACTTTTTGTGTTCTCCTATCCCAATGATTCCTTGTCATCACACTCTTCATGGAATTTGAAAAATTCATACTCAAGTGGCATGTATGATAAAGAGTGAATGCTTGATGGTTCAATTTCTTTCACTTGAGGCTGATCTAGAAATTCATTAAAAGTGTCCGTTTTTTAAAATAACGAATATGTTTGCAAAATTTTACCTATGGTTGCTTCTTCATTGGTCATTTTTGTACAAGGTTGTCCACTAGGTATCATACCTTTGATTTCCTCGGAAAATTTTTCATCTTCCACTGTTAGTGATGGATGAATGAGAATATCCTGTCCACATAGAAAGTCATTGTTAGAAGAATTGAGACACCAAGTTGGAATGATAACTATAGGGGATTGTTCTTTACCCCTCTCCTCTTCACCATTTTCTTGAAGCTTGAGCCGCATGGAAGTCTTGAAATCATTTATTTCTCCTTCAAGCTCCTTGTTTTCAGGTTCGTGGAAGACTTCATCCTTGCTATGGTGATCTTCATAATTCTCATAGCATTTTTCAATGCAATCTTCTTTCTCTTCTTCACACACTTCATCTTGATCTTTCTTTTGACATGTACCTTTATGAGCCAATATGGCTTCATCTTCCTTAACACATGCATAATGTGATGGATCTTTTTCAAAACTTGGATCGCGAGACATCTCATCAAGAGCGTGCACATCTTCAAAAAAAAAAAATTCTCCTTCTTTTTTTTTAATCTCTTGCAATGTTTGAAGAAAAGAAGGATGTACTTTGGCATGATCAAGTTTTCTATTTCCATAGAAGCTTTTCAAAAATTTGATATATGAATCACTAAGAATCTGATTTTGTGGCAAAATGGGTGGAGGAGAATGAGCATCGACATTATTATCCATTGTTGATTCAAGAATACAATCACAAGAAAAAATTTGGTTCGTTCTTCCATCTTTTTCCTCAATCTTTTGCAGAGTCTGAAGTAGAGAAGGATTAATTTTATGAGAATCAAGTTCCTTTCCACTGTAGAAACTTTTCAAGAAGTTGACTTGTTCAGGATTATCAAGACTTTGATTCTGTTGAGCAACTGATACAGGAGGAAGGTCACTTTTGTCTTCATCTGTCTTGATTGTTGTTGGTTTAGGTAAATGATCACATGCAAGAAAACTAATCTCCTTTCCATCTTTTTCTTCAATGCTTCGCAACACTTGATGTAAGGCAGGGTGAATCTTATCAGGAGTAAACTACATGCCTCCATAAAAGTTCTTCAAGAATTCAACTTGTATGGGCTCATTAGAAACTTGCTTCTTTGGATATATATAGTCTACATCGTCACTTTCACTGTCACTTTCCAACTTTCCTTTGTACCAAACCATTGTTCTAAATTCGATCTTTCAAACAAAGTCACCAACCTTCATTCTGAAGAAGGTACCTTACAATATCTGAGGAACAAAGCACACTGGTATGTCGCTTCCCAGCAAAGTCACCAAAATATTGTTGGTAAACAGATTTGTCACTGTGGTCGTTTACCTGAAACTAACCCTATTTGCCCAATAAGCAGTGACAAACATTCCAACAGTTGGAGAGATCATTCTGTGAAACACGATCTTCCTCTGCATTTGAGAGGGGAAGCTCCCTCGTATGATAGGGGTAATTAGGATTTTTGTGTACTTTAACCTGAAAGTACATAAAGGAGAAAACATAGAACTTAAATAAGAAATAAAGATAGAAACCCCAACAATAGACATACGACCATCAACTGAGATTTCTCAACATTTGCAATAAATTACAAGGGGAGTTTATAATGTAATATTCTTAGCCATGAGATGACGATAAAGAAGAATGACAAATATCAACATACGTAGAGATAAGATATTTCAACACATTCAAACTGAGATACCAAAGGTTGCTTGTGCATCATCACATCAATTGTACAAATCACATATGCATAAAAAGACTACCAATTTGAAATATGAGAAATCGGCAATGATAACACATGAATACATTTAGAACATATGAACTAAGATGTATTCTTCATTATCCTTTTGGAAATATACAAGTCCAAAATCCTTTCTATACATAGTGAAAATCATAATGTGATTACAAATTTCTCCTAGAATTCCAGCAAAGTTTTCCCCTATGTAAAAAGTCTCCCGTTACATTACAAATAGCCTTGTATTTATAGGCTTCCCAGAATAACCACCTTAGTAACTAACTTGGATAAGTTAATAACTAACTCATTTTTATGCAAAAAGAGCTTAGCTAGAAACTACATCACTTTTGCGTGAATAAGGTCCACTTTCTAACCTTTAGTTACAATGAGTGACAAAAGTCACATTTACAAAAAGAACCACTTGAAACATTGTAATTTTCAAGTTATGGATCTTACTGAAGTAGTTCCCCATCATCATTTGCTTCATTCGTTGTCATCTATTCACTTAAGGATACAAAACATATATATTCATTTGAAAAGAAAATAGAATTTTGAGCCTCTTCATAAGGATGGAAAAGGATCATGTGTTGAAAATATCCATAACTTGAGCTATATCCATCATTGACATAAATTATCCTTTCACCAACATGATGCTACTTCATTACACTTAGACATGCACATTGTATTGTGATGTAGCAACCTATCAATCCTTTACATCAAACATATTCTAAAATAAAGGTGGTCTTCTTTGATTTAGAGTATCTTTTATTTGAAATATGCACATTCATTCCTGTCAGAGATAACTCTATCTGGCCACTTTCATTCTAGTCACAAAATTATCTCCTCGCTGTATTTTGTCTAGCTCTCATCATGCATTGTCAACATCTTCACATTTTACATGTAGGTCACTTATGAATATCAAGTACTTTCACTCGATAACTATTACCAACTTCTTCACAGACATTTGAAGAGATTTTCACTTTTCAAGTAACCATTATATTTTGATTGGTACTTTAAACAACTCCTCCAAGATGGTGCTTTATGATTTTCCTTTCATCGATATTTTGGAAGTTCTTCAAAACTTTGTAAGGTTTACTTGCATTTTTAGTAAACTGTTATCTACTTTTCAACTTGCATTCACACTTCACACAAAGCTTACAATATCAAAGGTCATATTTCTTCGAGGCTCTTTGTCCAACAGTTCACAGATTTTGGTTTATATTTTTGCAGTTTACATACATTAATACCCCATTTCTCGTATGTTTTGTGATAATCGTAGTCATAAGATGACATCACTTCGGGGCATTCTGTCATATAATTCACTTGCCTTGTGTGAGCTTCCATGATTTGTAGCATTATCTACCAGAGAAGCTATGACTACAATATATAACGTAATTCCTCCATCCTTTATGCTTTGATAAATGCCCATACCACGTAAGGAACTGGCAAAGATTGTTGCTTTCAAATTTACACGTGCCATTTTGAATTTGAAAGCATTGAAGGAAATCCATTTTGTGCATATCCACATTGGCCATGCTTCCCATGATCTGCATTCTGTCATTCTATCAAACATCTCGTGGTATTGGCTATGGGGCAATTGAGCATGTGTACCCATCCAATCCTAGAGATATATGAAAATTATTCCTTTTCAAGCACCATCCACCATCAACAAATCTGATATGCATTGCGAGAAAGGGAAGAAACCATCAGAATAATGCACAAGGGTAGGACCTCCATATCCATGGCCAAATGATGAGCTATGGGACCTTAGCAACATGATGAGGGGCATATCCATTTCCATTCTTTGGAGATCATCATGTGCCAGCCACTTATCCTACAGATCCATAGCTAGCAAAGACTTCGGAATTGAGCAGCAGATATATAAGTGAGGGTAGATACAACGGCATAGGTGGGAGCATTTTGCAGTCATCTCTACTAGGTAAATTGCAACTATAACATCCTACTAAATTCCTCTATTCTCTATTGTTTGATTTTGCACGTAAACAAATCCATTTTGTGGATATCCAGCAATCATCGTATTTTATGAGACCACATTTATGCGATCAACGCATGCCATGAGATAACGTTTCTTTGAGGAATTTTTTCAAACTGTTCATGTGTGTTGTCTGTGCTTTCACATTACGTATGCACAGGATTATTGCATTCGATGAGTTGATTCCCATCATGGCTCATGTGCCATGTTATTGATTTGTGTTTCTTTTATTGTTGCTTTCTGTCAAAAACTTAATGTGCATTATCTGCCCTCTCACATTGCGCTTTTGCATGCCTACAGTCATTACCTTCCATGGGATGACATCTCTTTGAGATGGGCTGACAATCACTTCATTTGTCAATGCCTTCATATTCATCTTAATACCTTTTTATGGCTATGGCTATGGCTCCTAGCGATGGCTCCAATAGGTAGCACCCTTTTTATGGGCCGAGCACCCTCAGGCATCTTCACTGGATTTTTTTTTAGTTAGTGAATTTCTGATCATTTAGGTACCAATAGGAATAAAAGGGTGTAGCACCGATGATGGATCAAAGTTTTCTTCAGGAGAAATATGGCATAGCCCACGACGGAGAACCATGTGGAGACATTACACTGTCTATCAATATCTACTGTTGGACCTGGAACTGCTCCTGTCTCTTAAACTGCTCGTGGAGTACGCCGACAAATATAGCAGAACTGAATTCATAGTTATTAATTGGATTAGCTTGAAAGTTCTTAAAGCACTTTCATCAAATTCATTTTGTGTATTCCTTGAGAGAATTTTGTCCATGAGTTGGCATCTCTGTGAGATAGCATTTTGTTGCAGATTTATGTCAAACAACTCGCACCTTTTCTTGGCTTCCACAGTTTGCATGCATATTTCCAGAACAGCTGCAACCTCAACATATGATGAACTCCCTCTCTTCTTCAATGCATTGCTGAATGTTCATAACCTGCTACTTGAAGCTCTTTTTGTTTTTAAAACTCTTATGAAAAAGGTTAAGAATGCTCATTTTTTGAACATTTCTAACCTTCTTAACAAAGTGGGACCCGCAAGGTTAAGAAATGAAGTTAGAAATGCTCAAAAAGTGAGCATTCCTAACCTTTTTGTGAAAGGTTAGAAATGCTCAAAAAGTGAGCATTTCTAACCTTCTTGGCAAAAGGTTAAGAAATGAGGTTAAGAATGCTCAAAAAGCGAGCATTTCTAACCTTGTGCTTCAATTAGCTATCCTTTACACCTTGGAAACTATTTTTCATTGAGAATGAAACAAGGAAGAATGCCACCGGTATCTGAAGATGATTTTCTTATTGCAAATGACCAAACATATTGAAATAATTTAAAATATTAAATTATCATTTGAGAAATAATTTAAATATTTTAAATATATCGCTTTGGCTGGAGAAAAATGGCATAAGTTTCAAACGGTAGGGAGTTAGGTCCTAAAATTCGAAACACGCGTCAATGAAAGGCAAAAAGGTCCACACAATAATTTACACCTCATGACGAAGCCTTAAATGAGATATTTTAATCATCTAAGAGCAATAGACACCAAAAATTGAAAGTTTAAAATATGACAAAGTATGAACTGGATTCAGGTGAAATTTGGCCACATGATATAAAATGACGCTTAGATCCTGACTGTCAAGCGTTTTCCATCAATTTGTGATAATTTTTGAAAATCTTCCATTTTCGTATTTTGTCTCGCAAAGACCTTGGATTGTGCGTTCATTGTTTACACAAAAACACCTATTGGATCTTCATTCAACATTGAGATCAATTTGAAATTAAAATTTTAGGTATCCCAAATATGGGGTCAACAAACTGTAACCCGAAAATTGAGGTTTTGGAGAGGGTTTTGAACAAAAATGGCATTATCTTGCACCCTAGTCCATTAGAAGACTCTTTCTTTGGAGGGATGCAGGATAAGCCACTTTACTTTAGTGTTTTCATGGTTTGTTGTAGGGGAAACTTTGTTGTGTGGAGAAAGGAGCAAGATTAGGTAGGCATCTCTATGTGACTACCTAGGGCACAATTTAGGGCAGTTATCATAAGTTGTCATAGTGGTGGATTCCATGTGTGAAACCCTAGAATTAGAGGTTTCTTACTATCCCCAACATTCCCATAAAGTTTATTTTTTATTTGGTGTACCAGTAAAGGTAGTCGCTTTGGAAAATAGGGCTAATTGCCCCTATTAGGTCTCTTAGCCTCTAAAGGGAACAAACCTTGTAATTGCAGATCTGGCCAAACCATTTTAGGGATCAGTACAACTTCCAAAAGGGTGTTTGAAATGATGGTTTGTTTGTATGGGTGTGTGGAACATTTTGAAGCTAAGGTCCATTCTATCGCCAAATAGGGCTACAAGCCGAGGGGGTAGGTTTACAAAGGAGGTATAAGTAATTGATGCCCTAAACTAAAACTAGTGTTTGAAAGAGTCCTTAGATGACATGTGTTGGCCAACTTCAAAATCCCAAGGAGTAGGGATCACCGGTAAAGCATGTTTGAGGAGTTGAAGCCTTTTACTCATCTTGAGTAGGCCTAAGCTTAGTGAATGTGTGTGTAGTTTCATCCAAGGTGTAGAGTCCTTCCTTGCAAGACCCTTGTGAGTAGTTAGGGGGTCACTAGCCTAACCTTGTTTGGGATTTTGGTTAGGCATCTGCATCAAGTGGTATCAGAGCAAAGGAGTGTCCTTTGAAAGAGAAGGAGAAGACAAGATGTCAGAAGAAGAAGGGTCCCATGAGGCACCTTCAAGAATGACCAATGCAGAGTTGAATGTCCTAGTTAAGAAGCAGATAGCAGAGAGAAGAGAAGTCAGGGCTGAGAATCAAGCCTTGAGAAATGAGATGGACCGGTTGAAGGATAGAGTGGATAGGAGAGAGAGAGACTCTGGAGAAGAAGGGGATGAAGAGGAGATCCCTCTGCAAGAAGAGATAGAGGTACCTACATACCAGAGACCCCTGATGAGTGTCCTCAAGTCCATGGAAAGAAGAACAATGGATGTAAAGATGGATCTACCAGTATTTGCAGGCAAGATGGAGCCTGATACAGTGATGGAGTGGATAGACTCCTTGGACAATTTCTTTGAGAGTGAAGACATACCAAACCACCAGAGGGTGAAGATGGCCCAATCCAAAATGAAAGGGGCTGCACTAACTTGGTGGACTTTCATCCAAGATGAGAGGGTGAAAGATGGAAAGAGAAGAGTAGCTACATGGAAGAAGATGATGGCTTTCGTGAAAGAAGCCTATGTCCCAATGGATTACAATATCCAATTGCATAAGAGGAGATAGAATTTGAAACAAAAGGAGATGGATGTGAGTTCCTATACAAAGGAGTTCATGAAGTTGTGTGTGAGGACTAAGGTGAAAGAGAGTGAAGATGAGAATGTGGCAAGATATCTCAATGGGTTGATATTTATAATCCAAGAAGATTTGAATCTCCACACCCCGAAGATAGTTCAAAAGTGCTTTCAATTGGCACTCAAGGTGGAGGAGAAGTTGAAGAGAAGGCAGGATCAAAATGGTAGAGGTAAAGGGAGATAGCAAAGAGGAAGAAGAGGCCCTTTTAGAGGTAGAGGAAATGGTTTTGGATACCAGGGAGGCTCTAACCAAGAAGGCAATAGAGGAGAGAGCAATTACAACCAAGGAGGGGGCTACAATCCAAGAGGAATCTTTAGGGGTAGAAGACCACACTCTAGAGGAAGATCCCAAGGCAGAGGACCTCCTAGATGTTACAACTACAACCAAGAAGGGCACATGGCCAATAGATGTCCAGAGAAGGATTCTAGCTCCATTGGAGAAAGGAGAAGCAATTTGGTGTAGGAATCTGATTGTCAAAGTGTGCCAAGTGCAAACACTTATCAAAGTGTTAATGCTCCTGATGGCTATGGCTATCCTGAAAGAGGAGAGGCTCTAATGATGAGGAGAGAAGTAACCACCATGAAGGTACCTGACAAGGAGCCTACACAAAGGAAATCTCTTTTAAAAACCACTTGCAAGGTAGGAGGAAAGGTATGCAAGGTTATGATAGACTCTAGATCCACTGAAAGTTTTGTATCACTTGAAATGGTAGAAAAGCTTAAACTTAGGAAGCTGCCTCACCCTTACCCCTATAAGGTCTCATGGCTCACCCAAGGTCATCAAGGAGTGGTGGAAGAGCAGGCTTGGGTGGAGTTTTAGATTGGATCTTACAAGGATAGATTGCTATTTGACATAGCCAAAATGAATGCATTTCATCTCTTGTTTGGGAGACCATGGTAGTATGACCTGAAAGCTCATCATGATGGGTTGAGAAACACCTACTCAATCACCAAATATGGTAAGGTGATATAACTCTTACCTCTGATAGAGGAAGAGATGGAATCAAAAGGGAAGGATACAAGAGTGCTGATGGTAGAAGGTAAACAGTTCATGAAGGAGATTGTAGAGAAAGGTGCAGATTGCTATGCCCTCATGCCTAGCCCCAAAGTAACAAGGAAAGAGTAGTATGCAGAAGAGTTGTATGAATGGAAAGTCATGCCATTTGGGTTGTCCAATGCCCCTAGTACCTTTATGAGGTTAATGAATGAAGTCTTGGTGGAATTCATAGGAAAATTTGTCATAGTATATCTAGATGATATCTTGAAATTCAGTCACACAAGGGAAGAACACCTCAAACACATAGATATGGTTCTCAAGAGGTTACATGAAGAGAAACTAATGATCAATTTGGATAAGTGGTTGTTCATGCAAGAGGAGATCATCTACTTGAGTTTTGTGACATCACAAGATGAGTTGAAAATGGACCAAGAGAAGGTGAGTGCTATATTGTCTTGGCCTACACCTAGAACTATGAATGATGTTCGAAGCTTCCATGGGTTAGAAAATTTT
Organism: Cryptomeria japonica; assembly: GCF_030272615.1. Classification (NCBI taxonomy): domain Eukaryota; kingdom Viridiplantae; phylum Streptophyta; class Pinopsida; order Cupressales; family Cupressaceae; genus Cryptomeria; species Cryptomeria japonica. Next base: position 516,683,804 of record NC_081414.1, on the reverse strand, counting down.
TATAGGAAGTTCATAAGAGGATTTAGTCATGTTTGTGCACCAATGCTTGACACCATCAAGGGAGGACAAAAGTGTAGGTTCAGTTGGACCAAAGAGGCAAGTGATTCTTTCAAGACATTGAAGAAGAAGGTTGCAGAACAACCAATCCTTGCCTTACCAGACTTCAACAAGATATTTCAGTTGGAATGTGATGCAAGCCACATGCATATTGGAGCAGTGCTCAGTCAAGAAGGGAGGCCTATTGCTTTTTTCAGTGAAAAGATAAATGATGCTAAGAAAAGATACTCATCTTATGACTTGGAGATGTATGCTCTAGTACAGTCTTTGAAGAAGTGGAAGCACTATTTATTTCCTAAGGAGTTTATAGTTTTTACTAATAATCAGGCACTCGGTTTCATAAAAAGCCAAGAGAAGCTAAACCATCGGCACATGAAGTGGGTAGAGAACCTGCAAGCCTTCACATTCACGCTCAAACACAAGAAAGGAGTTAAGAACAAAGTTGTAGATGCTTTGAGCAATAGGATCTTAACTATCAACCAAACCAAGATGGAGAGTGTTGGTATTGATTCCTTGAAGAGTATGTATGATGTTGATGAAGACTTTGGAGAGATATACAAGGTATGTGAAACTTTTGGTGAGTGGCATCATATTGAGTTTTCTGAGTTTCTGATACAAGATGGATTGTTGTTCAAAGGAGTGTAGTTATGTATTCCTAAGTGTTCCATGAGGTTGAATATTATTAGGGAGAAGCATTGTGGAGCTATGGTAGGTCATTTTGGCCTTGACAAGACCCTGGACCTTGTGAAGAGATATTATTTTTGGCCTAAATTGTAGGCAGATGTAAGAAAGTTTGTGGAGACATGTGTCATATGTCAGAAAGCCAAGGGGAAGTTGACAAATGCAGGTTTGTATCATCCCTTACCCATTCCTTCTAGGTCATGGGAGAGCATAAGTATGGAATTTGTGTTGGGTCTGCCTAGGACAAGGAGAGGATTTGATAGTGTTTTTGTAGTGGTGGACAGGTTTAGTAAAATGGCTCATTTTTTGCCATGTAATACCTCTTGTGATGTATCATATGTTGCAGACCTATTCTTCAAAGAGATAGTCTGAATACATGGATTGTGTCTAAACATTGTTTCAAATAGAAATGTGAAGTTCATAGGTCACTTTTGGAGGACCCTTTGGAAGAAGTTGGGGACTAACCTAGCTTTTTCATTAGCCTATCATCCTCAAACGGATGAGCAGACTGAAGTTGTCAATAGGTCATTGGGAAACCTATTAAGGTGTTTGACAAGGCATCATGGAGAGAAGTGGGATAACATTTTGTCTCAGGCGGACTTCTCTTACAATGACACCATAAATAGAAGTACCGGTAAATCTCCTTTCCAGATTGTTTATGGCATCCACCCAAGGGGAGTGTTGGAGTTAAGAGATTTACCCAAAGAAGAAGCCATTAGTGTAGATGGTGAAGCTTTTGCATCAACCATCAAAGAGGTGCATGACCAAGTCAAGTCTCATCTCCAACAATCTACAGTGAAGTATAAGGCTCATGTTGATAAGAAGAAGAGAGATGTATAGTTTAGTGTTGGGGATTTGGTTTCGGTATATTTGAAGAAGGAGAGACTCCCAAAAGGCAAATACACCAAACTCATGCAGAGGAAGATTGGACCATGTCAAATATTGAAAAAATATGGACAAAATGCCTATGAGATCCAGCTTCCTCCTGATCTTGGATTATCACCCATTTTTAATGTGTGTGATCTTACACTTTTCAAAGGTTATGGAAATGAAGAAGAAGAACCAATGCAGGTTGCAGCAGACAATGACATTCCAAGGCATGAATCACCTAAGTTGAGAAAAGTGTTAGACACTAGAGTCACAAAGAAGACAAGGAATAAGGCATACATTGAGTACTTGGTGGCTTGGTAGCACAAACCAGACTCTGAGGCAGTTTGGATGACAAGTGAGCAAATATCTAATCATGGTGCAGATTTACAAACTCTGATCTCAAGTGGGCTTGAGATCTCTTCTCTCGGGGAGTATGGTGTGGGAGAACCTCATCAAAAAGCTATTCATGACCCTAAGGATGAAGACTAGGATCATTAGGGTGTCTTAGTGTGTCTTGTTTTTCATGTATGCAATAAGCCCCACCATGTAAGCCCATGTCACCAATTAGGTAATATGTGAAGCCAATTGGGACAATGTGGTAAAAAGGGGCAATAAGTGGTCTAGATTTGTGTTTGATAGGTCTTAGAAATTTTTTATTTGTGTTTTGTTGGTCCATGTGTGTGGATCCCAACCTTACAGAGTATGACAACTTTTTGTACAAAATTGCAAAAATGCAACTTTTGTAAAATGCAACTTTTGAGTGCAAAAGTGTATTTTTTTGTAAATCGGTTGGGGGAAGCCTTTCAATGGCTCCAACCTACTCCAAATTTGGTGGGAAACCATTGGATATTTTTATAATCCTTTTGGTCATGATTCCCAAGGTTTCTGATGTTGGATTTGGAGTTTTGAGAAGCAATAATACACAAAGTACTAAAGTTTTCCCGAAAATCCTGAGTTTGCAGGTGTTCCACGTGCATGTACAGATTGATTTGATATCCACCATCCATGGAGTAGATAGGGAGATGAAATAGATTTCTTTTGGTTGTATTCTGAGGTCTTAACTATTTTGGAGTAGAGAGAACCCTCCATTCTTCTGACTGTAACCCAAAAATTGAGGGTTTGGAGAGGGTTTTGAACAAAAATGGCATTATCTTGCACCCCAATCCATTAGAAGACTCTTCCTTTGGGAGGATGCAGGATAAGCCACTTAAATTTAGTCTTTTCATGGTTTGTTGCAGGGGAAACTTTGTTGTGTGGAGAAAGAAGCAATATTAGGTAGGCATCTCTATGTGACTACCTAGGGCACAATTTAGGACAGTCATCATAAGTTGTCATGGCGGTGGATTCTAGGCATGCAACCCTAGAATTAGAGGTTTCTCACTATCTCCCAGATTCCCATAAAGTTGATTTTTCATTTGGTGTACCGGTAAAGGTAGTCACTTTGGAAAATAGGGCTAATTGCCCCTATTAGGTCTCTTAGCCTCTAAAGAGAACAGACCTTGTAACTGCAGATCTGGCCAAACCATTTTGGGGATCAGTAAAACTTCCAAAAGGGTGTCAAAAATGATGACTTTTTTGTATGGGTGTGTGGAAAATTTTGAAGTTAAGGTCCATTCTATCGCCAAATAGGGCTACAAGTCGAGGGGGTAGGTTTACAAAGGAGGTATAAGGAATTGATTCCATAAACCAAAACCAGTATTTGAAAGATTCCTTAGATTACATGTTGTTGGTATTTTTTATGTTTATGTTGTGATTGTCATTGATGGACACACACTTTCATTGAGATCCCATTTATATGTATGAGTTAGAGCACAACCGGTATTTGTTCCAACTGGTATGTTGTATTATAGTCTTTAGACTATTGGTGTTTTGCAGAATGTGTTTCCCAGTCTGAAGCGGCATGTTGACCCCAAGCGGTTCATAGATCCCAAGCGGTACAAGGGATTAAAGTGGCATAACACATTTCTACCAGTCTTCATTTTTGTCAAACCGGCAACCGGCATTTTGTATGAACCAGTAACACTCTGTGATGAGTTACCAACCGGCATTTTGTGATGAGTTACCATCCACCGATTATTTGACGATGCCAACACATTAACGGTGCTTTTTGTGCCATGTTACCAAATATGTCCAGGTTCATTGAACCTAGGAAATTGTAATGTAATCCTATTGGACCGACATGAAATCAGATTCCTTTATAAGGACATCATGTCTAGGGTTTTAGGTTGTTGATGTGGATATAGCGAAAGTTTATGTTGTTCCTAGGGTTTAAGGTGGTTGAGGAGTTAGAGAGAATATGAATGTGTAGAAGACTGAAGTAATGCTGGAATGCATTAGGAATGAGCTATCAAGGATCTAACCGAGCAGTCTGTGCTATTAGCTAGATCAAACACTTGTTGATTACTCACATCTTTGACAAGTTTGTAGCCCTTAACCGGGTAGGCTCAAAAGCCTTTTGTAAATCCTCTAACAAGTTGGTTCACATCTATGGATCTAAAATCATCTAGCAAGGTAGTCTTTAATCGGACTTATCTCCTAACAGAGATTGAGATTCCTAACAGGATCTGTTCTGGTAAAGAACATTGTAAGACCTTAACCGGTCTGGTTCCTATTCTGTAGATAGTTACTTGTGAGTTCCATCTCACCGTGGTTTTGCCATTTGGATTTCCACGTCAAAATCTCATGTTTTATGGTGTTTGTGCTTTTGTGGGTGAATACATTATTTTCTATTTGGTTTGCATGTGTGCTAACCGGTTTGTTTGCTAAACTGTTTTACCAGTTTACTATCAGTCTTGTAAAGTGTTTAAGTGCAAAGATTTTTGGCATACTAATTCACCCCCCCCCCTCTTAGTATTCATCAATTGGTATCAGAGCCTACCTTTCTATAAGTTTAACCACTTGGAAAGAGATATAGGGGAATACTCTATAAGGGAACTTACTCATCGGCTCACTCAATTTGAGCAAGCCTATGATGATCTTATGGTCAAATACAAAGCATCTCAAGCAAAAAGGAGAGAACATGCAGAAAAGTTGATGGAGCTATCTGAAAATAGTTCTTCAAATGAAGCTGACATGGAAGCCCTAATTGCAGAAGTAAATAAGTTGAATGAATCAAACTCCAACCTGAGAAAGGAATTGGAAGGACTGACTATCTGGATGTGTCAAGAGCTTGAGAACTGGAGGAAAGCTGAAGATCTGGTGAAAGAAAGAGATCATGAGATTTCCAAGCTGAAACAAGAGATCAGTGTCCTAACTTCTCAACTCCATGCAAGCAAAGTGGAAAAGGAAGACATGCAAGGAGAACTGAACATTGCCATCTCTGAGAATGAAAACCTGTTGGAAACAAATGCTGCCATTTCCAAAGAACTCTCTAAGTTAAAGGAAATACTTGCTAAGTTCAACAAGAGTACTATCAAGCTAGAGAAAAAGCTTGAATCTGCCAAACCAATCAAGAATACCAATGGACTTGGTTATTCTGGTCATGAGGAAGGTGAGACCTCTGGTACAAATGTTGGAACATCAAAGGATAAAGGTAAGCAAAATTTTAAACCTGTTTGCTTTAAGTGTCTTAAAGAAGGACATACTGCAAATGTGTGTAGGAGTAAGGCTTACAACAATTTTCCTTATTTCCTAAATGATAAGCCTAGATCCTATAGATTTGATGGTAACTGTTATGCATGCAACAAGTATGGGCATAGAGCATCTGAATGCAAGTCTGTTATGAATAACACTGGAAGATATCCTCAGAGGACCCAAGGAGTTGGTCCTGAACCTTTTGTGAACCAGAATCACAACCAGTTTAATGCTTTCAATCATCAGTAAAGAAGCGGTGGCTATCAAGCGGCAACCGGATGGAGAGCAAATTGTTTGGTTTGTCATGGTCATGGTCACACTGCTGCAACATGTAGAAGGAAGAATGGAAACATGAACAATGGACCTTGGAGAGCACCTGGATTGGTCTGCTATCACTGCAACAAACCAGGTCACATTGCCAGATTCTGTAGATCAAGAAAGAACATATCTGATGATATACCGATCACTCTGGAAGGAAACATTGATGTTGACATTGTTCAAGCAGACATGAACAAAACCTGGAAGAAGAAACCAACGGTGTTACAAGAGGAACCAGTTTCTGTACTTAGTGTGGAAATCACGAAACCGGCAAACTAAGCTTCAGAAAAGCTTAGGGGGAGCAAACGGCAAAATGTTTCGAACCCTCGGTTTACACCGATAAAAGACCTTAACCGGTATGTGATATCTGTTGTTTGGCAGAAGACCGGAAATGGTAAAAAGGAAAATTAGGGTTTATGCCCTAATGGAGGAGCATTAATGACGGTAGGTGAGGAATATGCTTAAAAGCATTTTTCAAATCATTTCTCACTATCAGTTTTTGAGCAAAGAAAAGTTTTTCAAAGAGCAAAGCGACGAAAAGGCGATTTGAGTTGAGATTTTGAGAAATTGAGAAACCGCGAAGGAGATTCAAACTCAAACTGCAAACGGTCAAGTGGAGAACACAAAGCGGTGATTCAGCAACCGACGGAGTGTGAAGTGAAGGAGAATCTACAAGCCCTAAATTCACGTGTTTCAAAAGGTATTTCTCAAGTTCTTAAAATTTCTATCATGGCTTCCGTATCTCATACTAGTTCTAGTGCATCTGTTGAGTCTGCAAGTTTTATTCAACAAAATTCTAAGTATAATACCCTATCACAAGTTCCGGCTGGTGTGATAGTAGAAGAGGGAATTTCTGAATACATAAATTGCAAGATTGAAGACCTAGGGTCTCTAGCTATCTACTCCCAGTTAGGTTTTTTTATGGAAAGGATAAAAAGATCAAACCGGAGTACAATATTTTGAAGAAGAAGAAGCTCCACAATGTTGTTTACTTCCTGGAGGATTTCACAGAGGATCATATAAGGATCATTCTGAGCAGAGTCCATGGTGAGAAGATGTACCTGGAGAGAACACATGATATCATGCCGCAGGTAATTCATGCAGTCAAAGGATTCTACAACACAAGGGAAGTGCCATCCCTAAGGACGGTAAGAAAAACTGAAATGTCCAAGCTCACCGATTCAGTGAGCGAATCACGAGGCATGACAGTCAATTCTATCAAGGATGATCTGGTTAAGTATGCCTTCATGGTGATAGGCTACCGGACATTCTCTACCAACAGAATTAACTCTGTATCTGCTGCAGCGATAAATGCTGCTTACCGGATGATAAAGGAGGATGCATCATTTGACCTATGCACCGGTATGTAGAGACAACTCCTGTTGAATCTGAAGTTGTTCAAATAGGATAATGCACTAAGGTTCAAGTTTGGACAACTACTGGTTGGGTTGTTCTTCTATTTCCAAGGCTACTTTCCAAGAGTAGGAGATGTCCAGTGGTCTGCTGACCAACTGGTGACCAAGCAAATCAAGGAAAGCATTGAAGAAATTGGAACCGGTTACCCTGATGTTCTAAACAAGTATTTTGATGAGTTTAGACAAAAAATGAGCCAAAGAATGAGGATATCAGGTGACATCATCAAGAAATATGAAGTTGATATCTATTTCACCATCCAAGTGGATAAATGCATAATGGAGGTTGTTGAGCCCAGATAGGAAGAAGTGGAGCCAATGGGCTATGAGGTGATGTACGATATGCTGGAAGAGTATGCCTCTACCCTTATTGCCTCACCTCTTGATCCTAAGGCAAAGAGGACCAGAACCTATCTGGAAAGGGTTACACTGGTCGAGGAACCCTCTGCAAAGAAAGGAAAAGAACCTGCAATGAAGAAGGCAAAGGTAGTGCCTGCAGCATCAGCACTAGTTACTACTGCAACTCCAAAAGTGACCAAGCAGTCACCAACCAAAAAGAAACCTAAAGCGGCACCGGCTAAAGTGTTTGAGAGAAAAAGGAAGACTAAAAGCAATACACGGGACTCAGAAGAAACTGTGTCTGAGGAGCAGCCCAAGAAGGTGAGACAGACAAGAAAGAAGACAAAGAATGAACCGGCATCATCTGCACCGGTAAATATAGCTATCTCTTCCTATAAACCTTTGACACATTGTCAAAGAATAATAAAGAATGCTAGGAGAAAAGTGCTACATGACTTAATTGAGTGTTTTGATGACTTTAATGATGACGAAAAGGAAGCAGTTGAAAAGGAAATAATTCAGTATTTATGTGTTAATGACCGGTCGCCCTTAGAGATTAAATCTCAAACACCGGATTCTTTATATAATTCATTAGATAATAGATGGCGCATTGCCATAGAGAAGGAACAGGAAATTAGGGGAAAAAAAATTGCACAGTACTTTCCTGACCTATCAAATTCTGAATAATTTGATGTTATTGACCAAAATAAAGGACTCTTCTTCACTAGAAGAAGAAGACTCTGGTTGTTAGGAGGTAGAGTTGATGATGTCAAAAAAGACACTCATCAGTATATGAGAATCATTTTCCAGTCTCACAAAGCGAGTCTAGCCAACCGGCAAGTTGAAAAAGAACTGGTTATATCCAAACCAGATGAAGTATTTGATGATGAAGGAAATCCAGTTGTTGAACCAATTGACACCATTGATGTCGATGCTCTAGATGTAGAGGATGCTACTCAGGAAACACCATTTGAGGCAACAGGACGGGAGCAACAGGCTAAACAGGTTGATAAGCAAGTCGAGGACAGACAAGAAGCGGCAAAGGAAGAGGTCGAGCAGAGGAAAAAGGATGAAGAAGAGAAGCGGAAAAAGGATGAAGAAGAGAAGAAGAAAAAGGATGAAAAAGAGAAGAAGAAAAAGGATGAAGACGAGAAGCACAAAAAGGATGAAGAGGAGAAGAAGAAAAAAGATGAAGAAGAGAAGAAGAAAAAGGATGAAGAAGAGAAGAAGAAGAAAGATGAAGAGGAGAAGAAGAAGAAGGTTGAAGAAGAGAAAAAGAAGCAAGAAGATGAAAAGAAAAAGAAAGAAGAGGAAGATAAGGAACATGAGAAGAAGAAGGAAGCAAAGAGGAAGAAGAAGGAAGAGGAAGATAAGGAACAGGAGAAGAAGAAGGAAGCAGAGAGGAAGAAGAAGGAAGTGGAAGATAAGGAACAGGAGAAGAAGAAGGAAGCAGAAAAGAAAAAGGTTGTGGAGGACAAAGAAGAGGAGAAGAGAAGAGACGCGGAGAAGAAGAAAGCAGAAGAGGATAAGGAAAGAGAAGCGGCAAAGAGAATCCAGATGGAGACTCCGAAGACAACCGGTAGTCAAGCCAAATCGGCTAACCTCACTAGTCCTATCGACCTCCATTCTACAAGTGAAATGGAGCTGATGCAGAGCATCAAAATTGCCCAAGAACGACTTGAAAACATACGGAGGAAGAAGGAGTAGGATGTAATTCAAGCGGCTGTGGACACTCTTACCAGTTTGATACCTGGTACTAACCTTCCCAACACTGAATCATCACTGGCCAAACTAAAGCTCCTATGCACAGTAGTCGATGATCAGGTGCAGAGCCTAGAAGAGGTAGCAGAGGCAAATGTCAAGAAGGAGCATCAAAAATCTCTTAATATAGCTTTGGTGAAGAAGTTGAATGAGCTCTGGTCTGAACTGAAGAAAGAACAAAAGGATATAAGGGATGCTCTGGATGAGGGGAATCTGCTACTCAGCAAGATCTACCAACCCCATCTGTTCTATGATGATGTGCTAGCTCAGAAGCAAAAGCTTCAAATGGACTTGCAGTCCTACATGAGCACATTCAAGCCATCTTATGATTCCTTTACAACTTATGGGCAAACCGTTCACTGATTTCACATCCAGTCAGCAAAAATGGAGCAAGAGATCAGCACCCGGTCTAGAGATTTGCAGGAGCTACAACTGGTTCTACTTCCACAATTGCAAATTCTTCAGAAGTGCTATCTAAACTTGGATGCCTTAATAGTGACACAGGAGATGAGCACAATCGATGCTATGGAGGAACGGGTCTCCCAGATGCAGACAGAGAAAGAAGTAGCCACCTCCCTACTTGAGTCCTGGTCTTTATCGATGAAACAATTCTTGCAGGACTTTAAATCTGTTTTTGACAAGTATTATTCCTTATTGTCATAAATTTTTATTATTTTAATATCAAATGAAAACAGGGTTGATCAGCTATACTTTGTCATTGTTGGCAAAGGGGGAGAAGAATTATATTTGAGAGAAGTATCTGGTAATCAAAATTTTGATATATGCTTTGAATATGTCAATGTTTATACTCTTTATGCAATATTGGTATACATTGTATTGCCAAAGGGATAGTGTATATGCTTAGGGGGAGCAATTTTTCTAATGGCATGATTTTGTTGTAAAACACTTAGATGTCAAAATTTTATTTTCCTAAGTGTTGTCATCAATGCCAAAGGGGGAGATTGTTGGCATTTTTTATGTTTATGTTGTGATTGTCATTGATGGACACACACTTGCATTGAGATCCCCTTTATATGCATGAGTTAGAGCACAACCGGTATTTGTTCCAACCGGTATGTTGTATTATAGTCTTTAGACTATTGGTGTTTTGCAGAATGTGTTTCCCAGTCTGAAGCAGCATGTTGACCCTAAGTGGTTTGTAGATCCCAAGCGGTACGAGGGATTAAAGTGGCATAACATGTTTCTACCAGTCTTCATTTTTGTCAAACCGGCAACCGGCATTTTGTATGAACCAGTAATACTTTGTGATGAGTTACCAACCGGCATTTTGTGATGAGTTACCATCCACAGATTGTTTGATGGTGCCGACACATTAATGGTGCTTTTTGTGTTGTGTTACCAAGTATGTCCAGGTTCATTGAACCTAGTAAATTGTAATGTAATCCTATTGGACCGACATGAAATCAGATTCCTTTATAAGGACATTATGTCTAGGGTTTTAGGTTGTTGATGTGGATATAGAAAAAGTTTATGTTGTTGCTAGGGTTTAAGGTGGTTGAGGAGTTAGAGAGAATATGAATGTGTAGAAGACTGAAGTAATGTTGGAATGCATTTGGAACTAGCTATCAAGGATCTAACCGAGCAGTCTGTGCTATTAGCTATATCAAACACTTGTTGATTACTCACATCTTTGACAAGTCTGTAGCCCTTAACCAGGTAGGCCCAAAAGCCTTTTGTAAATACTCTAACAAGGTGGTTCACATCTATGAATCTAAAATCCTCTAGCAAGGTAGTCTTTAATCAAACTTATCTCCTAACAGAGATTGAGATTCCTAACAGGATTTGTTCTGGTAAAGAACATTGTAAGACCTTAACCAATCTAGTTCCTATTCTGCAGATAGTTACTTGTGAGTTCCATCTCACCGTGGTTTTTCCCATTTGGGTTTCCATGTCAAAATCTCATGTGTTATGGTGTTTGTGCTTTTGTGGGTGAATACATTATTTGCTATTTGGTTTGCATGTGTGCTAACCGGTTTGTTTGCTAAACTGTTTTACCGGTTTACTGTCTGTCTTGTAAAGTGTTTAAGTGCAAAGATTTTTGGCATACTAATTCACCCCCCCCCCCTCTTAGTATTCATCACATGTGTTGGCCAACTTCAAAATACCAAGGAGTAGGGGTCACCGGTATAGCATGTTTGAGGAGTTGAATCCTTTTACTCATCTTAAGTAGGCCTAAGCTTAGTGAATGTGTGTGTAGTTTCATCCAAGGTGTAGAGTCCTTCCTTGCAGGACCCTTGTGAGTATTTAGGGGGTCACTAGCCTAACCTTCTTTAGGCTTGTCATAAAGGGAGTTTGGGTAGGCCTCTGCATCATTTACCTCAGAGTGCTATCTGGGAAGACTGTAAGAAGATACTGAAATTGCAATCTGAGAATCCTTGATCCAAACAGAGAGCCATTAATTTCCAAATCAAACCCTCCATAAATATTCCAAGAATTTATAGAAAGAAACCAAAAACTCAAGAATACCCTAACAAAATTCTCCCATTCAACATTTTCAAAACCCCCACCCATTTTTTTCACGGCAGAGCTCCCCCTCAGCATGTGAGTGCTTCATTATTAAATCGTTAATTATTCTAGTAACTCCCGACATGCAAAAGCAATTAATTGCCCATAAAGGAGTTAAATTAATATTATTTATTAAAATAATATTTTCATTAAAGAGTGGGGAGGAATTATTTATACAATATCTTTCTTTTTTTTAACACAAGGATTATTTTTTATGAAAGCCACATATAACAATTAAATATATAAATATTTTTTTAAAATGGTTTATTAATTATTTAAATAAATAAAAGGAATTTCCACTGTTTATATATATTTTAAATTATTAAATTAAATGTCCTCCTCGCAAAACTGGTTAATTAGATTTACTTGTACTATTTACATTACATTAACTTAAGTGAATAAACAAAAGTATTAAAATGCTATTTAATTGCAGGATTAACTTCTTTTCCAGCAAGAAAGATTAATTTACATTAACTGGCTCTAAAAAGATAACTACGGTCTTTAACACAACACAAGGGTAAAATAGACAACACAAAACTAGCCATAGCTCAAGATTACTTGACAAAAGGGTAATGTCTAGGGTCTGACTAATATCTTCAGTTACCACTTTACCTTTGGGTTGTAGAGCACACTCAGACCTGAAGATTCAGGTGGAGTCGATGCTCGGTACCTATAGTTACATAAGCAAACTATCGAACATGTGCATATAAAACATATAACATCACATCATGAAAAGGGAATGGAAGCAACGTACCTTTCCCATAAAGAGCAGTGCGACGCTTTTCCCCCTCACCCCAAACACATCAGAGATAATATATAGTGAAAGATTAGAACAAATAATCATCTAAGAGCATCAAAATAAAGTCATAACACTACATTACATAAATAATCCATCTATAAACATCTAACACTCAGAGCATAGACACATCAAATAACATCACATAATCAAAATTAAGTAAACATCATTATTCTAACCAACCATATAGCATAAGGTATCAATGTCACATATGAGTCCAGGGAAAAAAGACAATCACATCCAAACCCAAAATTGACCAACACCAAAGGGGTCGAAACCACACACAGAAACTCAAAAACATAAAGTCTGACAAGCCAAAAGAGAGGGGCACTACAAAACTATTTGCAGCTTGGCCCTTCATTCCATCACATTCCACATGCAAAATTATTGGGCAAATTGTGTAGATGATTATGAAGGAAAAGAAGTTGGATGAGGATGTCACTTTGACAAATTGTAACATTCAAATTAGGGTGGGATATTAATGGCGTAGAAGATGATGAATATTGTTAGATTGATCCTATTTATAGTTCCCACATTCAAAAGCAGACAATAGTCCCAATAAATTAGAGCCTCAAGGAGCATGAGGATATTCAGTCAAAATTTGTTATGATTCTTAGGACACAAATTTGATTGGCTAAGAAGAAAGCAGATGCTTCAAAGGTTTACACAAAGGGAGGACAAGCCAAACTAGGTTCAGTGAGAACTTCCTCCTCAATAGTGCCCATTCCTACTCAACAAACTATTGCTCTAGGGGGAAGTGGAGGTGGAGATGAGCCACATGAGAAGAGGAAAACTTATGAGAAGACTTGTGGGGATGACCTACCCAATGATACAGAAACATATGAGTAGGCTGAGAAAGAAAAAGAAAAGGAAACTAAGAAAGATAAGGGGAAAGAGAAGACAAATGAACAAGAACAAAAAATTGAGGAATGGACATAGATACCTCTATCCCCTAGGAAGATTCTGAGAAAACTTCTCTAAAAGATAACTTTTTTCATTCAACTTGTAAAATATAACAAAAACTCCCTGATTGAAGAGGGCTCTTCAATTTTCTCTTGATTCTTATACATTGATCAAGAAGAGAAAAACTACATCAATGAGCTTGCTAGAGGATAACATAGTTATACAATTCCTTCAAAGGTCCCCTAAACCCAAAAAGTTGGGAGAGCACCTCTAAGCTCATTGAGGATGAGAAGAATTTGTTTGTAGAAATTACACATCTATCAATGCAAAAAGAGCCCAGACAGGCTACTACAAGTTACTTTAATTTGACTAGGTGGATTTGGGACCTCCAAGCAAAGATGGAGATGTCCATAACTTTCAAGAGACTACCATCAGGTTGGTGAGAAGAATGGAAAGAGATAAGCAAGACAAAGATGAATTTAAGAAAGCAGTAAAATTGCTTACTAGTTGCTTGAAGTCACTGGTTGACCCAACAACATTGCCAGTTAGTTCATCAATGGCATCCTTTCACCCAAATACTGAGGCTAGGAAGGAAATGGTGGGAAAAGTACAAAGGGATGGCCACTTTAGTAGGACCACTCAAGAATGGATTAGGGATTTGAAGGCCAAAGGGCCTCCTTTCATTGAGAATTTGAGAAGTGTATAGGATAATTTCATCTTGGTAAGGAATGGTATAAACATGGAGATAGCTAATACTAACTAGGAAGAAACCACATAGCTGCAAATAGATGAACAGCTTAAGGAATTGTAGATATGAGCATAGACAAGGTTTTAGTTGAAGGTATAATTTGAGATACAAATGACACTAGATGTGTCATGTGGAGAGAAAGCATCAAAAAGAAGGATTCCTTAAACAAAACGTAAATTAATAGAGAAAGTTGTTGAGAGTACACAACCGGATGCAAGCAAATATCACCAAAGAATTTACAAATATTGGTTGTCAACTCAAAAAGGAGGATAACTCTGGGTATGCCACTGCTAAAGAATTGAAAGATGAATTCCAGAAGTTGATCAATGTATTTTCAAATGAGAAAGCTTTCAATAAGGTGCAGTGCCCCTCCCTGATTCATCTTGTCTTTCTATACAACAGAATATTATATTGATCTATCTTAGTCTACTTTATGATTATTTGTTGGTATCATGCTCTGTACTAAACCCATTTCATGATTGAATTGGATAGAAGATGGATTTATATTTGATGATTTATATATGTTCATTATTCATGATGGATCATATTGCCTACGGGATTTTGATGGCATTATGATTAGGCTAACCCTACTCTATGATTGTGATGTTTGAATTGATGCTACGATGTGTGTGATTTCCTTCTAGTGTCTTTGTGATTAGAGACGATGTCATACCACTCATTTTGAGCATGATATGATGCTATGATTTTCTATCACTTTCCTAATCATTTATGATGTATATGTGTTGTATATATGTTTCATTGTGTGTAGTGGTGGATGCAGGATTGCAGGTACTAGACATCAACTCCACCTGGTCTCACAGGTTTGAGTGTGTCTTACCCCAATGGTAAGTTGTTGGAGATGGCATGTGTTTCCCTCGCACACTCTAGGCTTAAGTTGTTCACCTTGTCAGTTGTGTCGTGGTGCAAGTTGGTGGTTAGAGTCCTGTGTCGATGTTCAACCCTATGTTGGGTTGCTTGAGGTGTTGTGTGTATGTGATTTATATGTAATTAATATTTGATTAGTATAGAATTAATACTACAATTGATTTATTTGATGATTTGATTACTTAATTATTATTTGGTTGGTTATTTAATATTTATTTCTATTGGTTTGATTAATGATTATTTGAGCTTTATTTAGTTAATTAATTGACTTATTGTTTATTGGCTATTTATTTGTTTGGTTTATTTAGTGTTTAATTGATTATTTGATATTTAATTTATTGTTGAGATTTTCTAATTATTTAATTGGGATCAATTTATTGGGTTATTTGATTTATTGCTTAATCGATTAACTTATTATTTATTTATTGTTTAATGGTTATTTATTTATTATTTAATTGATTTGATTTTATATTTAATTATGAGTTTCTATTTATTAAGATTTTTATTTTTTATTTTTTTTATTTATTTATTTATTTATTTATTCATTTATTTATTGGGATTTGATTTGTTATTATCCCATTTATGTTTATACTATTACATTATTATTTGCATAATTGGTTATATCATAAAGTTTACCCTCCCCTTATTTCTATTGGTTGATTTTGAGTGGGGTAAGTAAATAATATTGTTAAATAATACTTACCTCGTTTTCATGCATGGTAGGTATAATATATAGTTTAATGGAATTTTCTTATTGGTCAGAGAATTTCTATAGTTTGAATTTGTTTTTTATTTATTTGAGCCTTTTGGTTTGTTGTCGAGTTACCATCTGGGAGAATTTTGGGATTTCAATTTGGGATTTCGAATTGGAATGATGATTGATCCTGGAAGATTGGAGATTGGAATGAGGGTTCTTGATTTGGGATTTCTCTTCTCTGAATTCCATTTTGCTATTTACTTCAAATTTTTCAAAGTTGGAACTTTATTTCCTCTCTACAATTTATTTGAAAAGATTTTCTGCATCACGATTGTGGAAGGATGGTTTGGGGGAAAGATTTGATGTTTTAAGTTTTCAATTTTATTTTAGGGAGGAATTTAATGATGATTGAAAATGAATTTGAAGTATTGTAAAGTCTAGGAATGATGTGTGTTGCCAGGAATGCATATTTTGCATTTTCCCTTTTTGGATTATTGTTCCTCTCCCTTGTGATTGGGATTGAGTTTAATAAGCTTCTTTAATTTATTTTTTGTTTCTCCTTGATGAGTTTTATGTATCTCCTCAAGTGTTTGTATGTATTTGTAAGAATGTGGTATGTGGCTTGTCGGGAGTTGTTTTCATAAAATCTTGAGAGTTGAATTTTCTTCATTTGTTTATTTTATAGTTGGCTTGGGTGATCTTTGCATATTAGAATGCCTTTTCAATATTTCTTTGTACCTATCTTTGTCTTATTCCATCTCCCTGAGTCATTGTGCGAATTTGGTGAAGTTATATGCGCATCTGAGTGCGGTTGTGATTGGAAATTGATGCCAATTTATCCTTATGTGATCATAAAGTTTTATTTATGCGATTACCTAGTGATATTTCATCCTCCCACACCTCCTAGGAGTGTATATTGGCTAGTTGGAAATCCTTGTGCAAATTTGGACAAGTTTCATATCATATTTTGTCTGTTTTTGTTGATTCTACATTCTGGAATGAAAACGATAATGTTTGGTACCAGAACGCTATATAATGACCCCAAAATGATAGAGAATGCTATGGGAATGCCAAAATTTCTCCCATGAAAGATATTCTGGTTTTTTGTTGCTCTATTCTGCCTAGAGTTGCCCAATTTGGTCTCTTTTTCAAAATTTGTGTATTTACCAGAGACTTTTTATGATTAAATTGAGTTCCTTAGTGGTGTGTATGATTTCATCTTGTTCATTTCATGCTTTTTTTTGCTTCAGTAAGAGGATTTGTGCCTTACCGGTTAGGGGTTTGCATATATGTTGGTTTGCTCCAGTGAGAGGGAGAATGCCTGTAATGCCCCGCCAGAATACCCTAAAGGAAACAACTACAAACACTCGAAAAGAGTGCAAAATAATTTTATTTTTTTTATACAACATTAACGAACTTTAAGATACATTGAGTTAGACATTGCAATATCATTTGCACAAGCAGAAGAGTTAACACAACTCCTAAAGGGTTTCCAACGAAGATTACTCGATTAATCTTATCATGCCCAAAATTTGCTTAAAAGAATATGTTAGCATTACTAAATCGAGGTGACACTACTCGTCAATAAACCTTTTACTAAAATTGTTTAATTCATGGTCTTAATCATTACAAGTAAGAAACTCTAATCATTGAAGACAACTGCACGTACTAGTATTTATAATATTAACACAAATGTTACTTAGATACTCGACCTTTAACTAGGGGTAATAGTGCAATGCCAAAGGATGGTTAATTCATGTTATTTATAATGGTATTATTATTTTCCAGTAGCATTTTCTAATATCAGCAATAGAAATAACAATCATATATTTAATACAAAGTAAGTATTTCCTTAATATGATTATTATTTCACAATTTATTAATCCTAACTCAATCTATGACTAAAGTACCAAAATGATTTTTAATTGTCAACTTAATGATATTTACTACAAGCCAAATCTGCATTGCTTACACCAAATATCATTTATAGATCTGATGTTATCACCGTATGTAATGTAGCTATACATTAATCTCTTATATCCAATAATGTTATTTGTGGTAATTCTTATTATTGATATTATTTTATGATTGTTATTAATATCATCTCTAAATATTAATTTTGTGGTAAGAACCTCTAATATTAATCAGCATATAACTACTTCACCGAGAAACTTAATGTGTTAATAATACGATAACTCTGAATTCATTCATTTTCCTTTTCCCATGTTATTAAGTTTTTCCAGTAAAACTGTTATTGAAACCCATGATTGTATTTCATGACAATAACAGATTTTGATTTTGATTTTTATTTCAAAGAATGATTACTAATCACACATAAATAGCATTATTCCAAAAATATTAACTATGAAAGTTTGATAATACTTTGCCCTTATTATATCTTTCAATCAACATTTTTTTTTTTTTCAGCAACTTGATACCAAACAATTATATCTACAACAAATCAACATCCTCTACAATTCTGAAAATACATCTGCAGTTTTTTTAAGAGCAAAAGTTGAATAAAACGGTGATCATGTGAATAACATAATAAATAACTCTCAAGTATAAACGCTTTTAAAATAAAAAAACTATACTATTTATTCTAAATGCAGGCCAACTTGAAAATTAATTACAATTATATGTGACCAAACATAGAAGCATTAGTCTATAAAGTGCAGATAGATAACTACAGAGTTGATTTATCCAAATGCAAGATAGAATAATTTTATGCACAACACCAGATTTATGTGGTTCGCCAATTTGGCTACGTCCACGGAAAGGGCAAGGGAAGTCTTATATATAAAATATATCCTTTGGATTGAATCTACATCAACTTGTATACATCAATAATACAATGGATAATTACTTTATCCTTTCACTCCAATTTTAGAACTCCAAAGGAGTAAATAAAGGGGAATAATGTAAGGTAAAGAGCCTGAGCATCGGGCTTCAATGCCTAGCATAAGCAGTCATTCAAATGCCTTCAGAAGTTCTCTCTTCTCTATCTATAACTAATTAAACTGGCATGCCTCAGATTGACCTTGCAGATTGTTTACAATTCAAAAGTTAGAGACAACTTGCGAGCAAAAGGAAGCCTATCACATTGTGAAAAGTTCCATGTTTCAGTAAGATTGACTGTTGATTCCCCAAGTAAGCTTGTAAGGAAAAGAGAATCAGAGGTTAAGCGTAACAAACTGGCAACATAATCGATTTTTGACTTTCCAGACCATAAAAGTTGTTGAAGGCATTCAAGCTAATATCTAATTCTTTTGTGTACATACAATCTACATGAGACATATTGCCGAGTCTGAAAATATATAGCTTATGTTTACTTAAATGCATGAATTGACTGGCACAAGCGAATCGAAGGAGGCTGACTATTATATTGATTTGCAGTCATTGTAAGTAACACTGTATTGAAAGCGTGAGTTACTTCTGGATAGACTCCACCGTTTTACAATGGCGCAAATTCTATGGCAATTAAAATCTTAATTCAGATGATTCGAAAAGAAGGTTTAGCCATTATGCAATAGGAAATTATTATAAAATAATAATAAAAATGATAGCCAATACTTAAGCTGAAATTAACCTCAATTTCAGTCAACAAAATATGATCAATAAAATGAAGTTGTCAAATTGGAAACAATATGAAATGATATGACAACATAAATTAACAATAATATTCTATAGAATATACGCAAGACTGGCTAATATCTTTAGGATGAAAACGTAATTGAGCTACATAAAGAAAAGGTGTTGTTTCAACATAAATGCTAACCAGTATGTTAAAATATTAAATCAAAGTTTGTGCATTCAATACCAGAAAGAGGGACGCCATCAACAATAGTTAAAAACTGCTTTAGCCGGTGCATTCCATGTTCAATTCTTAACATAAATATGTATTTTCTTTTATTGATGTGAAATTCTAATTGGGCTCCATTTAAATTCCTACTGTGCAAATGTTGAAACTAAAAAGAAAATTCAATATTTGAAATCAATAATTATTCTCATCTTGTGTACTAATTCTGGAGATGTGATTTCCCCTCCCTTGTGCACAGATGGTACTCTTATCTTATTAGAAGAAAATCTTTCGATGAAATTTCTGGACCCTATTGATTAAATAAGGCTCTATACTAGTAATCTTTGTACTCAGCTGAGATTCTCTTAAAGTGAAGAAAACTTAGACAACAAGTGGTAGGAAAATATAATATAAGAGAATATCAGGTCAGACAATCATAGCAAACAAAACCCCTACAAAATAAATATCAATTTCACTAGCAAAGGAACTTTCCTAATAGCTCTATTTTTTTTTTGTACCCAAAAGACAAGAAAGAAGAACAAATTTCACAATTAAAGAATCACCTCCTTCCTTCACCAATACCACTTATGAACATGTGTAGTTACAATGTTTGCAGGGTAACAATGATTGCAGAAAACATAGTAGGATCAATCAATTATTTTAATTTATTTATTTTTCTAAAGGGATCCTGGACTTACATGGCAATTTATGTTTTCCTCCACTTTCCTAAACGCAGCAGTTTCATACCCAACACCTCCTCAAATCGATACGCACTCCCTCTCTCCTCAGAATGTGTTCTCCCCGAATGCAGTGAAGCATCCCTTTTTTTCCAAAAGGCTTTAGCCACCTCTCAACAAATTTCGTAGTCTCTCCCTTAAGTTACCCCTCTCCCCCCATATTTGTTGAAAATGGATTTATATCTCCATCGATTGGGGCTCCCCAAGCTATGCACCCCGTACATATTTGACCAACTCGCCTTCTAGTCCCCCGTGCCCATTCATGAGCCTTTGTTGCAGAAAATGTATGCCCATACTCGCCCACCTACAAACATTGACTGACATTAATGAAAAGATGGAGTATGATTTTCAATACGCAGCTTCACATTAATTTCAATGGCCTTAGTGCTCAACCAAGGGGTGTGGTAGCTGAGAATAATGGTGTTAATGCATTAAGTATTGCGTGAGACAGCCAGGATGAGAAAGGACCAAGTTTATTGATATGGTATGGCGTAGGAAGGTAGAATAGGTACTCGCAGTGGTTGCAGAATGTGACATTTGGACCAGGCAATGGCATTAGTTCCACCTTCTCATTTATTTCTCTCTTATCTTGAATTCACTCACTCCTTGCTTAACAAACCATGTCATATAAAGGCACTAATTTTCCTTACGGAATGTTTGGCAAAAAAATGTTACATATTTTATAATATTTTATTCATATGCATGATCCTCCTAGCATATGTATAATATATATGTTTATGAGCAATTATGTGACAACAAAAATTTTACATAATATTATATTGATTTATATATATAAATTAAGTGAATGGTGGTTTTAGATATCTAGAAGGGAGTGGTTACTTATTATTATAGGTATGTTAATTTCAGAAAATTACTTTAACAATGATGGTATAAGAAATATATGTTATTTCAATGTAATTGTCATATAACACAACAATCTCTATTCTCCTCTTTCAGCTTAGATAAATTACCATACACTATTAGTTTCAAAAACATTTTTTTTTTTTCAATCAAGATGATATTGCTTAGAAATTAAGCCACGTTGTATTTTCATTTTCACTTCAAGTATATAAGATAGACTAATCTACATGTCCACCATAATCTCAATAAAAAAAATTAATCGCAAACCAAATGCCTGTATTGTCCAAATCTAGTTGAGTGCCGCAAGTAGCATCTAGAATGAAAAAACCTATAACCATCTACAAGTGGGTCATCACAAGGGTAGGGGTACTACAATGCCTCACTGTCAATGAATGATTATTAGCGCTCTAGTGTGATGTTTATTACCTCACTGTTGAGGATTGAAATTTTTGTTGTATTAGCCTTTGAATCATGTTTATGCTTTGGTTCATTATCTACATTGCTTTGGTGAAGGCTCTTACCTTGTATATGGCCATATGTATCCTGTTATGCTTAGTATGTTCTCAATAATGTTATGATTGTGTTTATGTCAGTTTTGAGCCTTCATGATGTTGTTATAATGTTATTTTGATCTATGTTTCACCCAAGGCCTAGGAGCATGATTAGGGAGAGTGGGCTTTCATGATTCTGTCGACGTCACGAGGAATGGATTGTTAGGATTCCTTGTTCTTTGGAGTCGGGGTCTAGACCATTTGGATAGTTCATTGGAGGTGTTAGATAGTTCAAATAATCGGAAGACAACTGAAAGGGGGGGGTGAATCAGTTTTCACAGATTACCAGAACATTTAACAATTAAAACTTTAATACCGAAACCCAAAACATTAATACCGGAATGCTTAAACCAAATACCGAAATAGCAGTTAAACCAATTAAGCAGAAACAATAATCAGAGAATAAATACCATCCACATGACACCAAGATTTATATGTAGAAAACCCGATAAAGGGAAAAACCATGGTGGGAAGCCTACCCATAGTCCGATAATACTTCTGTAGTATGTATGTGAATAAAAATTGAGGGGCCTGCACTTGCAGGAAGGCCAATAGCCTAAAGCGCACTGCTCATCACAAAAGGAGTCTCGGTGACTACATAGAAATCCAAACTACAATCCGGAAGAAGGAATGAACTGCAAAGGCAGCATCTCCTATGCCTAAATGCAGTTCTGGTTAATCTCAATACCGAAGGACTAAATCCTCTTACATAAACCCAACTCAATCTCCAATGATCGACCAAATCCTTTGCCTGAATGATATTACATTATTCGCACATTAAATATCCATATCCCATACCTATATCCTTATGATCTACATTGAGATCTTACATCATATATATACAAACCCTCGACCATAAAAAATTAGGTCGGCCACTAGACAATAAACCAATTACATAATTACAAAACATGTCGGCCTTAGACCAAACAAATAATATCCAACTCATAAGACATCTCGGAAACACATCGAGAGGTCCAATCCACACGTTACATTAAGTCAATCCATAACCTAGATCAACCAGGACCCAATATAGGTCCATACACGCCAAAGCAATAATCCCAAACCACCAACTCTCGAACATGATCACCATCAGCATCATGAATCCATACCAAAAGTTGCACCAACACCACTTATGCATATCATCAAAGATCTTCATCAAAAGCTCTGTCGGTGAAACCCTCGTTGAAACTACAAACCAAGCTTCCAAGCAAACAGGATAACATCTGATCACCAAACAAAAACCAACTGACTAAATATGAATATGAGTAAGCCAATTCCATAACCAAATCATACTGGAGCATACCGGATCATGCCAGATCCAAACCAACCAGAAACCACTCAACCTACCAGGACCAAAAGAGTGTGGGTAAAGCATCCAAAACTAATAGTGTTGACATCAATGACAAAACATCAATGCAACACATAATCAATTCCTCCAAATGGCCAATAATCTCCCCCTTTGGCATTGATGGCAATACTAGATGTGAAAAACATCTAAGTACCAAGAAATGCCAAACAAGTCTCCCCCGACGGAAGACAGCAAACAATCTTCTACTCAAAGATATAGCAATGAAGTTCTGAAACAAAGACCAAACTCCCCCTGTGAATACTATCTTTGTAAAGTTCTGAATTACACATGTATCTCTTCCCCCAATGTATACAACTCCTTAAGTATTTCACATCAATATCTCTCCCCTTTTGACATCAATGCCAGAAATCTGACAAAAATATCAAAGCAAAAACATAAACCACAAAAACACAAAGCTAACTACTCCTTGAGAGCAATAGCATCCCCACATCAATGTCGAAATGAATAATATCTCTAATAATACATATTGGACTGATGCCAAAATGCATCAATCAGTTCTCTGTCGGAGGGGAAAAAACCCCTAACCTGTCTCTTAGGTACTCAAATGATTCTTTAGGTAAAGGTTTAGTGAAAATATATGCAATCTTCTCTTTAGTGTTCACATAAACCAGTCTAACTTCATTTTCTTCCACCTTCTCCTTCAAAAAGTTATACTTGACAGATATGTACTTTGTCTTAGAGTGAAATATCGGATTCTTTGATATGCCAATAGCAGCAGAGTTATCACAGTGAATAACTACATGTCTAGTGTAATGCACTTTGATATCCTTCAACATTTGCTTCATCCATAAAACCTGTGTATGGTTAGTAGCAGCAACAACATATTCAGCTTCAGCAGTAGATAAAGAAGTACATGATTGTTTCTTGTTGATCCATCAAACCAACTTCTTTCCAAGAAAGAAAGCTCCACCGGAATTACTTTTCTAGTCATCAACATCTCCAGCCCAATCAGCATTTGTATATGCACATAAAGTAAAGTCATCATCCTTAGGGTACCACAAACCATATTCAGATGTACCTTGCAAGTATCTAAAAATCCTTTTCACCGCACTCATGATTTTCTCTAGGATCACTCTGAAATCTAGATGTAATACAAACAGCATTCATTATGTCAGGCCTAGTCTAAGTCAAATAAAGTAGACCTCCAATTATAGATTTGTATCTTGTAGGATTTACCGGTGCAGAAACATCTTTCCTTGTCAATTTCTCACTTGTAACCATAGGAGTACTTACTGGTTTAGAATCTCCCATACCAAATTTCTTCAACAATTCCCTAGCATACTTAGTTTGACAGATGAAAATACCTTTATCAATTTGAGTAATCTACAAACATAAGAAAAACTGTATTTCCCCAATCATAGACATTTCAAATTCTTTCTCCATATTCTTAGAAAATTCCGTGCACAACTTATCTTCACCTCCAAAAATGATGTCATCAACAAATACTTCAATAATCAGTATATCATCATTAGTGACCTTATAATATAGATTACTATTAGCATTACCCTTAGTAAAACCAAGCTTCAAAAGATATTTATCCAACCTTGCATACCAAGCTCTAGGTGCCTATTCAAATCCATATAACGCTTTCCTTAACCTACAAACCATATTTGTATCATCTGAAAGTGAAAAACCATCAGGTTTCTCAATATAAACTTCCTCTTCAATATTCCCATTCAAAAATGCACACTTAACATCCATCTGATAAACCTTGTAGTTTTTTAGTAGCATAGGCGAGAAATAATCTTACAGCTTCAATCCTAGCTACAGGTGCAAAAGTCTCACCATAATCAATTCCTTCCTTCTGAGAATATCCTTTACAAACCAATCTAGCCTTATTTCTTACAACTTGACCATCCTCATTCAGTTTATTCCTAAAAACCCATTTAGTTCCAATAACAATCTTATTATTAGGCCAGGGAACTAAAGTCCATGTGTTATTCTTCTCAATCTGGTCTAATTCTTCTTCCATAGCTTTCAACCAACATTCATCTTTACATGCTTCAATTATTGATATTGGTTCAACTTGAGAAATTAAACATACCTCATTAGTTGTCAGTCTTCTTCTTGTCATCACTCCATTGTTCTTATGCCCAATGATCCGAACTTCTAAATGATTCAATCTCACATACCTAGGAGTCTTCTGACTCTCTGTTCCTCTTCCCGGTTCTTCAATTATTGTTGAATTTTTTGATACTGTCGGAGTAAATGGTTCAACACTTTGTTCCAGTAAAGATGCTACCAGTTCAGATATAATCATTTCCACCGCTGGTTCTTGCTCATAAACTCTCATTTGACTTCTATTCAGCTCATCCACCTTGACATTAGCACTCTCCATAATTCTCTGTAATCTCTTGTTATAACATCTATATGCCTTGCTTTCATTAGAATAACCAAGAAATATGCCTTCATCACATCTAGGATCAAATTTACCAATGATATCATCTCTCCTGATATAACATTTACTATCAAATATTCTAAAATACTTAACTGTAGGTGTATTGCCAAACCATAATTCATAAGGTGTCTTACCGGTTTGTCCTTTGATATGTACTCTGTTAAATGTATAAACCGTTGTGCTCACTTCTTCTCTCCAGTAGATATGAGGTAGACTAGCTTTCATCATCATTGTTCTAGCAGCATCCAAGATAGTTATGTTCTTCCTTTCCACAACTCCATTTTGCTGAGGTGTCCGGGGAACTGAAAATTGTCTCCTTATACCATGCTTCTCACAAAAGTTATTAAACTCACCGGATGTGAATTCCCCACCATGATCTGACCTCAAACATTTAATCTCCAATCATGTCTTTGTCTCAACTTTAGCTTTAAATATTTTAAACTTTTCAAAAGCCTCAAATTTCTCCCTTAGAAAAGTAACCCACATCATTCTAGAATAATCATCAATGATTAGCATGAAATATCTATCACCTTGAAAACTTTTAACTCTAGCAGGCCACACAAATCCGTATGAATAAGATCAAGAACATCATTAGATTTATCTTGTATACTCCTAAAAGAGGTTCTGACCTGTTTACCCATTTGACATTCTTTACATACTAGATTAGAGGGCTTCACAATATTAGGTATATCTCTAACTGCCTTAGTTGAATTGATCTTCACAATACAATCAAAATTCACATGACATAGCCTCTTATGCCATAGCCAACTCTCATCAATTTGTGCAATCAAACATGTCTTCTCACCAGAATTCAAATGAAATATATTACCTTTTGTCTGTGTACCGGTTGCAATCTCCATACCAGATCTGTTAATGATTTTGCATTTTTCATCCTTGAACTGTAATTGAAATCCCTTATCTACCAATTGTCCTACACTCAAAACATTATGCCTTAAACCTTCAACAAAATAAACATTATCAGTATTGTTCTTACCATCCAATGATATAGTTCCTTTTCCTTTGATCATACATGCTTTGTCATCTCCAAATCTAACCAGACCGCCATCAAATTCTTGCAAAGATATAAACTTCCCTTTATCTCCAGTCATATGATGTGAACAACCACTGTCAATTACCCATTCATCATTGTCTTCAATTTTGGCAGCAAGTGCCTTTTGTTCAGGTACATTCTCTTCCAGTGACGGAACATCTTCCTTGATAGCGAGGAACACCCATTCCTTCCCATTGTCAAAACCACTAGCAAAGTCTTTTGCCGGTTCATCATCAGAATCAATAACACCTTCCTCATCCGCTATGTAGCACGATTTGTCTTTGTTTTTCTTGTACTTATACTTGTCCTGATATCCAGGGTTAGGCTTAAATGATCTTCTAACTCTTTCTTCAAATCTTGAATTCCTTTCAGGACATCTAGATGCAAAATGACCAATCTTATTACATGTAAAACATTTAAAAGGTGTTTTTCCTTCATATTCACTTCCTACCGGTCCTTTAGGTACTCTTATAGAAAATAGTGCTTCAAGTTTCTTAAACTCATCATCTTCTCTCTTCATATCATCCAATTCCTTTGCATATAAATCTTTCCAATCTTGCTTACCGGTTGATGATGCAGATGCATGAAAAGCAGGTTCAAACTTCACAGCTCCAGAAGGTCCAAATTCTTCAAGTTGAAAAGAAGATAATTTCCAAACCAAAGTATCTATGTTGACAGAAGTATTAGCCATGGTTCTCAATTCATTAATTGCAGTAGCCTTCATCTTGTAAGTCGGTGGTAGGGCTCTCAGAACTTTAGAAATAATTTCATCTTCACTCAGAGTTCCACCACAACATTGAATTCCCATAACAATCTCATTTACCCTTTCCATGAATGCAGTAATCCTTTCATCTTCTTCCACCTTCAGATTTTCATAGCTCACCCAGTAACCATCAATTTTAGCAATCTTCATAGTAGGGTCACCTTCATTAAGAGTCTCCAAATTATCTCATATAGCCTTTCCAGGTGATTTGCCAGTTAATCCCATTGTTTGTTGATTAGAATGTGCACATAAGAGGGATTCTCTTGCTCTACAATCATTCTCAAGCTCCTTATCCAAGTTTGTCGGAGGAGGATTGCAAGATGTCATATTATGAGGTGTAACACCATTCTGTGTGATCTCCTAAATCTCCTTACCGAGACATCTCAGATAAGTCTCCATCTGAATCTTCCATACTGTGTAATTTGTTCCATCAAGCCTAGGAATATCTCTCTGAAAGATACCTCTAGATGAACTGGATGAACTTGAACTGTTAGTCGCCATAGGAT
The DNA here is from genome assembly GCF_030272615.1 of Cryptomeria japonica. Taxonomy (NCBI): domain Eukaryota; kingdom Viridiplantae; phylum Streptophyta; class Pinopsida; order Cupressales; family Cupressaceae; genus Cryptomeria; species Cryptomeria japonica. The sequence goes on along the minus strand of NC_081414.1, from coordinate 516,656,203 downwards.
CTTCCTCAATCGATTAAGCTTTATGCAGAGAGGACCAAGGATGTGATACCAATTGCTGGACAGTTCAAATAACCAGAAGACAACTGAGAGGGGGGTGAATCAGTTGTCACAGATTACCAAAACATTTAGCAATTAAAACTTTAATACTGGAACCCAAAACATTAATACCGGAATGCTTAAACCAAATATCGGAATAGCAGTTAAACCAATTAAGCATAAACAATAATCAGAGAATAAATACCATCCATGTGACACCAAGATTTATACATGGAAAAACCGGTAAAGGGAAAAACCACAGTGGGAAACCTACCCACAGTCAAATAATACTTCTGCAGTAAGTATGTGAATAACAATTGAGGGGCCTGCACTTGCAGAAAGGCCAACAGCCTAGAGCGCAGTGCTCATCACAAAAGGAGTCTCACTGACTACATAGAAATCCAGACTACAATTCGGAAGAAGGAATGAACTGCAAAGATAGCATCTCCTATGCCTGAGTACAGTTCCGCTTAAGCTCAATACGGGAGGACTAAATCCTCTAACATAAACCCAACTCAATCTCCAATGATCGACCAAATCCTCTTCCCAAATGATATTACATTATTCGCACATTACATATCCATATCCTATACCTATATCCTTATGATCTACAATGAGATCTTACATCGTATATATACAAACCCTCGACCATAAACAATCAGGATGGCCACCAGACAATAAACCAATTACATAATTACAAAATATGTCGGCCTTAGACGAAACAAATAATATCTAACTCATAAGACATCCCGGAAACACATAGAGAGATCCAATCCACATGTTACATTAAGCCGGTCCATAACCTAGATCAACTGGGACCCAATATAGGTCCATACACGCCAAAGCAATAATCCCAATCTGCCAAATCTCGAACATGATCGCCATCAGCATCCTGAATCCATACCAGAAGCTGCACTAGCACCACTTATGCATATCATCAAATATCTTCATCAAAAGCTTTGTCGGTGAAACCCTCACCGGAACTACAAACCAAGCTTCTAAGCAAACAGGATAACATCTGATCACCAGACCAAAACCAATTGATTGAATATGAACATGAGTAAGCCAATTCCATAACCAAATCATACCGGATCATACTGGATCCAAACCAACCAGAAACCACTCAACTTACCGGGACCAGAAGAGTGCCAATAAAGCATCCAAAATAGCTAGTGTTGACATCAATGCAACACATAATCAATTCCTCCAAATGGCCAATAGGAGGTTTATGGTAATAATCAAGTGATAACATAATTAATTAATCCTGGGTGGATTGGATAGTAGAACTCATCTTAATAAGCTAAGAAATATGTATATACGATGATACCCCATCTCATGGCCAGGAGTAAACCGGAGTGAGGTATGGGAAGATCTGGTAACTGGATAAACCGAACTCCCTTGATTTCCTCAAAGGTTGAGATGGTTCCGCATGTGTATCATGGATGTCGGGGTGAGTTCTGGGATATCCTTATCGGTGATAGCATGTGATGACACTCTTTCCTACATGTTGGTCCTAGTTTCCTCATGTCATCGTGATTGGTAAGCCTCTGGATGTTCCATGTTTGTGATTGGTAGTTTGAGAGTTTGTTTTATCTCTTGGTTGTTAGGTGTCAGCCTAGGTCTAGAGTGTGAGTTGGAACCTTGTGTCATCTCCTAGCACGGGGAGTGGTTCCTATTTGGTTCCACATGGTCGGGTGGTTTGATGCCTTCTTCCATTGGGATTATCTTCTTGGATGATAGTGTGTGTGGATTTGGATTTAATATATCTTCTTATGCGAATAGGTCTTGGAGCATATTCTTGTATCAATGTATCATGAAAAAGATGTAAATGTAATAGTTATTATGTACTTTTGTATCATGTATTCATATGTAATAGGACATGTTGTAGAAGTTGTGATTATGATCTTGTAATGGAATGAGACGTTGTATTCATTGTATGGTTTATGTTGCAAGGATGTTCTCTATGATGAGATTGAGATCTTATGTTGTTTAGGAAATTGAATGATTAGATTGTGTGCATTCTTGTTGTATCATATGGTTCTTGAATTTGTTTAGTAGCATGGAATCCTATTAGGAAGTAGAATAGTAGTTGTTGTTATAATCTAAGCATATGCATGTGGAGAGTAATTTTTTGAGATGAGCAATGGTTATCCTTAATGAAATAATCTAGTTCCATTTGTAGGAGAAGGATATATATAGTTCAGGATGTGATAGATATATGATGGAGTATTATGGGAATTAGGAACATTTGATTTGGTGCTTTAAAATGAACTTAGAAGGTTAATGGGGTTGTGTAGATATGCATTGGTATAGCTCATAATCTCTTGATAGGAAGAAGTATTGAGTTGAACTTAAATGAAAAGGGGGTTAATGATTTCATAATATGGATGCGTTATTGTGATGTCGTTAGTAAGTAGTGACGTTAAGATACCCTAGGGAAAGTCAGAATGGACAATTGTATGTTTTGAAATGATAATGGTTATGATGTTAATTATGCTTGCATTATATGATGTTATGGATATAGATATGTTCATGATGTTTTACGCATATATGTGAAGTTAATCTATGCTTGAAGTAATGGTAGTTACTATGTTGCATTAGTAGGTGTTTTTTTTAAAAAAATCTCTATATTTGATAATTAGTTATTTTCTCTAGAGTATTTTGACGGGCATTACATAAGGATAATCTAAAAAAAATGACAAGGCTAGACTCAACTCTATCTTGGTACAATGATTACCCAACTAGTCTTTCAACCAGGATGGACTTTGTTTGTGCAAACAAAGCTCTATGGAGGCTCAAGACTCAAAACGTTATCATTCCTCTACACACCAAAATCCTTGTCATGATACAAGCTTTGAAGGACTACAAAGCGTAGGTGACAGCATAGTAGCAAGTTCAAACAGATGGAACCAACGTAGACCCACAACAGCAGCCACCTCAGCCTTAGTCATCTTTTGTGTTTTAAAAGTTTTATATTTTAATAAAATTTTAAATGTATTAAAGTTGTTGAGAGTACACAACCGGATGCAGGCAAATATCACCAAAGAATTTACAAATATTGGTTGTCAACTCAAAAGGAGGATGACTTTGGGTATGCCACTGCTGAAGAATTGAAAGATGAATAACAGAAGTTTATCTCAGTATTTTCAAATGAGAAAGCTTTCAATAAGGATAATTTGAAGAAACTGGCAAGGATAGACTCAACTCTATCTTGGTACGATGATTACCCAGCTAGTCTCTCAACTAGTATGGACTTTGTTCGAGCAAACAAAACTCTATGGAGGCTCAAGACTCAAAACATTATCATTCCTCAACACATCAAAATCCTTGTCATGATACAGGCTTTGAAGGACTACAAAGCGTAGGTGACAGCGTAGTAGCAAGTTCAAACAGATGGAACCAACATGGACCCACAACAACAACCACCTGAACCTTAGTCATCTTCTGTCTTTTAAAAGTTTTAATATTTTTATAAAATTCCAAATGTATTAAAGCTTTATTTAAATGATTCTTTTAAAGAATCAATTTAAAGACAATTGGATAGTTACACTTTGAGAAACTATAAATATGTAATTAAAAGACTTTAAGGGTCCGAATTTTTTATTCCTGTCACATTGTAGTGCAAGAGACGGACAATCAGAAATGGATCGATAAATTTTGCTATTTCTCTGAACAAATTTTGTACGTGCATTGAAATTGGATGTTTGCTTTAATGTTTGTTTTAAGTATTTGAGCTTTAAAATATTTGATTCTCGCCTTCCTTTGTGAATGTCGGTGTTTATCTAAGTAACGTCCATCCTCTTTTGAGATTCAATAAATTTAAAATTTGAAATTGTCTTTTGTATTGAAATATTGTTGACTTTTTTTTTCAAAAATATTTAGACTCCTTAACCTCCACATTAAAATTGATTTTTTGTATTATGACTATGAACAAATGTTAGTTTTGCCTTTACTACTTTTTGGTTAAAAGTAAATCCCTTTTTCAAAAATTTAAAAATCATTTTTTTTCAAATTTACCTTTCTCCTTAATCATTTCATCACATTTGTATCATAACTATGAATAAATGTTAGTTTACCTTTACTACTTTCTGGTTAAAAGTATACCACATTTTTCAAATATTTAAAAAGCAAAATAGAATCTTACATGAGAGCTGTACCATAATCAATATTAAGAGGTAAGCCAGCTGTTTGTCACATGTTTTTCTTCAAATCTAGGCACTATATAGTCAAATAACAAAAACTTTATCGAGACAAATTTAGTAACCATCAGAAAGAAAAGTACTTCATAAAGCCGCTACAAAGTTCAATTCCAACCCAACTTAAAAACCCTCAAACACAATAACACACAAGTGACCACACTGCTGGAGACATACCAATCCTACATGATCATCTTGATGATGGATCACTGGGTGTGACTTGACATGTTGCATCACAGGGTGTGACATGTTGCTAGACAATTTTCTCTAAAACACATGAAAAGAACTGTACAAAACTAATACTCTAACAAACTTGACACTGACTGGTGACCCTGAAAGTTGCTGCTGTTAAACATTGAATATTACCAAATTAATTAACAGTAGTTCATGATTTTTGTGCACTAGTGATGCAGACTTTTCTCCTTTGTGGGAATATTTGAGCGTCATTGGCAGGTGCTATCTATTACTAGAATCATTTAGCTAATGTGGGAGATATCTTCAACGCAACAAGCAAAATATAATCACATCATGCTAATAGATCTATTTTTCTAGTTCAAAGAAATATGAGACATTGCAAAAGAACTCATCTCTCTAATGTGTTGAGCAGATATTCACGCAACCAATATAGAAGCATTTACACAATCTCAAAATCTAAGCTTCCATGTCCCTTAATTGGTAATACATATAATTATATTAACAATTGAAATTGCATGTATCCATACTCCAGTAATAATTGCAGTTACGAGAACTGATAACAAAGCAACAATTACCACTTCGTTCCCATCACTCCTAATCAAGCATAACAATTGGCTAAAATTTGTACCACAAATTTTGGCGTGTACAGATTTTATTAGTTGGAAATTTAAGCTTATATTATCAATTTTTCGCGAGAAGGTATTCTTATTGTCGACAATGTGAACATGTCCTTGAAACTACTACCATGTTTTGACATGCTAATCATAGCTGAGTCTTGTCTGAACCTTGTTTATGGTTATTCAATGCGCTAAGGGAATCCCTAGATACTGAGCTAAAAATGCATTTACGATTTTCTAAGAAATAGTCAATATAATACCATGTTAAAAGCTTAAAGAGAGATAAAATGCCACCACAGTCCATCATTGTGTAAAATTTTCTGGTTAGAAACTGATAAAGATTTTTCCACATCAACACTTGCGACCACTCAAGTGATCAATCATCAACATGTGCATGCTTTTTGAAGCAATTATGAAGCTTGTTTTTCCTATTAATAGTAAAATATTGTCAAATGTGCACTGCAACAAGTCAACAAGTCCAATGACAGCGAGTCACCTATGACCTGCAGTCCAGCCTCGTACGGAACAGTTTATTGTTCATTCTAATTCTGACGAGCCACAATTTGTTGGATACATGGATCCACCTAGATAGCAATCTTCCAATTTTCCCATGTTCTAAATGCATATTACACTTGGTGAACAGGTACGCTACAAGCCATCTATTTCAGAGACAAAGACAACCTGTGTTGATATCCATTTGAAAGTATTTAATACAAGGTATCTATTTCATTTTCCACTGTCACTGGCGACCACATCCAATTATTCTTTATCCTGTTACAATTTACAGGAATGCCTGGAAACCATCAATAATCATTGTATTGACCTCAGTAATTAAAATAGGATACCAGCGGGCATCCTGCTCCCACAGTGGAATTTAACAAAACTTACTTGAAAGGAACTGCACTCCACACCCACATTACAAAAGATAGCAGCCTGCCTTCTGTTTTGCATAGTAATTAAAACGGATAATTTGACTCCAGTGACCTCATAAGCTATTTGGATCTTAAAAAAAGATAAACATAAATTACCATTCCAGACATCAAAAGATCAAAATTGATACCCAGATTAAGAATTGATAATCATCTCTATGAATAAATCAATCAATGATCTGTACAATTTTAGCAAAAGGCTCAGCCATATTTATCGGCCTCTAGATGTTCCATATTTCTCAGAATGGAAGGATTTATCCAGCTCAAACAACTGCACAATTTGATGAGAAAAACAAACATCAGCTGGTGATTTGATTAACTTGACCATAAAGAACAGAGACAACAGGTTTTACAGTTATCTTACAAGCTGCAAACAGAGGCTTGAGTGCATCCTTGGGGAGATTGCTCCAAATTCCAGTAGAAGAAAGGATGTCTTCGTAATTGCAGACTAAATGAATGTGTTCAGAAACAGGTTCCATCACGAACATATAGAGTGACTTTTGCAAAAGCAAACTGCAATTATGGAGCACAGAAAAACCATACACCCCTAGAATCATCCCACTTACCACTGCAAGCTAACAAATTCCAAATAGAAAATCTAAAGTGTAATCTATGAAGAGCCAACCCAATCAAGACAATGAGATCAGCAAAACTCATATATTGGAAAGCCCAAATGCGAACTCCCAAATTTGGCTTTTGCTCATTGCATCTGATGTAAAGTACATTATAATGTAGTTTCTACAAGATTGTCCACCTAAAACTGCTTCCAGTCAAAGGTGCAGTCTAAGAATAAACATTCTCTGCAACCATGTGCTCAAGAATTAGAGCTTAGAGTGCAACTTCTTGAAGTTCATCTCCGAAATCATCAGCCTGAAAGCCAGTTTGTGGCCCATAACTCATTGGGTTATACATTCTGTCTGCACTTCCTCTATCAGTGACCAAGGCCTTTTTGACGGATGTGGAGGAATGTTGAGGCTCGATAGGTGGAGGTGAAGGCAGGGTTGAATAAGCATAACCACCCGATCCTGCCTTCTTTGCATCTAGTTTTGTAGGATAAGAAAAGTAACCTGACACATTCGTTACTCTTGAAAATTGGTTTCTGTCTGGAGTGCTTAAAGCTTCTCGTTCATTAGAATTATCAAAGGAATTCGGATAGTCACCACTCCATGAAGCAGCCCTTGAATGAGAAGAAAGTGCCACACTTCTATTTTCACTATCCAAAGATCCTTTGTTAGCAAAATGTGCAACATTATCAGCACTTGAAAACCGCTGTAGAGAACTAGCACCCTTAGATAATTTCTCCTCTGATCCAGAAGATTCCAAACACAAATCTGTTGGCCCATTAGGAACATTTTCCACAGATGTGTGAGCCGCCTCTGAGCTCTTTTCCTCGGAAATATCAGTTGTCTCTATAGAGTTCGAATCGATAGCTGCAGGTGTAGGGACAAAAAAGTTCGGTGTAGCAGGCAATCTTCCTGGTCTAGCTGCAGGAATGACGGATGAATTGAATGACTTTGATGGTGCGGTCCCTCCAGATTTATTGAAAGTATCAACATACCTGTAAGCAACAAGCATGGTCACATTGTTCTAATAAGAATGATGAAAGAAGATAATGTGTTCCTAAATATTATATGTGGTAAATGAAATGTCAGCAAAGATCAATATGTAAATGGAGTAAACCTAAAAGCCCATTGAAACTGCTTTCATTATTTGTGGACATTAATATAATTTCTTTCTTTTCATCCTTCTAGGCCTAACAGTAATAATCAAGAGTTCACAAACAATAATATATAGTCAAGACTGTAGGTGGACATTCATTCGCCTTTTTTCAAAGGCAAACATAATTTTTGTTTTTTAAGTTTCAACAAAAAACTGTAGCATATATCACACCTTGAACGAACCCCATGAAGACGATTACGTGCTGAAAACTGATTCATACTTGGAGGAACTGGAGGCATTCCTGAAACTTGCTCTGATGATGAGGTGATTCTGCTTTCAGATCCTCCATTAGAAAGAACATTTTGACCATTAAGGGCACTGCCTATGTTATAACCTGATTCAGAGGTCTGTGAATTTCTAATGAAAGCTGCAGTGGTAGGAGGAGCTGATAATGCTTTTTCTTCAGGTGGTGGTGGTGCTCCTTCTTCAACCCATCGTTTGAGCTTCTCATCATAATAGAACTTGTTTTTTTCTCCCAGTTTAGCCTGTATAAATAACAGACAAAAATATGTATTGCTTTCATTGGTTGCAGCCAAAAAAAATTCAGCAAATATCTCCCAACCATTAAAAAAGTTTTAGACTAACCTCATTGTGAGTAGCTTTGGAAATGAGGCCCACTGCTTTCTGAAAAATTTGAGAACCAAAGCGACCAAAACGACTTTGTCCACCAGAAGTTGCTGGAATGCTCTGAGTTTTAGATGGAGAGGATTCCACCTTTGAACTTGGAAAGCTTGACTGGTTCTGTACAGATTTTGCAATAAATTCTTATGGCTTCTTCAAATACCCCTCAGGTTTCCCATGATTGTATAGAAATAAAACATAAGCCCCAAATATTTCTAGAAGCCCAACTTTTTAATTTTTCCCATATAAATAAATTCCAATTATGAATCAATAATAAGATCCCAATAATGAATAAATAAACTTAATGTAAGGAGGAGTAAAAACTACCTCTTGTGGACTTCTAATGAAGTTAGGCTCTGAAACACTTCTAGTCTGCATTGTGGCTTTGCCATTATTACCTGTCCATTCACTTATTGGCTCCATGGATGCTGATGGCATCAATGGTGTTGCAATCAGATGAGGCATAGAATTTGCTGATTTTGGCACACTTGAAAATGAATCTAAATCACTGTTTTGGAGATTAGTTTGTGAGTCTGATGGCATTGGAGGAGGAGGGGCACCAATAATTTTGTGGATGCCCCGATCAATGCTGGTTAAGAACCGTCCAACTAACTTCGAAGCAGCAAGGTTTGAGCTATATCCTCCCTGAGTCAATATAGTAACAAACCAAGGTTAAAGCATATTCTGACTAACCCTCCTCATATGTACCTCAAAAAGCATTACTGATTTCAGCAGGGCAGACCTGTGTGTGAATGCGTAGGCGCTCCTCCATTGACGATGCCAGTTGTCTGCATGCCTCAACTTCAGGCGCACGTCCAGCATTCTTTAGGATTTTTGAAACAGCTTGACAGTATCTAATACCAACAAGTTAGTGATGAAAATTGAGAGGAGAATAAAAGCTTGCTAATATTTACAGAACAAACAATGGTTGAAAGCCAGAAATAACATGTAGTGTCCTTGAATTACCTCAATGAATCGGAAACTTTTCCAACTTCAGCCAACATTTGGGCATATATTAGCTTGTAGGGCTGAAAAGGTAACAGAATATATTGTGGATTACCAAGCAATTTTGCATATTCGTACAATTCTGTCCTCTGCACAAACAATATCAACAATAACACAAGGTAAGATATAATTCAAACAATTACAAGTAAAATATAGCAAAAAGTATGCATAAAAAAATAAAAAATCAATGCAGTAAATTTTAGGTAATATTTCTCTGAAGGTACCTATCATCCTTTGTTTCTATATCCTTAAATTTCAAAGTTTCAGAGGAACTCAAAGAGTAAAATGCTTTCCCATCAAAGAAAGTAAAAAATGGCATTCTGGAACCTTAATCCTGAGCAGACCATCAGCTTCTTGGGAGGACATTATATGATTCAAGATGCAAGCATCAATTAAAAAAATGTTCTAACATTAAAAGAAATTAGATGTGCTCATAAGAACAGATCACTGTTTGAACTCCCCTCGTAATAAACTAGCACATAATCCCCACAAACATGTAACAAGGTTGTGGTGTGAATAACATGGGGTACATTCAAGTGTAAACCATGTTTCAAACCTTAAGAACATGGTTCAAGCTTACTACAATCCATAGTAAAGGCAACCCATACCTCATCCCAAATTTGTAAAGCGAATAAGATATAAACATGAAGTCAATTTTCGTGAAAGTGAATATTACACCATTAATATCATAGAAATTTGCTATCATCTGATGTTTAAAATGTTTATTTTCTACTCAAAGCCTTTGTATATAGGACATGTTCCAAATTTATGAAGATCAATCTCAACTTTAAAAGTTCAAAAAGGCACTTACAAGATGAAAGATAAGCCTGTAAAGTGGTTTCAAAGCTGAAGAAACAATATAGTCAAATAATCACCTGGATGGCCTCTGGACTAGCGTAAGTCCGTGGAAACTTCCAATGATCTGCACCAACTAGACAAAGTCTTGCACTGTCTGAAAAGTACTCAAAATTTGCTTCTGCAACAAGGTAACAGGTGTGTGCAGCAGCAACCTGTTTTAAAGATTGCAACCAGGTATTTAACTTTTCTGTTAATAATGATATACAAATACTACTGAGATAACAAGAACTTCATATAGATCACAAACCTCGCCTCTTTCCTTCCACAGACAATCCCCAAGATGGACAATAACACGCTCATCACCTTGTGTTCTGTTTGCAACAATTATAGCCAGATTCTCTTGCCAATCATTTAGCATTCCACTCATACAGTCCTGAAATTAAAAAGTGATTACAAGTTATTTCTGCAAAAATGGAATTAAGATGCCTGTAAAATTTACAAGTTCTGGACAGCAGCAGAAAGAAATAGATAAAGGATATAAATAAAGGATATTGTGAATAATCTAAAATACATCAAAATCAAAAGTTATAACATGCCAACTTAAGGTGACATAAAACCAATGTTCCATCTTGGAAGCTAATGAATGAGCTCTGCTGGGGTTTGGTGATTTTTGTTTGCGTTTAGCTTCCCTTGCATGTCTTCCACATTTTTCTGGGATTTTGATGTCTAGTTTCACCGCCAATTGCTTCTGTCTTATTCATTTAGGGACACAGTAGCTGGATCTGGGTCTTTGATCCTGGAGAAGAAGATCAACGTTGTATTTGCAAGAGTGCTTCTGGTATAGACTATCTCTTTTTGTATCAGTGTTTCAGATTGCACTCAGCAATCCATAATCAGGAAGAGGAAGAGTAAACAGAAGGATTGCAAACAAAGTCGTAAAAAGGGGCAAGTGGGGGACTGAACCCAAAAACAAGGAGCATGTGAGAGGGATGGATGAAGAGAGAAGGAAAGAAATTAGAGGAAGAAAACAAAAAAAGAACAACTTAATAACTAGTGAGTATGGGGTTTAAATAAGATTCAAAGGTTCAAGTTAAAACTAGAATGAACAAAAAGTATGCAATAGAAAATTCTAAGTTGCAATCAATTAATATAGGATTTAAAGGATAATAGAAAATTCTGTGTGGAAATACTATAATATATATGGGAGTAGATGTATATTAAAATGTAAATGTGTAGCAGCAGCAGGCATAAAGAAGATGGCTCTACCAGGTAATAAATCCAATTTTTGCATGCCAGCCTTTGAGGATTCTCCACTTAGTAAACTGAATGTGGAGGAATTCAGGAAAAATGTCTCCACCTTCTAAGGTACAAGTTTGATTTGACATTTCTTGGTCTCCCAGCTTTCTTTAGAAAAGCTGTCTTTAGACCAGGAAAACTTGGAAGACTAATGGAGAATTCCAGCTTTGGTCTTGTCTGAAGGGCCATTGGGATTTTGAGGGTAGACCTTAATTCTTCAGAAATGCAGGTCGATTTATAAAGCATTGGCAGATAAAATTCAATTCTTCTGAGGAAATCCCTGCTACAGCCCCTGTTTGGATAAGTACGTATGATGTATGTCCTCCCCCAAGAATTCTGGTCTCCTTATGTTTTTGAGATGATTGCAAAGTATTTGAGGGTGGCTATTGATATCTCTCGACCTTATCATGGAGAAGGCTTCTCAGTTTATGCTCAGATCTGCATGGAACTTCATCTAACCTCCCCACTGCCAAAGACTATAACCCTGAAAGGTGGAGATTAAAAATGGTCTCAAGCACTCCATTATGAAAGTATTCCATTTTGATGCAGGGGATGAAAGTATGCCATGAATGCCCCATTTTTTAAAAGAAGACCCTTAGATAAAACAATGATACTAATTGTAGGGAATCCTGGGGATACATCCCCATTATTTTTGGGAGCATCCACATTTCCATAACATTCCAGAGATGGGATGAGGCCTAGGAGATGTCTCCAAGCCAGCCCCAATTTTTGAAAAAACATAGGGGACATCCCAAAAAACTCATAATCAACTATTTAATCAATGCTCGATAAAAAAAACTTACGGCACATGCCAACAACCCCCACACTCCAACTCGTTCTAATGAGGAAATAAAAATGAAACTTTCTTTGTTTTTTTTGTTTTTTGTAATATTATATTGTACTTGAAACTTGAAAGTGAAACCTGCAGCCTTTGAGCATTCTGATGTAACTTGTATATTATTTTTTAAATATCACATGCATATTGAAAATAAATTATGAGAGAAATTAGATTTGACATTTGCTAGTTTGTTCAACTCTCATGTGAATTCTCAATTCAACACAAATGTATTAAGGATCTATAATATATATGATGAATGCTTACCAATGATATCATATGAACATCTGAAATTTCCCTATATATTTTAAATTTTCATTTTTTTATATAGCCATCCCCTGTCTCGTCCCCTGTCATCCCCCAAAAAAGGCCTGAAAAAAGGTCATCCCCGAAACTCATCCCCCTGTCCCCCACTGTCCCCATCCTGGAAACTTGGTATAACATAGACTAATTGTTGATATTACTTATTAGTTTCCAACATATCAATTAGCTTTCATTGTTGCAGAAAACTTAAATCATTAAAAAGCAATTCCTATATAAGGACTCAATTTTTTGTTGTATTCATAAGAATACAAAAAGAGGAGTCCAAAGAAATTGTCATTGAGCATTGATGTCACATCACTCTGCAGGAAAACATCAAATAAACAAGCAACAGAAGTCATTATTGAATTGCTGATGAAGAAACTACAAAATTGATCAAACTGTCTCAATTCAACATTATTTATTATTCAGTGTTGAGGATGAAATATATGACAAAATAAAGGTACAGCTATGGTTTCTCCCTTATCTAAGTGTGGCCAACCTTTTCATGGATAACTTTGAAAAGGCAGCACTTAAAACATATCTCTTAAAATCATATTGCTAGTAGAGAAGATTTATGGTGGGACAGTTTTTTATTGGCATCATGTCCTTTCACCACAGATGCAGTTCACAACGGAATCAGAAGAAACTGGTTGTATCCCATTTTTCAATGTGACTTTCAGAAGAAAAGAAGGATCCCTTTCACACCATGTTTATAGGAAAAAGACAATGGATTATACCTACAAGCAGATTCAAATCATCACCCTACGCAAAAAGCTGGAATGTTGAAAACATTGGCTACAAGAGTAGGAAGGATTTGACATGAACAGCACTTAAATTTGGAGAAGTGTATGTAAGTCATTTGTGGTGTCAAATCCCATCACCTAGAGGAATGCAAACATAAACCGGTCTCCATGCTAAGGGTGATGTCATAATGGTAGTAAGGGAAGGCTTCCATGATCATGATAATGACCCAGCTCATGTAATTGGAAAAAGGGGAGTCACTCAATCAGAGGACCCAGCTGCTTTCCTTCCATGCTTGTGGGTTTTTAATCTTTTAATGTGCTCATTCTCGGTTTTTGTTCAGAGCTCCTTGCTCCTCATTTTCTAATTGTGACCTGTCAGAATTTGTTAGTATCTGGTTGGCTGGGTCATTTTTGTTTGTATTATTGTACATTGTAGCTTTTTGGTATTTTCAAGGGTGAGGATTCCTATAGATCCCCCATTAATTTATCAAAAATATATCGTAGTAATAACATAGCTTAAAATTAGCATAACAATATTAACAAGTATATTAATCACCCTTCAATGAACTAAATGAGAAACATCTTGCTAGAATATCAACTGTGTAGATAATATCCCTGGAATGCTTTGTGAAACTCAACTTTAATGGAGCCTCTAGGGGCAACACAAGGCTTGATGTCGCTCATGTGGTTATTTAAGATGATCATGGATTTTTCATGCATGAGAGATCCATTCACTTGAGCAACTACACAAACTATATGGCTGAACGTGAAGCAGTTGTTCATGGTTTAGTTCTTGCTGAATCTTTGGGGATGAAAAAGTTAGTGATTGAAAGAGATTCTTTACTGGTTATAAACAGGCTTCGCAAAGGAACAAAGCCCAAGCTGGTTACTAAAAACTCTATTGGAGGAAGCAATGAAAATCAGTAAATCCTTTGAATAGATCTTGTTTTCAAATTATTATAGAAAGGTCAACATGGAAGCAGATCTATAGGCTAATTGTGGTACTTACCAAATCCCACTTACAATAACTTATAGTTCTTTTCCAAATTCATGGTTAGATTTGTCCGAATCGGTTTATTGGGATCCCCCTAAAACTATCAAATTCTAAAAAAAACCCAGCTATCCATTCATTACACCATCTTGATAATTTAATCACACCATATTCATTAGCTCATGATGATCAATTCACTGCCTATATCTAAAAAATTTTAACCTCAAGCGTTCATTAATATGATTTGATAAAGGTTTCATTCCAACATTATAACATAATATCCAATGCATGGGAATGGAGTTAGATGTGAGCTTGCCAGGTGGATTGTTGTGTGGTTTCTTTTCTATTTGGAAGATCTTTGGTGGGATGGAGAGCTACAGTCTATGGGTGATCAATCTCTCAGCATGTGAAATGGCTCGCCGGCACCCAAAATTGTCACCAAGAGATCCTTTCTAGTGAGGTAGGGTTTCAGAGGAGATTTTCTGCAACATTCAATTGTGATGAAATAGTTGATGTGGGTTTTGTTAAGGAGATGTTATGTGAAACAAGTTTAAGCGAAGCAGGACCACCAAGGTCAAAGGTGTACGTTCTTGAGGACTTCATGGCCAAAATCTCAAAGTTGTACCAGATGACAAGTTGTGTTTCTAGTTGATCCACCTCTTCCTATCATCTGTATATAAAAGCCATTCTTTTATATAATAGGTCAAATGAAGTGTGGAGAAAACAGTGATCTCAGAAGGAGCATCACTGGTGAATGTTTGTCCGCCAATAAAAAAGAACGCCATGGTGTACAGAGAACCGCAATAGTGGTGGAGAACCTCAAGATTACACAAAACCATGAAATTCTTGAGATCTCAAATGCCATGACAATGTCGATGTTGACTCAAGGAAAAATGATTCTAGCCAAGTCAGCTAGTGGATCTTCCATAGTGTTGAATTTCTAGCTCTAAGGTATTTGCGCTCTAACATGTAAGTAGGTTGGGTGCAGCAAGAAGTAATGGATACACTCTACATGAAATGAATGGATAGGGTGAAGCAGCTAGTGACAGTGGCTCAGTAGGGAATTTTAAAAGGAATGTAGGTGAGAATGAAAACATTTTTTCTGTTTTGGTCATGTATAGGGCCATTAAATGTTTTCACAGATTTAGGAGTTAATGTTTGTATTTTGAATAAAAATTAATATGGAAAAGCATTTTTTCTCTTTATCATTATTAATGTGCTTTCAAAATGTTGTGACAATTATTCAAGGGTGAGAGCCCCAATAAAACCCTCACTAATAAAACAGCAATAAAATAGTGAAAAGCAAAAAAAAAATAGGAACACCAATAAAAAGAATACTAACTTTCATATGTTTATTTTAATTCTTAACTTGATCTTTATTCTTAATAAGAATAACAACCTTAAAAATAAAATAAAAAAATTAACATTGTTAATAATTAGAATACTAACAACTTTCCGATTTGGTTAAAGCTTCAGAACCTGCCCCTTCAAGTTTGGTCTGAGGGTTATCTTTCATCTAATGGAAATACTCTAGGGAAGCTTATTTCTATCCCAGATCTTGAGAAAATGTTGACAAGTTTACACAATTTACCTTCACAGACTTCTAGTGGGGATTGATTTCACAAGAGAGCTACTACAAGAAATAACTGTAGAAGTGGGAAATAGGATATGGAAACAATGAATAGATTATGAGGGTATTGCCTTCAAATGTAGATCATGCTTTAATACAAATCATGTAGCTGCAAATTGCCCCATTTTTTCTCATATGGCTGCTAGACCACAGTAAGCCACTTAGTGAATGGGAGCTGAACATTGGCATCAGGCGACTGTCAGCCAGGGGGGTGCATGTTGTGAGGCCACAAAAGATTGTGTCTGCTCTGATTCTTCTGGGGATAGTTACTATTGCTAGTGCTTTTGATCCTCCCAAGACTTCACTTTCTCAGGTCAATAACTCGCCTCTCACTACCAGAAGGCATCTTCAGCTGGTAATCTTGATTTGTCTTCTCCTGCAAACAAGGTGTTGTGTTTTCCTCCTGCGAGCTTAAGGCATCATTTGTCTAATGACTCTTCTAGTCACCCTCCAACAGAAAAACCTTCTACCCCCTCTCATGTATTGGAAAAATCTGAGTGGATTACAGTGGAAAGATGAAAGAGGAAGGCTACTCTGGCAAATAAGGGAAGAGGGAATGTAGGATGGCCCTACACTGTCATGGTAAATAAAGTTTGCATGTTTCAGGTGTGAAATTTAGGATGTCGTAGAGCATCAGCTTGATGAATTGTTCTGGTCAGTTGGTTTGGAGTATATGATGTTCATACTTCATAGCCCTTATTCTGGTTATGAATCAGGTGTGTTTTCTCTAAGAATATATTGAAATATTGTTGAGCTTTGATGAATCTGGTGAACCCCGCAGTTAACAATAAACAGAGCTCTTTAATGTTCCTTTTTGCAAGCTCCTAGGTCCCTAACCTAGGTATAGTGGCAAAAATATTAAAAAACTAACATTAGTTTTTTACTTTTAGTTATAATAAAACCATTTTAAAATTAATAAATAAATGAAAATTAATTTGAAATTAATATATAGATAAATAAATAAGCATACATATAGCTCAGGGCTAACTTTCCTAAAATTGTAATTATTATCCTATCTTCTTGTAGTTAAGGATCACTGACAGCTATCCAAAAAACCTCATTATTGATCTTGTAATTTCCCTGAAAGGGGTCTCAAAAAGAGACTTGGTATGTCTGATTTGAAAACACTAATATGATATTCAAATTTCAGACACGTGTTATTACATCTAACCATGAAAATCTAAAATCTGATTGTAAAAGGCTACCAAACAATATTAAAAAACTCAGATCCATCCAAAATTGTCACTGTGTAGACCAGTAATTTGATTTCCTTTCTGGGTGGTTTGTTGTGACAGAAAAATTCACAAAGGAAGTTATGCCAAATATCAGATTTTAAAAATTTAAAACCACATGAAGGTGAAACTAATACTTTTAAATAATCTCTAACAACAACATTTTCCCTAAAGAGAGCACAAACCTGATCTGACTGTTGCAGCCCAATAGCATTGCTAGAATGTGAATTGGAAAATGATGCTGAACTGCTTGTGGAAAATACTTCAGCTGGCTGCCCAGCTAAAATTAGGCATAATGTTCGAAGAGGTGTTCCAGGCACAAACTGTTGCTGTGCCATCAGTTTCACGGTGTCAACATAAAACTGCCAAATGAACAGACGTGTATTAAAAGGCTGTGAAATTGCATAAATGTTACCAGAAGGTCATTTATTCCAAAGAAGAAAAATATTTAATCATAAGACGATATCATGGGATGGTGTGGCTGTACAAGCTACTTGAATTCTCCTGTAAGTTTTACCATAATAATGCAGAAACAATGTTTAAAAAACAAAGCGAAAGAACCAATAAGCATGCTCTTAAACTATATATTCAAATGCTTACTGGCAACACAGTATATCATTTCTCCTGTTTATTGCACAATATTTCAAGTCCAACAGTTCTCAGTAACCCATTCAAAAGAGTTCCTACCATAACTAACTCACAAGCTTCAGAACAAATCGATAATTTAAGGGCACACTGTAATTATATTTTCTGCAAGATCTGTTGCTCGTCACAAATTGTCTGTTCATTTTGTCAAGAGATGACATGTTGTAGTCCATGTTTTGTTCCATCTCACAAGCCTGCCAACTATACCCCAAATCTAAGTCACAAGGTTCAGATTCGAATTCAACAATGTCGAAATTCGGATGAAGTTCGACAAGGTAAAAAAATCGAAAAAAAATTGGACATTAAATTCGCCTTATATTTAATTTAATTTTCAAAAATATAAATAATATATCTATAAAATAACTAAATAAAATATAATGTCATTTGTAAACCATAATTCTATAAAAATGTTATTAAAAATTAAAAAATGCATCATATAACTTTATATACAAATATTTTATTAAATGTTATATATATATATATAGGGTGTTTATATTTACATTATTAAACATATAAGTTCGTAACAATTTAATTAAATAATTATATACAACATTTTTTTAATATAATAATAGTACTAAATATATAATTAATTAAAAACAACATTTTAAAATTTATTTATTAAAAATTTAAACATATATTAATAAATACAACAATCTTTAATATATTAATCTTTAATATAATTTAATATATAGTTTATAACTTTATGTTATTATAACATATATTAATAAATATAGTATTGTAAACTATATCAAAACTGTATAGAATAAAAAACCCCAGAAACAAACACAAGTAACGAACGCGGCAGAAACCACTGAAAGTTTGCCCACTCAACTCTCCAGCTTCCCACAGATTGAAGCACAACGATGTTGGAAAGGATGGCATGCGGGGAAGTGAAAGATGTGTTGAGATCTTGACTTCCAAATGCAGAAGAATTTTTAAGAGTCAACGGGACTTCCAAACGCAGAAGATTCAGATGTGCATTTCGAGTAACCTGTGAGCAGTATTTTATAAAAGATAGGTCAAAAACCCTAGAAAATGTTTTGAAAACCTTAAAAAACGGCTGCCGCATTTTTCCATACGAATATGAGGCCGAACTTTAACGAATTTTATAGAAATTTTTGAAATTCGAAAATACTAGAATTCCATGGTTTAAGTTCGGCGAATTCTGTGACACAGCCCCAAATTATAACCGTTGATCTATCTTAAGCATTTTACATCTTTTTGAAAACATAAATTTTCATTTGAAATTAAAACAACGTAATTATGTTTTCGAGATCCTTTTCACGGGTTCATAATTTTAATAAATAATCTATATGGAAACAATGTAGGAAATATCTCTTTCTTGCACCAACATTTGGTGTCTAACTACTAGACCCTGCTTCAGGGAATAGAATAAGATTGTATCTACACAGTTGTTTCTAAATACATCAGCATTGCTATCACGTAAATCATTATATCAAATAACATTTAACCATCTTTTTACTCTTGCACTAATTGCTATGGGGGTATTAATTTTTACATCAAAAATTCAAAATAATTTGAGAAGCTCCAGCACAAAATGGACTAATATTTAACCAAAAGTTCTCAATTCAATAGTTTTACACACACAAAAATGTCCAAACATGTGATGGTTAAAAATGACAAATCGCAACATCGATATAGATTAAAGGAACAGCAATGCGCATAAGAATTTATATGATTTCAAGAGCATTACATGATGGATAAAAATGCAATCATAAAAGCTCATAGACCCCAATCTACAAGTTCCAAACCAAAATTTATATAGCATTATTTACCTGCCACATTATCTTGAGAAAAACATTGAGAAACAGTACAATTTACAACATGTTTGTTGATCCTTTCTAATTTAGCCATTCAATTTGTGGGACTAACCTTCCAATTAGACAAAATCAGGTTTCCAATTTAGGGGCTAATATGGACAGCCTGATATTTTGGTGCTTATCAATAGTGCTGTCCCTAGAATTCTAATTCTATTTTACACCTACCCATCAAAATATTTTCATAAGTTTAAAATTCCTTTATTAGAACATCAAAGATATCTTAAGTTTTACCTGAAGGATTTTAAACTGGGGTTTATGTTTTAAAGAAAGGGAACCCCCAAACCTTATTAAATCCAATAAATTCAGCAATGGAATTTCCAAGCCATTCATGCAGGATTTACAAGTATACACAGAACTCTATAGATGACATCAACAAACTGTAACCATTTATGGCTGCATTTTGAATACTTATGGCTCAAACTTCAGCCTTCTAATAGCTCTAAAAGCTAATATGATCTTGGTAGATTTGCCTGGACTAATTCTCTATTTTGGTATTTTCCTAGTTTTTATAATTATTTGTTGTCTGAGATAACTTGCATAATGTGTATTGTGGAATTTACACCAAGACCTATTTATTTTCTTAGATGTGCATCCTACATCAGAGATAAAATCTCAAACTTCCACATAACCTGCATTATTAATATTAATTTAAAAACCAATCCATGTCCATTAAAAACAATGAGATATTTAAGGTGAAATAGAAACAAGTTAATGATCAAAAAACAAAAGTGTTTAAGTAGATTTTACCACAGAAACTCTTTGCATTGCATCTTAATTAACAGTTTTCAACAATTCAGGGTGTAAACAAATGGATTTTCAACATGTGTGTCTTCTTGCAAGGTTTAATTACATTTGAGATTTTTACTTTCATTGTTTTGTCCACTGGTATAGTGCCATGAGAGTAACAAATTTCAAAAGAGTTTTTCAACATCAAACACAATCATTAAAACTTACAGATTAATATTACAGTTAAACAAACAATCTATCCTAGCTTTATAGCATACTTCATTGACACTCAAGACATGTTTGATACTTAACTAGTAAAAACACTAAAAACATAATTAAGAAATAAAAACCACACGTTATCAGATACTAGTTGTCAGTTGGAAGTAGAAGCAGAACATATAGTACACAGTACACCCTACTCAAACTTGATTTTTGTTTAGAGGTTGATAACATGAAAATAGTAGAAGCAAAACATATAGTACACAGTACACCCTACTCAAACTTGATTTTTGTTTAGAGGTTGATAACATGAAAATTTCAAAGTTGAACTTAATCATGAAAATTTTAGAGGCACCTACAAAGAGTCACGAACCTGCTGACCAAGCTGCCAAGCAAGAACAAGAGCCGGACCCCATAAGTGACCTTGCTGTGCAAGCAGAAGTGCCTCCTTTCTTTTTCCAGCAACCAGGAGGTTCTTCATCTCAAGTGCAGTTAACTGGATAAAATTTATATGAAAATAAATGATCCAACCCTTTTATTAGCATATACAACAGATTAGAGAATATGTCAAATGTTTTAAATTTGTAATTAGCTAACTACCTGTAATTGGCTTTCAGATGGCACAGTGTGTAGACACTTTGTATCAACACCAAACGTATTCAATCCATACCCAGTTGATTTTGCAGATGCAAAGAGCTTGGTAAGAGCTGCCTCAGGCCCATCAATTTCCTGTATCATGTACATGTCAGAATGATAAATTGCCACTAGACAAACATTAAAAACTAAAATATTGAATACAGAAAACAAAGTTATAATATGATAATGCTCATGATCAAGTAGTCAAACTGGAAAAATTTAGCACTAAGTTACTGAAAATGATCAGCCAGAAACAGAAAAATAACAAGAAATAAAGATTAGACATTTTCAAGCATAGTCACCCTCCCCCAATTCCAAACCCAAGGAATGTGCATAATGCAAATCAAAGATTAATAACACAGATTGTTCAATGTGAATAGGAAACCACACAGAATTACAACTATCTATTAGCCATTATCTACTTGTTATTATGACAAAACCACAAGCACTGTAACTGGATTTGTGTAACCAGTTCTGTAGGCATGCATAGTGCATACACATATCCTTCGCCTGCACTCAGTCCACAAATATAGGTGTGAGGACACCTCAAGTTTGGAAAAATGCACCCACCACCACTGGGTGCACCTGAGCGTACACCTTTGTTAGCCCTCAAGCAGATACTCTCATTGATACAGAAATTAAACTATATATAAATAAAAACTCCAATCAAATTTCTGCCCTATGCACTACGCACACTAAGACTTGGATTTTCAAATTACACTATGCACACAAAAAACAAAGTCTACAAAAAGAAAAAAGTCAAGCACAGAATAAGTACCTCCAAACAAGTCACTGGCTTTATTGGACAAATCCATAACATCTGTACAAGGAACAAGCAGCATTTTTTCACATGTTACCACTTTCAAAAAAAAATTACGCATAAGTAACTGGCAAATGCTTGGATGAAGCAATTTAAGGGCATTGTGGAAGAGAAAAAAATAAGTTGCCTTTGATGGGAACTTGATTTTTTCATTTCTTTGATATTTATGTTTGGAAGGTGTTATATACTTCCTTCAGTTGAAGACGGAAGATTCAAGTTATCCAGAAAATTAGCTTAGATTGGTATTGCAAATTGATTGAAGGGTGGTACAAGAATTGATTCAAGGGTGGTACAAGAATTGATTGAAGGGTGTTAGGATTGGTCACCTCCCCTTGTCCTTTATTTGAAGTGAACTCATAATTGGTGAATGTCAAAGAAAGATGAGATGATTTTTTGAAGTAACAGTCTGTATGCTTATGCTCAGAAACCATTAGTGTTTGTCTTCAAACTTTCAACAGAATTCGTGGAGATCGGTTGGTGAATCACTTGGTCTTTATCTCCTGCCCTTGAACCAACTATTGGCAAAATCATTCAGCTGTCCCCAATTTTGCCTTCCATTTAGTGAGTGAAAATGATTCTGGAATCAACTGGAACATCAAAAAAATATTACTTTTATGAAGACTGGCTTGGATACGTAGTTCTAGGAATTGTACTTGTAGAAAGCCACCTCTGATTTTTGTTAGCATGCAGGTATGAAGATGTTCACAACAGTTTTGGTGTACTCTGCTATGCCTTTTCAGCCACCAAGCAGCTTTTTATGCAGATGGAGTTGCTTACATTGCGTGCTAGTTGTGATGGACCAATGATTTGGGCACCCAATCTGAATTTTCTACCACACAATTGGCACCTGCTTTTCCACTGATTTTTGCAGGCCTAGAGTCCTCACCCTAGTGATCTTTGGCAAAACCAAAAATTATTTACATTATTTATTCATTTAAACTTTGGTTCTGCATTAAAAGTTGAAAACTGTGTTTATGTTTAAAATTTGATTTCTTTGAAGTTAACAATAGTTTGTTTGAATTTCGTTGTTTCACATGTTTGTAGTTTATTAATTTATAAGTTTGACCTTTGAAGATATTTTTCAATAAATGTCATTCCAGAAATAGAAATCCGTGTTTATAAGTGTAATAATATTATTAGATAATGAAGTATCCACAAAAGGAACAGTTAACATAAATTATGCCTTACATTTTATTATTGCCAATAGATTATATATCAAATTTATTTTCCTTGTGTTCTCCCATTAATTTTTTGTTTTTATATTTCCTTTCTCAAAATACATTGTACTTTGTTGCTCCCCTATGCCCAGACATCCAACTTTCAGAAGCACAATGCAACACTCATACCCCCACACACAAGAGTCCTGGTAACCTTGCTCATTTGTAATAGTAGAATGATTGGTATGTGCCTTACAAAATCAAGAAATATTTCATGAAGTCGCATACACTGGAATCTAGATAAATTACAGAGTCCATCCGGTAAACCTAATAAGTCAAAGTAAAGACCTCATTAAATCTATCTTCCCTCTATTCGGTTAATCTTGAACTATGAAAATCCTAGTCAACACAGCAAGGTTCTCTGGATGTGTACAATGTATGTCTCCGCTGTCTTTCTTGTGAAGAAATAATGCTCCAACTCCTAGAGTATCAAACTAGTACTTTGCCTGCTATAAAAAGTAAAGGAAACTGTTCAAGTGAAGATACATCAAATTTTAAATGTTTTGGACAGACTGGAAATGGGAGCAATTTTTTTATATATTAAAGAGGGGTGAGAAGGTTGTTTCGAAGGCGACGGGCAGAAATGAACCTTAACTAAATATACAGGAACAAGAAGAAATTCATTTCTGAAAAGATTTTTGTGTAGCACTAAATTAGCCTGTTCCTTCTGTATTACTAGGCAAAACGTTATACCACAAAATTTTGGAACTACGCTTAACCTAGGCTGCCATCTGCACCTCTTTGCTGGTTAGAAAGTCTGTTCCTTCAAATAATTGTCTCCTACCATGTCATGAGGCAAAAAAATATTGCCTTAAAAATGGATAAATTCAAATTTACTTCATCCTGATTAAATAAACTTCATGATTTAAAATTTTTAAGCAGGTGCCTGAAATTTAATTATTTAAAGAGAAATAGAAACTGTAGAAGTCAATAGCAGGCTTTGGAGTTTCCTGAACAAAGCATATAATTTTGTTGACCATGTTGCTCCCAAGATTCTATGAACAGAGATTGAGTATACACACATGTACGATTCCCATTTGTGAATCACTGTCTAATTTCAAACTTCTACAGCACAATCCATAAAGTAGTGCAGTCAAAAAAATCACTAATACCTCCAAAAAAGAATTGTTCTACATTTGCATGAACCGTGCATCTTCTATTAGTTTCTTATGAAAAAAAGTCAAGAGAGAGTAGAAATGCTTCTAATTGCATAGGGGGATGAAGCATCTCCTATCTCTACAGGCTACAATCTACACATGGTTGCTAAGTCAATCCTAGAAAGCTCACTAAACAAGATCACTAAAGTTTCTCCCTTACTTTACCATATCCTCACGTCCAATCACTGTGCATGCTTCATAACAGTAGAATTACTTATGGTCAATATATTCTTGAGACATCTAAAAACCCCATTGGAAGAAAGATCAATGATAAGACACCATCACCAGAATAAGGTCACTACTACCTATGGCATTCAATTGAAACCCCCATACCCCTCAGTGATTGATGTACTCCAAGAAATGCACCACAATAAATCTACTAACCAAGGATCTATGAGGCACATTTTGTTTTGTCTGTTAAGTTCAAACAGATGCATTACCAAAAATGCTTTCTTTCTAATTTTATCACATATTTTGATTTGCTCTTCACTTCAAACTTCAAACCCACAAAAGTATCGCCTACTCTCTCATTCTACTACCCCAAAATTTTAATGCTACATTAAAGCAAACCCAAAAGCATGTTCCTGTATGCCACCCCACTCCCTTGCAATATAAAAGAGCACATTTTAAGCTGCCCACAAGCTAGCTTCAAATGCTCATTTGGCTTCCATATATATTTTTCATTGGGTATGCTTGGGATGGTAGGGAATTTATTGGAAAATGCAGAAGGAATGCTTGATCTATAGCATTATAATGCAAATGAAAAGAGAATTACATTTTTAGAAATTAACACAAGAAAGAACATACTTGAAGTTATGAAAGCCTCAAATTTGGAAGTTAAACACCTTAGTAATTAAGTAACTACAAGGCATATACTTAGCATGGCTTTCACTCTACGTTACCCCAAGTTTCCGGGACGGCGGGACGGGGGGACGGCAAAGGGGATGGCTATATAAAATATAGGGAAAATTTAAAATATATAGGAAAATTCTAAATGTTCATATGAAAACATGGATAAAGCATGCATCTATACATTATATTCATATGAAAACATGGATATAGCATGTGTATGATACTATGAAAACATTTTAGAATGCAAATATCGAACATACAACATTATCAATAGACTCAATACTCAATATGCACTCATAATTCAGAATTTCAATTCATTCACATTGTCAATATGCATATCATAATATATATTAAAGAAATAACATACAAAATGCCCAAAGGCCACACTGCTGCCATATTGTTTCATTGTCAATTGCGATATGGAAATCAAAATAGTACTAAGTAAATACTAAAAAGCAAAGTATAATATTTATTATTTAATATTTTATTATTTAGTTTATTTTCTATTTATAAATTTTAAAATTTATAATATAAATTTAATTTAAATTAATAAATATTTGATATGAATTAATAAATTTAATGTTGCCTTTTAATTTTTGATAGAGGGCACATGTTAGAAAAATAATAAAATATAGATAGTCGTATTTTGATTTCATAACTATTCAAATTCAATAATAAAAAAATTGATAGTCGTTTTTAAATTTTTTCAATATAGAGGGCCCATGTTAGAAAAATTTTAAAAAAATTGACAATACGACTTTTTTTTTTAATATTTTTCCCAAGCTCTAGATGTGGGGGACGTCTAGCCGTCCCCAATCCGTCCCCAGCCGTCCCCAATCCGTCCCCAGCCGTCCCTAGCCGTCCCCCCGTCCCGGGGACGTCCCCTCAAAATTCTGACAATTTGGGGACGGGGGGGGGGGACGTCCCCTAGCCGTCCCCAAGTCCCCGAAACGTCCCCGGGACTGGGACGGGGGTTTTCAGGTAGGGGACGCGTCCCCAGGTTTCGTAGTAATAACTCTTAAAATGCAGGTGATCAATCAAAGAATTGTCTCCAAAGCCCACCAAACATTCAAAAAACTCCAAGTTCTCTAACAAAACCATCATTTTATTTTACAACTGAAAATTGCAAATTCAATTTCTGTTTTTCCATAAATTAAGTAATATTTTTAAAAACAAATTGGAGTTTTTCTTTTTTCTATTTCTGAATTTTATGGGAACCATCATTATATAGCCGACAAAATGACTAAACAAAAGACATAAGTAACAGTGGCAACTTGTTTTCAACCATTTCTACTGCTCAGAAATCTTACTCCAAAGAATGAGACATATCAATGAAACAACACCAAAAATGGAGAATTACTTCTGCCATGCAAATATGGGATGTCACAAGGAATTGCATTATAGTCTCCATTCATGTCAATGTACCCAACCCATAAATGTACACCCTTGCAGATGGATCCTATTTCTATTGAAAACAAAGATCCAACAATTCACATACATCCCACCATTCAGCAATATCCAGAAGAAAAATTCCAAATGGAGTATAATTTGGTTTTGGGAGATAGACTCGATTAAAAATGAGTGTTTGAGAGTGTTTCCTAAAATCAGAAGTTCACGATGTAATGACAGAAATTGCATATCCTGCACCTTCTTTTCTTATGCTTTTGCACTCATTTTAGTGTCCATCTACTCTGTATGTTAAGGTCCTTGTTTATCCCTGTTTAGCATGTAACTCACTCCCCAATGATCACAACGACATGAAATCACCTCTACATCTTAGCTTGACCCCCTTAGTCTCCCTAGAAAATTGACCCCTCTAGCATTAAATGGCCACACATGCCATCGACCACTCCCATTACCTTGCCGGGCTGGTTTTAGTGAGTTTTACTACCAAAATTAATGCATAGCATTTTAATGACCCATCTTCCTCCACTTCTAAAGAACATGAGTCCACGTTATGCAAAGCTCCCTTGTGCAATTGCTCTCTTTCCATCCATTCTTTTTTGCAAGTGCATTATCAAGGAGCATGGCAGAAGTCACACCATGGAAGATCTTCAGCTAGAAAACCTTCTTTGCCTCTTCAATTGATACCTTCTTGTTGCTTGCTCTCTCCCCTTGCAACTATTTTATTTGCCATCCATTTCCTCTCCATTCCAAGTGATAACCCTCATTCCCACTTTCCCAATCTGCACACACCCAACAATTAGAACCTTTTGCCATACATCTTTCTGCTCACTTTTGTGTTAATCTCTTTGTACATTACCATTGTTGCACACACCACTTGATTGATGCCTTCTTGTTGCTTGCTCTCTCCCCTTGTACACTATTTCAATTGCCATCCATTTCCACTCCATTCCATGTGATAACCGGTAACCCTCATTCCCACTTTCCCAATCTTCAAACACCCAACAATTAGAACCTTTTGCCATATTTTCTATCAAAACCTTGTCCTTGACTTTGTGATCATTTTAATTAATCTCTTTGTACATCACTATTGTTGCAGACACCATTTGATTGACGCCTTCTTGTTGCTTGATCTCTCCCCTTGCAACTATTTCATTTGCCATTCATTTCCTCTCCATTCCAAGTGATAGCCCTCATTCCCACTTTCCAAATCTGCACACAACCAACGATTGGAACCTTTTGCCATACATTTGCTATCAAACTCTTGTCCTTGTCTTTGTGGCCACTCTTATTCATCTCTTTGTACATCACCATTGTTGCACACAACACCTAAACCTAATTTTGGCCCCCTAGGATTTTAGTTTGTTTGATCACAATTGTTGCACTTTGTCACCATCACCTATGTCTGCATCATAGTTTGAAAACTCAGCCCTGAGCAATTACTCAGCTGACCCAAAGAAAAAAAAAAAAACCAAGGCAATAACTTTGCAAATTATCAAACATTAAAAAGTAGATTAATTGTAAAAATATGTTTTAAGAACATGCATATTATTGAATTTATGAACTATATTACTGATTTTCTTCATATACAGAAATCAAGCCTAACAAAAGGAAAATAATAGATAACAAGAATCAATACAGCAGGCATAGCTCAAAACAAAATCATCATTAACAAGTTATCCTTGTTTAGTTTTAAATTTTAAAATGGATCACAGATAGCCCATGACGGCGATTTTTAAAATTTTAATGTCACCAGCCCAAAGTCATTTTTAAAAGTTTAAATAATGCTAATTACAAAACAAATCTTTTATTCCACCCCTACTTATCCGTTTTGATTAAACTTTTAATTTAAATTTAGTTTCTATTGTCTTGGAATCCATTTTTATATTGTATCACATTTATTTGTGACTATGTTCTTTTTTCCTGTGAACAAAGATGTTAAGTATTGGTCAAGTAATGTTGGTTGGGTGCCAGATAACTCTAGATATAATCGAGAAAACAATTGAAAAATAAATAAATTGTGAACAACAAATAAGGACTGTATCATGCAAACAGCTAAACAAACTCTCGATACAATCAAGAAAAGAGTTGAAAAATAAATAAATTGTGAACAACACTTAAGGACTGTATCATGAAAACAGAAAAACAATAAGGTACAGATGTCTAAAAAGGATATATAAAACCTAATCAAAACTCAACATGCAGCCATACAATTATCCGTACCTGAATTTGCAGACACACAAGTGAAAATCTGAGCTCAATATTGTGACTTATTTTGCCCTAGCTGTCGCAACCAATGAAGAAAGGTTTGCTTCAATCCAAAGTCAGAAAAATGAGTTAAAAACATAAAATCACAACCCTTGTTTTTAATTACAAAATATTCAACAAGTCTTTTTCTGATTAACAGTGAATTTTTAGCAATTTCCAGTGATTTTAGCAGGATAAACTGCCACAATTTTATGAAAACCCGGTGACAAGTTATTCACATGAGTACTCATAGGCAGAAATTTCCGGCAAGCACTCACTGGGTTTTCCAACTATGGTCTGCATACACATTTTCTTACTGTCCTATGTGGAAACTTGTTGGAATTACCTGCAAGGGAGCTGACTGAGACAATCTACCCTTCAAAATTCAAACCTTTCATTATTCAAGGTTTCCTAATCACAGGTGTTTATGTGGAGTTTCAAAGTAGGTGTCAAAACACAAAAATGCAGTAGAAGACGTAACAAAGCTTCCCAAAATGTTGCAAATTGTTCTGCAAAGGTGCTAGCTAGGCCCCTGTGTGACATCTATGTCCTCTAGTGCACCCCTTTGCTAGGTGGCCCAAGAGTCTTCAACCCATTCCCAGAACTGCCCACACCATTCATAGTTTCAAGCTTCAGATCTAGTTTCTAACACGTTTCATTTTCAGTGTTGGTATTTATTTTAGTTTTGCATTTAGTAAATTATTTTATTCCATATTATGCACCAGGGAGAGGATGTGCTTGCTTGGGTAGGTTGTGTTTGCATCATGTGACTTGCACTTTTCAAGTCTGGTCGAGATGTTGCACACATGACTACATCTCCTATCATCCCACGTTGGTTGTACATTCACATCTCTTTGTGGTTTATTCTATGTATACCCACATGTAACTCATTGTTGAGCAATCTCTCCTGTATCTCTTTTGTATATTATATCCTTGAATAAAATCTTCTAATCTCTTTGCACTGGATTTTAGCCTTCTTAATCTTGGGTGGTTATCTCCATAGCTAAATCTTACATTCAAGGCTTCTGTCTATTTCTATAAGCTTATTTTTGTGCTTTGACCCACTTCTGTCTATTGTTCTCTCGATATATGGTAAACAGGGTCATGTGGTAGGCTGAAACAGACTCCAGAATACCTCACAAAGCTCCAATTCAAGCTTCAAGTCACTCTATCAAGGTGCCAGACTTACCCCTAAGGACATCTGTACACCCCCGTGCAGATGGTAGGTACATTCACACCAACTGCCCAGCGCCCCCCCTCCCCTGCATAGGTGATAGAACATCTACATCACCCCTAAGCAGTCAGCCTCACCCCTTTTCTAGTAGACACCTCCAACAGCCTCCAGATTTTTGTGAAACCTTGTGTAGCCATTAAAGCCTTCTGAAATCGTCATGTTCAGTTTTCAGGTGCACAAAGTTTGTTTTTCTTGTTTTGACTTCTCATTTCCTAGTTTGCTTTCTTGTTTGCATGTTCAAGTCTCAGTTCTTGTGTTTTTCAGATTATATCATATTAAGAATTGTGTATTAATAATCTAAAAGTTGCATTTGATTTAATACTTGATAAACACACTAAAGAAAGAAGAAACCATATTCAATCTTCATCATTGACGCACTTACGGTTTAATCTTTGGTGAATCCATTACCTTACATGCTTAACTTCTGAAACCCTCATGTGTACACACTGTAGACTAGCAATCTTATCACTTTCTTTTCATTTACCTCTTCTTGTCATTGTTTATTCTCATCCCCTATTTTTTCATTGTCTTCTGTTTTTCCGAGACCCTAAATCACTCTTCTTATCACTTGTTTTCTCACCCTAGTATTCCTCTTTCCCTAACCCCACTTCACCATTCACAAGACCTCTTTTTTGTTCCAACGCTTCATTAAACCTACCCAGCACCTATTTCACATCTTTGTTGCCTTCCACCCTATCATTGGCTTTCCTTTATTATAGTCTATCCGTACCAATTTCCTTGATCCTTACTTTAGTCATAACCTCTTCACTACCCAACCTAATATGCTTATTCATATCCTTACCTTCTTAAAACCAAGAGTCATCTCCTTCCTATGGTCATATGTTGTCTTCTCTTAACAAGCACCCTTACTTCTCTCATTTACCTAAAAAATATCCATGTGCCATTCCTCCCTCCTCTATCGCTCCTCCTTCATTAACACCTAATTTATCAAGTTTGTCGTTAATGATGATACCTGCTCTATTTTCCCAACTTTACAAACCACTACTCCTATGCACACTTCTTCACCCGTAGACCATAACATTGATTCTCCTAAAATCCTTGATGCTCCTTCACCTGATAATTTGTGTACCTCTCTTTATAATCTATCTTTTGATATCTTGAGCACATCCTCCCCTAATGATGATATAGTTTATGCACCTTATGATGACTATTCCACCACTAAACATCCTATTGCTCCTACCCCCTACCAATATTGTGCCTCTGAAACTTCTCTTCCACCTCCTCACTCCTCGCCAGACCATAAATGATGCTAACCTTGAGGACTCAACAACATATGCTCACTCTATTACGCATATTTCCAACATTATATGGTATGAGCTATATAATGCTCTCATTATTCCCCTTTACCCAAGTCTTCCCCTATTGACATGCATACACTTCATCCTACCTACACATGATCTCCTTTCCAATCCACCTTCTCCTTCCACCCCTCATGATGCCCTACATTTGACTCCTTGTCACCTTATACAACCTACACCGACTGTGTTGTTCTTACCTCCTTCCTGCAACTCATCACCTGCCCATTATCCATCTCCTCACCACCCCACCAACACCTCTTGACCTGACACTTGTACTACTTTGCCAAACTTACCACCTCCTCTTATGATGATCATTCCTTTGCCTATAGACCATCGAAGTGATCCACGTTGCTCTATTTCTCTGTCCACTATTCCATACATTTGCCTAATGGTAAGCATAATTCCTCCCCCCCGTTATTGTTGTTGCTCCTACTATCATTCTAAATAATTCCTCACCCAAAGGTTCCAAAACCATTCCATATTCACCATGTATTTCAATCTCACAGGTTCAAAGTTTATGGAACCAAAACATTTAATCATGACATCATATCAATGATTAATCAAAGAAATTCTAGTCAAACTCTGCAGTTTATAGAAATATAACTTAAGAGCTGATATGCATGTAAAGTTATCAAACCTTTTGAAAGAATGCAGCGAATGGAAAAAATGAATTTTTCCGAGAAGTTAACAAAATGTTGTTGAGGTTCACGATTGTCCCAATTTTCTTCCATCTATGAGAGGAAAATAAATTCCATGTGATCACATCCAGCCCAAAAGAATATTTTCAGAATTTCATGCATAGCTTTGCTGTATCAGCTGAGACTAGAACTTAGATAAACAAATTGGAGGTCTGAGTTATAAAATATTGCAAGTAAAAAACCAGTGTAAGTCTACAAATGAACACTGCCAGCATCCATTAAATTCCATAATTTCTTTTTAATGTTTTGCAGGACCCCTAGGACCCCTAGGGAGGACTATTTTTCATAGGAAACAGGTGGACGGGTGCAGTGCGGACAACCCCTCTCATCAGCTTCAAAAAGGACATCTTGATGACATCCCCACTGCCTCCGCCTCTCCATGAGAAGCTTCACCTAGGGAGCCATGTGGTGGAGACATATTTCCCATGGAACATAGGCTTGCAATCACATAGTTTTCATTTTCCTGATCAGACACACACATGGCACAAACTTATTTGAAAATGTGGAAATTGCCAAATCCTAACATATGGGCACCTTTTTACACACAACCACAGTACTTGTAATTTTGACAATTAGTGCTGTGTATATTTTCATCTGAATAACATGACATCCATAATTCAATACTAGAAATACATTTTGTAAAAACAAAAGAAAGTTAAAATCACCTGTGAGGCCCCACCACTACCAAAAGCAGAACGCAGTTTCCCATAGTGCTGACAGAAAATCTTTAATGAACAAAGAAGCATGCGCATAATCTCTGGATTTCCAAAGTCCAATGATTCACAATTTGCAATCCTCTCATCAATCCATTTAAATATCTCTTTGCTTGCCACACTTCCACCAACAAGAGGGCTTGAAAAAGCTTGTCGGCAGAGAGTGTCAAAGTAGTTGTTTTCAATGTCTCCACTTCCATTGCCACTGTTTTCCTTGATCAGTTGTGCCATGCTATGTACTGTCATAACACCACCACTGTTATCCTGCTTACCAAAGCTCAGGAATGAGTTCATTGAAGCATTCATACATACAAATCATAGATTAGATTAAAAATTCTAAGCAAAGTTATCCTGCTGACCAAAATCTCAAGAATGAATTCATTGAATTACTCATAAATACAAATCATAAGACTAGATTTAGAATTCTAGGCAAAGTTCAAACCTCACCTGAGAACCATAGTTTGATGCCAAGCTGAAGTTATTTTTTGGATTGAAAACCACAATTTTTCCACCAAAGCCAAATGTCACCAGTGCATGGAGAGGACGACCTTCAGATGACCTTGCTTCCATAGAAGAGTTGATCAGAGGTGTATGATGTGAATGTTGACTGAGCTGATACATATTATGAGAATAATCTGCTGTCTGTATATTCCCAAAATGATCATGGCTGGCTTGAGAACCCTTATTCTGATCCACCTGCTGATTACTATATAAAGTTGGATTTTGAAAACTGTCACTATGATGGCTAGTGTATCCTAGATTAGATTGATTATATGCAAAAGAATTTGGAACATCAAAATTGGATGCCTGATCAAACTGGCTCTGGGTGCTTGCATCCAGATTGTACAGATTAGAATTTGAGACATGAAAATGGGTTGTCTGATCCACTTGGCTGTGTATTCTTGGTGCAGGTTTTAACAGAGCAGAAGTTGAAGCATTGATATGGGTTGCCTGATCAAATTGTCCCTGTACATCTGCAGCTGGATTGTAAACGGTAGAATTTGGAACATAAAAACTTGCCGTCTGATCTGAGTCACCCTGTTTGCTTGGACCCATAGTGTACACAGTACCCCTATTTCCAATGAGTGGATCATTTGACTTTTCTCCAGTCACATTATTCATCGAAACATGACCAACCTGGTTGCCATCATACACATTCTCTCGAGGAATAGAATTTATCCATTGCCCATTACTAATAGAATAATCATTTGAAGATGTTGACAACGGTGTTGGAGTGGGTTGCATTTGGAACCCTTTAAATTGATTGTCGTGTCCATTTAAACTGGGATTATTATAAGCATAACTACTACTATCATCTCCATTTAACATCTTAGTTTGCTCAGGCAACATTTGTTGGCTACCAAAAGTAGATACCTCCATGGGTCCAGCTGTATAGGATGTTTGACCATTGTCCATTTGACTATGGTCTGTATGGGAAATTAGACCTTGGTCCATTTGATTAAAATCTGCGACCTGACGCCACTCTTGTGCGACAAAGTCATAATACCATCCCGGATACTGAGGATCATAATAAACATTCTCCTGATTTTGAGAGGTATTCTGTAACTCCTGTTGCCAATTTGGGGCAGTCTGGTCTGCAAATCCATGTCCAGAAGCAGCATTGGCATCTGTATTTATTGATTCAACTTGGTCAGCCGATCCCACAGCACTCTGAGCATGATAAGTCTGGCTACCCTGGACTTGCCAACTGGAATAGCTAACACTGCTCTGCGTAGACTGCAAATTGTACTGTGATTCATCTTGTTTAAGCCCGTCCCCAATAGATGAGCCTGCAGTTGTTGTTTCATACCCCTCCACTTGATGCCATTCTCCTGTTGCTTGATCATACCTCCAGCCTGGATAATCATTTTGCCATTCACTAAAATAATTATCCTGACTATTCCCTGCACTGTGGGACTGATCTGGAGAAACCGAACTGGTAAAATGCCCTTCAAGCTCCCCATTGTTGTACTGGTAAAATGACTCGGTTTCAGATAAGCTGTTTGCTTGTAGCTGAGGAGCAGCAGCATCCAAATCATTGAGGGTTCCATTTTCTATAACTTGGGATGGATAGGATATTTTTGAATCAGAAATTGGCTGCCCTTTTGAATCATAGTTTGCAGTTGCGAAAAAATCCGCCCCTGATTCCCCTGCTTGCTGTGTCAAATCGCTGGGAAAACCTGCATAAAAATCTGAATATGACCCGAAGCCACCTACATCAGAATGCATATCTGTTGCGTTAAAATTAGTCCATTGAACTTCTCTAACATTTGTACAAATACTCTTGCTTCCTGTCTGCTCTGGTTTTGAATCCAATGAGTATGAGCCCTTCTCATTTCCATCATCAGTGCCATTAAACGAAAAGCCCGCTTCTTCATTATTTCCAGGTTTACCAAATGCATTTTCTGCAGATTTTGTGCCCTCCTGATACCCATCGTCAGTGTCATTAATAAAATGGTCCACTTCTTCATTAGCTCCAGATTTAGCAAATGCATTTTCCGCAGATTCGATAAGCACTTCCTCCTTAACCATATTGTCAAAGGATAACTGCTTCTGCTCCGATGAGAAGCCTTCTGACGGAGCATCTTCCCTATTGTAACCCTCGACATCAGAAGCCTTATTTTCATCACATATAGTTGTTGACCCACTTGCGATTGGTGAGATCTTATTTAATCCTGAAACTTCTTCTGCTGGAATAAAAGACACCGCCTTTTTATTATTTTCTGTTGCATCAAACATCAATTTCGATATTGCATCACTTGTGCTATCAATAAAAGCGGCATCACGCTCGATTTCTGCAGTATTAGTCGAAGTAGTATTTTCCAAATTTTCAGAATTAGAAACTTTATAATCATCGTCATCATCCACAAGCTTATCAAAAAAATCCGCATCAGACTGATCATCCATTAGAAATGGAGACGACGACGCCATGAGCCACAACACAACAAAATGCAAATCAAATCAACAAAACCTTCAATCCAGCCAGAATTCACCTCGGACTTGATTAGTTTTGTTCGAATTCCGACAGACCAGTGCAAATGACTCCAATACCGCTCTGCATTTGCAAAACCACACCATATTACTGCTCCTCCTACAATTTGCCCCTAAAATTAGCCATGCAGCTGCCAGTTGCATCAATTTTCCCCAAAACTTAAGCCAACTTTTAAAATAAATGTTCAGTTTTCACCACGTCCAGTCATGCCTGCTAGATTTCAGCTCAGAAATAAAAAACATCCCCAAAAACTCTTAGATCAAGGCCCAAAACCACAGATCTAGCAAACTATATAATTTTCCCCTCAACCAAAAATACAGAAACATGCAAAATTTCAATAACCTAAATACTGAATAAAAATTCCGTCACTGCAAATATTTCAAATTCAAATCATTCTGACGAGCTATTATTGAGCAATCTATGCATACCTAGAGAAAAACTGGCCGGATTGATTCCCTTAAGCCGCGGATCTCGCAAGATTCGAAACGAGCACCGGGATTTCACCGACCAAATCTGTGAACTTGCAAATTGAGCCAATTCGAAGACTTGGAGGGCAAATTTTTATTATTGCGTAGGATTATATATTTCTTACAGAGCCTAGCACCGGAAAAACTCTAGTGATCGCCATGCGGAAGGATCGAGGGATCCATGACAGATGCATTTGCGACCAAAATATCAAAAACACTTGAAAGCTAACCCCAGCCTCATAACTCAAACAAACAAACCCTCCATGATGCGGCAGCCGGTTTATTTTCCCGGCGGACAGATTATTTTATCGGGAAGGAGTATTTCTTCGTCAAACTTGAGTACGAAATTTGCACAATTTTAAAAAATCGACATGTAAGGGCAAATCCAGGTTTAGGTGTCTAGGGTTTGTTTTGTTTTGGTTTGGTTAACAAGATAGAGATGTATCTAAGAGATTTCTTCACGTGTTCGACGCAGCATTATAATTTTTTATTTTTTTCATTTCATGTCAATGGTCACCGTCTGAATTTGACGCCGTCTTTTCCTTTGAAATAAAGCTAATTTCCTTTATTACATACATACATTTAGTGTAAGGCCGCAATTTTTGATTCACGACACTTTTACCTTTGTGCTTGGGTGACTGGGAAGTTAGACTCTCCGTATATTAAGATTTATGTGCACTTGGTCTCCACGTAGCTAAAACCATTTAATCTAGTTGGGGACAGCATTTAATTACATCCCTTTATAGTCGTATTTAGACATTTAAAAACATAAAAATAAATAAGGACCTTCTACCTAACTATATCACAATTGAGATGGTGTGAATTAGTGTTTGATTTGGTTGTGTGTAGGTGATTTGTTTTGAGGTAGTGATTATAAATTGGAGTAAATTCAATTACATTGTATTGTTTTTCACTTTTACTGATTATAAGTTGGAGTAAATTGAATTATATTGTATTGCTTTTTAGTTTCTAATTGTTTTGTTTGTGTTTAATTTTTTTTTTAAATTACATAATTTAAAAAATTTCAATTGATGATTGGATATTTATATAGTTTAATATTTGTTTATTTATTTATAATTTTTTAATTTTTATCTATGTCATTTTTTTTTAATTTCCAAAACAAATTAAAAACAACACATTTCCCATAAGCTATAAATAAAGAGAAAATGACAAGAAGTTGCAATAGATGGGAGGAAGTAGAGGCACCAAAGGTGGAAGGTGAATGCGTAGTGAAAAGAGAAGGTTGTGCGGGCAAAAATTACAAACTGTGGAGTGTGGGTAAGAGCAAGGGCATATGAAAAACCTATAGAGATGATAAAAAGAAATCTAATTGCAAGAAAACTTGACAAACACTCTCAATACATTAATAAGAATGGATGAAGGGCACTTGTTTGTACACATACACGTTTTTAATAGTACAGAAAAAGCCTCCTTTGCTATCTTTTTAAAATAGTCATGACTCATTTGAATATAGAAATAAACCATACACATTGAATGGCGTCTCATTTCTAGAGCTCGGGGGATCAATCTTCACTACATTAAAGCGTTAAATGACCCAAGATTGTGTTTCTAGATTTTCACATATTTTTCCTTGTATATTTCAAGTGTGTAGGGTAGGTTAGCAGATGTAGGATATCCTAAGCATGCAAGCTAGAAGCATTAAACGTTAGAAAATGATGCAAATATTTGAAAACTATTATCCATGTGAGCAAATAATTATATAACGTAATTGTATACCTCTTTACTTGAATGGTTGTTATGTTAGTCGGAAACTATAAAGAAGGAGAAGCAGTTGAAATCCAACATTAATTTTATGCAATGAATGAACATTGAATTAGCAAAGACAAATTGTATAAAGAAAATTAGAACCTTTATGCAAGTGGTAGAGGCTTTTTTAAACTTTTCATTCATTCCATTTTTGTAAGAAACAAAATGGAATAATGAATTTATTTCTAAAACAAAGAAGAACATATGACAAAATTTTCTCACCCGGTATCATCTACTTTCAAGAATTTTAATGCTCTTAATTTTGGCAAGTATTATAGTGGAAATATGAAGCTTTATGCATGTCATAACGGTTTTTCATTGTAATCATATTGAGCTTCATAACTAATTTGAATTCATTGTGATGAGACATGTCATCCACATAACTCAAGTGTTGCAGATATTTCAAGAAGAATATTATGTTAGTTTGTAATGTTAAGTGTATATTATGAAGACTTGTAACTATGCAAAAGCTAAAGTATGTAGAGAAAGTACTTCACTTGTATATGTGTCAGTGTAGGCTTTAAATTGGCTTTACACAACACAACCTATTGTATATGTTTTATTTTGTTTATATTTTTTGTGTGTGCAGGAAGATACGGTAATGTGTACCGTAATATTCCCATCGAACCATTAAGTTCATTGCCTAGATTTAATCTGTGCACAAATAAAACTTTCATGGATGTTTGTGGTTGTAGTAGTACGCCTCTTGGCGTAATTACATCCATTTATAGTCATACTTATGCAGTCAAACGCCTCTTCATTAGATGAATAAATGAGACATTCTTTAAAAAAATTTTAAAAAGACCTTCTACCTAATTATTTCACACTTGAGATGGTGTGAATTAGTGTTTGATTTGGTTGTGTGTAGGTGATTTGTTCTGAGGTTATAAATTGGATTAAATTCGATTACATTGTATTGTTTTTTACTTTCTAGTTGTTTTGTTTGTGTTTAATTTTTTTTAAATTACATAATTTTAAATTTTTCAGTTGGTGATTGGATATTTGTATAGTTTAAAATTAATATCCGTCGAAAGTATTGACGCATTTTTTTCCCTTTGTAAATGTTATATTTAAAAATTCAATTAAAGGAAAACAATATCTCGATACTCTTAGAGTACTTTATATAGATTAAAGTTAAGATATATAAGCTAGTAGGATTTGAAATTTGAATATATAAAAAAAAATATATATCAATTTAACTTATATTTAGAGCATGTAAACTAATGATTAGTATAATATAAATTTAATGAATTTTTATATAATGAATTTTTGTTTATAGTATATGATGTTTAATTTAAGTTATAAATAAATATATTATTTAAGTATATTATTAAGTTAATTTATATTTAGAACGTGTAAACTAATAATTAGTATAATATGAATTTAATGATTTTTTATATAATGAATTTTTGTTTATAGTATATGATGTTTAATTTAAGTTATAAATAAATATCTAATTTAAGTATATTGTTAATTTAATTTATATTTAGAGCATGTAAATTAATGATTAGTATAATGTAAATTTAATGAATTTTTACATAATGAATTTTTGTCTATAATATATGATATTTAATTTAAGTTATGAGTAAATATATTATTTAAATATATAGTTACATGTATTTATTTTATATTCACTATCGTGGAATCTGGAGCGTGGAATCTGGAGGTGTCCTTGCCGAAGCAAGACTAATCCCCCAGTGTGTACAGCCCACTCACAAGGTAGCAACACACACAGAGTTAACACAGTCGGGGACTCGAACTCAAGACCATGGGGAGCATACCCATGCCTTAAGTTGCGATCCATGACCGGGTGAGCTAGGGCCGAAGCCCGTTACATGTATTTATTGATAGTCATATATAATTATATATAGCTATAATGTAATAATAACCTTATGCTTATAGTTCATTTCATAGTTACATAATTTCGAGTATGTAATTAAAGTTAATATATTAAATGTATAATTATTTTTTATTATTTTTGAAAGTAAACATATATTATATAACTAGATAATGTGATTTTGTAACAAAAATAAATGATTAAGAGAAGTAGCTTAAATTGCTTTTTGAAATTGTTATTACAAAATTAACAATGCCACGTCATTTTCGTAAAATATACTTCAATTTTGACATGAATATTCTATTAGCATAAGAGATGACATATATCTTACAAAGTATATCATTTAGTGAACTAATAGTTTTCTAAATTTTGAATTTGCACAATTTTCTATAGGAAAGCATCAGCCTAAATATCATGCATTGTCATATTGCATTTTTGCTAAAATATATATACAAATTTATTGAGTGAATATTAAAGTACACAAATAGAGTTCTCAAGGGTAGTTCGATTGAACACCCCATATTCAACCGAAGATGCTTGACAAAAAAATTTCCCCATTTGTGTTTTGGTACTTGTGAATGTAATTGGTGTCTCCATGTCTTCCATTTATGTAAGGAACCTGTAAAAACAACATAAATTTATATTAACATTGACATTTGGATGGTTGAATTTTAGGATTTAAAATTTTTGTAATAAGTCATAAGAAAAAGTGTCAATTTTATTTGATATTATAAAGAATTGAAAATATACATTGTCATTTGGAGAAAAAAAAAGCAATACTATACTAATATTTAAATAAATGGAAAATAGATGTATTTCATAAAAGGACCAATTACATTAAGTATTCTTGATGCATTGAAGCATGTCTTCTTCTCTTTTTCTACTCAAAACTTGTTTGTCTTTCTTTAATTTCTTGTATTTATGTGAATGGTGGTACAATCCGTAGTCCTTGTAAGCATTTTACACAAGATTTCCACAAATCATAAACTTGTTCTTCATGTTGGTCCTATATCAATAGTAGCTTTTTGAAGAGTCAATCCTTGATATTTATGTATTGTGAGTGCCCAAGCCAATCGTAATGGTATTTGAGAAGAACCACCTCTTTCAATTGTTGGCATTAGAATTGTAGATGGATGACGATAATCGAATGGTAGTCCAGAGTAACTGCCAAATTCAACTAATACGTATGTTGGTGGTTGAGGTGGTCCACTTCCAGTTTTATATACATTTTTTGTAATATTTCCTAAAGCTCCATTCACATGCCCTACTTCTATCCATAGATTTGATGTCAACATTACTCTGGCATTTTTAGATAATAATAATTCTATGTCTAGTTCATCATCTATTGCACTTTTGTTGCCAATAAGTGTTCCAATTCTTGTTGCAATGTTGCATGCGACTGGATTTTGTAATGATTGTAATTTCTTCCTGTTATGGCTATGAACATTATCATTTGTTGAAAATAAATTAACACAATTATCAAATTATTGGTTTCTCATTGCATCAATTGCCATATAAGACCTTATCATTAGCAACATACAATCATCTAATGTAGGGTTTGCATATCTTATGTTCATTAAGAGTTCAAGAAATCGTTGTTGGTCACTGTTTTGTCCATCATGTTGAAAAATATGATCCATAGTAATAATAGTCTTGAATTGTTCCCATAATAGTTTAGCCCATCCTTTATTTTCATATGGTGGACTATCATTCACTGGAGGTAATTGTCCAAGATCACCAACCAAAATCATAGATATTCCTAAGCATTTTTATTAATTAATAATTATGTTAATTTGTATGCATCATAACTCTTAAATTAAATTTTTTGCAGTGTAAATTTGTGTAAGTAAAATGAAATTGAAATTTTACAAGTCAAGTAGAAGACATACCTGCAAAATTTTCATTTGCATTTGTAGGAAAAGCTTGACATAAATGTGCATCTATGTTCTCTATTAACCTTTCATCAATCAAGATATATTTGATATGTGTCATTTCCTCTTGGAAGGTTGTTAGTCTTGTTCCCTAAAGATCTTTGAAATCTCTTATTGGTTTTCTTAATCTTGAATGAATAGTCAATGCTCCTATATTGAAGGTGTAGACACCTAAATTTGGCTAATCAATTTAATCAAAATTAAATCTTATTTCTCTAATTAATTAATTTCCCTATCCCTTTATTCTAATTAATTAATTCTTAATTAATTAATCCCCCTTTGATCCTATCCTATTAATTAGTTTTTAATTAGTTAATCCCCCAATCCTATCCTCCTAATTAATTAATCTAATTAATTAATTATCCTTGTTGTCCATCCCTTTTGATTAATTACTTTAATTAATTAAATATCCCCTTTCCAAGCCCATGGATTAATTAATTTGGTTCAAATTCTTATTTGAGCACGTGGCTCCTAACTTTTCTCCCTAACCTCCTTCCAATCCTATCCTAACCAGCCCTATCCTTCCAACCCACTTCCCTAGCCTAGTCATCCCTCCAACCAACCTTATCTTATCCCTTCTAACCTCCTACACATGTGTGTGCACATCCTAACCAATTCCTTATTTTGGGGAAAATATCCTATTTTGGGTGGCCTTTTCCAAAATAGGCACATGTGTCCTTAGGGACACATGTCACTCTTCCTATTTTTGGGTGGCTTTGCCCAAAATAGACATGTGTCCTTAGGGACACATGCCACTCTTCCTATTTTTGGGTGGCTTTGCCCAAAATAGATATGTGTCCTCATGAAAACATGTCATTCCTTTTCTATCTAGTTGGCCACTTGTCCTTCTTTGGAGGACAAGTGTCGCTCCTTCACCTATCCTTCCCTTCCTCATCTTGCCTATTTAATCCCTCCATTTTTAGACCAAATCCTTTCTGATCCATTTTTCACACATCATAGCCAAAATCGTTATTCAACCTATCCATTATCATTTTCATCAATCAATTCATTGTCATTTGCATTTGCAATCATGGAGCAATATTGAACATCTGGAGCTACATCACAAGCACACATCTAATCGCAAAATAATCAAATAGAAGCGGGCATTTGGTTTGCATTTGTGTTACTGCTTTCATGCTTGTTTTGATTTTATCATTCTAATCTTGAGGTGTATGATGCATTGTGTTTGTTCGGTTAATTGGCTTTCTTTTTAGCCCTTAGTTTAGCATACACATTTTCTGGCACACCCGGTGGGACCCACTTCATGGGTCATTTTAACATTTTTTGTCGTTTGAGTGTGTTTTTGACATATTTTGAGCACTTGCAGGCAAAACAATGAAATTACACTCGGATTTCTGCCATGGCGTAAGTTTATTTTATCAATCTTGAGGTATCGTGAAACTGCGCGAATGCTACCTAAAACAACAGGTTCACATTGTCGTAGCTTGATGAAAGGTATAAATCTCCATTTTAAGTTTTGGGATTTTTGTAAATGATTTTGGCATTTTTTTGCACAGTACCAGGAACTCACGAAGCAACGGGAATACGCCGAACAGCGAGAACACACCCTGAAACCGCAGGAACGTGCCCCAAAACTACGAGAACGCAACATAAACTAGCAGGTTCGCATTTTAATTATTTTCATAAAATTTACAATGTTGTCTAATCAAAGTTTGCAAGTTAAGTTGTAGTTTAAAATAGCGGGTTTGCATTGTGAAATGACAGGTTCACCCATTATCATTTACATAATTTTCCAAAATGTTGTTTTCCTAATAATCTACTAACTTGTATGTTGGATGACTTAATTTTTGCAAGTTTGCACTCTGAAACAACGGGAACGTGAAATAGCAGGAACACACGAAACAATGGGAACACGCCTTGAACCAGCGGGAATGTGCCTTGAAACAGTGGGTTTGCACTGTGAAACTACGGGTTCACCCATTATCATTTACATAATTTTCCAGAATGTTATTTTAGTACTAATCAACTAACTTGTGTGTTTTTGGATGGTATTTTGCTAACGTTTGTGCAGAAAATCGAGCG
Organism: Cryptomeria japonica; assembly: GCF_030272615.1. Lineage (NCBI taxonomy): Eukaryota > Viridiplantae > Streptophyta > Pinopsida > Cupressales > Cupressaceae > Cryptomeria > Cryptomeria japonica. Next base: position 516,612,292 of record NC_081414.1, on the reverse strand, counting down.
ATAAGAAGACCCCATGCTTTTTAAACATTAACAATTGATTGTAGGACTGCTAAAGAGGGGCTTTGCGAAGACAATATTTCCTTTATTGCTTTCATTTTTCATATTTGTGCTTTTGTTTAATCTAGGCACACTTCAATTCAACTAAGGAAATGGACACGATGTGTCTTCTGAGTAATTAGGCACACTTCAATTTGATTAAAGGAAATGAACCCCACGTCTTTTATGATTGGCACACTTTTGCGCATGTAGAGTGGTCTTGCTGTTAACACACACTATCCTCTCCCTTTGGCTCTCATGGTCGTAGGTGCAAGAGAAAAGTGTTAGTGACACTCATTTTTCTTTTTATTAGCGAATCACTTTTGGGGGGCCTCATCACCTCAAGGGAGTGTTTCAAAACAGGGCACATCAGGGATAGCATCTCTCTCAACAGGACCTCGAGCGGTGTTTTTCGAGCCGCTACACAAAAAACCCGGTCAAACAATTGAAGTGTTGAGTGAATTCGTTGTATGTGGAGCCTTCTCTGCACCGATAAGCTCAATTAAAGTCTTAAGTGGCTCGTTTCAAGAATTTGTTGTTGGACTGGACCCATTGGAAAATTACTACGAGCCAACTATTCTTTAGTATCCAAAAATCCTTCTATGTGTTAACTCAGGTGTTGTGATACGTGCATATCGAAGAAACTCCTCATGTACCCCTCAATTTGAGATAAAAAAATTCACTGGGAAGTGATTACTTAGGAATTCGAAGCTTGGCATGCCCGAGAAGTGTATGTCGAGGGTGGAGTCAATGTTGTTAGGCTTCTATCTATCTAGTTGGATGTGGTATTTATGGTCAGGAGATTTAATACATACTATCATTTGAATATCCATAGGGTTGTACTTGACTGATTTTGTCTATTTTATGGTCATATCTTCATGCTTGATGTGTTTGGTGTCAAGTCTTTTGTCGAAATATCAGTATAGCGGGTTTGAAGTCAGTTCTAATGAGTACGTGGTCTATTATAGTGGGTTTGCAGTCTTGTATTAGCGGGAATGCTGTCAACTTTGAGCTAGAATTGACATACTTAGCGCAGTCACTATCATTTTCTCAACCGTCAGGTTTGCATCTCAAACCAGTGGGTTTGCTCTTTGTTCTAGCGGGTTTTCTCTGGTTGTTTGTGAGTCTTGTTCTAGCGGGTTCGCTTTTGATACTGTCTATTGTGTTGTTCCAGCGGGTTTGCACCCTGAAACAACGAGTTTGTACCCTGAAACAACAAGTTTGCGTTTTTGGTACCGTTATGATGTCCAAACATTTTTCAGTCTTGCTTATCTTGTTCTTGCGGGTTTGCACCCTTGTCCTAGCGATTTTGCTTCATCTTGTCCTCTTTGGTTAGTTCGATCTCATTATGTTGTCAGATTTTCACTTCATTGATTTGCAATCTTACATGTTCCCAACAGTTTGTATCTATCTTTTATGGCCTTGGTCATAGACGTTGTTACGTTGTCATTATGTTGTCCATATTGCATTAGATATTTCTTGATCTTTTAGCAGTTACAACTTATCTTTCATGGTCTTGTCCTTATAAGTCATAGCGTTGTTGTTATGCTATCTACATTGTCTTAGAAACTGCTTGATCTACCAGCTTTCAGGATCTATATTTTATGATCTTTGTATTTTGACATTGTTATGTTGTTGTTATGTTATCCGCATTGTGGTAGAAATATTTGGATTATCAGCAGTTGATATCTTTATATGTGTGTTTCTCTGGTCCTAGAGGTCCTTGCTCTAGGCGTTATATTGTTTATGAGTCTCTAGATTCTTGTTCGATTAGTATCCTTTGGTTCTTAGCTTCACATGGCATTCGTTCATTGTGTCCCTTTTGTGTCCAGATGCTGCCGATTTTTGGTTAGATCATGTTATGTCTTATATATCCTAGCATTAGGATTGTCGTCCATCATCATATCTTGTCTCCCAATTCACATCATCATTTCCTTCTTCCTAAGTTAGAGGTTGAACATCAAATATCCAAAATTGAACATCAAATTTCATCCTCTTTCCAACTTCTTCAAAGTCATTCCCCATCTCATCTTGGTCTTTGGTCTATCTCAAGTCAGACATCATCAAATCCTCATCCAATCAATCATCCTTTTGGAAAAAGACATCTGAGACACTCATGGTGGCTTTGACTCTTTTTTATCTTTATTTATATTTTTAAGCTCTCAAGGTCTTTGTTTCCTCTTGGTCGCCACGATCTTTTATATCATGGTGTGTTAGGAATAACAAGGCTCGGGATGTGATCTTGTTGCTTTTGGTTTTGCTTGGCGCGTCTTTTGGATGTGTCCCTTGTTGTACCCTCATGAGGTCTTTGTCATCTCATGTTACATTGGGGCATATCTTCTGCTTGGGGTTCTTCTAGCACTAATGCCTGCAAGGTCTTTGTAACTTTGTGTGGTGCTAGATTAGCATGTGTGTCTGTTTATATGTGTCAGTCCATGCATTGGCTATGAAATTCCACCTTGGTTCTTCATACCTTGGTGACTCACAAACATTGCTAAATAAAAATAAGTGCTCAGTACATGGCATCCAATTTTGTGGGTGCTCACACTCCATGATCATTTCATCCATATCATCCATTGCATTTGCATTTTTCTCCCCTTCTTTTTCTGCTTCTTTCCTTCTATCATGTCCACTAGGGCAATGTTTCTTTCAAGATGCTACCTAGTTGCCTTTTCCCCATGCACCCTCTCGAGGGGGCATCCCTAACCATTCCTCCGTCCGCCTGAGGCATTTTCTAGCTCCCCTTTTTCTGCTCTTACAAGTGTCTTTTTGTCTTTGCACCGACGCTATTCTAGCGCCACCACGAAGAGGGGCAAAATGTAGACACCTAAATTTGGCTAATCAATTTAATCAAATTTAAATCCTATTTCTCCAATTAATTAATCTAATTAATTAATTTCCCTATCCCTTTCTTCTAATTAATTAATTCCCTAATTAATTAATCCCCCTTTGATCCTATCCTATAAATTAATTTCTAATTAATTAATCCCCCAATCCTATCCTCCTAATTAATTAATCTAATTAATTAATTATCCTTGTTGTCCATCCCTTTTGATTAATTACTTTAACTAATTAAATATCCTCTTTCCAAGCCCATGGATTAATTAATTTAATTAATTAATTTGGTTCAAATTCCTATTTGAGTCCTAACCTCCTTCCAATCCTACCCTAACCAACCCTATCCTTCCAACCCACTTCCCTAGCCTAGTCATCCCTCCAACCTTATCCTATCCCTTCTAACCTCCCACACATGTGTGTGCACATCCTAACCAATTCCTTATTTTGGGGAAAATATCCTATTTTGGATGGCCTTTTCCCAAATAGACATGTGTCCTTCACTCTTTGTATTTTTGGTTGGCTTTGCCCAAAATAGACATGTGTCCTCAGGGACACATGCCACTCTTCCTATTTTTGGGTGGCTTTGCCCAAAATAGACATGTGTCCTCATGGACACATGTCAATCCTTTTCCATCTAGTTGAGCCACTTGTCCTTCTTTAGAGGACAAGTGTCTCCCCTTCACCTATCCTTCCCTTCCTCATCTTGCCTATTTAATCCCTCCATTTTTAGACCAAATCCTCTCTGATCCACTTTTCACACATCATGTTGTTACTCTGCCAAAATCATTATCCAACCTATCCATTATCATTTTCATCCATCAATCCATTATCATTTGCATTTGCCATCCAAAGCTATGTCACGTGCACACATCCAATTGCGGAATAATCAAATCGAAGCGGGCATTTGGTTTACATTTGTGTTATTGTTTTCATGCTTGTTTTGATTTTATCATTCTAATCTTGAGGTGTATGATGCATTGTGTTTGTTCAGTTAATTAGCTTTCTTTTTAGCCCTTAGTTTAGCACACACATTTTTCATCGCACAAAAGGCTGCAACTCCAGTTGATGCAAGTACAAGTGGAGGATATTGATTTGGAATGGAAGCATTCTAAAGTGATTCATTTATAGCACCTATTAAATGTGTTTTGCATGTTCCCGTAATACCTTGAATTATCATAAATAGAGGAGGTTTTGTCCCATCTGTGAGGTAGTGTGAAATGATAATATTAAGTGTCTCTCTTTGTTTATTGTTGAGGTTGCAATAGTTTACAAGGTGTGGTATATCATCATGGATCTAAGAGAACCAATACTTATCATGGTGACAATGAAATTTATAGCCTTATTAGTATATTCTTCACCTTGATAATCATTTGACCAAATTGTCTTTTTATCTATATATCTCCTGCCGAGCATATATATCTCTAAAGTTTGCATTATTTAGCCATGGTGAAGCCTAAATATAATCTCCCATCCATTTTCTGTAGTTTCTTCTTGTTTGGTATCACTTTCTTCAATTTCAGAGTCTTCAATGTTTTCATCAATTTCGGTATCCATTCTTCATTGCACATGCCATTGATTATAATTGAAGTTATCCCAATTTGTCTCTATTGCATCATTGTTATTCCCAATGTCCCTGTCGATGTCACAAAAAGGTTTGTATAGTAGTAATTTTAAACAACAAAAAATTATCCATTTCTTTGAGCCATGTGTCGGAATAGATAGAAGCCTTGGAAATACTCTAACAATACTTGCTTTTTTCCTCGAATTCTATTTGTTATCACCTTTTCTTTTAGGATTGTATATCCATGATTTTGCTGCATCAATCAATGATATTGCTTCCATAGCAAATGACCTATTTCGTTATGCATCAATGAAAGAAATCGTATGTTCTTCATTGTTATTTTCATCATCTTGTGCCACCTGCTTGAAAACTTCAGTTGAGACAATTAAATTAATATTCCAATAACATGTGCCTTATTTCTTGTGCTCCAATTTTTCTCTCAATTATTATTTCAATTAATAACTTCCTATAAGATTTTGTAGCTAAATAATCTAGGTTTTTAATATTTGCTACCCGTAATAACATTTGTTGGTATGTTTTAAAGCTTTTCGTTGATTTGGCTGCATACTTTGTGATGTATTTAAGTACTGCACGTTTTGAAAGAACAAGTTGTCAATCAATGTTTGGTCTCCAAAGTTGTAATATGTACTAGTTGTGTGTGTTTAGTCTATCATCATTTCTTGTCGGTTCAAATTTTTTCTCACCCATCTCTAAATCATCATACATTTTTTACCCATAAAAATTAATTAGCCATGGAGCATTATACCTATACATGGATAATGTAACATGAAATTATGATTTATCAAATTATCGGATTATCAGAATTGTTGTAACATAAATTAAATTTTTCATCAAAAACATTACCTACAAACTATTTTCCCTTTATTTTTTTCATTGACATTTTCCTTCTTTGCACATTGTATGTCTTTCTATTGTGTTTAATATCTCCTCATAGTCATTGCCAAAATTTGTTTTTGCAATTTGTCTTGTGTTTTTAAGACATGGATATATAGCGAAATTACAAAATGACTGCAAATAAAATTTCAATCAATTATTTATAGTTTTGTAAAGATGTGAGAAATAAATATATTTTTGCAATTTTGTACCGGATAGTTATAAACATACCTATACATTTCTTTGGTGTCTATCTTCTCTAGGGTTCCATGCATGAACAATGGAGTCGAAATATTTTTCTGCACTTTTTTAGTTGTTCATCATTCGGCCAATCAATGTTATCCATGTCTGGTGATCCATGTACATGTGTTTATCCTTTGCGTTGTCATTCATATCTACACCAATAATTTTTAATTTGAAATCCTTTTTCAAGTATCTCTTTTCTAAAATTAGAGTTTTGTAAATGCATGTATTGGGCAACTATATGGGGATAATTGATGACATTTTGTTTTTGCCATAGTTGAGCTTCACGTGGATTCAATGGTGGTGTACCTAAAATTAGTGCATGTAAGTTTGGCCAATACAAATCAGTTGCACTTAAAGTGAAAAATATAGTAGGTGTTCCAATTTGATGTAACATGTTTGTTAGTTTAGCTCAACAGTTTGTCCAATAAGTCGTGTACCCCTTAGAGTTGTTCCAAATTGCATCAACCTATCAGCTAAATGTGATTTTGGAATATTTTTCATATGCTCACGTAGTTCCATTATAATGATTGACATTTCACTGAAATTTCTTTTAACAAAAACTGCAGTTGATGTTTGTGCACAATGCCTCATAATCATATTTGCCATATAATATTGAAACCTAAGATGCCTTCCAAATTAGTTATCTTTGTATTGTAATAGATGCTTAACATATTCATGAAGATGTACTTGTTTGATCTGAGGTTCTAACCAATCACATTTAATGTGAGGAAATAATGTTGAAAATGCCATATCAAGTAGTCCCAATACATGGCATATTTATTGATTGGAGATCCACCAATTGTTGGTTAGTCAATCAATGTTGATGGATTTGTATTTTTGTTAGTAATCCATGCATAGATTAACTCCATCTCTCTTTGTGCATTTGGTAGTCTTGAAGCCATCAATGTAGTGTGATCAATGATATTATCTTCTTTAATTTCTAGTACTGGTCCCACGAACACTATCTCATTTCTATCAAAACCAAATTCCATGTTCACATTCTTAGCCTTTCAAAGATATTTTGATCAGAATTTACTCATAAATTGTCAATATTAGATGGATCAATTGTAAAATCTGAGTAAAACTTGTTATGTGTGATTTTGTATTGTAGTGCTTTGTATACACTCTCCCTATTTATTGTAAAATTATAACTTGTGCCACGTTGATCTTTCCTTCATACTATAATTATTAGCAAGTTTGTAATAGAGTGGCAATTTCTTTGCTATTTATTCAATGTGTTGAGGAAAGCTAACTATGTGTCCTTTATATTTAAATTGACCACTTTTTGCATGTGTAACTTGAAATATTAGATTTACACATGTAATAAACATTTGTTTTGTTTGGGTCAAACATGCTAGTTCCGTTTGTTGGGTTCTTGGATCCATACTATTCATAACTGAAAATCTATTCATTCCTCTCTCTTACTTGTATTTGTTATAGATAGGTCTTTCTAAATTGCAAAAAACAATCATTTTGATATAATATTCTTCACAAATGGGACACATTGATGGGGACTTGTAGGCATCTAAGTGATTATAAAATACCATTTTCACTTTTTAACATTTTGTGGAAAGTAATCCATTTGGATTGCATTGGAATATATTAGAAATTGGGATTCCTATTCTCGTAAATTTTCAAAATTATGTGTATTATTTTCAACTTGTGTTGATTGGAGGGGTTCCTCTTGAAAACCAATATGTTGTGTATATATATCTCTACCTGTAGAATGTGATTAAGGTTCTTCTGTGTTGTGGATTGTATGGTTGATCTCACATTGAAGCGTTTGTTGACATCTATTGAATTTTGAAATTTTAAATTCTTTGTGTTGTGGTTTCAATTGTTCAATTGAAACTTGTAATCTTATTCGTGCATATCTCACTCAATCCATTTCATTCATTTTCCTCTTGAGCTCTTCCTTTTGTGCATCTTTCATCTTTTCATTTTTTCATTTCCTATATTGTCTTTGATAATCTCTTTGATATTCTTTCCTTTGTTCATCATAATCAAAAAATTTCTTTGATCGACCCATTCCTAACGAATTAAAAAATGAAAAAAAAAAAATATTAGTTGTCTACCTTCATATAATTAAAATAATAAAATTATTTAATTTAATAAAGTTATTCAATTATAAATAATATTGTTTAACATTTTAAATTTAGTAATTTATTAATTAATTGATTTATTAAATATTTGTTATATTAGTAATTTTTTAAGTTATTAAATTAAATATAGTAATTAAGTGATTTCTTAATTAATTAATTGTTTTTTTTATCGGTAAATTGCTATTTTATTAGTTTTCAAAAAAGTGACTATTACATTATTTCATTACATCCATCGCTCTGTGAAGAAAAAACCGAGACCAAAAAAAGAAGAGATTTCACCACACCCCATAATTGTAAAAAATGTCGTACTTCCATACTCGACGACAGATCAAAAACTAACTGTAACCCCCCTTTCTAATGTTTACCCTACAATCCTCTGCTCGTTGTAATTACAGAAACCAGTGTAAATGTTCATACATCCTAATGATACGTTTTCTGCTCAAAAATTGGGAAACCCACGACCACTATCCAACCAACAGACCCTAACTGATTATCAACTAAACTTTTTACACATTTACAAGGAAAATTCCCTATTCACAAAGAATAAAAAACACTGTCGTTACAAAATCATGATCTTGTACCCAAAAAGAAGAAACTTTGCATTTTTTACTGTAGAGAGCTAACACAAAAACAAAACCACCACCTCTACATCCGGTAGCCATTAGTGCCTTCGTGCTCATCTACATCGGTGCCTAGCTTGATCACGACCAACATTTGCATTCCAGTCACTGACATTTTCCACCAGAACCAAAGCACCACCATCTGCAACCAACCTCTTTTACAGAAGATTTTTCAAAGAATCCCATGCCAGCACCACCTCCACCCTTCGTTTAGCTCTATTGAAACTCATTGACCATCGCATAAAGGGGACCAACTCATGAAGGTTCGCCATTCTTTAATCATCCAAACACTCACTAACATCAAACCCAACTCCTGGAATAGCCCATTCAAGAATTGAATTGAGACCCACCAACCACTCATCATCCAGTATAGCCCGTACAACCCATTCCACATTCTCTGTGGAGTCTCCCAATTCTAATCCCCATGCCACCACCATAGTTACCACATCCATGTTCGAGCAGAACTTGTGTTTCACCTCCAGAAACACCTCCTCGAACAATAATTCCATGATTTGGATGAATTCATCATCCTTCACCTTAAACAAATGTTTCATTAGAAGCAACGAAACCAGGTTGAAAAAAGTAGCCTGCGTCTTGTCAGTATAAAGAGGGAAGTTAGCTTCCAATCTCGCCAACCACCTCAAATTCATGCCAAGAGAAGAAAGGGAGTGAAAGCCATCACATCCCCCAACCGCCAATTTATCAATCATCTCACATGAGTTCTCTCACCACTCAAACACAATCCCCTTCCAATTCATAAATGCATCATAATGAAATAGAGTGCCAATTTAGAACTCCTCGGAAAAAATTGTACAAAAATCCTCCACACAAGCTTATTCTATTTCGTTGAAGCCAACCACCCATTTTGATAGAATTTCAGCCACATCATTTGCTGACCTAGTAGAACTCACAAAGTTGGTTCCCACTTTTTGGTACATCCTGATTTTTGCTGAAATCATACATTTTTTGGAAAATATAATTATTTAAGCTTTAAGAGGTCCCATTTGAAGTAATTAATTGAAGAGAGTTAGATCAAAGGCTCTTAGATCAAAATTTCTTGGATAGAACCTCTCTACTTCTAAATCATACTTGTAATGGAGTCTCCTTTGCATCTATCAAATGCTGATAAAAAACCAATTTTACATTAGCTTTTGAGGGGTCAAAGGAATTCATTTAGAAGTTTTGTTTTCTTGAGGATTTGGTCCTTATTATAAGCTTTCCAAATAGTATAATTTTTAATATATTTAAGTTTATTAATATATTTTTATTTTATTTTTTATGAATGTAGGTTTTTCACTGAACATGAACTTCTTTGTTCAATGCATTGGGAAAAATAGCAAACTAATTCAAAAAAATTCTGAAAAATATCTATGCCCTGGGTATTGATGTCTTCTTTCTAACAAAAAAAATAAAACTTAATTTTGATATATATATAGAGCAAGTTATGTGTTCAAATGTACACCTATATCTAGATTATAATTAGTCGGACTTCAAAACTTAATAAAATAAAAAATATTCAACATATCACTATCAAACCAACTGCATGCCCTGGGTATTGATGTTACAAACCAAAATTTAAAAGAGATAAGTTTTTATCATTTATAGAAAAAAATTTATACGTTTCGGGATGCACATCACTCTTAAAAAATGTTGTTTCCTGTAAAAAACTACTTTTGAGGGAGATGGAAAAATCAATAAAATTTTATTCAAAAAAATTTGAAAAAAATATATTTAGAATCTACAAAAAGGATGTTACAAATCACTAGTTTACATCATCTTCAAATTCTTAACGATTTAAAAGTTATAGGTGTCGGAAAGTGAAGGTTTTTTGCAAAATGTTCATCTAAGTGTCAAAGTTGGTCAAAAAGTGGGAACCAGTATTGTGAGTTCCCCAATTTGAAACCTTGGAGATCAGCTAACTCATCCCTAATAACATGTATTAATTTACTCAAGTTCCAAGCCTGACAATCACCCACAATAATAGCATTAACAATTAACAATGAATCACCTTCAATATGAATTTTGGAAAAGCCTAAGGATTTAGCGAAGCAAATTGCCATTAGAGCTACCATTCCTTCCGCAGAATTATTAGTTTTGTTATCAATTCTTGGAGCTCCAAAAGCCAGAATATCTCCTTTCCAATCTCGAGCCACAAATCCAATCCCTGATGGCCCTAGGTTTCCTTTGGAGGCACCATCAAAATTAATTTCAACCCATCCTTCTTCCAGTTTACACCATTCAACATTTGCCTTACTATCAAGACTCGGATCCACCCGACAAAGCCCATTCACGGGCCTCAATTTAATACTTGGCCAAGCCCTTTGAATTTTCTCATCAAAGTTTGACATGACCACATTTGGAATAATCTTCTGAGAGACAGCCGCACTTGAAACCTCCTCAATAAGGTGAAAGCACAATCTTTCCACTGGCTCATGTTTGTCTTGAAAAATTCATCTATTACGTTCCTTCCAAATCTCCCACATCACCGAAGAAGGGCATACATCCCATATACAAGACAACAAAGATGAATTATTCATCCTGGACCACCCCAAGAGAAGCTGCCTTATGTTGTCAGGAAGAGGATCATACTGCCCTAGCTTAGTTTGGATCATTGACCAACAATGTTGAGCAAAACCACAATTTAGTAATAAGTGATCCACACTCTCCTCATCCTTATTGCACAACACATATTTTGTGGGCCCCATAAAACCCAACCCTTTCCTCCATTCTCCTGTCAAAATCCTCCCCCTAAAGGCAAGCCAGGCAAAAAAAGGTCGCTTTGGGAAGGCAAGCATTACCTCAGCATGACCTCAATGACCAATCTGCATTAACTCCCTTGTTAGCCAATATCTGGTATCCTAGTTTGACAGAATAAGCACCAATCTTTGAGCCACACCATACCACCTTATCCGATTTTGAGGATAACATGATTTTCCTACTATTGAAGATTGCCAACGTTTTATCTCTTTGATCTGGGGTAAGATTTATCCCTTCCAAGGATTTCCACTTCCATTCTTGTCCAAAAAGGCCTTGTCCCATTTCCACATAGTCTTTCACTCTAAACCCCCATCTCTGACTGAAAAATAATTTCAAGTCAATCAAATCTTCTTGATTTCCTAACATCTCCAGACCATCCCATGAATCATCCCAGAACTTGGCAGTTACTCCATCTTCTATTTTCCATGAGGTATGGTTCGTAATGACACTTCGACAAGAAAGAGTGAACTTCCAAATTGCATACCCCATCACTGGATTACTGATCATAAAGATCCTCTAATTATCAGTTGAATCAAGATATTTAGCCTTCAATAGCTTCACCCATAGCTGATTTGGATTTGAGTAGATGCTCTATACTAGCTTAGCCCCCATAGCTTCATTCGTTAACTGCCAATCACGTAACCCTGCACCACCTTCCCCTTTAGCTTTGCATATACTATCCCAAGCTAAAAGAGGAATTTTATCCTGCTCTCTAGCCCCATTCCAGAACAATTTCCTCATCTGCTGACTGATAACCTTAATTACCTTGGAGGGAATCTTTAAAAACATCATAGAAAAGATTGGGATGGCCAAGATCACTGATTTAAGCATTAGAATCCGCCCAACAAAGGATAGCCATTGACTCTTCCATCCATCCATCCTTTTTAGACATACATCCACTAAATCTTTCCAAAGGCTAGATTTAAAAGCCACACCAAATAAGGGGGTACCCAAGTATTTACTAGGAAGAAGACCAGACTTCATGCCCGGGATTCTCCCAATTTCAACTTGCTTCTGAATCGGGGTGTTCAAGAAAAAAACTTCTGATTTTCTCCAATTCACACATTGCCTCGAAGCCCTGCTATAAAGATATAAGATTTCTCTCATGACTCTAGCTTCATGAAAAGATGATTCCCCCACTAATAAAGTGTCATCCATGAATTAAAGATGAGAAACTGGTTCAATTCCCCTAGCTACCCTGACACCTCACCAAACACCTTCCCTTTTTCTAACACTAATCAAATGACCAAGAACCTCTACCATAGTAATAAATAGGAAAGGTGATAGGGGGACACCTTGTCGTAGCCCTTTACCAGACTCAAAAAAACCTTGAGGGCTCCCATTAACCAAAACTGAAAACCTAGGGGTGTTAATGCAACTTTCCACCCATTTAACCTAGTCACTACAAAAACCAAAAGCTGATAGTACCTTCAAAAGAAATCTTCTATTTACCTCATCATATGCTTTCCTGATATCCAGTTTAACCAACATACGGTCAATGCGATCACACCGAATGGAGTGAATAGCTTCATGAGCTACAAGAATTCCTTCCACAATTGATTGCTGAGCAGAAAAGCCTCTTTGTTCTTCAGAGATGATAGATGGAAAAATCCTTTTGAATCTATTAGCCATAACTTTAGATATTCTCTTATAAATAATGTTACATAGTGAAATCGGTCTAAAGTCATCAAAAGAGCAAATTTTCTCTTTTGGGGGAATAAGGGCAATAAAAGTGTTATTTAGGTCCTTCGGCATATACTTCCCAAACCTGGATTCCTCCACCACGTCTCAAATGTTCGTAGCAAAGATGTTCCAGTATTTCTAAAAAAAAATTGTCACTAAGCCATCTGGCTTGGGAGCTTTTCCCCCCCCATTGAGAAGAGAGTCGCTTTAACTTCCTCCAAAGAGACCACGTTCATCAGCATATTGTTTTGACTTGCCGAGATACATTTAGGAATAAACGACAAAACCTCCTTCACATCTCCATCTTGAGTGTCCGTCCCTTTGAGGAAATTAGAAAAATACTCAATAGCTTCCTTGTTGATCTCCTCTGGATCCTCCAAGATCTTACCATCCTGACTTGTAATAGAAAAAAAATTGTTAAGGGATCGCCTCACTTTAACTAAATTGTGAAAAAAAATCGTGTTTCGATCCCCCTCTTTCAACCACAACTCCCTTGACTTTTGTCTCCAATATGTTTCTTCCTTAGCTAAAATTTCAGCATACTCTTTTTTAAGCATCTTCTCCTCCTCAAATTTCATTTCAGACATTCCATTTCCAATAATTCTGGAATGAAGGTTTTCCAAATTCAATTCCACTCTATCTCTTTCAATGAAAATATTCTTGAAAACTTTCCTGTTCCATCTCTTCATATTTTCCTTGATATACTGTAACTTTTTAAAGAAAATGAAATCTTTTGAACCAGACCAAGAGTGGGGTTGAGACCACCATAGAGAAACAGGGCCCCTCAAACCTTCATGTTTCATCCACATCTTTTCAAACTTGAATGGACATTTGATCGAGGCTTTGTCCTCCTAAACAATAATGCTGATAGGATAGTGATTAGAGCCACCAATGGGAAGAATCTCTACCTCTGTAACCCAATTTCCTTTCGCCCACTCTCTACTAAGAAATAAATGATCAAGCTTCTCAAAAATATTAAGAAAACCCACACGCCTATTGGGCCAAGTGAAATCACCTCATTTGAAAAATTTTTCCATTAATCCATTTTCAACCACAAATTCATTAAAATCCTATTGAGATTATCTAGCCCATCCAAGGCCCACCTTCTTATCTGAAGGATGGAGAATAGAATTAAAATCACCCCCAATTATGAATACATTGTTCTTATCTCCAACTAATCTCCCCCCAATTTTTGCCACTGGAGCCTTTTCCCTTTAGTACTAGAAGGCCCATACACATTGACGATAAAAAAGGAGTAGTTTAAAGACTTTGAGAAAACCCTAGCACACAACCAATGGACATCCTAGTTCACAATGTTCATCTCAATAGTGTTCTCATTCCAAAAAAAAACCTAAACTTCCAAAAGCCCCAATTGCAACCACTAAATGTCCTTTCCATCTAAAGAGTGTTTTGAAAAAAGAGTCAAAATCCTCACCATCCAGCTTAGTCTCCTGTAATAAACAAATATCTGGTCGAGTTTGATCAAGACATCTCTTGATCAAACAAATTTTGTCAGGGGCATTGTAGCCCCTAACATTCCACGAAAGGACCTTCATTGCCCCCAAGAAGAGGCATATCCTCTTCCTGATCTCAGTTTTCTTTTCCCTTTGGCACAACCTGCCATCTCCAGCTTCTCCTTGGCTGATTTTGGGCCCTTTCTCTTTTTCTCTCCATTCTTTACCTTAGAAGAAAGAGTTAAAGTTTGTCCAAGGCTTCACTTATCCTTAATGCCAATAAGTTCATTTAACCCAAAAGGGCCCTCTTCCCCCTTACCAAAATCTAGATTATCCGACTCCCCTGAATCATCAGACGACTCACCATTACCTTGTTCAGCCTCAAAGGAACTCTTCAGGTTCCGAATAGGAGATATTTGAATATCCTTGAAGATTACTTCCTCATTGTATTTAACTGCCTCATCTTCATCTCTTACAGTCTCTAAGGATTGGGGCCCATCTTGATTCTGATCTTGATCAGTGACTCCCAACTCAAAAATTGAGTTAAACTTCTCCCATATCGACTGATGCAAAGTAGTCAACAAGAAACGTACTAATGGGCCTACTTCTTGGTCTATACACCCAAAGCTTGATTTCACACTCCTAAGTGGTCCAATGACTTCCTATATGGAAGGAATAATCTCCTAAGTGTGTTTCACACCCCACACTTCTTCCATAGGTTCTAAGGACCTTGCACAACTCCAACCAAGATTGGGTTTTAGGGACACTTTCCCTAAATTTGACCAAAATATGGAAACTTGACCTCCGGTCTACAAATCCTCTATCTGATGATTGGGATAGCTTACTTATGTCTACTATAAGGACAATCAACCACAAATGGGGTTCTGGGACTTCCACAAGGCTAAGAACCCTTATAGGGCTAGAGGATCCTAGTAGGTCTCTTTGGCCGGTTTATGGGCAACAACTTGAAAAACTTCCAAAGGACTAGACAAATAAATCACTATTTTGGATACCCTTTTTAGACTTACAAAAGATCCCAAAGTTGCAGGAATTGAGCCTACTCCAGCATACCCTAACCCTTGCTATGTTCACAGACCTAATAGGCCTAATTAGACTTGGTTAACAAAGCAAGTATCAAGGAATGGGTGCATAGAACCAATATATCAATTTCGTTACATCCTCCTACCTCCAAATGAACAGGATCCACTATCAAACTGGTCACCTTTCTTGTTTGGCTAACTGTCCACACAATGGTCTCATCGCTTAGGCTAAATACATAGAGATATTTAGCCTAGGACTTGGTGATTGAGGCAACAGACAAAATCCTCCAGTCCTGAGCCTTTAGAGTCTTACTATACACTCCCCTAACTTGCATTTTCCAAGTGGTCATGAGATTCCATTGCAAAAAAGACAAGTTAGGGCTCCATCTCCGCACTAACCCTAAAATTAAGGGTTTCTAGACTAGTCTGAACATAATGAAGACAAAACCTGTATTCCGGTCACCAAGTGAACTCCAAACATAGAAAAATGAGAGGTGATTCAATTTACTAACATTCGATGCCCAGAGTTTTGGTTTGGAAATCCGTACTGGACCATACTATCTCAGAAAAAGAAAATTGCTTAAGAAATTCAGTGTTTTTCATTCAATTTTCCACCAAAAGTATCATCCAATCACTCTAACCTTCACATGGAAGGCTTAACATGCTTACATAGACCATTTAAAATGACTCTAACCACCTTTTTGAATGGTTATTACTGTTGGAACCAAAATGCAACTTCTCGGAGCAATATTGCAAAAGTTGTTGACAACATTTTTGACAATTTTGCAACTTTTGGCAATATGCATCCTCCAAGATTCAAACATATTTAGGATCTATTATAAAGTAATTTATTTAGTCAAACGACATCAAAAACACCTATGAAATCCTATTCTAAGGTCCTAATTTTCTAATGAGACCCAAGGTTGTCTTAAGGTACCTTTGGGACTCTTAGCCTTACAAGTTGGACCAAAAAACATTATTAGGTGGATCCAAAGGATCAACACCATGATTACACCTTCTTAACCTCTTACTACAACCTAGTGATCTTCAAGGGTCTGAGGTATGTCTTGGGTTCCCTACACCATACTCCCCATGTCAAAAAAACTCAAGTCCCTTGAGTTGGTATGTCAGAAAGTGTAGCTCCAGTCATCTTAATGGCCTCCTCGGACATCCATGTGGCATCTTCCAGAGGTTTGCCCTTCCATTTGACAAGGAACTTATAATATGTTTTTCTCCTTGTTTGTTTGCTAACTCTTTTATCTGCAATGTATTCAATCTCAGGTTTAGGTTGAGAAAGGACATCTGCCATCATATCAGGAGTGGGTGGATCAACAGGACCTGCATCACCAAGATCATTCACAACATTCTTGTAGGCATATATGTCAGCAACATTAAGGATAGGAGATAAACCTATATTAGAGGGTAAGTCAATTTGATAAGCATTGTTGCCATATTTATTAAGGATCTTAAAAGGACCAATTTTCTTCATCATCAATTTAGTATACTTCTCTTTAGGCAATCTTTGTTTTTTAAGATGAATCATGACCATATCTCCCACTTGATATTGCAACTCCCTTCTTTTCCTATCTACATTTAGTTTTTACTTCGCAGAGGTACATTGCAGTTTGGCTCTCACCTGCTCATGGATATCTTTCATGACCTCTGCAAATTCCTCTTCTTGGGTGCTCCTCTTGTCCAGATATCTAACATCTCTTAATTCCAAGAAACCCCTTGGGTGTGTTCCATAGACAATCTGAAAAGGAGTGAGACCAATACTCCTGTTGACTGAGTCATTATATGAAAAATCTTCTTGAGGAAAGATGAAATCCCAAGTGGCTCCATGATATTTTATCAAACACCTAAAAATATTACCAAGTGACCTATTAACTACCTCTATTTGACCATCTGACTGAGAATGGTAGGCGGATGAGAATGTGAAGGGGAGGTATACTCAGAGAGAGTCAAATCCTTTTTCAAAGGTAGTCAAGTGTGGTCCTAGTGGGCTCCCTTCATTTTTCTCTGGTCTATCAATCAAATTAGGAACCCAAACTCTCTAGGAGTGCTCCCAATCAAGATGTGCTCACTGGTTTCTCAGGCATGGTTGAGATTCACAAGGGTAAATCCAACCTTACACTATCAAACTCCTAACAAATGCTTGTAGAGGTTGTAGTAGGTGTTCATGAGGTTTTTCAAGGCCAATCAATTGGTTTTGAGTTTGGGTTTGATCCATTTCCCCATCGCTCCTTCCTTTCCCTATTTTCTAGGCCTAGTAGCCCTAGAGCCCCAATTAGCCCTACCTAACCGGTTTTTGTGGATTTGTTCACAATTTCCCCAAAGACCCACATAAAATATTTAGTGATCTGAGCACCCTTTTGGAAGTACTATAAAATTTATGAGGTGAGAAATCTCAGTTTGACCATATAGGTGCGGAACCCAAGAATGGCTTGTTTTAAGGGGTTTTAGGCTCTTTTTGGTCTTCTTTCAAGGGTTTGGTGTCTTCCTTGGTTTGCCACATCTCCAAACTCTCACATATGTTTCTTCCACACCCCACTTTTTCATGCCAAACATTCTACAACTCCAACCCTGATCTCCTTGCAAGCATTTGCATAATTTCACCCATTTCCTAACCGGGCTATGACTAAGCTCGCCTAGGAAACGATGCTCATTGGCCTTTCAATGACCTCCAAATTAAAATAGAGATTATTTACACTATACAAAGGTTCCATGGATCGATTCCTAAGGGTTATTAAGAAGTACTCAAAGGACCTCAAGCTGGAACCATGTTTGGGCCTCTCAAACCCTTACTCAGGCCGAGAGCTTTCAAAATCAAGAACTCAATTCAAAACTAAAAAAAAACTAACCAAAATGATTCTTGAGAACTACAAGAACATGTAAAAAACAATGATCAAAGAACAGAAATGCAATCAATCCATTAAGTACAGACTGTTGCTCTAATTCTTAGAAAACACAAGGTAAAAACTCAAAAATGGTCTCTAAATTATATTCAAATCTGCTCCAGGCATTCACCAACCTTGTTAAATTCATTCTCAAGGAATTTATATTCTATTTGTGGCCTAACTAACTCTCCATTGGTTTCCTAACCAACCCTTTTCTCAAAAATGCAAAAAGTTGCTCAACGTTGCAAAAAGTTGTCAAGCAACTTTGACAACTTTTGCCAAAAAGTGCATTTTGCATTACATGCTTTGTTTCCTTCTCGAAACCATCTAGGATGAATAAAACCCACTAATTTAACATGTCCCAATTCCAAACAAGGCTATTCAAGACATTTTACATCAAAATGCAAGATTATGCCATTTTAGGCTTACAAGCCAAATTTTTGCAAATGCATTGTCCTATGGACATCCAACCTACCAAAGCATTTAAAAAACATATGAGGACCTATGAGAAGACTCTTATTCACCATCCCAAACCAAACTATGAACAAACACACCAAAATGAAGAAATTGCACTCAAAACTAGGTGCTCCTGCACCAGAGTGATAGGTTTGTACCTAGCCTTTTCCATAGAGTTCTCCAAAAATGCCCTATGAATTTAGAATCCCTATCTAAGATAATGGAAAATGGTAGCTCATGAAGTCTGACAATCTCCTTAAAGAATATACTTGCAATGTGAGAGGCATCATTTGTGGTTTTACAAGGCAAAAAAAGTGTCATTTTGGAAAATCTATCTATAACAACATATATATTGTCATATCCAACTTTAGTTTTTGGGAGTCCCATTAAAAAATACATACTCACTGAATCCCATGGTTTAGTAGGTATTGGGAGTGGTGTATACAATCTTGCATTAGATGTTTTGCCTTTAGCCTTTTGACAAATCAAACAACCCTCTACATACCTCCTTACATTTGTTTGCATCCTTGGCCAAAAGAGAATCTCCTAACTAGTTCAAGGGTTTTATCAACCCCAAAGTGCCCAACCAAACTTCCACAATGATTTTCCTTTATGATGTCTTACCTTATAGATCCCTTTGGAACACAAAGTTGACTCTCCTTAAACAACAGACCTTCTTGCAAAATAAATTTAGAAAACTCAGTGTGATACCTGTTTCCCATTTCCCTGCAAACTTGATATGCCTCTTTGAAATATTCATCACCATCATACATTTCCTTCATGGAGTGAATCCCCATGCTATCCAATTGAACTTCTTAGATGATCAACTTTCTCCTACTAAGAGCATCTGCAACTTTATTTGTCACTCCTTTCTTATGCTTGATAGTGAATGTGAAAGCTTGAAGGTACTCCATCCACTTCATGTGCCTGTGATTTAGTTTCTCCTGCCTATTCAAAAATCTTAGAGCATGGTTGTCATTATATACAACAAATTCCATAGGCAATAAATAATGTCTCCACTTCCTAAGAGATTGTACCAAAGCATACATCTCTAGATCATAGGTTTAATATTTTTGTTTTGCCTCATTTAAGTTTTCACTGAAAAAGGCCACAGGCCTACCCTCCTGACTCAAGACTCCTCCTATAGCCTTCTTAGAGGCATCACACTCAATAGTGAAGACTTTATGAAAATCAAGAAGGATTAAGATGGGTTGCTATGCATTTTTTGTTTTCAAGAACTCAAAAGACTTATTAGCTTCATCAATCCAAGCAAATTGACACTTCCTTCCTCCTTTGATGGTATCTATCATAGGTGCACTAACCCCACTTAAATTCTTAATGAACTTTCTATAAAAGCTTGCTAAGCCATGGAAACTTTTTACCTCACTTGCAGACCTAGGTGTTGGCCAATTGAGGATGGCCTCCACCTTAGATAGATCCATTCTTAAATTACCTTTAGAAATAACAAATCCAAGGAACACTAGTTCTTCTTGCAAGAAAACACATTTGTCCAAGTTGATCTTCAGTTGCTCCTCATGCAACCTCTTCAACACCAAATCCAAGTGCATTAGATGTTCATTTCTATCTTTAATGAAAATTAGTATATTATCCAGGTATACTACCACAAAATGATTGATAAAAGGCTTAAGAACCTCATTCATTAACCTCATAAATGTACTAGGGGCATTGGAAAACCCAAATGGCATTACCATCCACTCAAATAAGCCTTCATTGGTTTTAAATGTTGTCTTCCATTGGTCCCCATCTCTGATCCTAATTTGGTGATAACCTCTTTTCAAGTGTATCTTGGAATAGTACTTGGCCCCTCCTAGACAATCCATCAAATCCTCTATTCTTGGCATTGGGAATCTATATCTTATTATTATCCTGTTAATAGCCCTAGAATCTGTACACAACCTCCATGTTCCTTCTTTCTTAGGAGCTAGCACTTTCAGGACTGCACATGGACTTATACTCTTCCTAATGAATCCTTTCTCTAGCAATTCTTAGATCTGTCTTGCAGCTTTTGCATTTCGTGTAGGGGTCAGTTTGTAGGCTGCCTTATTAGGAAATGTAGTACCTGGTATAAGATCAACACAATGACTGATTTCCCTTTGAGAAGGTAAAGAATTTATGGTACTGTCTGCAACTATTCCCTTATACTTACTTAGCAGATCTTGAACCTCCTTATGGTCTACTTTCCTCTTTGCCTCTTGACTCTTAGGCTACTTCTTAGGTTCATCCTTAGGCTTGACAACTATTTCAAAGAAAGGGGTATCTTCCTCCTTTAAGACCTTCATGAACTCCTTCTCATCTACTAGCATGACACTAGTCACAATATGCTTATCCTTACTGTCATCTGGGAGAGGGGTCATGGTGAAGTTCTCTCCGTTTTTGGTGATGGTATAGACATTCTTCCTATCTTCATGCCTAGCATCTACATCATATTGCCAAGGCCTGCCAAGTAACAAATGACAAGCATCCATTTCTACCACATCACACAACACTCTATCCTTGTATTCACCTGTTGAAAACTCTACCCAAACTTGTTCACTAATCAAGGCTTGTTGACCTTTTTTCAACCAAGACACCTTATAGGGATGGGGATGAGGTAATCTTTGCAAGTTAAGTTTAGTAACCATTTCAATAGAAGCTATGTTATCTGTGGACCCTGAATCCACAATGACCTTACATACCTCACAAGAGGTTCTGAAAAGAGGTTTCCTCTTAGGGGGTTCTTTGGTGGTTGGTATCTTCAAGAGGTTCCTATTAATCATCAAGAGTTCTCCTTGCTCCAGATCTGCAGACTTTGAGGTAGATGTGTGGTAGGAGGTCATACTTTGACTATATTCTTCTTGTATTAGATGTGCTCTTCTATCACCTCCTTGGCTGCTATTGCTCAGCTTCTTTGGACACCTAAATGACTGATGCCCAACTTGGTTGCATGAAAACACCTACCGGTGAAAACACTAGATCCTCTTCCCAAAATATTCCTCTACCATTCCTCCTTCTTCCTCTAAAGTTACCTTTGTTCCCTAATTCTCCTTCATGTTCCTGATGATTGGACTCTCCTTGGGGTTTAGGAGATGGTCCCCTACCATTGAATCTGCCCTTACCTCTAAAATTTGCACCCCTTCCTCTATTGTTGTGTTCTCCTCTCCTCTTTTGCTTCTCCTCAATTCTAAGTGCCATTTGATAACACTTGTGCACTGATTCCGGATAAAACAAACTTAGTTCATCTTGAATGTTGAACTTAAGGCCATTCATTTACCTTGCTAGCTTTTGTGTCTCACTTTCTGGTATCTTTGCCTTGAGTGTCATCTGGTGAAACTCCTCAGTGTAGGTATTGACATCCAAATCCCTTTGCCTTAGGTTCTGTAATCTCTTGTGTAAGATGATCTCATAGTCCTCAGTCACAAATTGTCTTTTGATCTCTACCACCATCTTTTTCCATGAAGTTATAGGCTTCTTTCCTTCTTCATCTCTTTCATTTTGCAGGAAGTTCCACCAACTAAGAGCTGGACCCTTCATTTTGGATTTAGCTACCTTCACCCTTTGGTTATCAAGTACCTCCTCACATTCAAAATAATTCACCATCGCCTCTATCCATTCCATACATTCTTCCGGATTCATTTTCCTAGAGAATGTAGGTAGTTCTGCTCTATTGTCTCTGCTTCCCACTCTATTAAGGGCTTCAACAAATTGTCTTTGGTCTATCGACATCTCTTGTCTCTCTAATTCCTCTTATCCCTCTCCATCAAAAGTTGATGCAACTTCTTTGCCTGCTTTTTCTCTCTTCAACTTCTCTATCTCTTCCTCCATCTTTTTATTCTTGGTTGCCTGCTCTCTCACTATCTTGGCCAACTCCATGTTTGTCATGGGTCTAGTGGGAATCTCCTCACTATTCTCTATTGTGTCTTCCATTTCTTTATCTTTCCCAAGGTTCTTTTGATGCTCTGATACCACTTGATGCAGAGTACTCAACAATAAATGTACTAATGG
Organism: Cryptomeria japonica; assembly: GCF_030272615.1. Classification (NCBI taxonomy): domain Eukaryota; kingdom Viridiplantae; phylum Streptophyta; class Pinopsida; order Cupressales; family Cupressaceae; genus Cryptomeria; species Cryptomeria japonica. The sequence continues at coordinate 516,589,706 of NC_081414.1, read as the reverse complement.
GCCTACTTCTTGGTCTATACACCCAAAGATTGATTTCTTACTCCTAAGCAGTCCAATGACTTCCTAGATGAAAGGACTGATCTCCTAAGTGTGTTTCACACCCCACACTTCTTCCATAGTTTCTAGGGACCTTGCACAACTCCAACCAAGATTGGGTTTTAGGGACACTTTCCCTAAATTTGACCAAAATATGAAAACTTTACCTCCAATCTACAAATCCTCTATCTGATGATTGGGATAGCTTACTTATGTCTACTATAAGGACAATCAACCACAAATGGGATTCTGGGACTTCCACAAGGCTAAGAACCCTTATAGGGCTAGAGGATCTTAGTAGGTCTCTTTAGCTAGTTTATGGGCAACAACTTGCAAAAATTCCAAAGGACTAGAAAAAAAAATCACTATTTTGGATACCCTTTTTGGACTTACAAAATATCCCAAAGTTTCAGGAATTGAGCCTACTCTAGCATACCCTAACCCTTGCTATGTTCACTGACCTAATAGGCCTAATTAGGCTTGGTTGACAAAAAAAGTATCAAGGAATGGGTGCATAGAACCAATGTAGCACTTTGGTTAGGTCCTCCTACCTCCAAATGAACAAGATCCACTATCAAACTGGTCACCTTGCTTGTTTGGCTGACTATCCACACAATGGTCTCATCGCTTAGGCTAAATACATAGAGATATTTAGCATAGGACTTGGTGGTTGAGGAAACAGACAAACTCCTCCAGCCCTGAGCCTTTAGATTCTTACTATACACTCCCCTAAATTTCATTTTCCAAATGGCCGTGAGATTTTACTGCAGAAAAGACAAGTTAGGGCTCCATCTCTGCACTAACCCTAAAATTAAGGGTTTCTAGACTAGTCTGAACAGAATGAAGACAAAACCTATATTCTAGTCACAAAGTGAACTCCAAACATAGAAAAATGAGAGGTGATTCAATTTACTAATATTATATTCCCATATTTTTGGTTTGGCAATTCGTACTAGACCGTACTATCTCAGAAAAAGAAAATTGCTCAAGAAATTCAGTGTTTTTCATTCGATTTTCCACCAAAAGTATCATCCAATCACTCTAACCTTCACATGGAAGGCTTAAAATGATTACATATAACCTTTAAAATGACTCTAACCACCTTTTTTAATGGTTATTCCCGTTGGAACCAAAATACAACTTCTCAGAGCAATATTGCAAAAGTTGTTGACAACATTTTTGACAATTTTGCAACTTTTGGCAATTTGCATCCTCCAAGATTCAAACATATTTAGGATCTATTCTAAAGTCATATATTTACTCAAACAAAATAAAAGACACCTATTACATCCTATTCTAAGGTCCTATTGTTCTAATGAGACCCAAGGTTGTCTTAAGGTACCTTTGGGAAACTTAGCCTTACAAGTTGGACCAAAAAACATTATTAGGTGGATCCAAAGGATCAACACCATGATTACACCCTTTTAATCTCTTACTACAACCTAGTGATATTAAAGGGTGATCTTCAAGGGTATTAGGTATGTCTTGGGTGCCCTGCACCACTGATTTATCTCTCATTGCAACCTTTGGTTCTTCTAGAGTCACTCCACCAGATCCCCAGTTTTCAAATTTATCTGGATAGTCATGGGAAATGCGATGTCCTCCTGTTGGATTATTGGGGAGATTGTTAGATTTGGTTGTTCATTAATTATGCTAGGATATTTTGTTGTCATTGATGTCAACATATTCCTATGAGTTATTCCAATGAGTTTGGGAAGAGTTTTTGGTCTGGTTTTTTAGTTTGGTTTTGCTGATCACTGTTTTGCAGAATCCGGTATTTCCTATAGTATATTTCGGTGTGATCAGATCCTGTGCTGAGAATTTGGATTATTGTTTGGGATGATCTTATGTATCTTAATTTCAGATGGTTTATGATTTGGTGCTCCACAAGTTATCTTTCCTCCTGACAGTTGCTGACTGGTTGTGTTCTTGAGCTTTGAGACATTGACCGATGAAGATTTGAAAAGAGGTGTTGGTGCAACTGTTCCAGATGATTCTAACGTGCTTGTTGGTGTTTCCTAGTCATGTCCTATTTTTTTTGGCGATCTACATTGATTTTTATGCAAGTTTTTGGTGATTACTATGAACTGGTGATGGTTTGCATGTTATGCAGTATTTCTGGTGGTGTAGCGTGTTGCGATTGATCTTGGCAGGATTTCTGGTGGATGTAATCATTTGGGAATTTGAATTAGGTCCATGCTATGTAATGTAAATCATAATATTGGTCTGGTGGTCAATATTTGTACCGTGTAATGTAATTTTTGTAATTATGAGTTGAGGTTGAGGGTTTATCTAACCTTGTTATCAGGGTTGGTGATCTGTATATATAGGCGAGATGCTTATGTAATTTAGGTGTCAGTATTGTGTTTGAATTATAAGAGAGATATGAATGTGCGAACAAGGATATATCATTCAACGAAGTGTTGAGGTGTTTTTGGTGTTGCAGAGCAGACAACTATGCTTAACCAGAACTATCATCAGGCATTTGTAGATGCTATTATTGCAGTTCATTCCTTCCGGATTGTAGTTTGAATCATATTGTAAGTTAGAGAGACTTCCCTTAGGGTTGTATCCTTTCGGGCATATATCTTTTGAGCAGGGAGCTCTAGGTAGTGCGCTTGAATGCATGTGTATTCCCCATTGTAATATTTTCACATACTACTGCAGAGTATCATCTTACTATGGGTAGGTTCCCACTGTGGTTTTTCCCTTAACTAGGTTTTCCACGTCAAAATATTGGTTTTATGTGTTGTGCTATTAATTTTCTTATCTATATGTTGTTGTGGTTTATTAGTTTATGTTTTGGAGTTTAATTTGCTAAGATCCTATGAAGAGTGATTCACCCCCCCCCCTCTTAGTCTTGCTTCTTGATTGCTGCTAACACCTCCAATGACTACATTCATCCCACCAGATTCAAAATAATTTATTGAATTGAATTTTAGCTAATTAACACCTTGATCTCCTTCATAAACAATATCAATTGAAGCTTTCCTGGCCTCATTTCTTCCTTGAAAGGAATTGCAACCAACCTCCTGTTCCATTATAGCATCAATGGCATCGACCCACTCCCTAGGATCACAATATCGCACATTTGATCTATCCCCACATTCCATTTCTTGATTCAACAAAATCTGAAGCTTTTCTTGAACCCTATCCTTTGTAAGCCCTTTCCCTTTTTCTAAGACAATACAATCCTCTATTAAATGTCAGGAACTTTTGCAAAGCTTACAATTCTCAACCACTTCTTCCAACTCAATCTTTTGTTTCCAGATCCCCTGTTGTGAGATTAGATCAATTTCTTGTGGAATCGGGGGTAATGACCTCCAATACACATACATTTTGGTGTACATGCTAAAGTGTTTATTTTCCACCACATCCTCTGCACAAATAAAGCGCCCAATCTTGTTACCAATAAGTCTCATGGTTTATGGATGCTTATATTCACTCGGCAAATTATTATACAACCTAATCCAAATTGGAATCTCCTCCATGTTTTCCATTAGGGGGTTGAAGTTTGGGATCCAATCCTTAATAAAGAAACCCATACCTCCCATAATGTAAGGACCACCATTTAAAATCTTTTGTTTCTCCTCCGTCATATTACAGATAATAAGATAGAATCCATTTGGGAGTGTGTTGATAGTGAAATCTTTACTCTAGTGCTCATTACACCACTTCCTTATTCTAATATATGCCGGTAATTCCCCAACCCACTTCATAAAAAAGGCTTTTTCATACATGGAATTCACTGCCTCTTTCCATTCATCATTTTCTATCCGAACTAATATAGAGCAAGTTGGAGCAGATTCACTTACCTGTTTGGAAGTATCATTTCCTTTTGCTCACCAAAATTTATTTTCAATCTCCTTAAAGGGTTTCAGTTTTTTTACCTCCTTGTGCCATCTCTAATTCTGCAGACGAGGAAACTTCATATTGTTCTGATTCTGATGAACTCTTTCTGAAGTCCTCTTAGAAGCTCTAAGACAAGAATCCTCCCAAACCCTAGCTGAGGGGTGCCAATATCTTTGCTGAAAACTACTCCCATTTCTTTGGGGTCTCTGCATCCCTCTGCCTTGCAGAAATCTTTGAAACCCTAGCCATCCGACCATTTTTTTCTTAATTAATTAATTGTTAAGTGTATAAAATTTATTTTATTATTAATGTATTTAATATTAATTCTTTATTTAATTTAGGTTTGTCAAGGGGCTTGGAAAGGTTGATCCTTTCCTTTCGATGTCTAGTAGGGTGGTGTGGAAGAGACTAGATGAAGGTTGGATTAAAATTAATTTTGATGGGGCAACAAAAGGGAATCTAGGGGTGTTAGGTGCTAGTTGTGTGGTTCACAATGAGTACGGTGTTATAAGGGCAATTAGAGCTCAAAGGTTGAAGGATGAAACCAATAATGATGTTGAAGCTCAAGCTACCTAGTTAGCTATCAAACTTGCAACTCATCTATCAGTGTCGAAATTACACTTAGAAGGTGATTCTCAAATCATTGTGCAAGCCATTGTGAGAGGAGAAACTCAAAACTAGAAGTTGAACAAATGTATCAAACTAATATCAAGTCAGTTGATGAAGTATACAAATTTTAAATTATCTCATATAAAAAGAGATGGGATTATGTTGGCCAATAGAGCTTCAAACTGGGGATGCTCTCTCTCTCCAAGGAACAAACATTTTGGTGGCATGATATTTACCTCGTTCCATTTGAAGTCAAGGAGGAGTACAAGAATGAATGTTGGGGGTGATAGGTTAATTGAGTTGGTAGGGGACGACAAGTTAAGGACACCGCCACTGTTATTTTTGTCGCTCCTCATTATATTTTCGTAGATTGAAGGGAGTTGAAATGTGTAAGGAGGGGTTCACATGTACCTTGACTGAGCTTCTTGAAGGTGCTTCAATGCCTTTATACCACATGTGGTGAAGATGAAAAAATACATCTTGGATCCTTCTTAAGCTAGTCATGTGGTGCAGGTTTAGGGGTCTCTGAAAACATCAGAAGAAGCTTTGTTCGTGGCGCGCTTTCATGGAAGCCAATTTCTCCTTGGGGACTGCAAAACAATAGGGCACCTTCAAAGGGGTGGTAACTAAAGAGATAATGTGGCATGTATTCAAAATAAAGGATCCAAGGTTTTTGAGAATGATGGATGTGATTCTAGGGGAGACTTATATGACTTCCTCTTTTAGATTTAGAAATAATGCAAATATTGCATAAATCTAATTGGCTTGGTGTTTTGAGTTCAAGTCCAAGGAGGATGCCATGTGGGTGATGAGAGAATGTGTAAGATAAAAATGGAAGGAGGGATTGAAATTTTTCCTGGATATGGAAAGATTGGGCAACATGTTTATAAGCATTAGAGGAAAGTGAATATATGTAGTAGAGGTTACTCCCCCTCTTCGTCCCTTTTTGGTTTGGGGTGCTAATGAATAGAGAGGCTAGGCGAGCAGAGGCTCTAGATGGTTGGAGAAGAACTAAAGAATACTTGAGATAGAGGGAAGGTGTGATTTAAGAGTAAAGGGGGAGACAAGAAGCAGAAGAAGAAGAAATCATACTTCAGGAAAGAGGATTATTGGATTAGTAGAAGCATGACCAAAGGGGAGTCTTCAAATCAGTAATTAGAAGGTGTCTTGGTAATGTTTTGATTATTTCAAATTTGGATTTGTATTTTGGCTCGAAAAGATATGTATGTAGGTAGTATAATGCTATGAGAAAATCTTAGTTCATAGAATTCAAATGTATTTTCTTGTAAGAAGGAGCTTGTCTTGCACATTTTGGTAGAATTGCAACACCTTTTGTATCTGATATGTAACACTTAATATTTTATTAATATAATCATAGCTTTTACAAATAAAAAAAAATCTTTATTAAATAATTTTTTATTTATTTTTTATAATTCAAAAATTATATTATATTTTATAATAATATAGTATATTATATTACATAATATTATATTATAAAATATTAAATAATAGTATAAAACAATGTAATATAATATTATAAAATATTATAATATTAAAAGTAGAATTAAGAATTTAATTAAGGGTTTGGATTTGAATTTAATTAAGATTAGGGCTTAATTAGATTTAGGTTTTAGTTTAGGGTTCGAGTTGTATGTAGTGTTTAATTGTGTACTATTATAGTTAAGCTTAGGGTTAGCTTATTGTTAAGTTTTAATTGTGGTAAGATTAGGTTCAAGGTTAAATTTAGGCTACAATTAGGGTTACTATTGTAAGTGTAATGCTTGGGTAAGGATTGAGGTTCAATTAGAATTAGTGTGAGGGTAAGGGTTAGGGCTTCATTAGGGTTATTTAATAGTGTTAGGATTCAAATATGGGTAGGGTTCAATTTATGATTAGGGTTTAATTATGGTTAGATTAGAGGTCAATTTGTAAGGTTTAATTGTAGGGTTAGAGATGAGTTTAGGGTTAGGTTTTAATTTTATCAATATTACCTTTATCGTTTAAGGTTAGGCTACAATTATGTTTAGTATTGTAGGATGATACATTCATAACACTTATTATTGTTTTCTTATAATAATATATGAAAAATATTCAATTATTATTAAATTTATTTTATTTAAATTTTATATATTTAAAAATTATATTATATTTTATAATATTATAATATATTATATTGCATTATTATATTATAAAATATTATAATATAATATTATATAATTATAAAAAATATTATAATATTAAATAATTTTATAACATATTATAATATATTAAATATACCACTTAATATATCTTATAATATTGCTTAACATTTTAAATTAAGTAAATTATTAATTATTTAATATATTAAATATAAGTTATATAAGTAATGTTTAAAGTTATTAAATTAAATATAATAATTGAAAAAAAATTAATTAATTAATTGTTAACTGTATTAAACTCATTATATTATTAATGTATTAAAATATCAAATTATTATGTTATATAATATTTATTCAAAGCTCAGGCCTGTCAATGGGCTTCTGAGGGCTAATCTTTAGAGTCAGGGTCTATCAATCCCTGAGTGGACTCCGCCTGAAAAGGGGTGGATTAAGATTAATTTTAATGGCACTTCGAGGGGCAACCCATGGGTGTCTGGTGTTGGGGTGATTGCTCGCGACGATTGGGGCAATACTCTGGCCATTGGTGCTAAGAAATTGGTGGATGGGTTGAATAACGTTGCTGAGTGTCAAACAGCGTTAGAAGCTATCCTAATGGCTGGGAAACTGGGAGTAAAGAAACTTCATTTGGAAGGAGACTCTCAGGTTGTGGTGAATGGGATAGCTCGAGGTCGAATGGAGGCGTGACATTTAGACAAGCAGGTTCGAAGAATGCAACTTCTGTTGAGCGGTTTTGAAGATTTTAAGGTGACTCATGTCCTCTGAGAAGCAAACTTGGAAGCTGACAATCTTTCAAATGTGGGAGTGAATGGCTCCTTGGAAAATAAGTTTAGTTTGTATGAGGACTTTAGAAATTTTAGCCCTCTTGATTTTGAATTTGGTTAGATGGCTTATCATAGAAAAGTGAACCCGAGCTCGATTTGAAGTGACCATTTGTTGCCATGGTCCTATGGGTATTAAAGATCCTTATGGTGTGTGATTCACGATGCTACTGCAAGTGGCCTTGCGGTGATGGATGATGATGGAGGCGATCGGTGTGAGTGATTGCCGATGATGCTTAGTTTTCTGCGAGGCGTGTGGAATAGTCATGACATGTGATGGAGGTGGCTTTTAAAGGCCTTTGAGTTTCGATTCCTTGCATTTTGTGGTGGCTAAATGGTGGTAGGCAGAGTATTCAGGGTTTCTTCTGTGCAGTAGCGTGAAAGAATGGAAGCAAATTTTTCTTTGTTGTCAGATGGGCAATTGCCTGCATTTTGTGGGCTGATCTCAAGGATTAGGTTGATGAATGTCTTCAGAGTGGATGGAGATGATTTCTGGAGTGCAGTGAGGTTGATGTTTGGAGAGGAATTCCTGACGCTTGATTGGTGGGCAAGAACCAACCTTGAGATTTCGTCGCTTTTTGCTGCCTTGGCCTTGCAGGTGGGAAAGTCAGTGGAGGAAGTGCAACAGACTACCTCCCTGGTGTTAAGACCCAAATGGGCAGGTGGTTTGTAGGATGTGGTGGCCCAAGCTATCATTGGCAAGAGGCTGAAGCCAGTGGAAGGCCTGCAGAGGAGGATTGGAGTGGATGTTGGGGTGCAACAACCTTTTGTCATCTGGTCGACTTCTCGACCGGTAGAATTGCAGGTGGAGGATGCAAGGAAAGATTGGGATGAGATTGTGGTTTTTGTGCACAAATTGGGGCCGATCGAGCGAGTGAAGATCCATGGGAAGGTGACTCCCATTTGGTCTAAGGCCCCTTTGGATTTGGATGGGAGGCCATTGGTTTGACATCAAATCCCAAAGAAAATGTCGAAGGTGGTGGAGCGAGGGTCTCTGTGTGGTAGCAGGCCAGGAACTGTGCCAGATGGAGGAAGCGTGATGCAGGAGGTAGGACCCAACAGGGGTATCCCCAATTTTTCAAGAGAAGAGGCATTGGGGTGGTTTCGTAGCTAGGTTTTATGGGTTGTTCGGGGCCTAGTTTGTGGTTTTTGTGTATGTATGTGGCCTTTTTTGTGGTTGTTGGCCATGGTGGGATGGAGTCTTGTCAGGTTCCTTTTTGTAGTAGGGGCGTGTCCCCATAGTGTCGTAGGAAGTTTATCTGCTCTTCGGATGTAAAACTTTTCTATTTTAAGCAATATATTACATAATGTTATCGATAAAAAAAAATAAAAATTATTCAAAGCTTAATAATAAATAAATAATATAAATGTTATATGGCGAGGAGCGAAGGAGTGTGCATGAGTGAAAATTTGATTAGGGATCAAAGGCTGGAGTCGAAGTAGGGATTGCGAGCGGAGAAATGGCATGCCAAGCATAAATGTGGAAAGCAATTGTCATGATGGGGGGAGGAAATGGATAAGGAGACACCATTGGAAGTTCTGAGGACAAGAATCAACAATGGTGAGCATGGGTATGACAATCTATGATTGAAAGCAGATCAAGATAAGCATGAACATCCAGATAACTGCTCTGAAGGTTACAGACCCCAATGGTTGTTTGAATGGGGTATCTGGAAGGACAAAAGCCACCCAATATATAAAGTATGGTGCCAAAAGCAGTCGAATTGACCTTAGCTAGAGAGTAGGCAGATTCCCTCTAATGCCATAATTAGTGGTCACATAATAGGCACAAATTTTGTTCCTCTAGGCAGAGAGAAGACATAGGACATCAAATCACAAATCCCCAACAATCTGCAATCCCAAAATGGGTGGCAATAGAAAACAAAGTGGGATTGGGTTCAATCCCAAAAAGCTCAGGGAGTTCGCAAGTTAGGGAATTGCAGCCCCTCCCGCGTGAAGGGAAGAATGATCGTGGAGTTTGGGGGAGAGGGTGCCTTACAAGGAAGAATTGGGGGGTCAAGAAGATAAACCCGTATACCCCCCCCCTCCCCCTCACAAAAGAAGCACATTGATGTCACTGTTATAATCCTATATGCAATAGAGATGGGATCACTTCAATCAATTGGGCTTATTCGTCAAATGGACAGGCAAGGATGCTCTCAGAGACAAGATCAAAAATTGGTTTGAGGATTACTTCAAAGGATGAGTAAGTGTAATTGCCCTAGAAAACAACTTCTTTTTAATTGACTATATGGATCAAAAAACCAAAAAGAAGATTTTTGTATGGAGAACCATTATTTTTTGAAGGATTCTGTTTTTATAAATTAGACTAGGAACCAAACTTTAATCCAATTTTGCATAAGCCTAAAAAATATCCTCATTGGATAAAAATGGAAAACTTGCCACTGGAATATTGGAGTGAGGAGATATTGGAAAAGATTGAAGGAACCCTAGGTACCTTCATAGGATTTGAAGAAGATTTATTTTTGGGGAGATAAAAAATACCAAAAATCCTAGTAGACATTGCAACAGATCACAAATAGTTAGATAATCTAGAGATCTTAACAGACAAGGGCAGATGGTTCTAGGGGATCGAGGTCGATTTTAAGGGTGGAAGATGTATTCTACATAGGAGCTATGTTGCAAGTTGTCCAACAACATCAGGGAAGGCAGTGGACATTGCCATGAAACACATGGAGACACCAGGTCAGAATATCCTTAGGGAGTCTAAAGGTATAATTAGAGGGCAAGCATCATCAGCTAGAGAACATCCTTCTTATAGGCCAAAGGAGAGAGATATAGCTAATAGGAACACTAGCTCAGGGTTGGTGTCCACCAGGGTTCAAGACAGGCAGGTCTTACCCAACAACAATGTAACAAGTTGGGAAAATCTCTCAAACATATCCAAGGTAGTGGGGGAAAAAGAGTCCCTTTGTATGGAAATTAAAAAAATAATTGTCTTTGGCTAGTCTGGGTATACATCAAAATCATAATCTATAAATGATTAACGACTTATGCTTTGAGAACCATCAAGTTCGGCTTACAAACAACACATATAACTAGGAGAAAAGTTGGGTTGCAAAGCCATCGCCCATCTTGGAAGAGATTGGAGGGGATGAATTCATAGATGATAGTGCATCAGATAAATAGTTAGAGGTTGTGAATGAGCTGCTCGGAATTGGTAGTCCCCCTACCCTTGGAAATAATGAATCCCAGGAAGGAAAGAGAGTATTGATTCAAAAAATCCTTGAGTTGGAGGTAGTGGAGTGTTAATTCCCTGAACTAACTCAGGAGGAAATGGATCAAAATAGTGACTTGATGAAGAAGGAACTAGGAATACTTTAGGTTTCCTCAAGAAAGACAAAGGCAACCTATGTGGTGCAGTCGCCGGCGAGGAGGGACCTCAAGGAGATCAGTCCAAACCGGTCAGCAAGAGTAGACACAACGAAAACATACAAATATGATCGAGGAAATGCATAAAAGATAGTTTTTATTGCATGGAAGTTAATTACATCCAACCGGTAACAATCGGGTTACAACTTATCGACACACAGGCCTGGTAGAATAGGTCACAACGGGACCTTGAATCGAAAGATCTATCTTCTAGGCACAATCTATCTATATAATACTATCTGATTCTTTGAATGATTCCAATCTAAAGAATGATTACAAATATATATATTGATCCAAAGGATCTGGTCGGCCCAAAAAGGATCAAAACCCGAAGAACAAGACCTAATGTGCAAAATGAATAAGGTCGGCTTCCACCAAGAGAGTCCTTCAGAAAATCCAAAGGATGAAACGTAGAAGGTTGGCCACATGCCAAGAAACATCGAGATCAACGTCCAAGGCTCCACAAGCTTCAAAATGGGTTCCAATAGATAACAAGAATAGGTCTCAGGCAACCGATAACAAGGGAAAAAACGGTAGCGATATCTTGTCAGAAAGTGAACCAAAAGAGATGCTGTTTGAAAAAAAGAAAAAATGATCAAGTATTCAAGTAGAATCCAACTCCACAAGAATCAGTGAGCCAAAACTAGGACACATAGAAAGGAGAACTAAAACTCCAAATAGAAAACAAAACAGAAAAGAAAATATTTTTGGTTGATGCAAGATTGTTGTTATCTGGAGATGCTCCTACATCATACATCTAGGGTTAATTAAAAAAAGTGTGCCTCTCACTTTGTTGGGGTTAGAGGGAAACCAAGGCAGTCTACCTCTACCTGAGAAATCGAAGATTAATCTTCCACCGGTATGTTCTTTCACTTCACAAGATATTCTTTGTACTAACTGCTTCGGCTACTATGCCCAATCCTACTATCCAAAATCTCTTCAATCTGATATGGTTCCTTCTGGGGCAATTGTTTCTCCAAGTCTGCAATAATGTTCTCATTCAATTCTAGTTCATGGTACTCATTAAGATCTATAATGTTGAATATAGGTGAAATACTCAAACTATCTGGTAGCTCCACCTCATATGCATTTCCAGAGCTGAACTTTCTCAAGATCTTACAGGGTCCAAACTTCTTCATCTGCAACTTACTATAAGTCCCAATCGGGAATCTCTCTTTTCTTAAATAGACCATCACTTCATCAATAGCTTCAAATTCCTTATGTCTCCTCTTCTCATCTACCTTCTCCTTGTATTTTCTATTCATGTCTTCCAAATGTTGTTTAACCTGAATATGCAATGCTGCCATGTGATCTACAAATTCTCCTGCTTCTGAACTCTTCCGGTCTTCACTGCTAATGTCTCTCAATTCTGCTATTCCTTTAGGATGCACTTTGGTAACAATCTCAAAAGGTGTTTTTCCAGTACAAGTCTATTACTGAATTGTTATAGGCAAACTTTGCTTGTGCAAGGATCAAATTCCAACTTCCGGTTTTATCTCCCACTAAACATCTCAACAAGTTTCCCAAACTCCGGTTAACTACTTTTGTCCATCCATCAATCTGTGGATGAAAAGTAGAACTGAACTTAAAATATGTCTTCATCTTCTTACAAAGTGTTCTCCAAAAATATCCAACAAACTTAGTGTCTCTATCTGAAACTATGCTCTTAGGTAATCCATGCAATCTTACTACTTCCTTGAAAATTAGGTCTTCTACATGCAATGCATTTGATGTCTTCTTACAAGGTATGAAATGAGCCATCTTTGAAAATCTATCCACTACCACAAATATAGAATCATTCCCTCTCAGTGTCTTAGGTAAGCCAATTACAAAATCTATGCTTATATCCTCCCAAGGTCTTACTGGTACTGTCAAAGGTTTATACAATCCTACATTTTGACTACTACCTTTTGCAACTTGACAAAATCTACAAATTTGCACATATCTCTTAACATCCTTATGAATTTGGGGCCAAAAGTACTTCTCACTCACCAATGCAACTGTTTTATCAATGCCAAAATATCCAACTAAACCTCCACTATGCTTCTCTTTTATCAGGTTCTCTCTCATGGAACTTTTAGGTATGCACAACTGAACTCCCTTAAATAACATCCCATCCCGAATGAAGTAATCCAACCATTTGCTCCTATCAACCATAACCAATTCTCTATATGCTTTCCAAGGTTCTGTAAAATTCAGGTCTTCATCATACAAGGTCTTCAAATCTTCAAAACCTAATACTGTCATTCTCATCTCTTTAAACAAATTCCTTCTCCTACTCAATGCATCAACAACTTTGTTAGATTTCCCACTTCTATGTTTCAATGCAAAGGTGTAACTCTGCAAGAACTCTGCCCATCTCATATGTTTCTGATTCAACTTACTCTGACTATTCAAATATTGTAAAGATTGATGATCTGTATACAACACAAACTCCTTAGGCAACAAGTAATGTCTCTATTTCTTTAAGGCTTGAATTATGGCATAGAATTCCTGATCATATGCTGAATATCTCTTTCAGGCATCATTCAATTTCTCACTAAAATATGCTATTGCTCTCCCTTCTTAACTCAAAACTACTCCTATTGCTGTTCCACTTGCATCACAATCCACTTGAAATACCTTATTGAAATCCGGTAAAGCCAACACAGGCAACTCAGTCACTTTTTGTTTCAACAACTCAAAACTTTTGTTTGCTCCGGTGGTCCACTTGAATTCCTTCTAATCTCCCCTCATGGTCTCAGTCATAGGATTACAAACTGAACTGAAATTTCTGATAAACTTCCTATAAAATTTAGCCAATCTATGAAATGATCTTACCTCTCCAATGCTTTCTAGTGTAGGCCACTCAACAATGGCTTTCACTTTCTCAGGATCCATCTTCAAACCATCCTCAGATATCACAAAGCCCAAATAGACTAGCTCATCCTTCATGAAAGTGCACTTCTTGATATTGATCAGTAACTTTTCTTCTCTCAACCTCTACAAAACTAGTCTTAACTACAACAAATGCTCCTCTTTTGTTTTACTAAAAATTAGAATGTCATCCAAGTACACAATAACAAACTTACCCAAGAATTTCTTCAAAACCTCATTCATCAGCCTCATGAAAGTACTTGGTGCATTAGTCAGTCCAAAAGACATCACCAATATAATCCTTCATTTGTCTTAAATGTTGTCTTCTATTCATCACCTTCTCTGATCCTGATCTGATGATATCCACTCTTCAAATCTATCTTCGTAAAGTATTTTGCTCCACTCAAATAGTCCATTATGTCATCCATCCTAGGCAAGGGAAACTGGTATTTCACTGTGATCTTGTTTATTGCTCTTGAATTGGTACACATCCTCCATTCTCGATTCTTCTTAGGTGCTAATATCACTGGTACTGCACAAGGGCTCAGACTTTCCCTGATCAAACCTTTCTCCAATAGCTCCTGCACTTGTCTATTCAATTCTTTGTTCTCTACCAGTGTTAACCGGTGTAAAGCTTTGTTAGGCAAACTAGATCTAGGAACTAAGTCCATGCAATGACTAATACTTCTAACAGGTGGCAATCCATCAGGCACATTATCTTAAATGATGTCCCCATACTCTACCAACAAATCTCTTATTTCTGTTGAGTGTTCTCCTTCCAATTCCGGTCTCTTAGTTTTCTTAGGAATCAAGGCAAAACACACATTCTCATGTCTCAGTGCATCCATGAACTTCCTTCCATCTACTAGATAGATTCTGGTATTTGTACAAACTTCATTCTTCAAAGGTTCCTCCAAAGGCAACAAGGTTTTCTTCATCCCATTGGCCACAATAGTTTATGTATTCTTCCTCCCATCATGTATTGTCTGTCTATCAAATTGCCAGGGTCTTCCCAAAAAAAGATGACAAATGTCCATAGGCATAATATCACACAAAATTTCATCATGATAATTCCCAATTTTCAGTTTTACTAAACACTGTTCACTCACTAAAAACTTATGTTCATCTTGAATCTATGCTATCTGGTAAGGCTTAGGGTGTTTCAATCTCTCCAATTTCAACTAATTCACCATCTCTTCTGAAACAAGATTATCTGAACTACCACTATCAATAAAAACTTTACAACACTTACCATATACCTTACATCTAGTCTTGAACAGGTTCTTCCTCTACAAGGGTTCTTTATCTCCCTGGATATGACACAAAGTTCTCCTCACCATCAACAATTCTCCATCTTTCAGTTTATTGTCTGATCCGGTGGGGTTCTCCTCCACCACTGCCACTCTTTGGGTAGCCTCTAACTTCTTACATTCAAATGCACGATGTCCTTCTCCTCCACATTTAAAACAGGTTCCTCTGAATGTCCTTTGGTCTTATCTTCCAAAGTTCTCATTCCGATAGCCATCCAGTTCTCTCCTCCGGTAGAAATTTCTATCATCCTTCCGGTATGATTTACCTTCCTTGCTCACTTCCTTGTCCTTGTTTTGATCTGTACTGGTTCCTCTTCCTCTGATGTATCCTCTTCCTCCTTGAAATATTCCTTTTGTAAACCTTCCACCTCTACCTCTCTGTCTCTACTCATGCCTTTTATTCAAATTCTCTTCAGCCTTTATTGCATACTGGTAAGCCTCTTCAATACTCTCTAATTTGATCATACTGAGTTCATCTTGTATAGACATCCGCAATCTGTTCAAATATCTTGCAATTTGTTCAATTCCATCATCAACATGTCCAGATTTGATGTTCAACTTGTAAAATGCTTCGATGTACTCCTTCACACTAGATTCCTTCTGTCTCAGATTCTGCAACTTTCGGAACAAATCTACTTGATAATTTGTCGGGACAAACTTTGATTCTAACTTAGCAATTATCCTATCCCACGTCTCAATCTTTTCTTTACCTCATCTTTGCCTATCAACTTGCAAGTGCTCCCACCAAAGAGATGCATGACCCTTCAACTGGGTATAGGCATACTTCACCTTCCTCTCTTCTACAGTGTTTTTAAAATCAAAATACTTCTTCATCTCTAAGATCCAATCCATCAATTCATCTGAATCTGACTTCCCATCATATTTCAGTGGGGTAAAATGAGGTTTAGTGTTCTCCCTACTCAAAACCCTTAAAAACCTTTTCTCCTCTAGATCAACTGCCGGTAGGTTCACTTGATCTGTCAGGGCTTCTTCTCCTTCATCTTCACTCACATCCTCAACATGTCGACCTCTTCTCCTGGCTATCTCTACGGCTTCTAACTGGGATTCTATTCCTTGCAACATCTCCATTAGAGTAGGGTCTGCATTCTTACTAGCTCCACCATTCATAGTTCCTCTTCGTGCCATTGATCCACACTAGTCCTCTGCAATTGCAGGTCGGATCTGCAATTCACCACCCTACAACAAGATTCAGGACATGCAACCTCTGGAACGAACTTCGCTCTGATACCACTTGGTGCAGTCACTAGCGAGGAGGGACCTCGAGGAGATCAATCCAAACTGGTTAGCAAGAGTAGACACAATGGAAACACACAGATATGATGGAGGCAATGGATAACAATTAGTTTTTATTGCATGGAAGTTAATTACATCCAACTGATAACAACCGAGTTACAACATACCAACACACATGCCTGGTAGAATAGGTCACACCAGGACCTTGAATCAAAAGATCTATCTTCTAGGCACAGTCTATCTATCTGATACTCTTTGATTCTCTGATTGATTCCATTCTAAAGCATGATTACAAATGTATCTATCGATCTAAAGGATCTGGTCGGCCCAAAAAGGATCAAAACCCAAAGAACAAGTCCTAACATGCAAAATGAACAAGATCGGCTTCCACCAACATATTCTTCCAAAAAATCCAAAGGATGAAACATAGAAGGTCGACCACATGCCAAGAAAAATCGAGATCAATGTCCAAGGCTCCACAAGCTTTAGAATGGGTTTCGGTAGATCACAAGAATAGGTCTCAGGCAACCGGTAACAAGGGAACAACTGGTAACAAGAAACTATCAAGGAAATCGGTAGCGATATCTTGCTGGAAAGTGATCCAAATGAGATACGGTTTGAAAGAAAGAAAAATGATCAAGTCTTGAAGTAGAATCCAACTCCATAGGAACCAGTGAGCCAAAATCAGGACACACAAAAAGGAGAAATGAAATTGCAAATAGAAAACAAAATAGAAAAGAAAATGTTTTTGGTTGATGCAAGATTGTTGTTAACCGGGGATGCTCCTGCATCACTATGAAAAGGACCTCCCTAAGAAAGGGGTTGGAAGGAAATCAATGGAAAAATGGAGGGCTATAGATGGGAAAGTTGTAGGTTAAATGAAGATAACTGCTCTTTTGGACTCGGGGAAGGGGAGCTCCCTTCCCCAGGAGCCATGATGCTCCTTTCATGGAATGTTAAGGGCCTGAATGCCCCTAACAAGAAGCATTTAGTCAAGCAAAGGATCAACTTGACTAGGGCTAACATAATGTTAATCTAGGAAACAAAGCAAACAATAGATGAAGTAGTCTTAGTCTTTAAAAAATTTAAATATTGGAAAGTAGCAACAGTCCTAGTTGTTGGAGCATCAAGGGAGAGGCAATATGTTGGAATACAGTAAAAGTGTGTTTGGATGATTTAGCCAATGACCAACGATGGATAAGTGGCAAGGTGAGAAGTCTAGATGGAGATATTCAATTTACAATCATCTATGTTTATGGTCCAGTCTAAGGTCCATCTAAGAAGGCCTTGTGGTATGAACTTGATACCTTCATTAGATCGATTCAAGAAAAGTACATCATTATAGGTGGAGACTTTAATGAAATTCTACACTGTCAAGATAAAAGAGGGGGCATTAATAGATTAAGTTAATCTCACAAAGATTTTGAAGAACGGGTCAACAAATTTTTTCTCATGGAACTAGAACATAAAAATGGAGGTTTCGCTAATAGAACACTTGGTTTCAACAATATAGTAGAAAAATTAGATAGGTTCTCTTTATATGGAGACCTATCTACCTTCCTCACTTCTTTAGAAAGTTACATATTACCATGCTCTAGATCAGATAATTATCCCATACAGTTGGTGATATCAATGGAATCTAAGCCTAAGGGGGACTCATTCAAATTTGAAAACATGTGGTTCAAAGATGAATTTTTTTTACCCTTGGTGGAAGCTTGGTGGAAGGAAGAAGAATTTATAGGTTCCAAACTTTTTTGTTTCATGACAAATTTGAAAAAGATAAAGAAGTTATTGGAATGGAATAAAGCACATTTCAAGAACATCTTCGAATCCAAATCAAATCTAGAAGGAGCTTTAGAGAACCTAAATTAAAAAATAATCAATGATGGAATGGACAATGACAAGTTTTTGGAAGAGAAAAGATTGTTGCTGGAGTATGGGGATATTCTGGCTAAAGAGGGAGTATTTTGACGTCAAAAATAAAGGGAACTCTAGCTAGAAGGAGGAGATAAGAATACTAAGTATTTCCACAATATAACAAGATAGAAAAGAGACCCTAATCGCATCAGTAAGTTAGAATTGGTTGTTGGGACATTAGTGGAGGATCCATCTAAAATTAGGAGAAATTTTGTCTCTTTATTTGAAGGCCTCCTTAACATTGAAACTGGGTCCTCTTCAAGAGCACAAGATGCACTCCCGAAACACATTCCTCAGCTGGTTTCACAAAGTGATAGTAGGATGGCTTTGAAACAGATGCACCTAGACAAGGCTCCGGGTCTTGATGGATTTTTGACTACCTTTTTTAAAAAATGTCCTTGGAAAAGAGTTAGTGGAGGCTTTGGAGGTAGCAAGGAACTCAAGCAGGATCCTGAAGGAGGTAAATAATACATTTATGGTCATATACCCAAGAAAGAGAATTCTGCTAAATTAGAAGATTTTAGACCAATATCCTTATGCAACACTATATACAAGGTTATGGCTAAGGTATTGGTTGATATAATAGAAAAGACCCTCCTTGATATCATTTCAAAAGAACAAACTGGGTTTGTCCCAAGTAGATCGATTGTAGATGGTGTGATTATTGCCCAAGAAGCTATACATTCTCTTCAAACCAATAATAATTCAGGCATGCTGATTAAATTAGAGATTAGAAAAGCATATGACAAAGTTGATTAGAGATTCTTGTGTTGGTCTCTTCTACAAGCAGTTCATCAATTGGGTCTTTGAATGTATATCCACTCAAAGGGTCTAAGTTTTGATTAATGGCTCCTCATAAGATTTTTTTTTTAGATTTCTAGAGGTTTTCATTAGGGTGACCCTGTGTCCCCCTTTTTGTTTATCATTATGCTTGAGGCACTAGGTAGGGAAATAACACAAGTAGGTGATAGTGGGCTCCTTAAAGCGATTAAAGTGTCTAGGAATATAAGGGTCACTCACCAACAATTTGCTAATGATACCATGTTCTTTGGAAGTTCAAACATCAAGGAAGCTAGACAATTCAAGCATATATTAGATTTTTATGCAGCAACATCTGGCCAAGAGGTCAATGGGAAGAATTTGGAGGTCTTTTTCATCGACACTCATCCAAGGAAGGAAGAAAGAATTCTCCATGTACTCAGTTTTAGAAAAGGTTCCCTGCTCTGCTCCTACTTAGGCCTACCACTTGATAAGGGCTTAAGAAATAGAAAGTTGTGGGATCCCCTTAAAGATAAGATGGATAAAAGAATAAGTTCTTGAAAAGGAAGATGACTATCCTGGGGAGGAAGGATAGTAATGCTAAGGAAAATTATTTCTTTATTGCCTATCTATCTATTATCCTTCCTGGATCTCATGACAGGGGCCAACAAAACTTTCATACAAAAAATGAGAAGATTTTTTTGGCAAGGGCTATCAAAAAAACACAAAATGACTCTCATATCTTAGGATAAGATCAACAAACCTAGAGAAAATAGAGGTGTAGGATTGAGAAACCTTTTGTGGCAAAATAAGGCACTTCGAGCTAAGTTGGTGTGGAAAATATTAAGATCACCGCATATAAAGTGGGGTAGGATCATACAAGAAAAATATTTGGAAGAAAATGACAACCTAAGAATAGTAAGGGTAAAGGACCCTTCGAAAGGCTCTAAGGTTTGGAACTTCATGCTAAATTGTAGATCCATAATTGGTAGATTCCTAACTTGAGATATTCACAATGGTGAAAAGGCTTTATTTTGGGAAGACTCTTGGGGTGGTTTTCCTAGCATTGATAGTCTTGTTGATGTAAAAGTAACAAAGGATTACCTAAAAGATCATTTGGGATCTGGGGTCAAAGATTACCTAAGGTAGCTCTCAGAGTCTAGTATGTGCTGGTCTTGGAAGGACTTCAACCTTTTGCCTCTTCCAAATCATGAAATTGAGGCTCTGACTCTTCTACTTTCATAAAGACAAGTTATCTTCAGACAAGGATCAAACATAATCATTTGGGCATCCTCAGAGAATGGAAAATATTATGTAAAAATGGATACCTCTCGGTTGCAGGAGCCTTAGAATTAACTAGGAGTGAGATTCCTTTGGATTTATATTGGGATAAGCAATGTGTTCCAAGAGCTAGAACCTTTGCTTGGGTAGCCCTGCAAAGGGAAATCTTGATAGCTGACAGGTTTAAGAAGCTTGGGTTTGAAGGGCAATCTTGGTGTGTACTATATAGAAAGGCAAAAAAAATAGTGGACCATTTATTCATTAGGTTGCAATTTGCTAGGGAGTGCTGGTAGTGGATGTGCGCCAAACTAGGGTGGATAACAAGTTTACCCAATGACATTTTAAGTCTTTTTCAATGTTGGCCAAGAAGATCAAACTTCAGATCCCTCAAAACTATTTGGAAGATATGTCCCTATATGTTAATTTGGGAGTTATGGAAAGAAAGAAACCGTAGGATTTTTTAGGACAAGGGGATTCCATTGGCCTCCTTTCTAAGCAAGGTTGAAGTAGCTACAATGGAGGTAGTAAATCACTTATCTTTTGTCCTTCCTTAGAAACATGTTGTCTTTACTCATTGGGATGGTAGGATGAGATTGGCATGGTTAAGTCTCCGAGTCCCAACCTTTATAGGGTTTGGCACCAATCTCACAAATTCATTGAGGGACCAAGTAGTATGGACTCCCCCAAAAGCCAAGTGGTTCAAATTGAACTTTGAGGAGGCCTCAAGGGGCAACCTAGGTCCTTTTGGGTCAGGAAGCATCATTAGGAATGTGAAAGATTAGTGGTAGGATGGAGGGCGGTCCCATTAGGGGTCAACACTAACAATTATGCAGAATTCAATGCACTAATTTATGATCTTCTGCTTTGTACCGAGTTGGGTTTGAATAAGGTGGAAATAGAAGGGGATTCAACCATTGTCAGTAATGTGGTTAGGCTTGGAAAGACACCCAATTGGAAGCTCAATGTAGTTTTGGAAAAAAACCATGGAGATCCTTAGTCACCTGAGAGAATACACAATAAATCATGTCTATCTGCAAGCTAACCAAGAGGCGGATCATCTATCTAACCTTGTGGTCGAAGGGTTTGATACCAAGGATACATCAAGTCTAGATCTAATTGATTCGCATTGTTGTAGATAAGGCATGTTGATATCTTTTAACAAAATTCAAAATTCTAAACGTTGGAAATTTGAATAGTGGGAATGGACTGATTAAAGTAGTGAAGAAAGTTTGAGTCTCACGACATGATACATGTTGCCACATAGTGGGCCCAATATGAGGATAGGTAGACTACCCTCTGTAGTAATGTGGATGGATGATGTGGCATACGTCTGTCATCTTAAGATTTTTTGGAGACTTCTATCTAAGTGTTGGGAGTATCAAATAATAATTGTTCCTTACTCGCCATTTTGGTGATGTGATCATTCCCATATTTCGCTACATATAGATTTTCCTCTCCGATTTTAGTAATAAATAAGAATGATGAGCTCCCTCATATTTCATAAGGCTCTGAGATTAACCTTGAAAGATATTTTCATGCATTCAAGGAATTAACAGTAAAGTGCTTGGCCTAACTCTTCTGATATGGCCTTGCCTATTTTGTCACCTGCTAATGCTGGGGTTTTGTCACCTGCTAATGCTGGGGTTTTGTCACCTGCTGGTTCTGGTGTGGTTGTGTTTGTTAGGCTGAGGCAGATTGGTGATGCTGGGGTTTTTCCTTTGTCATTCGCTGGTCCTAGTGAGGCTAAGACGATGCCTGCTGTCACTCAATCTCAGGATTTTGGTGCATTGGATTGGCATGTTAAGGCAGCACAAGTGGAAGAGGGATGGATTTTTGTTAAGGGCAAGAAAGATAAGTTCTCTAAGCCTTCTTTTGACATGAATCTCCGATCCCATAAGAGCAATTCTAAATGTAAATCTTCATGGTTCTTGGGTGGGGGATGGGTTTAGGTTGGTTGCTGGTTGTTCTTTTTACAACTTTGTTTTAGGTTATGGGGGCCTATTTTTTTAAAACCCATGTTCTTGGTTATGGGTGTCCTTTTTACCCATGGTCATCTGGTGCTTTCTTATTCCTTTTGTTCAAACAACTTTCTAGTTGAGGGTTTCAGATCCTCTCAAAATCTATTTGTAAAGGGTTTCAGGTCCCTTCAAAACCTGTTTTTACCCTAATCAAAAATAGTAAAGCACTTGGCAATTGGAAATGGACCCGACCATTCGTTTGAAGCCTATATTGAATCCCCATAAAATGGCTTGGATTGGGGAGGTCACATAGGAAAGGTGGAATAGAATACTGAATGATTTGGATGACCTAGCTGCTCAAGCACCCCAGAAGATCATGGGGGAATAATTTTGGGTTTCAGACCATTGCACTAGGATCAATTATGATATTTCAACAACATTTGTGGTCATTCTATTGGTTATGGGTATGAAGAAGCGTGATGATTTACAACTGTGCCAAATTATTTTTAGGAAGGGGTTTCTAGGGGATTTGGAGGTGGTTGTTTACAATGTGGACCTGAAACTCATGATTCCTTACCCCGTGGATTATCAAAGCCCCAATGGGTCTAATAATAAGAAAGATCTTGTTATGGAGGTGGTTAAGCATCCTATTCTTTCAATGCGGGATGCCTTTGCATTTGAGGCTCAGAAACCTACAATTGGCTGCATTCGAAGGTGACTCTTGACCTGAATTGGTGGAAAGAGTATATGGTTGCATAAGAGTATGATCCCCTTGTAGCTGTAGGAATTGACTCGAATGTGGAGTTGGAGAGGTTTCAAGTTCTTTCGTTGATGGTGATTAAGAGAAGAGGGGCAAGGGTAGGCCCAAAAAGGAAACCAACAAAACCAGACCCACTTTCATTTGGGCAAAGGATGAGGCATGACCCTTTGTCGCTGCTCCTATAACTGCTCGACTTCCCCCACATGGTGATTGTGTCTTTATTGATCGAAGCCTTTAGGAACACAAGGTGAAGCATCAAAGGTAAGCCTGAAAGGGCTTACTTTTATGGTTATCCTACTAATAGTGTAGTGAAGATCAATCCTCTAAGCTTTAGAAATGAGACTTCATTCAATGTGCATGGTTTATTTTTGTATTCAAATGAGTCATGACGGTTTAAAAAATATAGAAAAGGAGTCTTAATCTATAATATTAAAATTGTGTATGTGTACAAACAAGTATCTTTCATCCATTCTTATCAATGTATTGATAGTGTTGCCAAGTTTTCTTGCAATTGGATTTCCTTTTTATCATTTCTATAGGTTTTATATGCCCTTGCTCTTACCCACACTACACAGTCTTTCTCTTTTCACTATGCATTCACCTTCCACCTTTGGCACCTCTACTTCCTCCCATCTACTACAGGTTCTTGTCATTTTCTCTTTGTATGTAGCATATGTGAAATGTGTTGTTTTTAACTTATTTTGGAAATTTAGGTACTTTAGAAAGGTACTTACTGAGATGCACAAAAATCACACAAATCTATCAAATACAAACTAAAAAAATTTGTCATTTCACAAAACTCGAATATTCTCACACAATTTTTTCTTGCCTTAAGTCATCCCTTCAACTCATACAAATCAATGGGCTCATACCGAATTCTTTTTTCAATCTACACAAATTTATGGACATAGATGAAGACTTTTGTGTTCATTTCACACCAATTTATGTATAGAGATCAACGAGAAAACTTTTTCACTTCAATATGTTTTTGATAGAAAGCAATTTTTCACCTTTGATAATCCCATCGCAGATATTTATAGATAGATAGACCAAAAGTTTATCTTCAATTCACAGGAAATTATGCACACAGACAAAACAAAATTTCTTTGTTTCACATTAACTTATTTCAAGAAAGAAAAGATGTAGAAAGAAATTCTGCATTGCGTATATCAAAATATTTTATTTTACAGATATCAAATTTTTTTCACACAAATGTATCAAAAGGGAGCAAAAAATATTTCTTATTTTCAAGATTCATCTTTTTGCACAAAACATTTTCCAACAACCACATTTCTTATTTCAAACGATCAATGATTTTCATGACAAATGTGCACCTAAACTAAAAACTTTTTTCAATTCATAAATTTGTTATCAATATAGAAACAAAAGAAATAATAATTTAAAAAGCTATTTTTTTTTAATTAAAATCTTTCAGGAACACAATTTTTTAGCTAATGTTTTCCTGCTTCATCATTGACACTTAAAATATGTCAATTATTTGCTTGAGAAAATCTATGCCCTCTACACTTTTGCTAGTATTTCATACTTGAGGAAATTGGGTTTAAATTTTATTAGAAACAACCTGTGAGTAATTAACTACCTATAAACACACATACCCAAACTGATCAATTTGACCAAATGGGTGTTTAATTTCATAAAGCATTTAGTTTTCCGTATTTTTTTTGGAGTCATTGAGTCTTAAATACTAGAAATTTTGTTTGTTGAGTTCTAAAATTGTTCTCATTTTCCTGTTGTTTTATTTTATTTTTAAGGTTTTGTTTGCTGCATTTAAATATATGCATGAATAAATAGGGTATTGGTTTATTTTTTTGGTATGCATTCAAAAAAATCCAACCATATTCCATCATTACAACTTTCAAAGAAATCCTCTTATACCAAAACCATATTAACTGTAAAAAAGTCTCCTTAATTTTATTTATATTATTTTTAAAAGTACAATTTTGATTTTATAGTCATTTCAATATTTTTTAGGTTTATACAAGTTATACAATAATTTTTAAATTTAATATCCAAATTATCTGATTTTTTATAGAATATGGATCTTGAATGTTATGAAGAACAATTTTGCATGAAAAAAACTGAAACTGAAATGAACAAATCTGTTAGACCCCTGAGTCCTCCGAGTCCTATTGAATCAATTGCATCCAATGTGTTCATTGAAGCAATGATGGAACGAGGATTAAAATCGATTGAACATGTTATGACATCATAAATGATGTTGAGAACACAACATTGACAATCTATGGAATAGATGAACATAATCTGGACCAAGCAATAGAAATCCAAAAGATGGTTGACTATGCAAATTTCAAAGTGAAAGCACTGTACTAAAATGCATAGTCAGGGGGAGAATTTCACTTTAATCCATGAACGATTTGTTTTTTTTCTTAAATGAGTAGATATACATAGACTTGTTACTAAATATGTATAACATAAACTGTGGTTTTCATTTTTAAAGTTAGTTTGCATGTGTAAAGATACTATTTTTGCAAACACAATACTTGTTGCAAATATAGTACTTTTTGTAAACTGTGATATATAATAATAAAGTTTGAATTTTTTTATAAATTGTGAATATTTTTGTAAAGCGAGTATTTTTGCAAATTGTAAATGTTTTTGTGAAGTGTAATTTTTTTCTAAAGTGTAAATATTATATAAAGTGCATTTTTTTCGCAAATTATAAATGTTTTTTGTGAAATGTACATGTTTTTCTAAAGTGTAAATATTATAAAAAAAAATCATTCTATTAAAGAAAATGTACATGAAATAAGATAATATTATATATAATACACAATATTATATAAAATAATAAAATAAATTCAATTAAAAAACCTTGAATCATTTTTTTTTTTTGATAGGTAATAGGCAATGCCATTGTATTAAAAACTGAGAATTACAACATTTATGATGGAGGCCCTACACATTGTCCTTCAGAAGCCTACCCATAAACAAACCCATATAATCTACCCTTTTCTCTATTGTTTATAAAAGCAGGGTTGCATACAAAATGTCCTTATAATTACAAACCAAGGCATTCTAGCACAAAAGCCCCCCTATTACTTTCCCTTCTACCCATCGAATTAGCCTTACAGTCCCATACTATTGTTCTATATATCATTTTAGCATGGATATCTAGCAAAAAACATGCTCTATATTACTACTATATATTAAAGCGTTAAATGACCCAAGATTGTGTTTTTGGATTTTCATGTATTTTTTCTTGTTTATTTCAGGGGTGTGGGGTAGGTTAGTGGATGTAGTATATCCTAAGTATGCAAGCTAGTGTTGGCAATTTGGAGGAATTGATTATGTGTTGCATTGATGTTTTGTCATTGATGTCAACACTAGCTGGTTTGGCTATTTACCGGTATCTGGTTGGTCCCGGTAGGATGATTGATTTCTGGTTGGTAAGATCATGTTGATCTGGTATACTCCGGTATACTTTGGTTTATGGAATTGGCTTAGATCTACTATTCATTCTATTCAGATATATGCTCAATTAGTTTTTATTGATTTGGTGATCAGATGCTATCTTATATGCTAGTAAGCTTGGTTTACTGATCTGGTGAGGGTTTCACCAATAGAGCTTTGTTGAAGATCTTTTGATATTATGCATAAGTGGTGTTGGTGCAGCTTCTAGTAGGGATTCAGGATGTTGATGGTTATCATGTTCGTGTTCCAGTTGATCGGCGGTGTTGCATTTAGCACTAGACATATTCTATGCTATTTAGGTTATGGACCGACTTAATGTAACGTGTTGTTGGGACTTCTCGATGTGTTTCTGGGATGACTTATGGGTTGGATGATATTTGTTTGGCCTCAGGCCAACATGTTTTATAATTTATATAATAGGTTTTATTGTTTGGGTGGCCAACCTAATTGTTTAAGGTCTAGGTTTTGTATATATATATGTGTATGATCTCATTGTAGATCATGGTATTCAAGCGAATAATGTAATAATAATTCATGCAAAGGATTTGGTTGATCATAGGTGATCGAGTTGGGTTAATGCAAGATGTTTAAGACCTCTGGTATTGAGCTTGATTGAAACTATATTCAGGCATAGGAGATACTATTATTGTAGTTCATTCTTCCTTCTGGATTGTAGTCTGGATTTCTATGTAGTCAGTGAGACTCCTTTTGTAATGAGCAGTGTGCTCTAGGCTATTGGCCTTCCTGCAAGTGCAACCCCCTCAATTTGTAATCACATACTTATTGCAGAATTATTATCTGACCATGGGTAGGATTCCCACCATGGTTTTCCCCTCTACCGGGTTTTCCACATACAAATCTTGGTGTCATGTGGATGGTAACTATTCTCTAATTGTTTCTTGTGCTTAATTGGTATATCTTCTATTTTGGTAATTGGTTTATGTATTTTGGTATTGATCTTATGTGTTTTGGTAGTAAAGTTTTAAATACTTAAGGTTTTGATAATCTGGTGACAACTGATTCACCCCCCCTCTTAGTTGTCCTCCAGTTATTTGAACTGTCTAATAATTGGTATCAGAGCTCCGATCCTCTCTACCAAAGCTTAATCACTTGAGGAAGATCCTATGGCATCTAACAATTCAAGTTCATCTAGTTCATCTACAACTATCTTTCAGAGAGAAATTCATAGGCTTGATGGAACAAATTACAAAGTATGGAAGATTCCGATGGTGACTCATCTGAGATGTCTTGGTAAGGAAATTTGGGAGATCACTGAGAATGGTGTAACCCCTTTTAATCCTACATTTGGCAATCCTCCTCCGACAAACTTGGATAAGGAGCTTGAGAATGATTGTAGAGCTAGAGAAGCCCTCTTGTGTGCACTTTCTGATCAACAAATAATGGAATTGACTAAGAAATCAACAACAAAAGCTATATGGGACAAGTTGGAGACTCTAAATGAAGGTGAACCTACTGTTAAAATTGCTAAACTTGATGGTTACCGAGTGAGATATGAAAATTTGAAGATGGAAGAAGATGAAAGGATTACTACATTTATGGAAAAGGTAAATGAAATTGTCATGAGAATTCAATGTTGTGGTGGATCTCTGAGTGAAGATGAAATAGTTTCTAAAGTTCTGAGAGCTTTACCACCATCTTATAAGATGAAGGCTATTTCAATTAATTAATTGAGAACAATGGCAAATACTGTTGGTATTATGGATGTGTTGCATTGGTTTTGTCATTGATGTCAACGCTTGTAAACACTTGGAGATCTTTGGTTATGTTCACTGGCATGTTCAGTGATTTATGCACAGTCACCAGTATCTGGTTCACCGACAGGTTATATTGTTCACCGGCACTAAGGATGATCTATTATCATCTGGAGATTACTTGGTTATGTCAAAGACATTGTTTGGACACTTGGTTTTGGTGATTTGTTTATTGGTACAATCAAGTTTGCATATTTGTTGTTACTGGCAAATAGGTCTAGGTTATGGACCGGCAAGCATTATCTATTCCAGATCAACACGACACGTTATGGAGATGATTTGTTATTATTGTAAATGCATTGAGCCGACATCATGCATCGCATATTGACTCATTTGTAATTGATTTTATTGTAATATCTTTTAGTGAGTTGACCTACTCATTTGGTCTTAGGTTTTGGTATAAATGTAAGTTCTCATTTATGAGATTATGGAAGAAGGAGTGAAAGAGGAATATAATAAGGTATATGTGAATATAAGAAGAGCTATACATGCAAAAATCATTCAAGATTGAAGGAAGGTTTGAAGAAGGAAAATCAGAGCTTAATCGGTATTGAATCCAACATATGAAGATGCTATTTTGAGCAGTACATTATCATTGGATTTAACCATCCAATTGTAGTCAGCGTGACTCCCATTTTGTGATTGAGCAGGGAGCTCTATGCAGTTGGCCTTTCTGCATGTGCAGACCCAATTTGTACACACATACTATCTGCAGTAGTATCATCTGATTGTGGGTAAGGTTTCCCACCATGATTTTTCTCCTTACAGGGTTTCCACGTACAAATAACTATGTTATGTGTTGTGTATGTTATTTGTGTTTCTGTTTCATGCATTAAACTTTACCGGTACTGCAATTAACTCTTAAACTGTCTACCGACATTAAAGTTTGGTTTACCAGTATTATGCACTAAGTTTGGTTAAAGTATATTTGGTTGAAATTAATAGACAACTAATTCACCCCCCCTCTCAGTTGCCTCTGGGACCCAACAATTGGTATCAGAGCCTAGTCCTCTTTTTGCATAAGTTTAACAACTTGAGGAGATCCTATGTCTACAAACTATTTCAGGAAGGATAGTCCGAAGCTTGATGGAACCTACTATGGTATATGGAAGATTAGAATGGAGACACATCTGAATTGCATTGGAAAGGACATATGTGATGTTACAAAGAATGGCTATGTTGTTCCTACTCAAGGTCAACCTAATCCACCAACCTTGGCTAAAGATGAGGAAAATGATTGCAAAGTAAGAGAAGCACTTTTGAGAGCGCATTGTCAGATCAACAAATCATGGAATTATCAGATAGATCTACTGCTAAAGCTATTTGCGATAAGTTGGAAACATTGAATGAAGGTGATACCACAGTCAAAATTGCAAAACTGGAATGCTTTTGAGTCAGGTATGAAAATCTGAAAATGGAAGAAGATGAAAGGATTTCTGCTTTTATGGAAAGAGTTAATGAAATTCTTTTGGGTATACAATGTTGTGGAGGATCCTTAAGTGAAGATGAAATTGTTTCTAAAGTTTTAAGAGCTTTTTCACTGGCATACAAAATGAAAGTAACTGCTATTAATGAATTGAGAACAATGCCTAATGCATCAGTATCTAGAGATACTTTGGTTGGAAAACTTTCAGCTTTTGAACTTGAGGAATTTGGTCCTATTGCTATAATTAAGACAAATTTAGCTTTCAAGGCATCATCATCATCTGCAACATCATCATCATCTGAGAAATTCGATTGGAAAGACTTTTATGCAAGAGAACTTGAAGAAATTAGAAAGGAGAATGAAGAACTTGAAGAACTTGAAGCACTATTTGCAAGGAAAATGCCTAAAGGTCCAGTTGGAAGTATGTATGAAGGTAAAGCACCATTTAAATGTTTTAACTGCAATAAAATTGGTCATATGGCTTCTAGGTGTCCTGATAGACATGCAAGATTGAAAGAAGAAGCTAAAGGAACATACAAGCCTAACCCTAGATATCAAAGGTACATATTTAAGAAGAATAGAGATAAATCATGTTACTATGCCAATGAAGGAGTTAGTGATGATTCTGATGAGGAACCGACAGACAATGGATGGGCTTTTGTTGCTACAACAGAAGATCAACCGACACCTACTGTTCAACCGGTAGAGCAAGCCATGCCAACTAAAATTGAAGAAAAGGATGAATGGCTTATTGATTCCGGATGTTCACATCATATGACTGGTGATAAGAGTAAATTATTAATCTTTCAGGAATACAATGGAGGTTTAGTAAGATTTGGAGATGACAAAGCTTGTTTGATCAGAAGAAAAGGGACTATATCTTTTGATGGTAAGCACAATACTGATAATGTTTACTATGTTGAAGGTTTGAAGCATAATCTTTTGAGTGTTGGTCAATTAGTTGAAAAGGGGTTTCAATTACAATTTAAGAATGGTAAATGCAAAATCATGAATAGAACTGGTTTAGAAATTGTAACCAGTAATCAGACTAGAGGTAATATCTTTCATTTGAATAACAATGAAAAGACATGCTTGATTGCACATATTGATGAAAGTTGGCTATGGCATAAGAAACTGTGTCATGTAAATTTTGATTGCATTGTGAAAATTAGTACAACTAAGGCAGTAAGAGATTTACCTAAGATTGTTAAACCTCACAATTTGGTATGTAAGGAATGTCAATTTGGAAAGCAAGTTAGAACAACTTTTAAGAGTATTCCAAAAAAATCCAATAATGTTCTTGACTTAATTCGTACTGATTTATGTGGTCCAGCAAGAACTAGAAGTTTACAAGGAGATAGGTATTTTATGCTAATCATTGATGATTATTCTAGAATGTGTTGGGTTACTTTTCTCAGGGAGAAATCAGAAGCATTTGGGAAATTCAAACTATTCTAGGTGATGGTAGAGAATGAAACTGGTAAGAAAATCAAATGCTTGAGATCGGATCAAGGAGGTGAATTCACATCTAAGGAATTTAATACATTCTGTGAAGTGAATGGAATCAGAAGACAATTATCAGCACCTCAGACACCCCAACAGAATGGAGTTGTGGAAAGAAAGAACATAACTATTTTAGATGCAGCTAGAAGCATGATATCAGAAGCAAACCTACCTCATGTGTATTGGAGAGAAGCAACCAATACAACTATTTATACATTCAACAGAGTTGACATCAAAGGTGAAACCGGTAAGACCCCTCATGAACTATGATTTGGTAATACTCCTACTCTTAAATATTTCAGAATATTTGGAAGAAAATTTTATATTAGGAGAGATGATTATATTGGCAAATTTGATCCTTGAAGTGATGAAGGAATATTTCTTTTGAAAGTGCAAATGTGAAGATTGATGAATAGTTTAGAAGGTCTATAGACTCTGAACTGACTATTGAGATAATCACAAATGAATTGACTATAAGCACACCAGTACAGAATGTTGATCCAGTCACACCGGCGTCATCTAAGAATTCCATAGTGACTGAAGAACAACATCAAGTAAAAACACCACGGTATGTAAGATTGAATCACTCTGAAAATTAGATAATTGGGAACAAGTATCAAGGAGTCATGACTAGAGGAAGACTGACAAATGAAGAGGTATGTCTTATTTCTCAAATTGAACCAGCAACTATTAAAGAGGCATGTGAAGATAAACATTGGATTAAGGCTATGGAAGATGAATTGGAACAAATTGAAAATAATAACACATGGACATTAGTTCCCCGGCCTAAAGACAAAAATGTAATTAGAACTAAATGGGTATTCAGAAATTAACTCAATGAAGATGGTAAGGTAATCAAAAACAAAGCAAGATTAGTGTGTAAGGGATATTCACAGAAAGAAGGAATTGATTATAATGAAACCTTTGCACCGGTAGCTAGAATTGAGGCAGTCAGATTATTCTTAGCTCTTGCAGCACACAAGAACTATAAAGTATATCAAATGGATGTTAAATGTGCATTTTTGAATGGAGATCTAGAAGAGGAAGTTTATATTGAACAATCTGATGGATTTTCTTTGACAGATGACAAAGATATGGTTTGCAGGTTAAGGAAAGCTTTATATGGACTAAAGCAAGCTTCTAGAGCTTGGTATGCTAGATTGGACAAATATCTTTTGAAGATT
Organism: Cryptomeria japonica; assembly: GCF_030272615.1. Taxonomy (NCBI): domain Eukaryota; kingdom Viridiplantae; phylum Streptophyta; class Pinopsida; order Cupressales; family Cupressaceae; genus Cryptomeria; species Cryptomeria japonica. Next base: position 516,557,406 of record NC_081414.1, on the reverse strand, counting down.
AGTTTCACTAAAGGTAATGCTGACAACAATCTATATTACAAAGTGACTAATGATGACATCTTGGTTATTGAAGTTTTTGTTGATGATATAATATTTGGAGGAGAAGATGGATTATGTAAAGACTTTTCTAATAAGATGCAGGAAGAATTTGAAATGTGTATGATTGGAGAGATAAAATTCTTTTTAGGATTGCAGATTTCACAGACTGATAAAGGTATATTCATAAATCAATCAAAGTACTTGAAGGAATTACTTAAGAAATTTGGCATGGAAAACTCTAAACCGGTAAGTACACCTATGACTACAACTGATAAACTATCTTTGAAGGATGAATCAACACCTGTTAATCCGACAAGATACAAGTCTATGATAGGAGGTTTACTGTATTTGACACAAACAAGACCTGATATTATGAATGCAGTATGTATTGTTTCAAGATTTCAGAGTAATCCTAAGGAAAATCATGAATCATCAGTAAAAAGGATTTTCTGGTATCTACAAGGCACAACAAATCTTGGTTTATGGTATCCTAAAGATGAAAATTTTGATTTATGTGCATACACAGATGCAAATTGGGCAAGAGATGTAGATGACAGAAAAAACACCACCGATGGAGCATTTTTTCTTGGTAGCAGATTAATCTCTTGGTTGAGCAAGAAACAAAGTTGTACATCACTATGAACAATAGAATCAGAATATATTGCAGCAACAACTAATTGTACAAAGGTATTATGGATCAAGCAAATGTTGAAGGACATAAAGGTAAAATGCAAGGAACCTATAATCATTTACTGTGATAATATGGCATCAATTGATATATCAAAGAATTCGGTATTTCACTCAAAAACTAAATATATTTCTATCAAATTCAATTTTCTGAAAGAGAATATTGAAGCAAAAGAAGTGAAATTGGTTTATGTGAATACTAAAGAGCAGATTGCAGATATCTTTACTAAACCTTTGCCTAAGGAAACTTTTGAATATCTAAGAGAGAAACTTGGAGTTATACCCTTATCGGTAGAAACTTACACAGTTGGAGCATGGCATCAGACCGACAGAATTAACAGAGAAATATTTTTTCGGCTTTGATGGAGGAGAGCTACTTCTCAGGGGGAGTAGATTGAATAAATATGGTTATAACAACTAGCAATTGTAATAAGTTCTATGAACTGATTGTATTTGGTTTTGTATTGCTTTGGCATTTGATGTCAAAGGGGGAGAGATATCTATGGAAAAACACATTATCTTTTGGGGAGAGATTACTCATTGGGGGAGAAATATTCTGGATTTTGATTTCTGGTAATTGATCTATTAAGGAGATTGTTGGTTTTTGGTTTTTGGCATTTCTGCTTTGGCACTTAGATGGTTTTTCCATCTTGTGTTGCCATCAATGCCAAAGGGGGAGATTGTTGGTATTATGGATGTGTTGCATTGGTTTTGTCATTGATGTCAACACTTGTCAACACTTGAGAACACTAGGAGATCTTTAATTATGTTCATCGACATGTTCAATGACTTATGCACAGTCACCAGTATCTGGTTCACCGACAAGTTATATTGTTCACCGACACTAAGGATGATCTGTTATCATCTGGAGATTAATTGGTTATGTCAGAGACATTGTTTGGACACTTGGATTTGGTGATTTGTTTATTGGTACAATCGAGGCTACATATTTTCTATTATCGACAAATAGGTCTAGGCTATGTACTGGCAAGCATTATCTATTCCAGATCAGCACGACATGTTATGGAGATGATTTGTTATTATTGTAAATGCATTGAGCCGACATCATGAATCACATATTGATTCATTTGTAATTGATTTTATTGTAATATCTTTTAGTGAGCCGACCTACTCATTTGGTCTTAGGTTTTGGTATAAATGTAGGATCTCATTTATGAGATTATGGAAGGAGTGAAAGAGGAATATAATAAGGTATATGCGAATATAAGCAGAGCTATACATGCAGACATCATTCAAGATTGAGGGAAGGTTTGAAGAAGGAAAATCAGAGCTTAACCGGTACTGAATCCAACATATGAATATGCTATTTTGAGCAGTACATTATCATTGGATTTAACCATCCAATTGTAGTCAGCATGACTCCCATTTTGTGATTGAGCAGGGAGCTCTATGCAGTTGGCCTTTCTGCATGTGTAGACCCCATTTGTACACACATACTATCTATAGTAGTATCATCTGATTGTGGGTAAGGTTTCCCACCGTGGTTTTTCCATGTACAAATAACTGTATTATGTGTTGTGTATGTTATTTGTGTTTCTGTTTCATGCATTAAACTTTACTGGTACTGCAATTAACTGTTAAACTATCTACCGACATTAAAGTTTGGTTTACTGGTATTATGCACTAAGTTTGGTTAAAGTATATTTGGTTGAAATTAATAGACAAATGATTCACCCCCCTCCCCTCTTAGTTGCCTCTGGGACCTAACAAATACTTTCGTCAATAGGGATACCTTGGTTGGGAAATTATCTTCTTTTGAGCTTGAAGAATTTGGACCTTCTAGAGCTGTGAAGTCTGAACCTACTTTTCATGCATTTACATCATCAACTAGCAAGCAAGATTGGAAAGATTTTTATGTGAAGGAATTGGAAGATATGAAGAGGGAAGATGAAGAATTTGAGCAACTTGAAGCCCTATTTTCTAGAAGAGTACCTAAAGGACTGGTAGGAAGTAAGTATGAAGAAAAATCACCCTTTAAATGTTTTGCATGTAACAAGATAGGTCATTTTGCACCTAGATGTTTAGAAAGGAATTCAAGATTTGAAGAAAGAGCTAGAAGATATTTTAAGCCTAACCCTGAATATTAGAACAAGCATAAGTATAAGAGAAACAAAGATAAATCATGTTACTTTGCTGATGAGGAAGGTGTGACTGATTCTGATGATGGACAGACACATGACTCTGCTAGTGGTTCTGACAATGGAAAGGAATGGGTGTTTCTGGCTATGAAGGAAGATGATCCAGGACTGGAAGAGAATCTACCTGAAGAAAAGACCCTTGCTGCTAAAATTGAAGATAAGGATGAATGGGTAATAGATAGTGGATGTTCACATCATATGACTGGAGATAAAAGGAAGTTTCTATCTTTGCAAGAATTTGATGGTGGTCTGGTTAGATTTGGAGATGACAAAGCATGCATGATGAAAGGAAGAGGAACTATATCATTAGATGATAAACATAATATTGATAATGTTTATTATATTGAAGGTTTAAGGCATAATCTTTTGAGTGTAGGACAGTTCGTGGATAAGGGATTTCAATTACAATTCAAGGATGGAAAATGCAAGATCATTAATAGATCTAGATTGGAGATTGCTACTAGTACTCAGAAAAAGGTAGTATATTTCATTTGAACTCCGGTGAGAAGACATGTTTAATTGCACAAATTGATGAGAGTTGGCTTTGGTATAAAAGGCTATGTCACGTGAATTTTGATTGTATGGTAAAGATCAGTTCAACTAAGGTAGTTAGAGATATACCTAAGATTTTGAAGTCCTATAATCCGGTATGTAAAGAATGTCAAATGGGAAAATAGGTTATATTGGAGTTGAGAAAATACAACACCACATGAGCCCAAATGATCTCTACAAGCTGAAAAACCTGTTATAAGGAGAAGCAAGGAAGCAAATCACAAAAGAAACAAATACACATAAAATATGCTAAAAAAGAGAGAGCTCAATATTCAAAAAAAGTGCAATGTAATAATCCTTCTTCTTACAATGAAAAGAAATAACTCAACCTTTAATAGGTCAAGAAACCCTAAAAAGGAAAACCTAGGTTTGCACATAATAATTAATAAAAGTATTAATTATTATGCACCTAAAGTTAGCTTAAGTGTAAAAGAGATAAAGGGAACTTAAATAATTAAACAAATATTGTTTAATTAATCAAGTAAATACCCGAATACTTTAACACCCCCCCTTAAGCTAGACTTAGGGAGAAGCTAAAACCTAGAACAACTACTGAAAGCAGGAAAGATGGGTCTCGACAACAAGGCCTGATCAGGTCCCCAAATACAACCAAATCTCTATGAACCGGAGAAATAGAGAAAACCATGTGGGAAAAAACTCTACTCCAAAAAGAGATGGAAAAGAATACCACTGAAGCATGAAGAACCTGCAAACACTGTCAAAGAATAACTGCTGATCTGAAGAACCTCCATTGAAATAGAACATGACCAGGTAGAGAAGACTGTAATCTGTATGACTGCCCTCAAATGACACTACTCGAATCAGAAGGTAAACAAGGCAAGCAACTGAAATCGGAGATACAGATGACACGAAAACACCAAAGCCTGAAGAGTTGATCAATCGAACCATGAAAGCATTAGAACCAACAGGACAAACCTCCCCATAATGCAAAAGAGGGAGAGGGACAGGTACACTAAAAAGAACGGCCAACAAGAGCTGCATGACAAAGAACCAAGAACATCAAAGGTGCTGATAAAGTACATAGTGTCGTGGAAGGAACACTCACTTGACACATATCATGAGGCAAATTTCATGGAAGGAACACTCATTGGACAAAGGTGGATGCCAAACAAGGCAAACATCAACCCCCTCATGGCACTTTATAAGTAGTGAATGTACAATAAGGCACAAGATATGCAAGATCCCAAGTAAACAATGCATGATGGCACTTTATCTCAGTGCATTTGCATAAATACAATGCTACAATGATAAGAAGACTAGAAATATAAAGGAGAACCAAAATAGAGACATCATACTCAGAGAAGAGATCCCAGGACCCGAAACAACGAAGATATCCATCAGAGTGCTGAAAAGCAAAAAACTGAATAAAATATGCATGGATAAGAATTTGGAAATAAAAATCATATGGATGGAAAGAACATAGCACATGATTTCCAAAAATATAAACTTTTCAAAAAAGAGAGTTCGGATGCTCATTCTACGGTTCCCGGAGTGCAAAAAAGAGACCCCACTTTGATTGGAAAAAAATAGTCAAACATAAAAATTGGAAAAAAAATTCCAATATCACAAGGTCCGGCTCATAACCAGCTTTCTGATGACTATTTGTTTTCAAAAAAACAACTCCGCATTCCCAAGATATGGCCAAAAAACCAAACCCCCCTTCAAAACAAGAGGAAGGGGTAGTCTGGTGGCAGGGGCGAGCGGAGGTGGCTAGTGGGCGGTGCAGTGGTGGCGGTCGGGTGGTGCAGCGGTGGCCAAGTTTGGTGGGGGCTGTGGTTTTTGGCAAGCGGAGCCAGGGCAGCTGACGGTCTGGGGGTGGTGGGGCCGGTGGGGAGCTGGCACTGTGGGTGGCGGTGGGGGCCGAGAAGGCGAGCCGCTGGGAGTCGGAGGATGGCGGCGGCGGCGGCGGCTAGAGGTCGGTAGGTGGTGGGGCTCGGGCCCGTACTTACAATGGTGACTATTCCAGGGGCCTGCAGCGTGGCAAGGGGCCCCACAGTACCCTACGTACCGTGGGGAACCCCCCCAAAAACCTTAAAAAAACTTTTTTCGGTTTGCTTTTTTTGCAATAATTTTTTTTTGATTTTTGATATTTTTTTCAACTTTTTTTCAAAAAATAAAAAAAAATGGCCTGCATGCCATAAAAAGGTTAAAAAGATTTTTTTTTGAATTTTTTTCTCGAACTGCGTGCTAGGGCTGTACGACTTGGATCTGGAGAAAAAATACTCCCAAAGGCTCAGGTTCCAAAACTAGGCAAGTTTTATATGACTATATGGGTTTTTGGGCCTTCTGAGCATGATGGTGAGGTCGGTTTAGGCCCAAAGTGCTCAGAAAAAGGATCTATCCCTAAGTACATAAAAAAAACTTCCTGAAACCCCAGATCTGCTTCCAATGAAAAAATTATCAAAACAAGAACATATAGCTGCAGATCTGAAGCTCTGATACCATATTGGAGTTGAGAAAATACAACACCATAGGAGCCCAAATGATCTCTGCAAGCTAAAAAACCTATTACAAGGAGAAACAAGGAAGCAAATCACAAAAGAAACAAATACACAGAAAATATGCTAAAAAAGAGAGAGCTCAATATTCACAAAAAGTGTAATGTAATAATCCTTCTTACAATGAAAAGAAAGAACTCAACCTTTAATAGGTCAAGAAACCCTAAAAAGGAAAACCTAGGTTTGCACATAATAATTAATAAAAGTATTAATTATTATGCACCTAAAGTTAGCTTAAGTGTGAAAGAGATAAAGGGAACTTAAATAATTAAACAACTATTGTTTAATTAATCAAGTAAATACCCGAATACTCTAACAGGTTAGAACTTGTTTTAAGAGTATACATGACAAATCTAATGATGTTGTCAATCTTATGCATACCGATTTGTGTGGTCCTGCTAGAATCAAAAATTTTCAAGGTGATAGATATTTTATGTTAATCATTAATGACTATTCTATAATGATGTGGGTTACTTTTCTAAGGGAGAAATCTGAGGCTTTTAAAAATTTTAAAATATTTAAAGCTAAGGTTGAAACTGAGATAGGATTGAAGATTAAGTGCTTAAGGTCAGATCATGGTAGATAATTCACATCCGATGAGTTTAATAAATTTTGTGAGAAGCATGGCATAAGGAGAAAATTTTCTGCTCCCCAGACACCTTAGTAAAATGGATTTGTGGAAAGAAGGAACAAAACTATCTTGGATGCTACTAGAACCATGATAATGGAAGCTAATCTACTTCATATCTACTGGAGAGAAGCAGTAAGCACATTAGTTTATACATTCAAATGAGTTCATTTCAAAGGAGAAATCGGTAAGATACCTTATGAGTTATGGTTTGGGAATACACCTATAGTTAAGTACTTCAGAATATTTGGTAGTAAATGTTATATCAAGAGAGATGATTTCATTGGAAAGTTTGATCCTAGATGTGATGAAGAAATATTTCTTGGTTATTCTAATGAAAGCAAAGCATATAGATGTTATAACAAAATATTGCAAAGAATTGTGGATAGCACTAATGTCAAGGTGGATGAGAAAAATAGAAGTCAAATAAGAATTTATGAGCAAGAACCGACAGTGGAAATGATCATAACTGAACTGGTAACACCTTTATCGGAATAGAATGTCGAACTAGCTACTCCGACGGTATCAGAAAATTCAACAGTAAGTGAATTTCAGGGAAGAGTAACATAAAATCAGAAGACTCCTAGGTATGTAAGGTTGAATAATTCAGAAGATCAGATCATTAGGGATAAGAACAAAGGAGTGATGACAAGAAGAAGATTGGCAGCTGATGAGGTATGTTTAATTTCTCAAGTTGAACCGGTATCAGTAACTGAAGCATGTAAAGATGAATGTTGGATGAAAGCTATGGAAGAAGAATTAGATCAGATAAAAATGAATAACACATGGATTTTAGTTCCCTGACCTAAAAATAAGAATGTTATTGGAACTAAATGGGTTTTCAAGAATAAATTAAATGAAGTTGGACAAGTTGTGAGGAATAAATCTAGATTGGTTTGTAAAGGATATTCTCAAAAGGAAGGAATTGATTATGGTGAAACCTTTGCACCTTGTTGGTCCTCACAACTAGAATGGCAACTAGGTTATAACAACTCAATTAAGGGATTGGACATCCTTACTGAACAACTATCTTCCTGTAGAAAAGGATCATTTACTTTATCGACCAGGGACGTAAACTTGAAATGGGTCAGCACTGTATGTGCACTAAGTTTAGATCACAACCATTCTATCCTACTACATGAAAGGAAATTCTCTAAAATAAATGTGCAAAAACATAATGAACTAATATTTAATCAGAACTCACAACTGAAAGTAACTTAAGCAACTTCTACTAAATGATAAGGTTCTGGCGAATGGATAGGAACTACTCTGCCTGTTGTGGCTGCAGGAACAAACATAGGAACTGTTTCCAGTGGCTGTAGGAACAGTCAAATGCCAAAACAAAAACCATTTCAAGATGGAAATTAACTAAAAAATACAGAGGCACTAGTCACCAAGTGGGCCCCCTTGAGTGAGTATATCCATAATTCTTAGATTGCATATGATAAGCTCAAAATAACATTGACTTCTTTATTCCAAATTGATTGCAAAACACATAAGTCTGAAAGATGGATATTACAAATTCTATGGTCATTCTGTATCCTCGAGAGGAGATATAGACCTTTTATTTATAAGGAAACTTATAACAAATTCCTAACTAATCAATCCACATTCCTATGGAATAGGTGAACAGGTTTATTATACTAAAGAAGAAGTCAGTGCAGGAAAACAGAACAACATCTGTCCTACAACTGAGAAGATACAACACGATTTCCTTAGATTTAAGCTCCACTAAGAACAATTATGAATGTCCCACAAACCACTCTACTGAGGAATCAATCAAGTGGTTATGATCTTCTTCAAAGCTGCTTCATTTTGATTGGGTCTGCATCTTAGCAGCATGTTGATGTTCCTTTAAACCACCAGTTTAGTCTTTCTTTCTTCTTGGCTGACCCTGCATCATGGTGTTAACGTGCACAAAAACATATGTATTTACTAATGTTAACATAACATAAATTAAACCACATTCTAAGATTGATTTAGATAATTTGCATAGATGAACCATTTACAAATCATTAAATAACAACCTTAGTTATATGATAAATCAGTTTCAGAAATACTTAAAAAGACATCAACTAGGAAAGTCCTCTGACCCAAATATTATCCAGACACAAGACCTAAGTAGGAATTCTATGAAAAAAATCTATCAAAATAGAGCCATTATTTCAGCTCATCATTGCCCCCCAACCTAGATTTTTGCTGATCCTCTAGCAACAAGAATGTTTCGAATTCTAGTATTGATTCTGAAATTGCCAAGGGTAACTTGCCCAGAACCTTCTGTAGACAAACTCCAATATAATCCTTTCATCTTTTCCAATCGTGTCCACCTGGAGCATTCTGTTGCTTCATCATATGGTGGGTCATTATTCCTGCATCCCATTAGTGGCCATAGGAGATTTGGTGGCTAGAATCTGAGGGGAAACCAGTGTCTTCCTTTCGTTCTTCCCAACTGTATATATTTGGGTGCCCTCCTCAGCGCTGCATGATAATTTGATAAGGAGTGTGGCTCAGACTATTTCAACTCATCCGATAGGCTATTCCAACGCTGGACCAAATGTCCTATTGCTACCTATCCTTCTCCTATAGCATTTGCTCATATTCCTTATATATTTCTTCTCTTAAGGGAAGAATGTCTTTCCCAAAATCTGGTTGATACACAATTTTCTGCCAGTCATAATAAAGTCTTCTTGGATTTCTTGACTTAGCTCTCAATGGAAGTGAGAGATCAAGTTCTTCCTTTCTATGTATCTGGAATTTCTCTCCCCTTGTAATTTCATTTTGAACCCATGACATGAGAGCTCTCAGTTGGATATCTGCAATGTAGAGGAGAGGGTTCCAATCAACATCATCAGGAATAGCGTAATTATGTAAATAGAATTCATATAGAAAATTCTTGATGGCTGTAGGAGATGTTTGGTAGACATGATAGAATTCCTCATGTGTAAACCAAAAATTGAAAAATTTAAACTCAATCTGAGATGACATAATAATTATCCGTAAGAATAATTCACATCGTACTCCCCCCCAACCTAAGGTTTAATAGGTGTCGACACATGAGGAGGATGAATGGAAAGGACACTATGCAAATATTATGATGATATGAAATATGGTTTAATTATATGTATGTAACAAAAATAAATACACACGAGTGTACCTGACATCATGTGATAATGACTGCAGTTGAATAAATTTATTGTGTAGGAAGTTGATCCACCATGCACGACAAGCGAGGTGGAAATGAATGACGGGAGTGGAAGGGAATGAGTGAAGGCAGAAATGAAATATTAATTGCATAGAAATGTACTTCCACCGAATATGGAAGTATTTATTATGAATATGCATCAAAGATTTAGGAAGAAGATGAAACGGCAAAGCCGCCACCTATTGCTGTAGGAATCTTGGCATTTTTTGGATTAGTGAACTGTTGCAGGAATGTCTCCTTGGAAAGAGGCTTATGATAGAGGCGCACGCGATGACCATTTACCAATAATTTGAATTTGACAGGATCAATTGTGGCTAATCGTACTGCACCGTTAGAGAATGTTTCAATCACCTCATAAGGCCCTACCTAGCGTGTCTACAATTTTCCCAAATTGTCCTTATACCTTGAATCAAAGAGAAGGTCCCAATCACCTGGCTTGAATGCTTTGTCTTTTATATACCAGTCATGCCACTTCATGCATTGATTCTAAATTAAATCTATGTGATGCAGGGCTGAATTTTGGATTTCATCCAAGGCATTAAGCTATAGGAGCCTTTCCCATTGTGTTGCAGAGAGAGTCATATCCAAGGCTATGGATGTTCTTAGGGTTTTATGCTCAAATTCCACAGGCATCATAGATTTTGTGCCATACACCATTTCAAAGGGTGTAAACCCTGTTGTTATTTTCCAAGTGGTTTGATAAGCCCATACTGCTTCAAACAATCTGCTATACCAATCCTTACAATGAAGAGATACTATCTTGGTTAATATAGATTCAAGTTCCCTATTGCTGATTTCAACTTGTCCATTTGCCTGAGGATAGTAGGGAGTGGATTTCCTATGCCTTATATTATATTCATTGACCAGGGCGGTGATCAAAGTGGAAGTAAATTGTGCCCCTTGATCTGTCACAATCTTTCTGAGAACTCCATATTGAGTAAAGATCTCTTCATATAAAAATTTTGCTACCTTATTATCCCTGGCATGTTTGAGTGCTTTGACCTCAACCCATTTTGTGACATAGTCAGTACACATAATAATGTATGACCTACCATTTAATGATGGATCAATTGGCCCAACGAAGTCTAACCCCCATTTTTCAAATGGTCTAACAACCACTTGTGGATGCAATGGCATTTCATTAGACTGAGTTGGTCTTCCCATTCGCTAACATCTATCACATTTCTTGGTATACTTGACTGCATCTTTGTGCAAATTCAACAAATAATATCCTGTAGTCAGTATCTTGAGAGATGTTCTCTTGGCAACAAAGTGACCTCCACAAGGCTCATCATGGTAGGAATGAAAGATATCATAAGTTTCATCTTCCCTAACACATCGCCTCGTAACTTGATCTGGCCCTGTATAAAATAAACAATCTGCTATCCATGAAAAATTGAAACTCTTTTCTACCAACAACCTTCTTTCTTTTGGTGACAAATAAGGAGGGATCTTGTTAGCTTCTAAGTAGTTATCTATGTTAGCATACCATGGAATGTTCACATTAATTGAAAACAAATTCTCATCTGGGAAGGAATCATCAATGGCTTCAAGACTATCATGTGTTTGAATTTTGGACAAAAAGTCTGCCACTACATTTGCCTTACCTGGCTTGTCGATGATAGTGATTCAAATTCCTGCATTAATAATAACCATCATGCCAACCTACCTATAATGGAACTTTTATTCATAAGGTACCCGATGGCTGCATGATCAGTATGCAAAAAGGTTTGATAACCATTGATATAGTGCCTGAACTTATTGAGGGCATAGATAATAGCTAACATTTCATTTTCGATGACAGTATAATTTAGCTCAGGTCCTTGCAAATTTTTGTTGATATAATAAATTGCATTCTTCAAAACTCCTTGTTTCTACCCCAAGACTGCTCCAATTTCAAAATCTAATGCATCTGTGTGAATGTGAAAAGGGAGAGACCAGTCAGGTCCTTTAAGCACATGAGCCTAGGTTAAGGCTCCCTTAAGTTTAAAAAATGTCTCTTCACATGTTGGCTGTTACTATTTACTAAGTTGTCATTAGTTTTATGTCCAAATTTATCCTATATACTCTAGTCGGTTATTACTATCGAAATATTCAGTCGGTATGTACTGAGGCTGTCGGTTACAGAAGAAAGGCTAGTCACCGAGATGAGTTATACCGAGCTGCCTACTGAGTAAAGTTCCTATGCCTACCGAGCAGCAAAGAAGGTATACTGAGTTAATCTGAACCGAGTGGAAACATGTTACTAGATTGAATGAACCTGGACACATATTTGGAAACGTGTTACAAGATTCGAGAATAGGGAATTGCACTCTAAGATTTTGTATGATTTTGAGGAAGTTAATCCAATGGAATAATTTCTATGTTTATTCATTCGATAAAACATGTTTTTATGATCGATGTATGAACAAGATCACTATCTCAGAGATCTATATATTCAGAGTGATTTTGAGTATCTAAGAAAGAGAGGGAAGATTGATGAATTGATGATTTGAAAATGAAAATCACGAGAGAAGATAAGTGACAGAGATATTCAGAGGTCACCAAGAAGGTTTTTCAGAAAATAGTTTAAGGGTCAGAGTATACAGAAGAGGTCACCGAGTTGATTTATCAATTACCGAGGGATGCTATGAGCAAGGTAATTTCATATTGAGCATATAGAGTCTGCTATAACATTTCAAGATGTAAAGTTGCAGATATTTGTAAAGATTTTGATTGAATTATTTTGAGTTGTAATAGAAACCTTTAACAAGGTAAAAGACTCTAAAAAAGTCTATAAATTGTAAAGCCTTTAACCAGGTACAACATTTTGTAAAAGTGTTTGAAAAATCCTTTAGCAAGGTAGATCTAAAGATCTTGATACTCCTAACAGGGTAAGCTATTAGAAATAGCTAACATGTAGCTCTAACTGAGCAACCTTTATTATTGCAATAGTGAAGTTGTGGGTGCCATCCCCACCGCTGTTTTTCTCTCTAACAAAGAGTTTCTGCATAACCAAAATATTTGAGTTATGGAGTGAAATGTGTATGAATGTTATTTCTATGATTATGTTTTAGCATTATATATTATGAGATCAGCTATACATAGTTTATGTTTATTAGTAAGATTGTTTTAGAAGAAAAGTTTTGAAGTACTAATTCACCCCTCCCCTCTCAGTACATTAGCTTTCCTAGTTGGACCTAACAATCGATATCAGAGCTACTCTCTTGGAAAAGGGTTTTACTGCCTAAAGAGAAAGATCCTATCAATGGAAGGCTATAAAAAATCATGTAGAATTGTGAATCTCCAAGAAGAATTGGATCATGCTAATCAAGTGATTGCAGACATGCAGAGACAAATGCAAAAATCACTGAAAGTCAGAAGAAAATTGTCTGATTATTTACAGGACTCACAAGAGTTGGTGGAACAAATTGAGACATCATCTGAGAACAACATATCAGAAGAGTTTGAAGAAATGATTGTAGAATTGAAAGAAAAGAACAAAGTAAAGAATGATCAACTAAAAACAATGAAAAGGGAACATGAGTATTTCAGCACACAGATGACTAAAAATCTTGATGCATTGAGAACAACTGAGGATAACATAAGAGATTTAGAAAGAGAAAAAACAACAGCTAGAAGCATTGGTGTTTGAAAAGAATGATGAAATCACAAGGATGACTAGAATCCAACATAATCTATCTGATCAATTGGGTTATGCACATCATGAAGCAAATCTAAAAGAAAATGGGAATCAAGCATTGAAACTTGCATGATCAAGATTGACCGATGAACTTGAAGCAAAAAAGAAGTCAAAAGAAACACTGAAGAAAAGTTATGAAGCGTCAATAATGTTGGATGAGCAACTAAACATAAGATCACCCAACAAATCTGTCGGACTTGGTTACAAAAGAAACAACTCTATCGACAAAGGAATCAACACTATCGAGAAAGGAGAATCATCAAAGAAGGCTAGAAATAAAGATAAGTTGAAAGATAAGAAGCCTATTTGTAATTATTGTGGAAAACAAGGACATACTGCCAACATGTGCCAAATAAGAAAAGGTAAGCAACCGAATGTTATTAGGTCTGATGGTTATTGTTACAATTGCAATAAGTATGGTCACACATCTAATCAATGTAGGACAAAGTTTGTTAGCAATTATCAAAAGGCAAAATTCAAGGGGTTTTGCAAAAACTGCAATAGATATGGACAAAATACCAAGAAGTGTTGGTTTAAGCAGAAAAACTATATGTGGTCTTCATACCGAGCAAATACTAGAAGCTACCGAACTCACAAAGATCTTAGCTGACAATATACTGCAGTACCATGAGATTACAATACAAGGATATGGTGTGAATGCTGTGGAAGATATGGACATATAAGTAACAACTGTATGATAAGGTTTGGAATGAACAATCGAAGATCATGGAGAAATCCTGGAATGACACGTTTTCATTGTCACAAAGTTGGACACTTGGCTAAAGATTGTAGAGATCAACCCAAAGGAGATACTGAAGAGATAAGAATCAAATTACAGAAAATATGGAAAAAGGAGGAAAATGGGTCAAATAATGAAGAAAGCACCTTACCTACCGAGTTAGGTGCATCTACTTCGAATTAATCATAAAGGTATGAAGGGATTGCGTTTCTCAAGGTTAGATCCTAACGGTTCCTATTTAATCATGAACACAATTCCAATATCTGCATACCTAAGATGCAATAACTTTTTTTTAAATACTATCTAGTCTTTTGAAATACCAGAGAAGTCGGTAAGTGCAAGAAACTTGTCTAGTCGATAAAAGCATAGAAGGAAGATAATTGGTTTAGTGGAACCAAGTGCATTTAATGCTTATCTTACCTAATTGCACAAAGCCCGATAAGGTAAAGGGTGTATTTAAAGTTGTGTGTGCGGTCATTTCACACTTACCAGTTTTCAAAGAGCAGAGCTAAGTGAATCAAAGGCGATCAAACATTTCTAGAGCTAATTTCAAGGTATTTTCCAACAATCTTAAAATGCATTTTCAAGCAAGTTAACTGATCAATATCAGTTGTGGATATTTGCATTATATTTACTAAGTCGAAAGCGTTTTCTGGTTAGTTGAAACACTAAGCTTTTTTGTTAGTAGAAATCCAAGTTTGAAATGGCTCCCAAGATGCAAAAACCTGTTGTAGTTGAGACTATTGAGAAGCCCTCACTAAAGTATTCCTTACCTCCCAAAGTGTCATCTGAACCCGATGAGAAAGTTGCACTTTCTCTTATTCCAAATAGGGTTCTATTGGTTGAAGATGTCAAATTTTATACTAAGTGTCGTGTTGAAGAGCTAGGTCATACCAAAATTAAGGACATGTATGATGAATTATGCACCAATGGAATCCTCGATAGTAAGTATGAGATGTGTGTGTGAAAAAGTGAACCTGTAGCTGCAAGCACAACACTTCAATTAAGTCATTATATGCACGGTTAGTAATCAATAATCAATAAGAAATAAACCATAGCAAAGCGACTAATTGCCTTCTAAAAGATGCGAGTATAAGATTGCTCTCAGATTTTTATAAGCAATACCAGTGACTAGACTACACCAAGACGAAGGATTTAATCTATATGATATTAAACTATATGGATGCAAGATGGATGATTAATTCAAGCAATAATAACCAATTCAAGCAACAATGGATGCAAGCAGTAATGAATGTAAAATGGATGCAAGTAATCTAAAAAAGCACAATGATTTCAATGACTCCAGAGCGAAATTAGCATGATAATAATCTCTAAGCGTGTTCTCAAAAATTTCTGGGGTGAATTAGAATGAGAGCTGAAGACTGAATTTATAGAGAATCACAAAAAGCTCAATTTAGGATTAATTAAAAATAATTGAGAAATCATGTTCAGTTAACCTTGAGATAGATTCCAATTATAGTTTAATTGAAATGCATTCAAATTACAAGTCCAAGTTGTATTGGAAAATAATAATAAATTAATTCCATGCACATCTGATAAAAATAGATAATTCCATGCACATATTTGATTCATTCAAGAAATGCAACTGAACTTCTTTTTCTATTTTGAAAAGCTTTGAGTTCCAATTTAGAGAATAGTTCCATAATTCAATTAAATTGCTTTTCCGATTTCAAGTTCTAAATTTAGAAAAAGAAATAATATCTCAAGTTTGATTTCTCTCTTAATTCAATTTTTTATTTATTTTTGTTTTGTTTCAATTCAACTCTTTGTAATAAATTAATTCATCTTTTGTAATAAATTAATCCTTTTTGCATGATTGAATGACAAATTTATTAATTTAATTAAATATGCAAGGATATTTAATAAATTAAAATGGGATAATTGATCAAAATGATATTCTTGGAAATGATTCAATTAATTAAATAAATATTTAATTAATGTTGAGTAGTTGATTTGCCATGTGATTTTTGATAATTAAAGAATTAATAATGTGCTCAAGATTAATTTAATTGCCTTTGGTTAGGACTTTGGTGATGTTGTTGAGATTAGGGGCCCATGGTTTAGATGACCAATTTTAGGGTATTACATTTGTCCCTCTTTGAATTAATGTGCGAGCAGCGCTTTGATTCAAAGAATGTGTGATGTCTAGGAGATGCCAGTTCTGAACTTGATTGATCACGAACTAGATAAAAAAAGCAAGGTGTTTAGCTTGATTCGAAGCGACAAAGCTAAATGAGGTCTGATTAAAGTGATACCGATCCCGAAGTTGATTGAACTGAGGAACGATAGAAAACAAAGATACCGAACTTGAACTTGATTGATCAAGAAGCGGATCTTACTGATCTAGAACTTGATTGATCTTAGATATAGTGAGTGATGATAAAAATTGATCTTGAACTTGATTGATCAAGACACGATGAGTGAAGAATAAACCGTCTAGCTTGATCAAGAAACAAATACTGAACACCTGCTTAGATTTAGTGTGATCAAAGAAACTCTTTAAACTTTTGATTGAGTTTAAACGAATAATCAGTTTGCTTTGAAGCGATGAAACTGATTAATGTTAAGAGATTAATTCAGATGAAAGACAAATATCAGCTTGATTTGAAGCGATGAAATTGATATGCCCCTAGCAATTGATTTGATTCAGATGATCGAGAGATCTCAACTTGATGCAAAGCGATGAAACTGAGATGCCCCTTAGCGATAAGGATTGATTTTCTTTAATTGAAAAGATTTTGCTTGACTTTTGATGAAGATTTGAAAAATTTTCTCGACTTGTGAGATGTGAAGTCATAAGGTCGTGAGTATGCCCCCTTGGGAGAGAAATCGAAAGATAGCGAGGGATTGATTATAGGCAATTGTGTGGCAAAAAATAACTTATTTGAGAACAAATTGATTATGAGGATTTTTTTTAAAATTTCGGCGATGATTGATAAGAAATTGAGTGTAGTGTTGATTGTAATGTTGATGTGTAGAATGAAATTGAATTAAGATTCAATGTTTGAAATTGAGTGCAATTTGAAGAAAGAACAAGCATTTGATGAAAAAAAAGCGCTAAGTGGTCAAAATTTTGCAATTGACTAGCAAAACAATCTTGAATTTTGATTTCGATCCCGAAAATGGAATCAGAGTAGGCATATTAGCTAAGGGTACAATTTTTGTGACCATCAGAGCAAGTTGAAAAATTAGGTTTTAGGCTATATATAGGACAAAAGTGTCATTTTCAATTCATTTTAACCCTCCAAGTTTGAAAAATTCAAAAAGCCTTCTGCGAAGAAAAATGGTGTTCCCTACTCATCAGCATTGATTTGAGCGCCAGAGACGTCACAATCGACCTCGAAACTATGAGCCAGCAGTAAGTGATCGATCTTTAGCCTCTTTATGTTTCCAATTTTGAAATTTTTTGTTTATTTTTCATGTTTTTCACGGGTTTTGGGTCGGGTGTCGCGGTTTATCATGCGAGACAGGATCCTGTCTCGTATGAGAAACTGGAAAATTGTCTTTTATCATTTAAAGCTATTAGATTTGTCGTACGGGAGTAACCCTCATTTCATACGATAGGTCTGTTAAAAGACCATTTTGTCATGCGATATGTAAAAGTTTGTCATTCGAGGTTGTTTACTTGTACAAGAGCCATTCCTGACTCGTACGAGATGCTGTTTGATTGTATTTTGTCGTTTGAAAAATAGTGATCATTTTTTGAAAGTGTAAACATGAAATTTTGCTTTTGCATTTGACTTATTTGGATTTGCATGATGTTTAACTTCTCTTGTAGGCTCATGTGGAATGTTTTCTGATGATCGTTGTTGGGTTTTTGTGCAGGTGTGCTTACCTCCTGTGCTCTTCAGATGTTTATATCCTCCCACTATGGCTTTGGTTTGTGATTTGTCTGAGGTTGAGCAGGCTCATGTTGATATGTGTGGCTTGACTCACCTGATGAGGTTACTTGATATCCGTGTGAACCACAGGATGCTGACAGTGTTGGTAGAGCGGTTTCATTCAGAGCATAATACCTTTCATTTGCCAGTTGGGGAGTTGACTATCACTCCCAAGGATGTGTACAAGATCCTTCATATCCCTTTTGTTGGGGATAAGGTGGATTATGATACTGCATTGTTACCTGGACTACAGGCTCTTAGGAATGTATTCGGGGATACTGATATCTTGACTCGTTCTATGAGTTGGGATATATTGATGGGCAGGTACAGTGAGGAGTATCCACTACATGTGTCCTAGCAGGTTTCATTGGTTGCTTCTTGATGCCAAACAGAGGGCAACAGGGTTTTTAGAGTGGATGGGGCCGTATGCTGGAGAGGTTGATAGAGACCCCGCAGAGACTTGGCTGGGGCTCTTGTTTATTGGCCCACATGTATCGGGAGATGCATGAGATTGTCTACAGAGATGGGCAGAGAATGGCTGTAGGGGTGTACATTTTACAGGTGTGGGCTTGGGAACACCTTTCTGTTTGTCGGCCAATAGTTGATGATAGCAGAGAGGCAGGGCAACCGATTATTTACAGGTATGCTGGATATATTACGTAGCCCCATCTGGGCAAGACAGACTTCTGGTGACAACAACTCGATGATCTGATAGCTGTTATATGGAGTCCGTACAGGGGGTTGGAGTCATGGGATGACTGGCGGGCGGTGCAGAGAGATCTTTTTGTTACACGCCCACTGATTGGGAGATCATAGACTATTATGGAGCGATTCATTGTTTCATGAGTGATGAGGCAGTACGGCTGGCCTCAGGGTATCTCTCAGGAGTATATAGCGTATGCTTGATATGCTGATGAGGAGAGATAGGGATGGTCACCTAGGCTATCCTATGCTTTAGCAATGCATGAGCTGACAGGTTTACACAGGCTGAGGTGGGATTACCTAGAGGATATAGCAGATGCGGGGGTATTACCCCAGTACAGGGATTACTTTCAGCAGCATCCATTCCCTTGTTTTATGGATCTTGGAGAGCATGCTCCTCATATTGAGGATGTGGAGGATGATGCCCCTGCACTAGCACAGGGACAGGCACAGAGACAGGGCCATAGGCAGGGATAGGGCCAGAGACCAGATGCTCCATGACGGACTGGTGGTGATCTTGGTGCTAGCAGTAGTGGAGTGCGAGCTGATGTTGGACAACAGAGGGGTGAGGGTGGATCCCTTGGGAGAGTAGGCGTGAGGTTGGGTGGCAGAGAGGAGGAGCGAGCAGCTCCGAGGTAGGTTCGGCAGCGATGGGATGAGCAGGGTGGAGCCACAAGTGGAGATGGCGACGGAGAGCCTGCAAGAGAGTAGGGGGCTGACACGGGTCGGTCGATGAGAGAACGCCTTGCAGAGCTGCAGTCACAGTTGACAGTGGCTCAGACTCAGCTAGCGGAGAGAGACCGACAACTAGTCGAGATTAGGGCAGAGCGTGATCGCCAGATCACAGCATTGAGAGCCGAGTCGAGAGCAGAGATAGAGTCTCTTCAATAGGAGGTGCTGCTCTAGAGTAGTAGGGCTGCATATTATGTGGTGGCATATAGTGTCGCAGTTCCTGTTGCATAGTAGGTGCAACCCTATTCATAGTATATGGCTAGATCAAAGGGAGCACGAGCACCATGCCAGGATCCCGGGCATCAAGCTCCTCCTCCACCAGGCGATGAGGGAGAGGGTGGTAGTTAGATGATTCTTTTTGTAGCTAGGATATTTTTTGTTGACACACCCATTTTTTTGTAGCTGATATGATTCTTGCTCCGATGGGAGTTTGTACATGTCATTGGACATCATTTTGTACTCTTAGACTTGAGATGATATATATATATATATACGAGATTCGAGTTGACTTCATTATACTTGTGTCAATTCGATTATGAGATGTTTCTATATGCTTTATTCTACATGTATGTATTTCTTTCAGCATGAATGTATGTATTGCAAATGATAATGAATGTCTATGTTTTTGTTTCTTTTCATATGCAAATAAATGAATGAAAATGAGTAGTGCAATTTTTTTGTTTGTTCTATGCAATAAGATGAATGCAAATAATTAATAATAAAATGAATGAATGAATCTATATGAAATGTTATGTATGCAGCTAAACATCTCAAAACACAAGTACTCGATTGAAGAAATAATGATAAAAAAAGACCACCTAGCGTAAGAAATGATGATGCTCTCAACTCTCATTCATAAGATACGAAGATTATTACTATACTAAAATCACTCTAGATTCACAAAAATGCAGAATGAAATGCAAAATGATGTGCAAAATGCAACCTAAACCTAGTCACTAGATTTAAAATACTTAAGATTCATCACTGAGCATAACGAACACAATAGGCAGGTTAGAGTTCCTTTCTTTTTCAATGTGCAATATTAGTTACCTTGTCTGCAATGACCCTTTTTTTGTTCATATCCTTGGACAGATTTCATAGGGACCCAAATTGCATCATAAAGAAATTCTCTCAAAATAGACAAAGAAATGATATGGACCTCCCTGTAGCATACAAATAAGTGGAGTCGAGGTATGTGAGGCGATTTCACCTTAATGTGAAGGCTCTTATCATAGACACCTAGCTAATTTATATGTTTCTAGATCACCGGGATCATTCCTACAAGCAAAAAACAAAGAAAATATTATGCCCCCAATCCTTGCTCCTTTTAGTCACAATAGACTTCCTCGAGTTACTCAGAGGGACATTAATTGAAAAGCAATATAAAAGACAGTATACAAAGAAAATTTTCATTCATAGCCCAAACTATTTAGTAATTGTTTTTCGTTATGTTGTTTTGCTTGTGAACTCAGTGATAAAAACTCTGTAGTAATCAGGAGACAGGTAACTGACTTGGAGTGGACTACTAGGTTTCACTGACAGAATAATGACTTGGTTGGCACTACTTAAGATATGTAATGTGCTTTGTCAAGTAACCTAAGACTAGGACGTTGATCAGTTTCAAGTCATGAGGGTTCTAATGAACCAGGATGTCACAAAAGTGACTGAAAATATGTACAAGCAAAAGCAAAATATGCTTGAAAGCGGGAAATGCCAACGCTGCGTTGATAGATGGAGCGCTTGAGTACAAGAGGCACCCGTTTGTCAGGTTTTCACCTGCTTGGCAGAGATTCATTTTTTTTTTACCAAGGTGCCTGTTTACCAAGTTTTCACCAGGGCAATTTTTCTTTTTTTCTTTTTTATTTTTTTCTTTTCTATTTTTTTTTTGGTTTCTTCAGGACTTTTTCCGATTTTTAGAATTTTTTTCAGGACTTTTTCCAACTATACAAGTTTGTTGGAGCAGAGAGTGCTAAGCGAAAAATTTCTTCAAGTGGATGGTGTTAATCGGTTCATGGAGCTGTTCTCCTTCCGAATTTGAGAGTTGATAGGCACCAGAGCCGAATACTGCAGTAACAATGTAGGGACCCAGCTAGTTGGGTTCAAACTTCCCTTTGTTGTCGCGAAACTATTGATTTTTTGGATTTTCTCTTAGAACTAGGTCACCAACTTGAAATTCTCTTTGTCAAACTTTCTTGTTATACCCTCTGGACATTCTCTTCTGATACACTCTGAGATGATCAAACACCACTTGCCAACGCTCATCCAACAATTCGAGTTCTTGCAATCTAGATATTCTATGATCTTCATCAGTAACAAGACCTTGCAACAAAACTCTTAGAGATGGTATTTCTACTTCAATAGGTAATACTGCTTCGGATTCGTACACCAAAGAAAAAGGTGTAGCCCCAGTATGTGTTTTGATACTAGTTTTGTAAGCCCATAGTGCAGGATTGAGCTGCAGATGCCAATCCTTTCCATACTTGTTCACTGTTCTGTGCAAGATAGTCAGTAGGTTTTTGTTAGATGCCTCAGCTTGTCCATTACCTTGAGGGTAATATACTGATGACCAGTGTTGCTTTATTTTGAATTTCTCACAAAGCTTGTCCAGATCTTTATTTTTGAATTGTCCTCCATTATCAGTCACGATGGACGAAGGTATCCCATACCTACAAATTATATAGTTTAGGATGAATAAGGTGGCTTGTTTACCAGTTGCCTAGGTGAGCGGAACTGCCTCTACCCACTTGGTGAAATACTCAGTGGCAGTTATGATGAATTTATGTCCTTTGGATGAAGCCAGATATATCTGACCAATGAGATCAAAGGCCCATTGCTGAAAAGGCCAGTGTGTTATAAATGGTATGAGGTCCCTTGCCGGGGCATGTATGAGATTTCCATGAAGCTGACATTTCTCATAAGTCTTAGCAAATTTTATGGCGTCTTTTTCCATACCTGGCTAGTAGTAGCCAACCCGTAATAGTTTCCAAGCTAAAGTAAAACCATTCGAATGAGATCCACAAATACCTTCATGGACTTCCGATAATGCATGTTTAGATTCTTTAGTTTCTAGACATCTAAGCAAAGTACCATCCAAACCTTGTCTAAATAAATTACTAGCTATCATAACATACCATGAAGCGTTTTGAGTTAGGTTTCTTTTCTCGTTACGAGTAAGGTTTTCAGGGATAATTTGGTCACATAGATAGGAATAGATGTGGCTGTATCGGGATGAGTTGTGTCCAATAATAGAATAGACTATTTGGGTCTCAAAAGAATCATAAGTAGGGTAATATAACTCTTCCACTAGGAAATCAAAGCAAAAATTGGACTCCTGTAGCTCAGGTATAGATGCCAAGGTAGCTATAGCGTCTACTGCTCTATTCGTTGATCTAGGAATTTGTTGGAATGATACAAAAGCAAAATACTTCTTGAGATCATCTACCATCCTCTTGTAAGGCATCAATTTCTCATCTCAAGTCTGATATGTATCATTGATTTGATTGATGACCACCTAAGAATCTCCATAAATATGTAATTTAGCAACCTTCCATTCAATGGCTAGTTTTATTCCATTCAAAAAAGCTTCATATTCTGCAATGTTGTTTGTGCAAGGGAATAGAATCTTATAAGACTTTGGAATTGAGTACTTTTGCAGAGTAATGAATAGTATGCCAGCACCTGAACCATTTTGAGTAAAGGAACCATCAAAGAACATCTTCCAGGGTTGTTGAGTAAGATGCATTATTGATTCATCTGGGAACTCAATGTGTAGTGGTTGAGTATCCTCAAGTGGAGCTTCAGCAAGTTGATCAGTAATTACCTGTCCTTTTATGGCTTTGCGTTCCACATATTCAATGTCAAACTCTGTAAGGATCATTACCCACTTTGCCAATCGTCCGGTGAGTGTTGCTTTATTAAGAAGATACTTGAGTGGATCAATTTTGGCCACCAACTTGATTGAATGTGTGAGCATATAGTGCCTTAGTTTCTATGATGCAAAGACTAATGCCAAGCATGCTTTTTCTATTATACTATAGCTCATTTCATAAAACACCAATGTCCCACTGATGTAATAAATAGCTCTTTCCTTTTTGTTGTCATCCTGTTGTGCCAGAAGTGCCCCCAGTGATGAATCAGCTGCTGATATATATAAGATTAGTGGCTCACCCTGAATAGGTGGCATCAATATCGATGGATTAGACAGGTGCTCTTTTATCTGCTGAAGATGTTGTTCACACTGCTGATCCCAGTTGTATATTATTCCTTTTCTCAATACTTTTGTAAAAGGTTGAGCTTTGTCTGCTAGTTGAGAAATGAATCTTCTAATGGATTGGAGACGTCCCTGTAGACTTCTCATTTGACTGATGTTCTTTGGAGGTGACATTTCCATTATAGCTTGGACCTTCTCAGGATCAACCTCGATGCCCTTCTTTGAAATAATGTAGCCAAGTAGTTTACCAGATGTCACTCCGAATGCACACTTCTTTGGATTTAATCAGAGCTTGAAATTTTCCATTTTGTCAAGTATAGGACCTAACTCTTGAATATGCGATGATCTTTTCATAGTCTTCACTAAGGTGTCATCAACATAATCTTCCATATTCTTATGCATCATGTCATGAAAGATAGTTGTAACTGCTCTCTGATAGGTCACTCTTGTGTTCTTTAACCCAAATGGCATAACGTTCCAGCAAAAGGTTCCCCATGCACAGGTGAAAGCTGTCTTTTCTTGATCTCTAGGAGCGATTTTAATCTTATTGTAGCCGGAAAATCTGTCCATTAGTGAGTACATCTCATACCCAGCTCTCATGTCGACTATCATATCAATATTTGGCAATGGAAAGTCATCTTTTGGACATGCTTTATTGAGATCTCTAAAATTTGTATAAACTCTGATAGATTTATCTGCCTTCGACACAGGTACTATGTTGGAAATCCATTCAGCATAATCTATTGCTCTGATAAATCCAGCTTTGAGTAGTTTCTCTAGTTCAACTTTGACCAATAGTGCGACATGCGGGTGCATCTTACGGAGTTTTTGTTTAACTAGTTTTACTCCTGGTGTGATTGAGAGATGGTGCATAATGAGATCAAGATCCAAGCCTGGCATATCAGAGTACGTCCATGCAAAATTTATTTTCTTCTCTAAGAATAGCTGAGTGAAATCCTTCAATTCCTCTATTGATAGTGATTGAGCTACGTGAATAATTTGTGGTGTCTCTTGATTCTCGTATTCACTGGCTGAGTTGGCTCGATCAATATGGAAGACCACTCTTGAAAATGACTGGGTAGTATACCAAGTATCTCACCTTCAGGCGCCTCAGAGAGGTTTTCACCTTTAGGTACGTCCATTATTTTCTCTTTTTTAGATTTTGACATCGCCACAATATGGTTTTCACCATCGGATCTTTTATTTTTATTTTTCTTGTTTTTGCGACTAAGATACTTGATTTCCTCTTCAGTCATATTTTCACTCCATTCACTGATGGAAGAGTTCATAGGTTGGACTGTATTGAGATAATAGGATAATGTATAGTCATTGGCAAAAGTAGGTATATCCATGGGTTGATTCTGTAAAGTACAGTCAATCAATTCGAGATGTATTAAGGAAATTTTTTGGATAGGTTCAAGAGTGTTTACGGTATTGTTATCACAACTACGGATCGAAAAGTCAAGTTCCAGAATGATACCTTGCGTAAGTGTCTCGAGACTAGGAAGAGTCAGATCATGATTATTAAAGTTCACGTTAATATTTAATCGATCTAATCCAATAGACATACTTGTAACATCGTTTACTACGCTGGACTGGATGTCATGTCGTGGTTTAACATCAATAAGACTAGTAGGCAACTTTTCATTGTTTGTATTAGATGATTCAGAATTTGAGGATGAGTGGGTATCATCATGAACAGGACTGTCATCAGAATCATCAGAGTTATTGGATGAAGTTTCCAAGTCTCTTTCAGGTGATTTAGTAAGCATATGTATGGTATCAATACTAACATCTTTAATGCTAGAAATTCCTTCATATTGTAGTTCATTTGTCATTTGTATCTGACACACCTGTTGACATGATCTCATTGTTTCTGTGATTTTTTGTCATATACTCCATTCAGCTTCTTCTGGACTGATAACTGGTTCTTGTTCTGCAACTTCTAACTCTTCCTGTGTAGTGCTATAACTGATTTGTTCTGTTTTAGGATAAGGACACATAGATGAGAAGCTTTCTGGTATTGTTCCTTCTTTCAATGCTTGTTCATAATTTGCTTGCCTCTTTTGTCTAATTTCTTGTATTTCCCTCTCTAGTTTTATACGCATTAGCTCTTGAGTATCATCTATGACACCACTAGATTCTTCTGGAGTTTCTGTAGCGGATGTGTCTGAAAGATAGTCAGGACCCCATTCATACTCATTTGAATCAGTCTTCGAATCATCTACTTGTTGCCTGCCAATATATGTGACTGGAACTTTTAATGGTGCAAACAATTATCCGATTCTCACAACTTCATCTCTTATATCCTCAGGAACCTCAACTTCTTGTATTATCATAGTTGATATCGTCGAAGCTTGAGCATTGACTATTTCTTCTTTCTTGATCATTGATTCCTCTTTCTCTTTTCTACACTCTACTTTTGTTTGTTTAGTGTTTGCTTCATGTAATGTTAAAGGCGATATCTTTTTCAAGCCTTTAGACTTAGAAACATGTTTTTGTTCTGATGTCTTTTTAGGATTGTATCCCAGTCCAGCCTTATCATGTGTGGATTTGGTTTGTAGCTGAATTGGTTCAGTAATACCTTCCTTTTGTTTGCCCAAAGGACCAGTACCTGAGTACCCCATGCGTTGAATCATTTTGTAACCACGACCATATTAGTTTGAGAAATCTCACAATGTCGTACCTCCTCATTAGGACTATCTTCCTTAAAGAGCCATTTAAGCACAACATCCTCTTCTATTTCATTCACCAAGAAGGTAGAAGACTGTATGAAGAGACCATCATATATAGTATTCGGAGCCGAAGTTTGTGTCCTCATAGCCTCTGATGGCTTGCCCAACTATTTTGGCGATGGAGGGAGAGAAAATAATGATAGTACCAGTTCTATCTTGTAGCCATCCATGCCGGTATCTGTAATCTTCAATCTCTTTTCTAAGTCTTTCATCAATGTTTCTGGATCTTCATTTGGAGAGGCTTCCCTATTATGAGGCACAAAAATATTTGCACCTTTTGTCAATGCATTACAGATGACATTTGTATCAGCAGGAATATTGACTTCAACTCCATTATAAGGAAACTTTAAGCATTGGTGATATGTTGATGGTACTACCTTCATTTCATGAATCCATGGCCTACCCAGTAATATATTGTATGACAATGGAATATCGAGAACCTGGAAAAAGACATCTCTCTCTACCGGTCCCATTCTGATTGGTAATGATACCAAACCTTTGGAGGTCCTCTCTTCTTCATCATAGGCTTTAATTGTTATTTTCTTGCATGGATCAATGACATTTTCAGAGAATCCTAGTTGTGTAAGCAGATGATAAGTACATATATTCAACCCCGCACCTCCATCTATCAAAACACATTTAACTTTGTGTTTGTGGATCATGGCTTCAATATGCAATGGCTGGTTATGTGGATGATTTAATGAATTGTCATCTTCCTCAGAGAAGGTCAAATAGTGAGGTGAAGTCAGATGACCCACCATAGACTGAAACAGATCAATGTCTAAATCTTTTGGAATGTTGGTAGTGAGCAATGCTTTGTCTAGGATTTCCTTGTGAGCAGATGAGAGCTGTAGCAATTCAAAAAGTGAAATTTGAGCATTTGTCCTTTCTAACTGTTCAACCACGCTGTATCCAGAGGATGATGATGAGGTTAATCTTTTAAATTTTTCCAAGGTTGATTCCTTTTGTTTGTTTGGCAAGGCTGTTGGATTTGATGTTTCTTGAGCCGGTTTGGAAGAACTAGCTCCTTGGAGGGTAACTTTCTTTTGAGATCTGGTCAGAACTTTTGCATATTGTGATTCATTTGGTTTATCTTGAACTATAATCACATTGCAATATTTTGAGTGTGAAGGTTCAATCATGTTGATAATGTTGTCCTGGCTGGCATAAGCATAATTTACCTTGGCACCTCCTTTGGTCTTTGAGGAATCACCTTGTTCATAAGCAGGCAAAGGGTCTTTAAATGCTTTATGATCAGCATTGGTTGGATGATTCCCAACAACAACTTTACCAGCATCTATGAGATCTTGAATCTCATGTTTTAGCTTCATGCAATTGTTTATGTTATGACCCTTATTCCAATGGAAGTCACAGTATTCATTTTCTCTCCACCATCTTGGTTTGACATCCGGATCATATGGTCTAGATTTATCTGGTAGTGTTATCAAGTTGTTTGCCAACAGAGTTTTGAAAGCATACTCATATGATTCTTCAAGAGGAGTAAATTCACGCTTAGGTTTGGAAAGCCAAGGCTTTTCTTTGAACCATTCCTTTGTTTTCTTTAGCGGATTCTTGGCTACAATCTCAATGGCTTTAAGTGCTTGTGTACCACTAGCTAGGTTGAATATTGTGGATTTTGAGTTGGTTTTGACAGTGTCTACTACTCTATCATTAACAACATTCTTTTTGTTGTCTTTGGAAAATTTCCAATACTTGTTCTTCTCTTTAGAGATAGATCCTGTTTGTGTTTCTTTCCAAGGTGTGATATCTCCCTTCTTTATGAGCACATCTTCCATTCGAATGACATTATCTACCATTTTGTTAAATGATGGGTGTACTTGCATTTGTACGCTATATTTTAGTTCGGGGACCAAGTTATTGACAAATATATCCATTTTCTCAGAGTCTGGAATAGGTTGTGGGTACCTAGAGAACATCCTTCTCCAGTGTTGGAGAAAAGTAAGAAGAGGTTCCCCTGTTTTCTGTTGAGTATTACAAAGATCGATCATAGTCACAGGATGTTGAATGTTGTATGAGTATTGTTGTAAAAATAGTTGGATTAGTTCTTCAAATGTTTATATTCCTTTGGGTAGACTTGAGAACCATTCCATTGCTTGACCCCCTAAACTCCTTGGGAAGAGACGCATGAGGTACGTTTGATCGTGCATGAATTCCATACAAGAATCACTAAATTCCCTAACATGATCTTGAGGATCTGAGGTACCGTCATATTTGTCAAATTTTGGGATTTCCACTCGTGAAGGGAATGGAGGCATGTGTAAATTCTTGTCAAATGGAAAGGGACATATTGTTTATAGAGAATATTGTTTCGGGGACTTGTCCTTATTCTTCAGCTCTGTGAGCTATGTCCGCAAAGCTAGTAACTGTTTGTGTACCATGATTATAGGTGAGTCTTCCCTTTTAGTAACAAGTGTCTGAACATCATATCCAATAGGAAGTTTGGCACCTTGATTTGCGAGTTCTAAGAAATAGTCTTCCTTTTCTCAGGTCATGATAGTTTTCATCATTTTTCTAAAGTCTTTGTCTTTCTGATAGTCAAGGATTTCTTTTTCTAGAGGTTCAGCATCTTCGTCAATCTCACTTGATGATGAGGAGTCATTATGATTTTTAGGAATATTACAGTCGTTTTTTTTTCCATCATTGTATTATGTCTCATGTATAGTGGGAGATTTTGGTTCATCAAAAATTGGTCCGCTTGATGACGACGGCATGTCAGTGAGGGGATCCTTCACGTAGAATGGATTATCTTGATAAGTGAAGGTTTGTTCTTTGCCTTTGGCTTGTTTCTTATGAGAACTCCTGGTTTGAATAGGCATTTTTATGGATTAGTGTGACCTAGAGTTGTTTTGTGATGTAGAGGTCAAGAACAATTTCAGAGCTAGTTGTTCTGTTTAGAGTATTGTTTGGGAGAAACAACTAAGATTTTATTTGATTTTAGGAACAATCTATCCTATCTAAGACGTTATCCAAGTTGATTCTAAGTGTAGTGTAAGATGCAGTCCAGTTTCAGGAATGATCTATCCTGTATAAGACGTTATCTAAGTGACTAAAACTTGATAGGTAGTTGATTGAACTAGCTGAGAGGTGATCGACCAAATTGTGCAACGCAAATGGCAAAGGTACACTATCTTGATCTATTTATGCTCAAGAAAATGATAACCAATATTATGTTTGCTGTAAGCTATTTTTAGGCAAGTTTGATTGTTCTATTCTGACAAAACCAGAGACTCGTACGACAGGATTTTCTGGACAGGATGATAATTTAGCAGCTACAGGATGATAATAGTTCTGTTTCATACGAGTTGCTACCTCATACCGTATGACAAATGGGCATGTGCAGGATGACAAAAGACTCAGAGCAGTTATGTTTTGTACGACACAGGATACAGAGTTAGATGATAGAATAAAATGACTTGTACGACACAGAATTGGGTCTAAGATGACAAACCAGAAAACTCGTACGACACAGGATGTGATATAGGACAATGAATTATCAGACTCGTATGACTGTTCATAGGATAGAGCCTAGAAATTTTGAGTTTTTTTTTTTCGATTGCTAAGTATGACCAATTCTGAGATGGATTGATTTTTGATCAGGATAGACTAGTTTCTAACACGGACAGAGTTTTGACTTAGGATGGACTAGTTTCTGACACGAATAGAGTTTTGACTTAGGATGGACTAGTCTCTAACACGGACAAAGTTTCAACTCACTGAGTTGTTTCTGGTCTTCACTGATTTTTGGTATTTTAGTTTTTGTTTCAGGGATGAAAACACAAAAAACAAGTAGTATGTATAGTGACTCCAATCACAGCATGCAAACCCTAAGGAATTTGGTGAGGAAAGAAAACCTTTGCTTTTAGACTCAGGTATACACCCAATAGCTAATCAGAATACGGCCGTTGAGTCTCACGAAATGGATTCTCAACGCTGTATTATCCGACTCCAAATGCTAATGGGGGCACGAAATGACAAGTATCTTGGGAGAGTTACTATCTCTCTTGCACAAAGATTATCCCCCTTTCAGAGATGAACTGGGTAGCTTCTAATTTTAAATTGGATTTAGTCAGGGATCCATTCGGTGCATCGAGGTATAAACTCAATTAAGAGGTCCTAGCCTTGACAACCAAGGTTTAATATACCCAAAGGTATGGAGGAGAGCTATTCCCGAGCACTGC
Source organism: Cryptomeria japonica (assembly GCF_030272615.1). Lineage (NCBI taxonomy): Eukaryota > Viridiplantae > Streptophyta > Pinopsida > Cupressales > Cupressaceae > Cryptomeria > Cryptomeria japonica. The sequence continues at coordinate 516,526,719 of NC_081414.1, read as the reverse complement.
CGTTGACTTGATTTTCATCAAATCACGTTTATTTTATAGTGGGTTGGAGTATTTGGCATCTATCCGTTCCCACTTAGGTCATTCCCCTCACACTGACCGTAACAACTTTAAGATTTTTTCAACCCCTCGAGAGGGTAGGCCTGCTAAAGATGTACAAATCTCAAACAAAGAAAAAACTTCAAGGGTCTGGATTTTTGATTGTCTAGAAAAAGACAAGAGCACACTCTTCTATCTCTCAGAATCTTCTAAAAGCACAAAAGACAGATTTGTTCTTTAACCGGATAGCAAGTTAGGTTCCTAAAAATGAATTTAAAGAATACACGATGTTTAGTCGATTCTCCTTCAGGCAACCTGCAAAGACAATGAATCAGTAGTCATATTGTCTTTGTGCGACAAGCATATTCTTCGACAAGCGTTCTGCAAAAACTAGTTAGGCTGTGAAAAACTCTGAGATAGACAGATAAACAGTTAGGGTCAGTCATCAGAATAATCAATCAGAAATGAAAAAAATATGAAATTTGCCTCCTTTACTAGAAAATACAGAATCGTACGACAGACACTTGACTCGTACGAGATAGGATGTAGTATATTACGAAACAAGATTGCTGATGATGTTGGATCATACGACAGATGATTTCTGATCATACGACAGAGGATCTGCTCGTACGACAGAGGGTCTACTCATACGATAATATGTTTGTAATTCGTGCGACACCTGCAATTTGTCGTTTCAGCCTGTAAGAATTGTCGTATGAGATGTATGGACGAAAAACCGAAAAATCTGAAACCTGGAAAATAACAAAAAATAAAGCAGTCAGTTTTGGAGGCTGAAAAAAATGTAGTCTTTGGGCCCCACGGTGGGCACCAGAGATGTGTGTGTGAAAAAGTGAACCTGTAGCTGCAAGCACAACACTTCAATTACGTCATTATATGCATGGTTAGTAATCAATAATCAATAAGAAATAAACCATAGCAAAGTGACTAATTGCCTTCTAAAAGATGCGAGTATAAGATTGCTCTCAGATTTTTATAAGCAATACCAGTGACTAGACTACACCAAGACGAAGGATTTAATCTATATGATATTAAACTATATGGACGCAAGATGGATGAATAATTCAAGCAATAATAACCAATTCAAGCAATAATGAATGTAAAATGGATGCAAATAATCTAAAAAAGCACAATGATTTCAATGACTCCAGAGCAAAATTACCGTGATAATAATCTCCGAGCGTGTTCTCAAAAATTTCTGGGGTGAATTGGAATGAAAGCTGAAGACTGAATTTATAGAGAATCACAAAAAGCTCAATTTAGGATTAATTGAAAATAATTGAGAAATCATGTTCAGTTAACCTTGAGATAGATTCCAATTATAGTTTAATTGAAATGCATTCAAATTAGAAGTCCAAGTTGCATTGGAAAATAATAATAAATTAATTCCATGCACATATGATAAAAATAGATAATTCCATGCACATTTGATTCATTCAAGGAATGCAACTGAACTTCTTTTTCTGTTTTGAAAAGCTTTGAGTTCCAATTTAGAGAATAATTCCATAATTCAATTAAATTGCTTTTCTGATTTCAAGTTCTAAATTTAGAAAAAGAAATAATATCTCAAGTTTGATTTCTCTCTTAATTCAATTCTTTTTTTGATTTTTGTTTTGTTTCAATTCAACTCTTTATAATAAATTAATTCATCTTTTGTAATAAATTAATCCTTTTTGCATGATTGAATGACAAATTTATTAATTTAATTAAATATGCAAGGATATTTAATAAATTAAAATGGGATAATTGATCAAAATGATATTCTTGGAAATGATTCAATTAATTAAATAAATATTTAATTAATGTTGAGTAGTTGATTGGACATGTGATTTTTGATAATTAAAGAATTAATAATGTGCTCAAGATTAATTTAATTGCCTTTGGTTAGGACTTTGGTGATGTTGTCGAGATTAGGGGCCCATGGTTTAGATGACCAATTTTAGGGTATTACATGAGAATATCAAAGTTAAGGGATTGACCGAAGCCCTAACCTATCCTCGAGTTTTAAAACCCCAATGGGTCAAATTTGTCTTGAGCAGAGTGCATGACGACTTTATGTTGGTGTAAATAAATATTCATTTTGGATATTATTACACTTTACTTAACTTAGGATAATGCATCTCTTTGTAGTTTGGATTTGAGACACTTAGGGAAGTGTGCACATAGGGATAGAGCTTGTAGGAGAAATTCCACCGTTTGTGGTCTTATTTTGCTGTTACACTCCACATTCGGTGGGTCATCCACCTCTTGTGGAATATTATATTATTTCTCCTACCTACCCCTAGTATTTCTTACCTACCCTTGTTTCTCATTGAGCCACATGTCATAATTGTGTGCTCGTACATCCATATGGCCTTGCCTATATAAGCAGGCCTATATTCATTGTATTGGTTAATCTAGTTGATCATTTGCATATTGATGAGAATACAGTTTGTTCTTATCATTCTATTGTCTCTCTTTTTATCTTTTCATTGTGCCCTTGATCTTGGCAAAATCCTACATGGTATCAGAGCTGTTGGGGCTTCATTGATTAGTTTTTTGGAGACATTTTGGAGGCTTCTATTTTTGGATTTGGGGATCTTCATTTTTTGGGGGCGTCGTACAATGATTTGGACATCATCGTTGAATCCGAGAGGCCGTTTCCATGAATTTTGACTATAAAGTTGACCTATTTTGGTGAGAAATTTTTTTTGCCCATTTTGGCTATTATTGTACGGATTTCGAAATTTTTTAAATATTTTCTGAAAATCAAAAAAAAAATTTTCAAAAGGAAAAAAAAGTGATCCAAAAAAAAAAAAAAAAAAAAAAAAGAGTTTTTTTGGGGGGTCCGCAGACCCCCCCCCCCCCCCCGGTGCTCTCCGTACCCTGCATTGTTGCAGGTTGGACCGTTGCCGCCATACCGTGTTGCAAGACTAGTTCGCCGACGCCACCCGTGCAACTCCCCGTCTGACATCGACACCCGTGCAGTCCCCATCATCCGACGCCTGCACTGGTCTTCCGGTACCCTGCCACCACCAGCCCAGTCCACCAACACCGGCGGCTCCACCAGCTCCCGACGAACCTCCATCTCTCGGCACCGGCGGCTCCTCCTGGCATTGGCCTATAGTCTCTCGGCACCGACGACTCCTCTGGCACTGGCCGCCGACTGCCACGCGGACCCTGGGATCACGCCACGTCGTAGTCCAGTCACCGGGCCACCTCACCCGGTTAGCGCCACCACCACATTAGCGGCCACGTCACCCGTCACACAGAGCACACACAGACCCTGCCACATAATATTTTTCGGCCAACCAGATCGCGCCACGTCATCAGTCCGTACTGTACGGACGCCTAGTTAGCAGGGAGGTGAAGTTTTCGTGATGGTCATACGACCATCAAATTTAAGCCTATAAATTGCTGACGTCAGTGCCACATCAGCAGACTTTTGAAATTTTTTGACCCCCTCTTCATTGAGCTTTTTAGTTTTGCAGTTCAAATTTGAAAGGCCATATCTTGCTCATTTTTGTTCCTTTTTTGGTGCAATTTTTTTTGAAATGGGCTAAAATTTCATGATCTTCGCAGTGGTGTGGTTATTTTCTGATTTTGGTGCACAGGTTTTTTGGAATTTTTGGATTCTTTCAGCTGTACTTGTCCAATCCTCAATTCTGCAACTTCAAAGGCCTTGTTTGAGCTCATACGACCTCCTTTTCAGGTGCCATTTTTTATGAAAGTACATGTTTTTTCGTCTACTTTCATAATCTATGATCAGATTTTAGAGATTTTGAGTGAAAATTGTACTTTCAGATATTGGTCTTATTTGGCCTATTAGGTACTTGTAAAGTGCTTGTATCTTAGTTTAGATCTCTTGCATTATTAGTTTGAGTCTCTTTTGGCCTTATTGAGACAGTTGTAAAATTGTAATTAGAAGCCCACTTTGCCATTTTTTGCAAGTGGCCCATTGTATACGCACTAAGTATAAAGTGCCAAATCATCACTTTTGGGGGGGGGTTCTTTGATTGAGTGAATTTGGGGGGGTGTCTTGTGTGATTGTGCCTCTCTTTGTGCTCTTTTATTTTTGTTGCAATGAGTCCTCATAAATTTCCACCTTTAACTCCACATAATTATGCATCATGGAAAATTAAAGTATGGAGTAAATTAATGGAAAAGGGTCTCACGCATTACATAGATGGAACAATAGCAGCACCACCTGATCCTAAGGCTGATCCAAATGCTCAGTTAGAATGGCTCACAAAGAATTGCATGGCTCTTGGAAGTTTGCGCAAGTATGTATCAGATGACCTCATTTTTCACATTGAGAAGTGTACAACAATCAAAGAGGCTTGGGATATGTTTCAGAAATTGTATGGTCAAGTTGATGAAATCAGAGGCTACAAAATTGACAATGAGCTCACCAACTTGGATCCCAAGAGTTTTGATACAATCCAAGATTATGTCACCAAAGAAAATGAGCTAAGAGCAAAGCTTAAGGATTGTGGAATTGACAAAAGAATGCTCAGTTGATATTCAACTTGTTGGACAAGCTTGCACCAGAATATGCAGCATTTGTGTCTAGCTTCCAAACTCATCATTTGACAGTGGGAAGTTCCTATGTTATGCCTTCATTTGATGCTTTCACAGAAATGTTGATATTGGAACAATCTAAGTTGTTGAACATGGGACTTCTCAAGTCTTCAAAGTCCAAGGCTTTGGTGGCTAATCAAGGGAATCAAGGAAGTCAAGGCAAAGATTCCAACAAGAAGAAGAAGCACTCTAAGTCTAAGCCACAATAGGAAAAAGGACAATCATCCTCTCCATCACAAGGCAATTTTTCATCCTCTTCCAAGAAGGGGACACCACCTAAGAAGGATAAACCAACTTGTGCATATTGCAAGAAGTATGGTCATGATTAGCATCGATGGCACACAAAGCAAGTTGATGAGTTAACTAATCTTCTTAAGAAAAACAACATCAACTTGCCATCTGCCTACACAAAGAAGGATTCATCTCCTTCCTCTTCTAAGGGAAAAGGGAAAGCATTTGTGGCTACAATAGGTTCTTCACAACAATGGATACTTGACTCGGGTGCCTCATATCACATGGGTTCTACAAAGGAGCAATTTTCTTCATTGGAGCCATCTAAGGTACCTCACATTTACATAGGTGATGATACACAAGTAGAGGTTGAAGGGAAAGGTTCAGTTGACATGGATGATGGAACATTTGAGAATGTTCTCTATGTTCCTAACTTGTCTACCAACCGTCTTTCTATCTACCAAATCACTCACTATGGGAATGGGAAAAAGGTTGAGTTTACACTAGATTTAGTTGTGGTAAAGGAACTTGATGATGATGCCTTGGTAGCAGTGGGACAAGTTAATGACAACTCAAGGCTTTATTCATTCTCCCACTTTGTGCGAAGTTCACCTTCTAGGGCCTTGCTTACTCATTCAAATTCAGAAAGTAAGCTATGGCATGAGTGGTTTGGTCACCTCAACTACCGCTATCTTCTGCAGCTTAGCACTAAAGACATTGTCACAGGTCTACCTCGAATTAGTTTTTCAGAGGGTGTATGTTCAGGTTGTTCCATGGGCAAGCATCCCGAGGAGAAGTTTGATAAGGGGAAAGCTTGGAGAGCTTTGGAAGTTCTTCAACTTGTTCATAGCGATGTAGCAGGTCCATTTCCAGCACCTTCATTTAGCAAGGCCCGCTATGTCCTCACCTTCATGGATGACTACTCCCGCTTCACTTGGGTCTACTTTCTTATTCATAAGAGTGAAGTATTTGATAGATTTCAGGACTTCAAGACTCGTGTGGAGAAGCAATCCGGGAAAGTGGTCAAGATTCTTCGTACAGATAATGGAAGGGAATATGTGAACAAGAGGCTTGAGGATTTTTGTACACTTGAGGGAATTGATCTTCAGCAGTCTGTTGCATACACTCCACAACAGAATAGAGTTGCAGAACGCAAGAATAGAACTCTCAAAGAAATGGCTAGCTGTATGATCCATGCACATTCTCTTGATCCCGCCTTTTGGGCAGAGGCTATCAGTTGTGCTACACACATCCAGAATTGGGTTCCTCACAAAGATTTGGAAGGTATTACTCCTTTTGAGGCTTGGGCTGGTGGGAAACCGATTGTGAGACATTTCAGAGTCTTTGGGTGTCCAGCATGGGCTCGCATACCTCCGTAGAAACGCAAGGCATTGGAACCATAGAGTCGACCTTGCATATTTGTTGGATATCTTGAGGGTGTTAAGGCATACAGATTGATGGATCCTGAGACACATGAGGTGTTCATTGAGAGGAGTGTTCACTTTGAGGAAAGCTCTCCTAGCTTAGCCTCTCTACGTCCTCCACCTTCCTCCATTGTGGATAGTGATGTTAGTGATTCAGATGATGAGACTCCTTCAACTCTGACTCGCAGGGTTACACCTCCACAGGGTCCACTTGCAGTTGAGGAGCCTTATTCTCCACCTCCACCTAGACCTCGTTGGGCTCGACAGACACTTGAGTCCGTGGGTTCTCTTGTTGGGGATCCTTCAGATACATGGAGAAATCAATCACAACATCAGGATCTTCCACATGCATTCATTGATACCGCTTCTGATCCATAGACATTTCAGGAAGCATCTGGGGTTCCTGAGTGGGACCAAGCTATGGAGGAAGAGTATAGTTCCTTGATGAGGAACAACACATGGGATTTAGTCCATCTCCCTAAGGGGAGAAAGATGGTTTGATGTAAGTGGATCTATCGGAAAAAGTTTGCAGCGGATGGTAGTGTGGATAAGTATAAGGCTTGACTTGTTATGAAAGGTTTCTCTCAGGTTGCAGGTGTTGACTATATTGAGACCTTTGCACCCGTAACCAAGATGAACTACATTCGTTTGACACTTGCTATTGCTGCAGCTCATGGTTGGGCTGTACATCAGATGGATGTGAAGAGTGCTTTTCTTCATGGTGATCTTGATGAGGAGATTTATATGGAGCAGCCACAGGGTTTCATCCAGGATACTTCGTTGGTTTGTAGACTAAGGAAATCTCTTTATGGCCTTAGGCAGGCCCCCAGGGCTTGGTACGCCAAGATGGATTCATTTCTTCTCTCCGCAGGGTTCACCAGGTGTCATTCTGATCCGAATGTCTACATTTTGCGACAGGATGACTCTCACTTGATAATTGTGCTCTATGTTGATGACTTGATCATTACAGGGAGTACTACATCCATCATTAGCAGGGTCAAATTTGCTTTGCATGACATATTTGCTATGACTGACTTGGGTCTTTTACACTACTTTCTCGGGATAGAGATTTCACAGTCACCTTCCGAGATTATACTATCGTAGCCCAAGTATGCTCTTGATCTACTTGCACGCCTTCATATGGCTGATTGTAAGCCTGCCTCGACTCCCTTTCTTTTAGGAGTCAAGCTTGAGGCTCAGTGTTCTTCTCCACCAGTTGATGCCACTTTGTATCATCAACTTGTGGGTAGTCTCATCTACTTGACCCATACACGCCCTGATATTTCATTTGCAGTTGGCATGGTTTCCCGCTTCATGTAGGAACCACATGAGCTTCATTGGAAAGCCGCCAAATGCATCCTTCATTACATCCAGGGTACACATCACTATGGGATTCACTATGCAGCAGGCACAGGACTTCACTTGGTTGGTTACACAGACTCCGATTGGGCTAGTGATCTTGATGATCATAAGTCTACTTCCGGTTACAGTTTTCACCATGGTTCAGGCCCCATTTGTTGGCAGAGCAAGAAGCAACATTCAATTGCTCTCTCTTCGACTGAGGCTGAGTATCAAGGTGCTGTTAATGCAGCAACTGAGACCATTTGGCTCCAACAGATTCTCACAGAGTTTGGATTCACCACTCCACGACCGACAGTTCTACATTGCAACAATCAGAGTGCTACTGCAATCTCGAAGAATGCGGTCCAACACCAGCGGACCAAACACATCGAGATTCATATGCACTATATCTGAGAGCTCATTCAGGAGTAGGTCATTGATTTGCAGTATTGTCCTACAACAGAGCAGGTTGTTGACATATTCACCAAACCTTTCACCGAGAGTAAGTTCCAACAGTTGCGAGCTCTCTTGGGGGTGCGGGATGTGTCATTAGGGGGGGTCAGTTGACTTCTCCTTCCTCTCTTATGGGGGGGACTTTTTCCTCTTTGAGGTTTTGTCCTTCTTCTTTGAGAGTCTTTTGTACATTCATCTCTCTTTTGGGGGGGAGTTTTTTCCCACTGGGTTTTCTCCTTTTCTCTGTTTGTTAGAGATTGCATTGCATGGTTTTTCTTGCATTTGCATATTGTACATGGGTACCTATCATGGCCTAGTAGCCGGGACCCATCTTGCATTGTTGACTTGAGTCTTCATTCCCCTAAGTTGCACTTAAGGGGGGGTGTTGGTGTAAATAAATATTCATTTTGGATATTATTACACTTTACTTAAGTTAACTTAGGATAATGCATCTCTTTGTAGTTTGGATTTGAGACACTTAGGGAAGTGTGCACATAGGGATAGAGCTTGTAGGAGAAATTCCACCGTTTGTGGTCTTATTTTGCTGTTACACTCCACATTCGGTGGGTCATCCACCTCTTGTGGAATATTATATTATTTCTCCTACCTACCCCTAGTATTTCTTACCTACCCTTGTTTCTCATTGAGCCACATGTCATAATTGTGTGCTCGTACATCCATATGGCCTTGCCTATATAAGCAGGCCTATATTCATTGTATTGGTTAATCTAGTTGATCATTTGCATATTGATGAGAATACAGTTTATTCTTATCATTCTATTGTCTCTCTTTTTATGCTTTTCATTGTGCCCTTGATCTTGGCAAAATCCTACACTTTATGTGGTTAGAGGAGCAACCATTCAAAATCACCAAGGAGATTATTCACATAATAACCGGATACCCTATATTCGACCATGGCCGAGCACAGAAGATGATTTCACAGAAGGAATTGATAACTTTAACTGGAGTTGAGTCTGATTATAGAGGTCGAATAATGTAACAGATGCAGAGCTAAAGTTCGCAATTAGAGTCATTGGTTATTGTTTCTTTCAATCCGTAGGAGAAAACAGTGTACCATGTGCAGCTATGGATTTGGCCTATAAAATTGTGAAAAAGGGTATGAAAGTAGATTTATGTGAAGTATTGTTGAACAACCTTTTTGAAAATCTCAACACAATAAGGAAACCTAAGAAGAATAACACTGCTAACACACTAAAGTTTGGGTCACTCTTAGTGTGTATGTTTTTCTATTTTCAGAAGTTCTTTCCTTTAGTCAGTAACATCGTTTGGGAATTACACTAACCAATCACCCATCAAATAAATGATTTTATCAATGAGCTAGGTGATAATTTCAATGAGATAATGGATGATTACTTCAACAAATTTTAGGACAAGATGCATTACAGGTATAGGATCCCACCTCAGCTAGTGGAAAAATATAAGGATACTATATGTTTTGAAGTGGACACCAACTACTGTTATGTCAATGTAGTAGAACCTAGAACTCAATCTTTACCGGCTATGGGTTATGAGATTGATGTTGATATTGTAGACACCTAAAATTGTCATGTCTAATTAAATAAATATTTTATTTATTTAATTATCTAAGCCTAATTCTTCTATTAATTAAATAAATTTTTATTTATTTAATTAATTCATTTATCCTCTTCTAGCCTTATTTCTCATTTAAATAAATACATTTATTTATTTAAATTATCCCTTTCCATAAATTAAATAAATATTTTATTTATTTAATTGTCCTACTTCTTCTATTAATTAAATAAATCTTTATTTATTTAATTAATTCATTAGCTTTTTCTACACATGACACATGTCATTCATCTCTTAATTCATACACTACCTACCTCTTTCATTATTTTACTATTTTCTCTACCTACCCTCTAATCCTAGCCGACCTCTTTTTTTACACCTCTCAATCTTATCCCTCCATTTCATATTGTGTCTTCTATTTAAGGAGATGCTTTCTTCATTGTCAAACCCTAATGACTGATTTTGGAGTACTTGGCTACACTACGATCCTACTTGCAACCACATTCCATTCTTTGTTGAGCTCTTGTGCATATAAAAATCTGAGAGCAAATATATCAAGCAAGATCAATGGAGATAGGAAGAATGGAGATCAAAACCCTATTGGACATGTGATTGGTATAATCTTTGTGATTTTGAGTTATTTGCATTGTCTTAGGTAATCTTCATATGTTATGGTGGATCTTTGTTGATTGTTAGGCTAGGGTTTGGTGGTTGGATTCATTTAGCCTTTCAATATTGTTATTATTGTTATCCATTTTCACTATACACATTTTGGCACGCCCGGTGGGACTCTTGTCCCTTTGCATTTAACATTTTTGTTGCAGATTTCACATTGTTGAAGTTGCAGATCGGACAATTTTCGACGACATTTTAGGTTTTTCCGCGTCTGCGAGCGTTCGGATCGCGTTTTTGTGTTTCAGAAGCGTCTGCAATATCTTGAATCGCGTCTGTGTTTTTTGCTAGATTTTATTTTTGCAGGTTTCTGGAACCGTGTCTGTGAATTCAAACCGCGTCTGTGATTGATCTTATCGCGTCTGTGTTCGGGAATAGCGTCTGCGGTATCCAAGCGCATCTGTGAATTACAGAACCGCGTCTGTGTTGTACAGACGCGTCTGTGTCTGGTATAACTGCGTCTGTATTTTCTGTTTTGCAAGTTTGTCAATTTTCTTTGATTCGGGTTTTCAGATTTTGTACTTAGAGTTTCAGATCTGGTTTATTTTCGGCTAACCCTTGCAGATCTAGCTAACCAAGTTTGTGCAGCTTGCTTTGGAGGCAAAAACGTTTTTGTTGAAGGCCCCTTTTCACAAAGTCTTTTGGGTTTTCTAAAATTTACCTAACTTGTGTGCTTGCAGGAAGGGGTGATCATTTGAAACAACTCAAACTACTAACAATTTTGTTGCAGGGCCTTAGCTAGGGTTTTGTAGTTTTGTTGTGTGCCTTGTTTTCATAGATTAGCAAACACTTCCATTGGTGCACTAAAATTGAATCATTGTCTTTTGTGTCTTGAGCAATAGGCTCTTTTTGTTTGATCTTTAGAGGGCCTGTCTTCCCGTGTGGTCATTAGGACTACTAGTGAGAAGAGAATGACCCAAGTGGTAGCGAGGAAAACCCACCTCATCCGAACCACTATAATCAAATGTATTCATGGTGAAAACTATGAATAACGTGTGCTGATTAGTTCATACCGACACTATGTCTCCCCATAAACCCGTTTGATCAAATTTATTTGATCATTTGTAGGGCGTAACCCCTACCGGCTGGGAGCCTTCTGTATTTACAGAGCTGAAAGTGCCGCATGTATGGCCACACGAGTGGATGCCCTTACTAGCACCTTTTTGTTTTAGAAGCCCAAATCCTTCTAGTTGTTGAGGCAGGAGGTCGGACCTCTGGTAGCGGCCCACACACATACGGTTCTTAGTAGAGATACAAAGTTTGCCATGGGGAGTTTTCATGGGGACTGATGCTTGGCTGACCCGAGAAGTGAGTGCCGAGGGTGGAGCCAGTGAGGTCAAGCATCTAAGTATCCGCTCTGAATAGCGTAGCCTCGGGGGTAAAACCCTATGTGGGATCAACAACTATTGTCTTGGCCAGCCCTAAGATTTGTGCTTGTCTTATGCTAAACACTCAAACATTCAAGACTAAACAACAAAACATTGTTTCTTTTGTGTCTTCAAGTGTATGCAAAACTTTTTACATCAAACAACACACTTTTGGAGTCTAAACAGTTTGCAAACATTGGGTTATCAACATTGTGTCCTCTTGTCACGAAAAATAGTCAAACAGTCGGATTTGGTCACAACAAAACAATTTCACACATTGGAAAAATTGCACTAAGGTTACAAAAACGCGTCTGTGTCTGTTTGAACCACGTCTGCGTCATATAAGCGCGTCTGTGAGGGGCAGAATAGCGTCTGTGTTTTTATTAGCGTCTGTGTCAAACAGAGAAGCGTCTGTGTCTGGGAAACGCGTCTGTGAAGTATACAGAGGCGTCTGTGTCAGGAATTGAAAACTTTAACAGTCCAGCGCACAAAAAAAATCAGTTTCGGCATACTTGAGCTTCCTAGGTTGTCTCTTCAGGTTTCATCTAGCGTTCAGCTTGTTCTAAGGTTTCATACAGTCCATCATTGCTTCACATCTCATTTTACATTCACAATTGTCTAAACTTGAGTCAAAAGGTCACTTGCTTGTCCTCATCATACTTTGTCAACACACTACCTACTACTACACTTTGCTAAGTGGTCCCTCATCAAGGTTTCTTACCTTTGGGTCTCATTTGGTCTTACTTAGAGTTAAGGTCAGCTTACCTCATCAAGAGAAACTATCCTCTCTTTGGAAGTCACACCTACTCTACTACATATATACTTGGTCTTACACTTTGGACATTGAAAGTACACCTCAAGATTCACTTACACTCCATACAACTCTTGGTCTTCCATACTCTTTTCACTTTTTCATCTAGTCTTTCACATCTTGGTCAAACACCTAGTTCATGGTTGAAACCCGTCTTCAAAAATCTAGGAGAATAGCTAAAGAAGCTCAAGAATCCGTCACATGAGTTCTTATGAGTATGACAATGATCTATTCTACAATCCCGAGCACACTACATTACCAGACATGAATGTTTATAGACATAATCCAAATGTGGAAAGCACAAACACTATAAACAACAATGCTACGCACAATGACAATGTTGACAATTCTTCAATACTATCAGCAGACATAGAAGAATCCATAATGAATCCTCAATTCAATAGATTGGTTGAAGAGATATTGAGGAGAGATCGTCAATACTTTTTACACATGATGGCACAAAGTGGAGCTAAAATACCGCATGATTTTGACTTATCTCAACTTATAGAAAGTCGACCCTCACAGCAAACTCAACTCAACATGGATCAAAGGAGACCAAATAGTGGAGGAAATAGAGGACGGAATAATATGATGCCTAAGTCACCATCAGTTTTGCTTCAAAAACCAGCAAACCCACATACACAAGCTCAAACATATGATATTTACACTCAAAGACCATCATGGAGGCCTTATGCTCAGACACATGCTCAAGGTGTGGATCAATCAAAACAAGTGGATACTCAAGGACATCCTCAAAATTTTGACACAAGGAGACCTCATGTCAAAATTGGGGGCAACACAATGGAAAATGAAAGGCCTATTGAATATGGTTTATATACACAAAACAGATATGGAGTCCCTCAACATGAAGTTATGCCAAGTGCTCCATATATGTCGCAACAATATAGACCTCCATATGGACATGTCTACGATCAGTATCATCCATATATGCAACAAGCTCCTCCTCAAATGGGCATTTCAAACATGGGGTATGCTACAAGAAATCAATCCCCTCCCAAAAATAATTTGGAGCAACAAATTAGGGATCTACAAAAGAAAATGGAGGACATGAGTACACCAAAACCAACATACACTATGAGAGATATATGTCCTTATCCCTTCGATAAGAGCATTCCAATGCCTCCATTTCCTCCACACTTTGTAACGCCAAAATTTGACAAATATAGAGGGAGAGGAGACCCCAAGGCACACATACGACAATTCTTCACAGCTTGCATTGAGGTAGCGGCAAAAGAAACATACTTGATGAGGTTGTTCCCACAGAGCTTAGGCGATCAAGCTATGGAATGGTTTTCTCAATTACCTCCTGGTATTAAGTCATGGGGCGACTTGGCAGAGGCATTCATTCAGCATTTCTCTTACAACATTGAAACAGATGTCTTAGTTACTACCTTGTGCAATACGAAACAAAAGGAAGGAGAATCTTTCGCAACATTTTTACAGAGATGGAGAAACTTAGCTAGCAGATGCTCTTGCGAAATCCCGCAAAAACAAATGGTAGAAATGTTCACACAAAATGTTAACAAGGCTATTGGCTATGATCTCAGAAAAGCTTGTTTATCTACATTCAAGGATGTTATTGAAAAGGGCCTAGCAACAGAAAAAGTCTTAATTGAACAAGGAGTTATCAAGCTATTCAAAGAAAACAAAGAGGACTTTAAGGGAAAGGACAAACCAAAATTTTGGAACAAGAACAAGAACACAGTTAATGATGGTGTTGTTGATGCCAATACAGTGAGACCAAAGTTCGTCTTTTCTGGATCAAGTTCCACCAACAATCAGGTGAACACTCAAACAACTTCTAGACCACGAAGGAAGTACACCCCATTGGGAGAACCACTTGAATCAGTATTCAAAAAGCTTGTGGCAAACAAAGTGATCACAGTTCCAGATTTTCCTCCATATGAACCAAAGGTCAAACCAAATTGGTGGAATGATGATGAGTATTGTGAGTTTCATAAGAGCAAGGGTCATAAGACAAGTAATTGCCATCGATTGAAAAACATTGTGCAAGATCTCATTGATAGAGGCGACATTGAGATTGAGGGACATTCATCTAATCAAGAGCATGAGATGTTTAAGGAACCATTCCCAAAACATGACAAAGGAAAAGGCAAAGTCACAGATGATCAAGCCAATTACACTAGAGCACCTTACAATTATGATTCTACTATCAATCACATCTCGATGGACAATCATATTTCTACTATCACTATCAAAAACAAAAATCCTGAGAATCCTTCTCAGAGACCCAAGATTGTCCTAAAAGGTGTGGGATCTTCCTCCGAATCTACCTCTGAATGTCATGTTACAACCCGTCGAGGTAAGATCACATTGCCAGGTACCTCCACTAAGAATACCAATCCTTTATCAATCAAGCCCGAGTACGACCTTGTAGAACAATTAGGGAAAACACCCGCGCTCATCTCCATTCTGGAGCTTCTACGTATATCCCCTGCACATAAAGCCATCCTTGACAAAATCTTGAGAGACACTGCCATCCCTACTGATCTGAATGTGGACCAGTTTCAAGCCATGGTGGGATACCTATCTATTCCACATTCCCTTACGTTTACAGAAGCCGATGATGCCTCCATAAGTTAGCCACATAATGCACCTTTACACATTGAAGCTTTCATACATAAACACCGAATAAAGCGAGTCCTGATAGATGGAGGAGCAGGTCTAAATATTTGTACCTTGAGTACCATAAGACAATTGGGATATTCTGACAAGGCTGTGAATGCTACAAACCAAATCACCATCAAGGCTTATGATGATGAAGAGCGCTCGTCCAAGGGCACAGTCACCTTACCGCTAAGAATAGGGCCAGTCACAAAGGATGTGGTTTGTCAAGTCCTGGATCTTGATCTCACATACAACATATTGCTGAGACGTCCTTGGATTCATGAAATGAGGGCAGTCCCATCAACATACCATCAATGTATTAAGTTTCCTCATAATGGAGTCGAGGTAACAGTCAACGGTGATCCAAATCCATTCATATATTGCAATAACTTGAGGTCACATACTGAAACTATCATTCCCAGTAATCGTGAGGCTACTCCTTCTTCAGCATACATCGATCCTGAGTCATTAAAACCCTCGACATCCAAACAAGGTGAACTTAGAGGCAAGTTTCAAGACAAAGGCATGGGAGAATACACTTTGAATCAAACAATGTTTTTACGACAAGTCATGAGCTCTCCAAAATAATATGGGAGGCCACATCCTAACAAGCAAATCTCCATCATGATACTCAAATGGGATCCTACCATCTTTCAAAGATGGGGCGAACTAGAAGAGGAAAATTTATACAAAATGCTTTATAAAGATAGTGAAGAGGACACACATGATCAGACTATTATACCCTATGAGAACTATGGCAAAGGCTTTAAAATTCTACAAAGATTCGGGTATGATGGAAAAAGCCCTCTCGGGTTACGCAAAGGTGTCATGGAGCCCTTACAACCTGAGCTAACTACAAGAAGAGAACGCTCCAAGGGACTTGGTTTTCTGAATTCCAAGATTCACAATAAAAGAACAAAAGAGGCATGGCGAATCAAAGTTGCTGAAGTTCAACAAGAGGATTATCCTTCCACAGATTCTAATGAGTGGGAATGGGGTTCAGACAAATCCTCCAGTGACTATGAGCTCATCGAGACATTCAGAGAGCCAGATGAACCTACAGAGGAGGAGGAATTTTACAAAAAGTTCAGAGTTGGTCAAGAACCAACCCATAAGGATCCCGCACAGTCTTCGTTTCAAGGTCCTAGGTTGAAATCACATAAGATGAGGACACCTGTCCCAGAAGGCGCTACTAGTGATGACAATTTGGATTCGCTCACGATCGAAACTGATGAGGAGAGTGCCATCGATGACCTCGACGATTGCCTTGACATACCCGAATATAACCACATCTTCACTCTTAGCCCTGCAAACTCTGAAAACACTAATGACCTTCCCCTTGTTCACCCCCAACTCATTGACGGGGATCATGAAGGACCAACACAATTTGATACATTTCAAAATGACGAAGCTATTGTCGACTATCTTGGCATTCGAGATGATCTTCCCCCTGGAGACCACAAAGCAGGATACACCATAGAACTCAACAACATGGCATACTTCGGTGAGGGTGTCGGGCCTTCTAGTCGCAAAAATGTGAAAATAAGAACAAAACAAGGGTCTTATGGCGAAAACCACACTGTGGCGTTATCTGACCCCAAAAAAGTAAAAATAAAGGACGTATTTGAGGGCGAAAACCTCTCTGAGGCACCCGAAGATGGAAGGCTCGACATTCTCCCAGCATCATATGAGGAAAAATCATCCATGTTGGTAGAGGAGACTATAAAGACAAATATTGGTACAGAAGAAGTTCCACACAACATATTCTTGGCGCAATCTTTGACAGAGGCCGAAAGGACAAAATTCATAAGCTTCTTCAAGGAACGACAAGTCAACTTTGTATGGTCATATGCTGATATGCCTGGACTGGATCCGGATTTGGTTATGCATCATTTGACAGTCAAACCGGGGGCAAAGCCAGTAAAACAGAAACTGAGGAAAATGCACCCACAAGTGGCATTACTCATCAAGGCAGAGCTGGAGAAATTATTGAATGTCGGATTCATACGACCAATTGATTATCCCGAATGGATCTCCAATTTGGTACCTATCAGCAAACCAGATCGTAGTATCCGAATATGTACAGACTTCAGAGATATCAACAAGGCTTGCCCAAAGGACGATTTCCCATTACCAAACATTGACTTGATCGTTGATCTCACAGCAGGTCATGAAATGTTATCCTTAATGGATGGATTTTCTGGATATAATCAAATCAAGATTGCACCTAAAGATCAACATAAAACATCATTCACTTGTCCATGGGGAACCTTCTGTTGGAACGTCATGCCCTTTGGGCTGAAAAATGCAGGCGCCACTTATCAAAGAGCGATGACCACTATTTTTCATGATCTCATGCACATAACAGTGGAAGATTATGTTGACGATCTTTTGAGAAAATCAATAGACAGAGACACCCACTTGAACATACTTTCAGTTGTCTTTGATCGGCTGGAAAAATATAAGGTAAGACTAAATCCAAAGAAATGCGTCTTTGGAGTAACCTCAGGGAAGCTCCTAGGATTCATTGTGTCTAAAAGAGGAATCGAGGCTGATCCAGCGAAAGTAAAGGCTATCTTGGACATGCCGCCACCCAAGAATATCAGTCAACTTTGATCTTTACAAGGGAGACTCCAGTCCATATGAAGATTCATCGCACAACTTGCAGATAAGTGTAATCCTTTCCAACACCTGCTACATAAAAATATCAAGTTCAAATGGGATGAGAACTGTCAACAGGCTTTTCAGACGCTCAAAGATTATCTTTTGAACCCACCAGTCTTGATGCCACCAATTCCAGATCAACCTTTGTTACTCTACATATCAGCTACTCCAACGGCACTGGGGGAACTCCTAGCACAACAAATACCTGACGGCAAGGAAAAAGCAGTCTACTATATCAGTCGCACATTGGTGGGATATGAGCTAAACTACACTCCAATCGAACGTGCATGTCTCGCTGTGGTCTTTGCTTCACAGAAGTTACGACATTATATGCTCACTCACAAGACTAAGTTGATTGCCAGAATTGATCCACTAAAATATCTTCTCAACAAAGCTACACTTACTGGGCGGCTGGCCAAGTGGGTAATGATTCTGAGTGAATTTGACATCGAATACGTAGACAGAAAAGCAATCAAAGGACAAGCCATTGCAGATCAATTGGCAGATGCTCCCAGGATAGATGATGTTCCTCTACAGTCAGAATTTCCAGATGAGTCCATTCTAACAATATCACCTGCAAAGTCATGGCAATTATATTTTGACAGCTCATATACACAGCACGGGGCAGGAGCGGGTATACTCTTTATAACTCCTCAGGGCGATTCTATACCAAAATCATACCGCTTGTCATTTCCTTGCACCAACAATATAGCGGAATATGAGGCATTAACAACTGGATTAAGAATTGCAGTTCAGTGGAAGATCTAGGAACTTCGTGTTTTTGGGGATTCTCAACTTGTCATCCGTCAAGCAACTGATGATTACCAAACAAAAGATGAAAAACTAATGCCCTACAAACAACTGGTAGATGATCTGAAACAGCACTTCGCAAAGATAGAGTTTGAGCAGATACCAAGAGAACAGAATCGTGCTGCAGATGCCATGGCTACAATTGCTTCGCTCATTGATCTGCCGCAAAATGAGACCTGCTATGAGTTCCTGGTAGACAACTTGCTGATTCCATCATATGAGATCACTCCTACGGAAATGATATGTGTTGTTGGTCCTGAATCCCAGTTATATGGTTCCATATTCACATACCTTCGCGACAATATCTTACCTCCCGATCTATCAAACAATCAACGCTGCACTTTCATTCGCCAATCCTCTCGATACGTCATTTTAGCTGATATCCTATACCGACGAGGTCTAGATGGCACCCTTCTTAGATGTTTAGAGAATGACGAAGCTCAGATTGCGTTACGAGAAGTGCATGAAGGGATATGTGGCCCGCATACTAGTGGTCCTACCTTGGCCAAGAAACTCATCAGGACTGGATATTACTGGCCTACTATGGAAAAATATGCATATCAGTTTGTCAAGAAGTGTAAGCAGTGTCAAATTCATGGAGACCTCATACATGCACCAGCACAAGAACTACAACCACTTGCATCTCCTTGGCCCTTTTGTCAGTGGGGACTCGATCTCATAGGCAAGATTCACCCTCCTTCTTCCAATGGACATAAATTCATTATCACAGCCACAGAGTATTTCACAAAGTGGATTGAAGCCGTGCCTCTCACACAAGTTACTGGGAAACAAATCGCTACCTTCATTTTGAACTACATCATTTGCCGAAATGGGATTCCTACTTCCATTATTACTGATAACGGGCGTCCCTTCAAAAATCAGGATGTTCGTGAACTCTGTGACCGCTTCCATATCTCTCACCGTTTCTCCACACCATATTACCCCCAAGGTAATGGCCAAGCTGAGGCGTCTAATAAAACAATTCTCAAAATCCTTAAAAATACAGTCGACGACGCTGGCCGTAACTGGCATATCCAACTCAATCCTGCACTTTGGGCCTATCGCACAAGTGTCCGCACACCTACAGGAGCTACACCCTACTCACTTGTCTACGGCGCTGAAGCCATCTTGCCTATTGAGGTCGAGTTACCTTCTTTACGGGTCTCTTTGAGAAACATAATCAACGATGAAGATTACAGGGTCTCTCGCTTACAAGAACTAGAACTGCTGGAGGAACGAAAACACACTGCTTTTAATCATCTCAAGGCTTACCAACAAAGAATGAGTCGCAGCTACAATCACAAAGTTAAGCCTCGCACATTTGAAGTAGGTGACTTAGTCCTCAGAGAGAACCCCAAGAATCAACAAGACAGAGATAAGAAGGGCAAGTTCGAACCAAACTGGCTTGGTCCTTACATCATCACAGCGGTATATGGATCTGGGGCATATCAGCTCTCAACTACAAAAGGTGAACCCTTGGAGGATCCTATCAACAGCATGCACCTTCGCAGGTTCTACACATAGCTCTTCGGAATATCCTAATTCAAAAATACAAAAAAAATCAAAGAATTTCAAAAATACAAAAAAATTATAAAACAAAAAAATCGTTACTTGGTGAAAACCTGGCAAACAGGCGCCTTGTGACACAAAAAACATTGAAAAATTGAAAAAAGTAAAGAGAAATAATTTCGTCCAATGGTGAAAACCACTTCGGTGGCGCCCTGGGCAAGTACCATGGTGAAAACTGGGTCACTAGCGCCATGCGTAGAGACATTGCTCCTTCCTCCTTCAGGATTCTCTTTCATCCTTTCACTTCGCACACACTCACAACTTATTCATCCACAATAAACTTACCCATTCCTATCATGGCTTGTTATTGATCTACCTAAGATTGGTTAGCCATCCATAACCCTCCCTTTTCACTCCCTTTTCATCCATAATAAATCAGATCCTATCTGTGACTACGGCCAATTCCTACGTCTAGTGATGGGTGTGGAACTGAGAACATCACATGTTTCGAGGAGTACAATTTCTTCCAGCTTCCTTCAAGTCTATCCGCGCACAATCCGCAATAAAGCAACATTTGCATCACAGATCCGCAATAAAGTTTCATCTTCTCCGCAATAAAGTATCAGTTTCATGGATTCAGTCAGTTTCAAATGAGACACAGCAGCAACAATGAGCTTCAACAAAATCAAATCTTTCAACAGACTCAGACAACATATGGTTCAGTGCTATCTATCCTTTTTGTGAAAGTGAACATTGTGACCACAATCGAATAAGATTTAAACAAGTGACAAGAGACACTAAACTTGAGGACTACAGTGGATGTTGGTGTCAAGTCTTGGTTTTCTTTTGATTTTATCTTTTGGTGACATGTCTTTTAGCTTTTCCAGGATGTCTTTGACTAGAGATTCTATCTCCAGGATGTCTTTGACTAGAAAGGCGAGGATGGGGTATCATCACCTATTTGTATTTGTTGTCTGTGGATTGTCTTTTAGTAATGCTATGACTTGTCCAAGGATATGAGGACACTGTGAGTCTAGTATGAACCGGGGCATTCCTTGTTTGTGACTGTCTTATCTCCATGCAAACAGGTACAATGACTTTCTGGGCCGAACAAATGCCTCGATTGTCATAACCTATTCTGCCATAATAAAGCTCAATGATGATAACGCACAAGAAGCTCTTTCACGTTCATATCTTCTGTCTTCCATCCCCCTTTCTTGATTGACTTCCATTGTCCTTCTCGAGTCCGCGTATCCCGCTATCACATGACTGAGTATAATGACACACCAAAAACATTTGCATTTCATATAGTTACACCTGCATCACCACATATAAGCATTTCATACATACATATAGATATCACAATTGCATCACATCCTACATACAACACATGTTAGCACATCTTACATTTCATCATGTAAATAATCATTTGCATTATCATATTCATGTACATTACATACATTCACATTTGCATCATGCATCACATATACAACATAAAAGAACAAAAATATATTGCATTACATCATATAAGCATCCATATCATAAAACATGTATCACATAAGAACATACATCACATAAGGTACACATGCATATAGCTGCCGCAAAAATGGATCATCTCTCATATATATAATCAAAATGTGTCATGATACAATGATGTCAAAAGAATCATATGGCTACAAAATCACCCGCAGGTGTCTACAATACAAAAATGGTACATATACTGATACAAAGGGGAGCCCTCTATGGCTATGATGAACTCCCTCCCTCGGAGCCGCCTGGCCTTGACGAACGCTGAGCTGTAGATGGACCCGCTCCAGGATCCCCCTGCCTGTCTGGTGGTGGTGGAGGACCCATGACCCTACCACTAGATGCCTGCCTCCTACGACTCCCTCCCGTAGCCGTCGCTGTGCGCGACGATCTATGGAAGCTCCTCACCCACTGATTCGCTGGCACGACACCGTAGTACAGGTCTCTCCAATACCCAATCTCCTCTCCGGCTCGCAACACATATGCATAGCCTGCCCCTGTATCCTCTGCCGCCTGCCTCCCTGCCCTCAGAGCTGCCTCGGCCTCAATATATCACTGGATGGCCTGGTCTCTCTCTCGCTCTGTGTCCCTGAGCCTGATCCTGAGGCGATCCCTCTCCCGCTCCAAATCCACAATCTCATCTGCCTGGCCCTAACAGATCTCTCTCAGCTCTAGCAGCTCATCCTCCTCAATATCACCACCCTCAGCCTCTGCCTGTGGCTCCTCCTCTGCAAGTGCCTGCACATGTGCCTCCCCCTGTACCTGTCTAGGTGCCTGAATAGGTACCTGTCTTTGACCCTGCCTGGGAGCCTGCACCTGTCTCTGCACCTGTCCCTGTCCCTGCACCTGTCTAGGTCCCTATGCTCTAGGACCCTGTGCTGCTGGTACATGTAGGGGCAATCCACCTCGACCCCTCACCACCTGAGCTGCTCCCTCCTATCCTCCCTCCCTCCGAGGTGCCACTCGCCTCTCCCCCACTACTCCCCTCTGCCTCCGTCGACCCCTACCTCCATCCCCTCCACCATCATCATCATCATCCCCTCCAGCCTCTCCCTCCAACAGCTCTCCCGGATCTGTCAACCTCAGAAATGGATGCTCTGCCCAATACGCAGCATACTCTACGTCCATCCCTACATCATCCACCTCTGGCCACATATCCCAAGGTAGTGGCAGCATCTCTATCATCTGTGTCACAGCCTGATCATATGATAACAGTGGCTCGAACTGAGCCTGATCCCTGACTGTACGGGCATACATGCCCGAGCCTCGCGGCATCCTCTAGATCCTGCCAAACTGTCTCCCAACTCTGTCAACCAACTGCCTCTCCAAAATGTAGGGCGTACGCCCAATCAGATACCTGCTCCTGAACGTATAGGGCAGCTCCACGACATCATCCTCCCACTCCTCGCACCCCAGGTACGGCCTCCAGATAACCATATCAATGTCATCTATGACACGCCTCCAGTGCTTGAGTCGACCAATCCGAGGCTGTGATGTAATCATATCATACAGGTGTACAAAACTCAGTCCCTGCCCTCTGCCTCTGAAATGGATAGGCCATGTGATCGGAAGGTGCTCATAAGCCCATACCTGTAACAGTGTCACTCCGCAACCCAAGCCCACTGATCCATGGTAAACAAACTGATGTAGCTCATAGTACAGATGTGCCAAGACACATGGCCCTCATGCATATCTGGTGTGCTCAGTCACCAGTGTCTCTAGTGCTCCTCCCCAGCCCACTGCCAACCCCCGTGTAGCCCTATCTAGACACAAGAAACCACTGATGGCTCCTCCAATAACAGCTGGCAGCGCTAACCCTGTCGCGGTCATGGTATCCCATGCCACGTGCCCTGCTCTCATCTCCAAACCGGGATCCTGGAATACCCGTCTAAGCGCCTCCCTGTCTCCATCTCGATCATATGGAATCAGCTCTCCATCGATCGGTATATGCAGTATCCTGTACACATCCTCGAGGGTCACTGTCATCTCCCCCATAGGCAAGTGAAACGTGCAAGTCTCGGAGTGCCATCTCTCCGCCAGTGCAGTCAGCAAACCCATGTTTGCCCGAAACTCGGGCACATATAGCACATGTCTGAGGCCCATCTCCTCAATAGCAATCCTGTCCTGAATCGACAACTCTGGTCGCAATCTCTGAGTCGACGGGAATCTCTCCCGTGACTCCAACATAGGCAGATACTCCTGCAGTCAAGCAACTCAGTCATGTCAGTTATCGTGGCATTCACTGTTCATCACAAAATGCTACTTGCTACCTAAATGCATACGCCTACCTATCCTAGTGACATTCACTATTCATCACAAAGTGTTGCTATCTATCCTAGTAGTGCTCCCTGTTCATCACAAAGTACTACGTGTGTGACATTCCCTGTTCATGACAAAGTGTTACTCACATTTGCACTCCCTGTTCATCACAAAGTGCTGCCTATCTTGGTGCTCCTTGTTCATCACAAAGTGCCTTGATCTATCCTAGTCTTCCTAGAGGACCTGCTTGAGTGTATCCTCTCAGCAGCTTATCCAATCGACAGTGTATGTTCATCATAGAACTGCCGATTTGACCTAAATGACCAAATTATGCATTTTTGACACACAAACGCGCTTTAAACTCATAAACGCGCTTATAGACTGCACAAACGCGCTTCTGCAACACAGACGCACTTTCTGAACACATACATGCCTAAATCTTTCATAAACGCGGCCAGGGAACACAAACGCCCCTAAAGAGCACAAACGCGTCTGAAATTCGCAAACGCGCTCGCATTACTCACAAACGCGGTCCCAGGCATAGACGCGCCTGGACCCGACACAGACGCGCCTGTTGGACACAGACACGCCTGGCACTGACACAGACGCGGTTGCGCATTTTTGCATTTTTTAACTACCCTATTCCTAGCGCATTTATTGCTACCTATTGAGCATTAATGACAAAACTTGAAATGCGTGAAAGTACGAGGAGATTTTCTGGTACTTACCAGCTCTCCTGCATCTGCTGGCCTCTGAAATCGGTGAACCCGGTCGAATCTATGAACGAAAGCCATCGCTGCTGACTGCTCTTGCTCTTTTCTCACTCTGCACTGTGATCTCGTGAAGGTGTAGATGACAATGAGGATGTCTTTTGCCCGTGGTTTATCTTATAGCCTACCCTAGCCCTCGCCTGCATTTTCCCGAGTCAGTCTTCTTCATCCCGTGACTTTGTCACTTTATCCGGTCTGTCCATTCTAGCCTTTCTTTTTTATCGAGAGATTGTCTGCAATCTTTTCAGACATTTTCATCCAATCTCTCGAGGGGGCATATCATTCCCATTCTGGGGCAACTCTGTATCAGTTCATCTTATCTTCTTTGAAACAACGCGACAAGCCGCATTGTCTCAAAGAGGGGCAAAATGTAGACACCTAAAATTGTCATGTCTAATTAAATAAATATTTTATTTATTTAATTATCTAAGCCTAATTCTTCTATTAATTAAATAAATTTTTATTTATTTAATTAATTCATTTATCCTCTTCTAGCCTTATTTCTCATTTAAATAAATACATTTATTTATTTAAATTATCCCTTTCCATAAATTAAATAAATATTTTATTTATTTAATTGTCCTACTTCTTCTATTAATTAAATAAATCTTTATTTATTTAATTAATTCATTAGCTTTTTCTACACATGACACATGTCATTCATCTCTTAATTCATACACTACCTACCTCTTTCATTATTTTACTATTTTCTCTACCTACCCTCTAATCCTAGCCGACCTCTCTTTTTACACCTCTCAATCTTATCCCTCCATTTCATATTGTGTCTTCTATTTAAGGAGATGCTTTCTTCATTGTCAAACCCTAATGACTGATTTTGGAGTACTTGGCTACACTACGATCCTACTTGCAACCACATTCCGTTCTTTGTTGAGCTCTTGTGCATATAAAAATCTGAGAGCAAATATATCAAGCAAGATCAATGGAGATAGGAAGAATGGAGATCAAAACCCTATTGGACATGTGATTGGTATAATCTTTGTGATTTTGAGTTATTTGCATTGTCTTAGGTAATCTTCATATGTTATGGTGGATCTTTGTTGATTGTTAGGTTAGGGTTTGGTGGTTGGATTCATTTAGCCTTTCAATATTGTTATTATTGTTATCCATTTTCACCATACACAGATATTACTCAACAATAGATAGATGCCTTTTTGGCACTTCCAAGGCACTCGACCGAGATCAGGTATGGTACTTATGAAGAGGTAAAAGAAAAAGTAAAAATGAGTATTGTGGTACCAAAGGCTACCAGGAAAGCCACTAAAATGATCAAAGTCTTAATTGAGAAATTTGGAGAAGGTTCTACCTCCACACCTACTAAGCCAACAGGTAGGAAAGATGATCAACTTTCAATTGAGGAAGAATCTGAAGCTCAAGAAGCAGCAATTACACTGAGCACTGAGTTGCCAAAGGGAAAAATCTTGAAAAGAAAGAAACATGACACAACTAACGTATCACCGACTCCACCAGTTAAGTGACCTAACACTAGATCATATGCAGTGTCACCCAGTAAGAGGCAAAAAAATGTTGAATTGCCTAAAGTTACAAAGACTTATAGAAAGTCGACTAGGAGACTCATTTTGAATAAGGAGTTAAGTGACACTGAATCTGAAGATCCAAATAAATTTTAGATTGTTAAAAGCACAAAGGAAGATGTACACAGTGTTGACAATTTCTATGCAAAATTAAAACAATATGGAGGATTTGGATCATTTAGGTATGTGAAATATGACTCCCGAATAGAAGAAGAAAAGAGGCAAATAGAGGAGTTAGTAGTGTGTACACTTCTCAAATTCTGAGTAGTTCCATTGGAAGTAACTAATTTTCTTCCAAAAGCATTGTACTCTCATATTGACAACAGATGGAAATATGCTATGGACTCAGAGAAGCAGATAAGAGAAAGAGTTTTGGTACATCTCTTTCCAGACATGTCGGTAGATGATATAAGAAATCATTTGAAAAACTACCAGACAAATTTTCAAATAAAGAAAAGGGCCTTGAAAATGATGAATGACCTTTATCTTGAAGTAGAGAAGGAAACTAAAGAAAAATGGCAAGAAATTTTCAGAATTCAGACTGAAGAGACTCAAGGTGAAGTGGAAATAGTTGACATCACCAAGCAAGATCCTGCTTCAACTATTCAACAAGATGAAGATGTCATGGACACTAAGGCACAAGAAGAAGAAATGATAGAAGGAAATGCCTATGCCAAACTGGTATCAAGTGAATCTGTCTTGGAACAAGTTAAGTCCTATCCTCCGGTAACTCAACAAGTGTCAACCGAGAAACCTCAGGACACAGAACAAGGCAAAGAGGATCAAAAGGATACACAAGGTGAATCTACCTCTCAAGCCCTAGGCGAGCAAACTTCTCAAGCTCCTGCAAGCACTAAAACTGTTGCCACTGAGACCCCAAGCAAGGAAACATCGAAGGATACAACAGAGGCTTCAGAAACTGACAGAAGTGTTGCCCCCACTGAGCAACATACCGAGGAAGATCAAGCCTCCAAAGCCCTTGTGCTCATTCAACTGGTGAAGGAATCATCATCAAAGGAGAAGAAAGAAAAGAAGCACATTTTCAAGATAGATCTGTCAAAGCCTATTGTGCTGCCGAATGTTGATATTTCAAAACTAAAAGGGCAAGCACTTATTGAATTTAGAGAGCTTTGTAAAGCCAAAGTAGAACAGGAGAAATAGATAGCTATTCAGAAGAAGAACCAAATACTTCAGAAGGTTAAAGCATTATTGATAGACATGATACCTGAAGCTACTGTAAATAAAGATGCTACCATCCATATGCAACTCGATGAACTACTCACTCTGTTGAACAATATATTTGAACTTAAAAATCTTCCCAAAGGCATGAAAGCTAAAAGATCATCGGCAAAAAATATCATGTCGAGCATCTCAAAACGAGTTTCACCGAAAGAATACTTTCATCGAAATAAAACATAAAGTGTAAAACACTAAGTTAAGATGTCTTCGGCAGAATATCTCTTTCGATAAATGAAGGAAGCCGCTCATCGATATTCCAGTTTCATCGAAAAGTGAAAGGCCAACAAAGGGTGAAGTTGACGAAATAAAATTGCCAAGGAAAGTCAAAAAACATTCATCGAAAAGCAAATCTTATCGATAACAATATGTCGATAAAAGTAGAGGGATTTCATCGATAAAAGGACATCGAAGAAAAAAGGATTTCAGAGGGCTCGCGTGAACTTTCACCGAAGGATAAAACTCATCAAAATATGATTTCGATGAGATTCACGAATAATTCATCGAAAAGGATTTCATCGAGGAGAGGATGATTTCGGGGAGACTAGAAGATGGTTTTTTGACAAAGGCCATTCACCGATGAGTTGATATCAAGGAAAATGAACTTTTGATGAAAGATTAAAGCATTCAATCGAAGACAGGGGTTTCATCGAAATCTCGATTCACAATCTTTTCAGCTGAACAGTACTTCCCGCGAAGGAATTAAAAGCTCAAGTTGAGGATGTCACATCTGCAATTAAGTTTAAACATTTGAGTAGCCATTATAAACACATAGACATTAACTATTGCACAAGTTGCCCACATAGTTACAACTGAATTGATCAAATTTTCATAAGAACCAGATTGTGGCCAAAAGACGAAAAGTTACAAGGAGTTAGCTGAAGTTCATAAACAACAGTCAGAAGAGCTCAACAATTCTCCAAGTAAGTGTGATATCTCACATTGATTGAAATTATGGAACCATCTTCTTCTTCTAAAAAGAGTAGGAAAGGAAAGGAATTGAACCCTGGAGAGAAACCCAAATGACAGAAAAAGGAGGGTAGAGCTTTAGCTCAGGATCTATTAGACAAGTGCCCGACATCCAGTGTGAGGTCCCAAAAAATCAAAAGTGAAGAGGAAGGGTTGGAAGATAGATTTGAACATTTAGGAGACATATGGACTGAAATCAGAGGACATGAGTTGTTCTTATTTGGTTACAAGAGGAGGGATGCTCCTGAGCCCGTGAGTAACCTGTGGAAGAAAAATTTGGGGAAATTGGCAGTTCCGAATGTATTTGTGGATGTCGAATTAATGAAAGCCCTAGTAGATTGTTATGATCCAAAAACCAAAACAATATGTGACTACGGAGGGAATCCTATGGTGGTAATTAACAAACAGACCATTGATATGGTGTTTGATCTAGACTGGGATGTAGAAGAGAAAATTGACATACAGAAGCTGTCGCAAGAGTTCTTCAATTTAGAGGACATCTATAGGACATGGAGACTACCCATTCACCGACCAAAAGTGGGAAAGTCCTTAGTTCCTTTCAGTAAAGATGACAAGGTGCCTTTTGATGTCAACTAATTCCATCCATATTTCAAGTATACATACTATGTTGCAACCCAAGTATTAGGCTTAGAGGCTCATCCTCTCATGGATATTGGGGTTATGGTTCTATTTGCTGATCTACAGTCAAAAGACCCTAGGCTGTTTGACTATGCCACTTATGTTGTAGAAGCCCTAAATCATGGGTTGGAAAAATTAAAAGGAGACCTTGTAAATCTTCATTTCTCATTGTATTCCTTATTAATGCACATTATTCTTTATTGTGGACAAGAATTCAATTTCTGGTCAGACGATTTTAGCATCAGAGCTTATGATATAAATGGTTTGAAGAAACTAGTCCAGTTGTGGGTTTCTGCATGGGATCAAAGATTTATAAACAACCAGTATTGACACTTTCAGGAATATTTTGTAAAACCACTCAGTGCAGCCTTCAGACAACATAGAAATTATGCTTTGTCTCCTGAATTCAAAAGATTCCTCAGGCCAAAAGACTTCTCTCCAGAGTCTCAGATTGATCACAACTGGGGTGATTGGTATTGCCACCCTAATCATATAGAAATCAGGGTTTTCGGGTATGAAGGAAAGCCATACATGCTTCCAATTACAGTGCCAAACAGGGTGGCTAGTCTAGAGATTATAAGACAACTGTCTGCTGTCAGTGCCAAACATCTCACAGATTTTGGTAAACAATCTATTGTGCCAGGGTTATTGGTGTTTTCTGATTTCATTGTTAAAAGTTCTTAAAGTTATCATTTACTTCAAAATAAGTTAGATTATTATGGCATGACTCTGGGTGATCCTAGAGAGAACTTTGATCCTGAGGGATATATAAAAGCTGCAAGGGCATCACAGAAGCTAAAGACTGGAATACATGTGGCTCAAATGCCAGACGATTTAATAAGGAACCTTGAAAGGGAAGAGGCCAAGGTTTTGAGAGAAAGAAGCGAGATGACTTGGGAAGCTTTCAAGTGGAAAAGAGCAAGGGGGATGGTGGATGGAGACCTACTTGGAAACCTCCAAGATCCTTTGGAGATAGCCAAAAAACTACTTCAGCATGAGGAAGAGATAATGCATAGAGTACCCCCACAGTTCCTCCATTTTGTCAACACTGGAAGAGATAGTAAGCCATTGGCTCACATGTCACCAAAATCAACTGCTAGTAGCATCCCTGCTGACTCTCCTAGAGGAGATTATCCACCTGGTTTTGAAGCAGAGGTAGATGTGGAAACTGGTGATTTTAATATTAGGGATATAGTTGATATAAGGATGATAGAGCATGAAGACTTTGTTGCAGATGATGGATTTTCTTCCTCAGGAGAATTCCTTTCATTCTTATACCAGTACAAGGGGGCTCATGTGAGACGAAGTATGGCTGGGAGATCAGAAGAAGAGCAGATGAGAACGCTGCAAGATGAGATAGATGCTCTCATGAAAGATATGACCCCTGAGAAGGGGAGGAAAATATTAAAGGAGGCTGGAGTTATCATATTTTCAGGTTGGGATATAAATTCAGCACTTCTGTTTGATGGATTCTTGATGAAGCAAGACACAAATCAACAGGTATTGCCTCAAGAGATAGATAAATTGTTCATGGGCTTGGGGTATGATCCTGATCAAAAAGCTCTCATACAATGGGCACTATATCCGAGAGGAAAAAGACCAATTATTGTGGATGTTGAAGAAACCTTTGGACACCTTATGGTCCATCAGGTAGGAAAGACTGACCCTAGGGTCACTGCAAAATTAAGCTTGGATGTAGCCAAATTAAATTTGGATCAAATAGAGTTTTTGGTCAGGGAAACCATTACCTATAAGGGTTTATATGAAAGAACTAAAGAGGAGAATCAGAGGCTACAAGCAAGGATATTGCAATTTGAGACAGGAACTCCTTTAAATGAATATGCTGCATATCCCACAGGATGAAGCTTGGATGATTTCTCTGATGTTCTGTATTTGAAATATCAAGCAGAAAAGGCTACGAAATAGGTGAGTAATATTCAACAGAAGATGGATAAAATGGTTAATGATATCATTGAACACAGGTTCAACACCATGCTCATCCATGTTGAACATTATTGGAGGGTGTACATTGGAACCATTAAGGCATTAAGAGAGCATGAAAGGTTAAAAGCACGATTGCATGAAGTGATAAACAATGTTGATGTGATGACACTAGAGGAGAAAATAGAAGGGACTTCGTATATGGAAAATCATGTTAAATTCGAAGGTGTGCTAAAAGGAGATCTTAAAGAATTGGATGATTGGAACCCTATTGGAATGCCCTCGATTTATAAAGAGGGAGAATTAATATCTATGGATGAATGGCAGAATGAACTTCTAAGCATCTAGGATCGGGCTCTATCAAGATTGGATCAAAGCAAAGACATGGCCCTTACCGTCAACCAGATGATATTCAAATACCTTTCACAGGGAGAAGAATTAAAGAAACAGAGCATCAAGATCAAGACTTTTAAAGAAGATGATTACATTCATCATTTAGGGATGCTTAATCTCTTTTTACTTAAGTTTGTTAGGAATTTTCAAATTGACAGTTAGTATTTTGAAAAGACATGTCTTTTCATAGATAGCATTTGCTCTCATATATATATGAGAAAGGTTTCTTGTAATTTAATTGATATAAGATGATAGAAAGAATACAGTGATATATGACAGCTTGTAAGTTTCCTGTTACACAAATTTTGACGGATACATAATATAATCAGTTGTCTTATCTTTGCATATGTGCTATGGATTATTTCATTCATTGTTGGCAATTGCTTGTGATATTATCTAAAGGAGATAAGGTTATTCATATTCTTTGAGTGAAATTTATGTTGTATGTTATAAAGTTGAAATAAAAGTTCTGCTTGTGAATTATAATTGTTCTTTGTAGTGCTTACTTGGATGGTCCCTTAAAGGTAGGGTTAAATTCATTCAAGCAACTTATGATATAGGCATTCAATTGATCTCATAAGAAATAGTAACTGACAGATCCATAAAAGGGGTGGGTTTAAAAACTGTCTCACAAGTTCACACAATAAGTCCTAAGGAAATATAAAGACTCTGTAGCCCAGATAGCAAAGAAGGCACTGGCCATTTATAAATTACAACTTATCACCATATTCATCATATTTTATTTTACAATAGGAGTAATTGAGTAGGAAGTATAGAGTAAGTTGGCAATAGTGTATACATATAAAATTCTAAGCACAAAGATCAAATAGCTTCTACAACAACAATCTTGAACTCATCTGCTATATTTCCATCCTAGGAACTTATGCCATTCTATGATAGGAGGAAGCCAGATCAAGATAGTTAATCTGCTATAAAAGGCACTAGTCTTTGAAAACAACTAGTGAATAGGTATACCCGCCTAGGTCCTGCAGAGCCTAAAGTGAGAGAGTCAGTAACCAAAAAGGTTCACTCTATAAGTTGGCCAAGTCAATTGGAGGGTTTGATCATAGGAGTTGGCATTTTCTTAGAACCTATCCAATCTGTTGATTTGAGAACCAACAGATTGGCGACTCTGCTGGGGAAGAATTATTAAGACTCTGTTGTGGGAGAGAACTCAGAAGAAAGAAAAAACTTTGCTCTTAAGAAGAGAGGTGGCAACTCTGAATTAGAAAAAAAAAAGGGGAACGAGAGGAATATCTATGGATGGAAGGAGATTGGTCACAAAAGGACAGCCTTTATCCCAGTTATATTTCTCTCAACTAAAGAATAAAAACAAAAAAGAATCCATGAATGAATTCATGAGAGAAAGGTATAGTCAGTATAAATATGAAAACAACCAACATTCACCTTTAAAGGAACAGGATAAAGCAACTAGTTCAAGTCCAGTGAATGAGGATTTGGTTGCAGCATATAGAGCCCAAAAGGGCCAATATCAAATCCCCCTTGGTTTTGAATATCACGAAGCACGATCCAGACAAAACACATCAACTTCATCGGGATCAAGTATGGCAGATCTTGCAGATAGATTTGCAGATTTAACTAAAAAGATGATGGAGGCAGTTGCTGAAATGAGAGATTCTGGAAGGACTCAGGAATGTTTGGAGTTATGTGCTAAATTAGGCATAAATGTTGGTGAGGACGACTTTAATCAAGATGTAAACAATTACAAAAAAAACATGCTCAGACAGATCAGGGAGTGAGTAAAATAAAGAGTGATGATTTTAAGGCTTATGAGAACCCCTTGTTCAGTAACAAAAGGAATGATCATGTGCAATCGAGTGCACCACCAGTCTAGCAAAATTTACATAATAATTTTGCCGCTCATAACCAGTTTCCACCTCAAGGTCAATTTTATAACCAATGTCCACCCCCTGATCAATTTCAATATCAATACCAGAATCAATACCCGTTTCCTTATCAAAATCAAATGCCCTTATATGAAAACATGAACCAAAACTTTAGGAACCCCCATGGGGGACATGGTCTAATGAATATGGAACAAATGAGGTAGTTTGATTTCTTAGGAATGATGGTGTACCCATATCCTATCCCGAATGAAATCAGGACTGCAATACCAAGATTCACTGGAAGTAATGCAATTACAGGGGAGGCTCATTGTAAGGCTTTTGATGCAGTCATAGAGGATTTTGGTTTACCACATGAAGATGTTAAAATCATGTTATTTATGCAGTCATTAACAAAAGATGCAAGAGATTGGTTTAGAGCATTGCTTGATGCATCCATTAGAAGTCTTGTAGAATTCAAAAGCTTATTCCTTGAATAGTATGGAGACCATAACAACCCTGAATTTGCTTTGCATGAGATCATTAGCATCAAGAAGGAGCAAAATGAATCAGTGGTAGATTTTAACAAAAGATTTAACAGGGTTCTAAACAAAATTCCCAACAGGATGAAGCCAGTACCTGAGGTAAGCATTCTATATTACATCAATGCTTATGATAGTAAAACAAACTATGAGTTGAGAACTAGAAATCCTAGAGACCTCCAGGATGTTATGAAAGCTGCCATTATTATAGAAAATAACAGGAAGGCCATTGGTAAAGTGGGAAAGAGAGAAGATGCAAGGTTGTACAATCCTAAAGCACCCAAAGCTAACAAGGATGAGGATAAGCTTGACAAAGTTTTGAATGCTCTAAAAGATCTATCTGTGAGGGTAAACAAAATAGAGAAGCAACAATATTATCGTCCTGAAAGGCCCAGATTGCATGACATGCCCTATAACACTACATGGAAAGATGGAAGACCAGTAGACAGGAACCATAAGGATAACCAACAAGTCCCAGATCCCTTGAAAAGAATAGTAAACTACGCTCAAGATGATGACATGTGGTGTTATGCCTGCAATATGCCACATGCTCCTTCTTTGTGTGCTGTAGCAAGAGGATTGCAGGAGGAAGAGAATGGCTATGAGGAGCATATGGGCGACCCGACTGTTAACATGATATCCTTTCCAGAAGAAGGAGGATCAGATTCCATGAACATTGATCAGTGCTCTATGTTACCCATAATCACCAACATAGGTGAAGGTATTAAGCTCAGAATCCCCATTGAAGAAGAAAAAAGAAGAATTACAGCCTCTGCCATTGCAAAAGCAAAAAGGACTTACGATTTGAGGAATAGAATGGTGAATCCAGAGCAAGGTAAACCTGCTAGTCTTTTTATAAAAGAAACTGATGAGACACCCAAGCAGACAAATAAAGCAGCTAGGACTAAGGAAGTTGTACCAAAGAATAATAGAAGGGGTCTTGATGATCAAAAGGAAGAAATAGAAAAATTTCCTTTAGCACAACACTCTACTTGATTTGATATTTCAAGTGCATTAACACAATTAAAAGTTTCTGTTCCATTGATGGAAATAATGAAGTTTCCTGAATACAGAGAGAAGACTCTGGAGATGATTTCAGGTATCCAAAAAGAAAAAGTAAATGAATAGAAATGAGAGGTTCCAAAAGGTGACAATAATGAACAAATGGCTCCAGTTATATATTTAGGGTCCACCATAACCAAAAACCCAACACAGGTAGACCCATTTTATCTCACTTTGGTGGTAAACAATAAGAAAGTTAAGAATTGTATGATCGACTCAGGAGTAGCCATAAATGTTATGCCTGTTGAAGTGATGAAAGAGCTTGGATTGGAAGTTGATACTACCTTTGGGAAGTGTTATGCCATGGACAATAGGTTGGTCCCAGTAGTTGGTATCATGAAGGATGTAGAATTCAAATTGGCAACTTATCCAGAAGCATCATACAAAATAGATATTACAGTGGTGGATGTCCCTCCAAACTATGGGATGTTGCTATCTAGGCAATGGTCGAACATGATTGGTGGGTATGTGCAGTTAGATTTATCATATGCTACGATTCCAGTCAATGGACAGGAGGTAAAAATTGATAGGGAACCCTGGTCCACATATATCATAGAAGACATGGAAGAATCAAAAAATCAAATATGCTTTTTGCAAACTGATATAGATAATTTCCAAGTGCAGTTGACAAAACCTAAGGTTGACGAGTGGATCTCTATTGAATCATGTCTAGCTAGAAAGGATGATCAAGTGTGGAAAATGTTCTTTGATGGGTCTTGTAGCAAGGAAGGGAGTGGGGCTGGAATCTTATTTATTTCACCCACAGGGGAAACCTACAAATATTCTTTCAAATTGTTATTTGAGTGCACAAATAACACTGCAGAGTATGAAGCCTTACTCACTGGTCTTAATATAGCAGTTAAACATGGAATCAGATTACTCAGCGTATTTGGTGACTCAGAGTTAATAGTCTCACAAGTGAAGGAGAAGTATACTTCAAAGCACTTAAGATTGAAACAATATAGAAATGCTGTCTGGGATACTATAGAACTTTTTGATGTTTTTCAAATAAATTGGATAGACAGATCAAAGAACATTATGGCAGACTTTTTGGCCAATATTGCATTGAAGGATAATGATATAACACTAACTGGGATATCTGAAGTAGAGATGAAAGTAAGACCATCTGTTCCTGACAACTTATATAATTGGCAAGTGTTTCAAGATGATGCAGACCTGCTGAAATTCTTACAGTGTGTTGATCACTATCAGATTCAGGCTATAAATTTCAATGACTTTGTGGAAGAGATTGAAGGTAAAGAAACTTTATTTGGACATGAAATCATACAACTGAAGTCAAACAAATTACCAAGAGGCCTAGTAGCACTAGAAATGGCTTTCAATACTTAGGATGTGATTGAGACTAAAGGATCAACTGTTAAAGAAAGTGATGTGGAACAAGTAAATTTAGGAAATGAAGAAACTCCCAGAAATGTTTTTATTGGGAAAAGGTTAACTCCTTCCATGAGGCAACAACTGACAACATTGTTAAAGAGGTATAAACATGTGTTCGCATGGTCTTATGAAGATCTCAAAGCTTATAGGGAAGATCTTTTTCAGCATGAGATACCACTTAAGCCAGAAGCTAAACCATTTAGATAGAAGCAGAGACCTATTAATCCAACATTGCTACCAAAAATGAGGGAAGAGATCATAAAAATGAAAGATGTAGGAATTATTGAACCCTGCAGATATTCCACATGGGTCTCTAACTTGGTACCGGTTAGAAAGAAGAATGGGGATATTAGATTGTGTGTGGACTTTAGAAACTTAAACATATCATCTCTAAAGGACAATTATCCATTGCCAAATATGGATAACATGTTGCAGAAGGTGACAGGGTGTGTGTTATTGTCTATGATGGATGGGTTTTCAGGTTATAATCAGGTGAAAGTTAAAGAAACTGAAAAATATAAGACATCCTTTACAACTCCATGGGGCACTTATGTCTATGCACGAATGCCATCCAGATTGACTAATGCTGGCGCTACATTTCAGAGGGCAATGGATGTGGCTTTTGCAGAATTGATTGATATAATCATGGTAGTATACCAAGATGACCTAACTGCATACTCAAAGAAAGCTGAGGATCATTGTGAGCATCTTGAAAAAATATTCAAGAAAGCCTTAGAGTATGGGATTTCCTTGAATCCTAAAAAATGCCACTTTGGTGTCGAAGAAGGAAAGTTACTTGGACACATTGTATCCAAGGAAGGGGTAAGAATTGACCCTGAAAGGGTGGCAGCTATCAATGAGATTCCCATTCCCCGAACCATCAAGGCCATCCAATCATTCTTGGGACAAATAAATTTTGTAAGAAGGTTTATTTTAAATTTTGCAGACATAATAAAACCTATAGTAAGGATGTTAAACAAAGGAGCCCAAATAGATTGGACTGAGGAAGCAATCGACTCCTTTATAGCAATCAAAAGAGCAATTTTAGAAGCACTAGTACTGATCTCTCCAGATTTTAGCAAGCCTTTTATAATATTCTCATTCGCCTCCTGTCACACAATAGTGACAGTGTTGCTGTAGAAGAATCAAGAAGGGTATGAGCAGCCCATTGCATATTTTAGCAAGTCTTTGAGCCCCTCAGAAATAAAATATGAGTTGAATGAAAAGCAAGCTTATGCCTTGGTCAAATCAATAAAAGAGTTTAGACCATACTTAGTAGGGGCTGAAGTTATAGCATATGTTCCCAATGCAGCAGTGAAAGATATCTTCAAACAAACTGAGATCACGGGCAGAAGATGTAAATGGATCAACCAAATACAAGAGTTCAACATTGAACTCAAAATTTCACAAGTTATCAAAGGTCAAGGATTGGCCAAACTCATGACAGGAATTGAGATTGAGGAGTCTCGTGTAAATCAAGTAGGGTTGGAAGAAGCCAATTTCAGCATTGAGAATACAACATGGTACACTGATATCATGTATTACCTTAAGCACTTAAAATGTCCGGATGGTATGACTGATAATCAGAAAAGAACTTTAAAACTAAAATCTGCAAAATATGTGACTATCAATGGGGACTTGTATTGGAAAAACAGAGATGGGATATTATTATTATGTCTAGATGACTACCAAGCAAAGAAAGTTCTTCAAGAAATGCATGATGGGGTTTGTGGTGGTCATTTTTTGGCTAGGACTACTGCACATAAGATATTGAGAGCTGGATACTTTTGGCCATGTGTTTTCAATGACTCTTACAGATATGTCAGAAAGTGTGAAGCTTGTCAAAAATTTTCAGGCAAAATGAAATATCAAAGGTCACTCCCATTAAGACCAATGCTAGCTGAAGAACCATTTCAGCAATGGGGAATAGATTTCATAGGAGAGATATTAGAAAGATCCAGCAAAGGACACAGGTGGATACTGGTCGCTACAGACTATTTTACCAAGTGGGTAGAGGCAATACCCACTAGATAGGCTACTAGTAAAGTGGTAATAAAATTCATAATGGAGAACATTATCACTAGATTCGGTGTTCCTGCAAGGATCATCTCAGACAATGGTATGTCCTTTAGGTCTGAGGAATTCAACACTTTTTGTGAAGAATATGGCATCAAAATATCTCATTCTTCTCCTTACCACCCTCAAGGAAATGGGCAAGCTGAATCAAGCAACAAAAACATCCTAAAGATCATTAAAAAGATGCTAGGACACAACAAGAAGGCATGGGATTCAAAGTTGAGTTTTGCATTATGAGCAGATAGAATAACAGTGAAGAAATCTATGGGAAAGTCTCCATTTGAGTTGGTTTATGTCAAAAGAGCCAGATTGCCTTTGGACAATCTCCTGCCTATACATAGATTCATGACTCAAGAAAGGATAGATGTTGAAGATTCCTCACAAGAGAGGATGATGCAGTTAGTAGAGCTTGATGAAGTCAGAGTAGAGGCTCAGAAGTAGAATATCAAAATCCAAAATCAGATGAAGAGATTGTATGACAAGAGGACAGTAGATAGGAAATTTTATGTGGGTGATTGGGTCTTAATGTGGAATGCAAGGAGTCAAGACAAAGGCAAGCATGGCAAATTTGAGGCCTTGTGGATCGGACCATATGTGATTATGGATAAAAAAGGAGAAGATTCTTACCTTCTCCAAAGTGCAACACGAGAAGTCCAAGAATTGCCAGTACATGGACAATTCTTGAAAAACTTCTTTTCTTGATATATTCTGTTATATGTACAGTAGATTTGGATCCACTTCCATTGTAAATACCATAACTTGTCAAAATGTATCGTCGCTAACCAGAGATTCTGAATTTTTGAAGACATACACAATATGCCTCCATCCTCAGTTAGAGCCACTGTTGAACAATATATTTGAACTTAAAAATCTTCCCAAAGGCGTGAAAGCTAAAAGATCATTGGCAAAAAATATCATGTCGAGCATCTAAAAACGAGTTTCACCGAAAGAATACTTTCATCGAAATAAAACATAAAGTGTAAAACAATAAGTTAAGATGTCTTCGACAGAATATCTCTTTCGGTAAATGAAGGAAGCCACTCATCGATATTCCAGTTTCATCGAAAAGTGAAAGGCTAACAAAGGGTGAAGTCGAGGAACTAAAATTGCCGAGGAAACTCAAAAAACATTCATCAAAAAGCAAATCTTATCGATAACAATATGTCGATAAAAGTAGAGGGATTTCATCGATAAAAGGACATCGAAGAAAAAAGGATTTCAGAGGGCTCGTGTGAACTTTCACCGAAGTATAAAACTCATCAAAATATGATTTCGATGAGATTCACGAATAATTCATCGAAAAGGATTTCATCGAGGAGAGGATGATTTCGGGGAGACTAGAAGATGGTTTTTCGACAAAGGCCATTCACCGATGAGTTGATATCGAGGAAAATGAACTTTTGATGAAAGATTAAAGCATTCAACCGAAGACAGGGGTTTCATCGAAATCTCGATTCACAATCTTTTCAGCTGAACAGTACTTCCCGCGAAGGAATTAAAAGCTCAAGTTGAGGATGTCACATCTGCAATTAAGTTTAAACATTTGAGTAGCCATTATAAACACAGAGACATTAACTATTGCACAAGTTGCCCACACAGTTACAGCTGAATTGATCAATTTTTCATAAGAACCAGATTGTGGCCAAAAGACGGAAAGTTACAAGGAGTTAGCTGAAGTTCGTAAACAACAGTCAGAAGAGCTCGACAATTCTCCAAGTAAGTGTGATATCTCACATTGATTGAAATTATGGAACCATCTTCTTCTTCTAAAAAGATTAGGAAAGGAAAGGAATTGAACCCTGAAGAGAAACCCAAATGAAAGAAAAAGGAGGGTAGAGCTTTAGCTCAGGATCTATTAGACCAGTGCCCGACATCCAGTGTGAGTTCCCAAAAAATCAAAAGTGAAGAGGAAGGGTTGGAAGATAGATATGAACATTTAGGAGACATATGGACTGAAATCAGAGGACATGAGTTGTTCTTATTTGGTTACAAGAGGAGGGATGCTCCTGAGCTCGTGAGTAACCTATGGAAGAAAAATTTGGGGAAATTGGCAGTTCCGAATGTATTTGTGGATGTCGAATTAATGAAAGCCCTAGTAGATTGTTATGATCAAAAAACCAAAACCATATGTGACTATCGAGGGAATCCTATGGTGGTAATTAACAAATAGACCATTGATATGGTGTTTGATCTAGACTGGGATGTAGAAGAGAAAATTGACATACAGAAGCTGTCACAAGAGTTCTTCAATTTAGAGGACATCTATAGGACATGGAGACTACCTATTCACCAGCCAAAAGTGGGGAAGTCCTTAGTTCCTTTCAGTAAAGATGACAAGGTGCCTTTTGATGTCAACCAATTCCATCCATATTTCAAGTATACATACTATGTTGCAGCCCAAGTATTAGGCTTAGAGGCTCATCCTCTCATGGATATTGGGGTTATGGTTCTATGTGCTAATCTACAGTCAAAAGACCCTAGGCTGTTTGACTATGCCACTTATGTTGCAGAAGCCCTAAATCATGGGTTGGAAAAATTAAAAGGAGACCTTGTAAATGTTCATTTCTCATTGTATTCCTTATTAATGCACATTATTCTTTATTGTGGACAAGAATTCAATTTCTGGTCAGACGATTTTAGCATCAGAGCTTATGATAAAAATGGTTTGAAGAAACCAGTCCAGTTGTGGGTTTCTGCATGGGATCAAAGATTTATAAACAACCAGTATTGGCACTTTCAGGAATATTTTGTAAAACCACTCAGTGCAGCCTTCGGACAACATAGAAATTATGCTTTGTCTCCTGAAATCAAAAGATTCCTCAGGCCAAAAGACTTCTCTCCAGAGTCTCAGATTGATCACAACTGGGGTGATTGGTATTGCCACCGTAATCATACAGAAATCAGGTTTTCGGGTATGAAGGAAAGCCATACATGCTTCCAATTACAGTGCCAAACAGGGTGGCTAGTCTAGAGATTATAAGACAATTGTCTGCTGTCAGTGCCAAACATCTCACAGATTTTGGTTAACAATCTATTGTGCCAGGGTTACTGGTGTTTTCTGATTTCATTGTTAAAAGTTCTAAAAGTTATCATTTACTTCAAAATAAGTTAGATTATTATGGCATGACTCTGGGTGATCCTAGAGAGAACTTTGATCCTGAGGGATATATAAAAGCTGCAAGGGCATCACAGAAGCTAAAGGCTGGAATACATGTGGCTCAAATGCCAGACGATTTAATAAGGAACCTTGAAAGGGAAGAGGCCAAGGTTTTGAGAGAAAGAAGCGAGATGACTTGGGAAGCTTTCAAATGGAAAAGAGCAAGGGGGATGGTGGATGGAGACCTACTTGGAAACCTCCAAGATCCTTTGGAGATAGCCAAAAAACTACTTCAGCATGAGGAAGAGATTATGCATAGAGTACCCCCACAGTTCCTCCATTTTGTCAACACTGGAAGAGATAGTAAGCCATTGGCTCACATGTCACCAAAATCAACTGCTAGTAGCATCCCTGCTGACTCTCCTAGAGGAGATTATCCACTTGGTTTTGAAGGAGAGGTAGATGTGGAAACTGGTGATTTTAATATTAGGGATATAGTTGATATAAGGATGATAGAGCATGAAGACTTTGTTGCACATGATGGATTCGCTTCCTCAGGAGAATTCCTTTCATTCTTATACCAGTACAAGGGGGCTCATGTGAGACGAAGTATGGCTGGGAGATCAGAAGAAGAGCAGATGAGAAGGCTACAAGATGAGATAGATGCTCTCATGAAAGATATGACCCCTGAGATGGGGAGGAAAATATTAAAGGAGGCTGGAGTTATCATATTTTCAGGTTGGGATATAAATTCAGCACTTCTGTTTGATGGATTCTTAAAGAAGCAAGACACAAATCAATAGGTATTGCCTCAAGAGATAAATAAATTGTTCATGGGCTCGGGGTATGATCCTGATAAAAAAGCTCTCCTACAATGGGCACTATATCCGAGAGGAAAAAGACCAATTATTGTGGATGTTGAAGAAACCTTTGGACACCTTATGGTCCATCAGGTAGGAAAGACTGACCCTAGGGTCACTACAAAATTAAACTTGGATGTAGCCAAATTAAATTTGGATCAGACAGAGTTTTTGGTCAGGGAAAACATTACCTATAAGGGTTTATATGAAAGAACTAAAGAGGAGAATTAGAGGCTACAAGCAAGGATATTGCAATTTGAGACGGGAACTCCTTTAAATGAATATGCTGCATATCCCACAGGATGAAGCTTAAATGATGTCTCTGATGTTCTGTATTGGAAATATCAAGCATAAAAGGCTACGAAACAGGTGAGTAATATTCAACAGAAGATGGATAAAATGGTTAATGATATCATTGAACACAGGTTCAACACCATGCTCATCCATGTTGAACATTATTGGAGGGTGTACACTGGAACCATAAAGGCATTAAGAGAGCATGAAAGGTTAAAAGCACGATTGTATGAAGTGATAAACAGTGTTGATGTGATGAGGCTAGAGGAGAAAATAGAAGGGACTTTGTATATGGAAAATCATGTTAAATTCAAAGGTGTGCTAAAAGGAGATCTTAAAGAATTGGATGATGGGAACCCTATTGGAATGCCCTCAATTTATAAAGAGAGAGAATTAATATCTATGGATGAATGGTGGAATGAACTTCTAAGCGTTAAGGATCGGGCTCTGTCAAGATTGGATCAGAGCAAAGACATGGCCCTTACCGTCAACCAAATGATATTCAAATACCTTTCACAGGGAGAAGAGTTAAAGAAA
The DNA here is from genome assembly GCF_030272615.1 of Cryptomeria japonica. Lineage (NCBI taxonomy): Eukaryota > Viridiplantae > Streptophyta > Pinopsida > Cupressales > Cupressaceae > Cryptomeria > Cryptomeria japonica. The sequence continues at coordinate 516,483,629 of NC_081414.1, read as the reverse complement.
CAGAGCATCAAGATCAAGACTTTTAAAGAAGATGATTACATTCATCATTTAGGGATGCTTAATCTCTTTTTACTTAAGTTTGTTAGGAATGTTCAAATTGACAGTTAGTATTTTGAAAAGACATGTCTTTTCATAGATAGCATTTGCTCTCATATATATATGAGAAAGGTTTCTTGTAATTTAATTGATATAAGATGATAGAAAGAATACAGTGATATATGACAGCTTGTAAGTTTCCTGTTACACAAATTTTGACGGATACATAATATAATCAGTTGTCTTTTCTTTGCATATGTGCTGTGGATTATTTCATTCGTTGTTGGCAATTGCTTGTGATATTATCTAAAGGAGATAAGGTTATTCATATTCTTTGAGTGAAATTTATGTTGTATGTTATAAGGTTGAAATAAAAGTTCTGATTGTGAATTATAATTGTTCTTTACAGGGCTTACTTGGATGGTCCCTTAAAGGTAGGGTTAATTTCATTCAAGAAACTTATGATATAGGCATTCAATTGATCTCATAAGAAATAGTAACTGATAGATCCATAAAAGGGGTGGGTTTAAAAATTGTCTCACAAGTTCACACAATAAGTCCTAAGGAAATATAAAGACTCTGTAGCCCAGACAGCAAAGAAGGCACTGGCCATTTATAAATTAAAACTTATCACCATATTCATCATATTTTATTTTACAATAGGATTAATTGAGTAGGAAGCATAGAGTAAGTTGGCAATAGTGTATACATATAAAATTCTAAGCACAAAGATCAAATAGCTTCTACAACAACAATCTTGAACTCATCTGCTATATCTCCATCCTAGGAACTTATGCCATTCTGTGATAGGAGGAAGCTAGATCAAGATACTTAATTTGCTATAAAAGGCGCTAGTCTTTGAAAACAACTAGTGAATAGGTATACCCGCCTAGGTCCTCCAGAGCCTAAAGTGAGAGAGTCTGTAACCAAAAAGGTTCACTCTATAAGTTGGCCAAGTCAATTGGAGGGTTTGATCATAGGAGTTGGAATTTTCTTAGAACCTATCCGATCTGTTGATTTGAGAACCAACACACTCAATTAGAAGCATCAGGAGTAGACGCATCAGAATACCTTAGCAAATTAAAAGACAAAGAGCTAACTGCCAAGATGATTGAAGAAGTGCAGAAGGCAATTGCTATAGGTAAAGTCAAGCTTGTTGGATTCATTGTTGAGTTGTCCCCTCAACTCAACCACATTATTTATTTATTCCAAAAGTTATGTACATTTTCATTATTTATTAAAAATATCAAGCATAAGACCAAAGTCATTGAAAAAGAGATCATCGATCTCTCCAATAAACTGACTACCGAGCCAAATTCTATTCAGAACTTTTATACAAAGATACAAACTCTTATGGCTCAGCAGTTAGAACTTCAAAATGAATAGAACAAAATAAGGATGGATATCATGACTCTTCAAACATTATTTATTCCTCATTTATCATTCGTTCAAGAGCAGATCAACCGGGCTACCCAATTATCCACTCAACCAGAGGGAAGCACTTTAAATGGTTTGATTTCACTGTTAGCTGATATTATAACTCATAATTCTTTAATGGAAAGTGTCAAGGATGCACTTACCAACGCTCTCACCAATGCTCATACTAAGTATAAATCTATTTTTGACCAGTTGCCCCCACCTAATGGTAACTAGTTTTGATGTTTGTCAAAAAGGGGGAGTGTACCGAGTATACAAAGTACAGAGTTTACAAAGTTTTATACTATCTACAGAGTGTACAAATCTCATTGACAGGGGGAGCATGGAACATAAGGAGCATGCAAATAAAGTTATGTACATCATATTGATAAGGGGAGTATGTACTTGAAGTATGTATTTGAACAAATGTATATACTGTCATTTCAGTCAAATGTTGTAAGTATATAGATTTTGTGTTATGACTTTGAAAGGAGTTTTGTCAAACATACCAAACTAATGTCAAAAGGGGAGATTGTTACTATTTACTAAGTTGTCATTAGATTTATGTCCAAAGTCATCCTATATACTCTAGTCGGTTATTGCTACTAAAATATTCAGTCGGTATGTACTAAGGCTGTCGGTTACAGAAGAAAGGCTAGTCACCGAGATGAGTTATACCGAGCTGCCTACCAAGAAAAGTTCTTATGCCTACCGAGCAGCAAAGAAGGTATACCGAGTTAATCTGAACCAAGTGGAAACATGTTACCAGATTCAATGAACCTAGACACATATGTGGAAATGTGTTACAAGATTCGAGAATAGGGAACTGTTATTACATAGGGAATTGCACTCTAAGATTTTGTATGATTTTGAGGAAGTTTATCCAATGAAATAATTTCTATGTTTATTCATTCGATAAAACATGTTTGTATGATCGATGTATGAACAAGATCACCGTCTCATAGATCTATATATTTAGAGTGATTTTGAGTATCTAAGAAAGAGAGGGAAGATTGATGAATTGATGATTTGAAAATGAAAATCATGAGAGAAGATAAGTGACAGAGATATTCAGAGGTCACCGAGAAGGTTTTTTAGAAAATAGTTTAAGGGACAAAGTATACAGAAGAGGTCACCGAGTTGATTTATCAATTACCAAGGGATGCTATGAGCAAGGTAATTTCATATTGAGCACATAGAGTCTGCTATAACATTTCAAGATGTAAAGTTGTAGATATTTGTAAAGATTTTGATTGAATTATTTTGAGTTGTAATAGAAACCTTTAATAGGGTAAAAGACTCTAACAAAGTCTATAAATTGTAAAGCATTTAACTAGGTACAACATTTTGTAAAAGTGTTTGTAAAATCCTTTAGCAAGGTAGATCTAAAGATCTTGATACTCCTAACAGGGTAAGCTATCAGAAATAGCTAATATGTAGCTCTAAACGAGCAACCTTTATTATTGCAATTGTGAAGTTGTGGGTGCCATCCCCACCACAACGTTTCTCTCTAACAAAGAGTTTCTGCATAACCAAAATATTTGAGTTATGGAGTGAAATGTGTATGAATTTTATTTCTATGATTATGTTTTAGCATTATATATTATGAGATCAGCTATACACAGTTTATGTTTATTAGTAAGATTGTTTTAGAAGAAAATTTTTGAAGTACTGATTCACCCCTCCCCTCTCAGTACATTAGCTTTCCTAGTTGGACCTAACAATTGGCCTTCATTCAAACTCATCATTTTGTGTTAAGAGAGAATACAAAGGTCCTGCCATCTTACTGAATTCCTTGATAAATCTCCTATAATACCCTACACGGCCTAAAAAAATTCTTACATCCTTTTGTTTTGTAGGGGTAGGAAGGTTAAGTATTACCTCAATTTTGGTTGGATCAATTTGAATGCCCGACTGCAAAATACGATGCCCCAACACTATTCATTGTTGCATCATCATGAAGCATTTTTCACTATTTAGGGATAAATTATGATCCTCACACCGCTGCAACACTTTGGCAAGATTTTGTAATGCTTCCTCAAAGGTGGCCCCATAAGCAGTGAAATCATCCATGTAAATTCCATATAATCATGGGAAATATCTAAGAATATATTGAGGACAACCCTTTGAAAGGTTGCAGGAGCATTGCATAGAACAAAAGGAAGAGCTGAATAGGCATATGTTCCCCAAGGGCAAGTGAAGGTGGTCTTTTCCTGGTCTTTGGGAGATACTCTGGTTTGATTATAACCACTAAACCCATCCAAAAATGAAAAGTATTGCTTCCCTGCTAGAGAATCTAATACTTGATCAATGAATGGAAGTAGAAAATGATCTTTCTTAGTAGCAGTGTTGAGCTCCCTATAGTCCACAAAAACTCTCCATTTTCCTCCTTTCTTAGGGACTATAACTAGAGGAGATACCCATTGACTATCTGAAATAGGGTAAATGAATCTTGCATCAAGTAACTTTTGTAATTCCTCCTTAACTATTTCCCTTAATGCAAAATTAATCCTTCGCCGAGGTTGTCTAACTAGTTTACAATCTTCTATGATATAAATTCTGTGGGTACATAATGTAAGATGTAATCCCTTCATGTCATGATAATCCCATGCAAAGGCTTGTTTTTTGGTTTTGAGTAGTACTATTAAGGACAACCTTTGGTCTGCTATAAGTTGACTATTAACATTCAGGTTTCTTCCTGAAGGAACCTCTACTTGAGTGATTGACCCAACATTAGATACTTCAGATAAACAAGAGGTTTGGATTTCCTATGGCAATAAGGTATGAAATATATTTGTGGCTACAGGAGAATCCAAAGAACCTGTGGAAGAAAGAAGAGTATGAAAAGGACTTGTTGGTATACCAGATGACTATTGAGCTACTCCATAATGATTTTCTATGATGCTAGAGAGTACCTCATCATCTTCTTGGAGTTCTATGAATGGTTCCCTAGTCAACATCATAAGCTGCTGAACAAAATTAAATTCCTCTGCTTCTTCTCCTATATCTAGCCATACTACTTGCTCTTGATCAAGTTATGGTTATGTTGGAGAATAAAGTGCAAGAGTTTTAGTAGTGATACCATCTGAAATGGTCATGTCCCCTGATCTACAACCTTTGTATGCATCAATTGTAGCAAGCCAAGGTCTTATTAAAATGATTGGATATCCCCCCAATGTTGCCTTAGGAGAAAGTATTATAAAATCAGCTGGATATTCCCAAGAATCTATTGTGACAACAATATCCTCAACCATCCCATCAGATCGGGCAGTGGATCTATAAACAAGCTGCAGGACTATTGGGGTAGATCTAAGACTAGTAATACTGAGCTATTGCATAACATCCTTGGTCATCACATTTATGGCTGCTCCCAAATCTAGCAAGGCATTTTTAATTTGAGTTTCATTAATAACTTCCTTCACAACAGGACTACCCAGGTCAGAATATTTAGGGACAACAACTTTTCCTAATATAATATCAGCCAATTGCCCTACTACATGTACTGTTTGTGGGTCCTTTTTCTTGCGTCCAGGTTTTTTTAAACATGCCTCTTTAATAGCTTTTCCATATATGGGAATATCCTTAATATCTTGAAATAGTGGAATATTTACACATATATGTTTTAATTGATCAATAAGATCAAAAGCTATGTCATCCTACTGCTTAGACACTTCTACTTATAATCTTCGAGGAAATGGAGGTGTTCTAATAGGTGTGCCTGAAGTCTCAGATTGAGGTAAATACTCAAGATTTTTAGGTCGATCAGGTGTAGTATCTTGAGCAATCTCCTCAGATGGTAATTCTGTTATAAATGGAGGAGATGGGGTAGGCAAAGTTGTTCTTAACCGTAAGTGAATATCCCGTATGTTAAGAGAATATGGAGTGTACTGATTAGGATCGATTGAATAAACTTGTTGTTGTTGTTGAGGTCTGGTATTTGGATTTGGCACAGGCTGTGTTGGCAGTTGAGTTGGCTTGGGTGGAGTAGGATTAGGATCTAGTGGCATTAAAGCTGGCTGTTGGTATTGTTGTTGTGGCTACAGGAAACCTGATGGCTGGTTTGACCATTTCTAACCTCCCCTCCATTGTGGTGACTGTTGCTAGCTACCTTGAGGTGGAGACCAATTCCCTTGTGGTTGTTGCCACTGAAAGGAAGGGCTATGATAATTGGGCCAAGGGTTTTGAGATCTATTCCAAGACTGAGGAGTATAATTTCCAAAATTTTGGGAATATGGGCATTGCCATTGATTATTTTGTGCATTAAAGTTCATATAAGGACTACAAAAAGACAATGGATCTTGTGGCATACCTTGTCTCAAAGGAGAAGGTCTTCATTGTGCAACATAAAAGAGTTGTTCATTATCTCCATAGACTGGCTTGAAATCTAGAGGAGCCTGTTGCTTGTCAATTTTAGCGAGGAGTTTACACTTGCAATCTCTTTTCTTTTGCTGACAATGATGACAAAACTTAGTGAGAATGGCCTCTTCTTCCTCATGCTTCTTCCTTGCTTGAAGTATATCCAACTGAGTAGCCATATTGTTAATAATATCCTCTTTAAAGTCTTTTAGTAGATGAGTTATCTCCATCCTTGAAACTGTTGTAGATGCCTTTGCTGTTGAAGAGCCAGGCCTATAGTGTCTTCCTTTCTTGGCTGAAGCTCTAGAATATTTTTGATAGATTTTCCTGATGTCATCCCATTGAACTTGATTAATGTCTCCTCCTCCCATGAGGTCCAATGTGTCAACACAGTCTTCATTGATTCCCCTTAGAATAATCAATTTCAAGGTGTTGTGCTTAGATTTCTTGACACTGAATAAAAACCTCTCAAGATAATCTTCCAGACTCTCATCTTCTTTTTGTGTCATCTGGAAGATATCATCACCATGTTGATCCATTCCCCTACAATAATCTTTGTACTTCTCCATGAATTTTTCCTTCATTTCATCCCAGGTAGTGATTACATCTCTACCTAAACTCATAAACCACCTAAGAGAAGCTTCTTTCAGAGTAGCAGGGAATAACTTGAGTTTATGGGCATCAGTGGTATAATCATAACTTCTACAGAGGATGTCAAATTCAAATAGAAATGTATTTGGATCTTTTGTTACCAAGCCATAAAATTTTGGAAGAGAAGACACTGGTATATTCTTCAAGTTTTCATTATCATGCTGGTCAGGAATAGGAAACTCAAATGTTGGGTTTGCAGGCAGAGGTGGAGGATTTGCTTCCATTGGTCCTTGATAAAGAACCAAAGGTAAGATGTTTTTCTTAGGGGTTTCATTTAAAAAGTCAAGGTCTCCCTCTGATAAATAAAAAACACCTTGGTTTTTGACTCGCTCAAAAGTTTCTGCAAAAGGATTTACTTTTGGTGCTTGATCTGATCTTATGTCACAAGTGGAATGCGAGGGAAGAAATATTCCTAATGCATATCTTCTTCTTCTATGCATACATATTTTATGAAGGAATTCTAAGAGATAACCAAGAAAGCTTAAAACTAATGGTTACAAGACGTTCTTAGTTTGGCACCATCCTCGACAATGATGCAAAAAATGTTGGTCCTCACAACTGGAATGACAACTAGGTTATAACAAATCAATTCAAGGATTGGACATCCTTACTAAATAGCTAGTTTTCATATAGAAAAATCTCATTTACTTTATCGACCAGGGACGTAAACTTGAAATGGGCCAGCATTGTATGTGCACTAAGTTCAAATCACAACCATTCTATCCTATTGCAGGAAAGGAAATTCTCTAAAATAAATGTGCAAAAACATAATGAACTAATACTTAATCATAACACACAAGTGAAATTAACTTAAGCAATAGCTACCAAATGATATGGTTCTGGTCAGTGGATAGGAACTACTCTTTCCACTGTGCCTGCAGGAACAGACACAAGAACTGTTTCCAATGGTTGCAAGAATAGTCAAATGCCAATACAACAACTATTACAAGATAGAAATTAATTGAAAAATATAGAGGGACTACTCACCAAGTGGGACCCCTTGAGTGAGTATATCCAGAATTCTTAGATTGCAACTGATAAGCTCAAAATAATATTGACTTCTTTATTCCAAATTGACTGCAAAACACATAAGTCTGAAAGCTGGAAATTACAAATTCTATGGTCATTCTGTGTCCTTGAGAGGAGATAGAGACCTTTTATTTATAAGGAAACTTATAACAGATTCCTAACTGATCAATCCACATTCCAACAGAATAGGCAAACAAATTTATTATACTAAAGAAGAAGTCAGTGCAGGAAAACAGAATAACATTTGTCTTGCAGCTGAGAAGATATAGCATGATTTCTGTAACGTCATAAATTGTACGCACTTGCTAAAGCAGTACAATTTCACACCTAGTTTAGCACCCCCCTTGGCGCAGTTGCATTTTGCATTTCATTTCCCCTTTAGCACTTAATTAATTAAATTAATTAGGTCTAAAGGTTCTATTTTCCACATCATAAAGTCGGGCCCTTTCATTAAAGCGTGCCCCTTTCATTTTATTCCTCCAATACATCACTTAATCAAAAACCCTAATTAGGCCCTATTCTGAGCTTGGGGGCTTGATTTCGGGGGTCAAAACATCTCAAAATCACCTGTAACTTTGGGATTCTCTCTAAAATCATCATATCTAACGGCCTTGAAAATTTGGTGAAAAGTTGTCGGGACCATGGCGCCCGGAGTGCACACGGTCCCAGACATTTTTCCTGAAATTTTAGGAGCACAATCCAATCATAAAATAAAGCTTAACCCCAAGAAATTGGCGGGATTTCAATTTCTAGGTCGGCCAAAAGTTGGAATTAAGACCTAGGGTTTCATACATAAGAGTTCTCTTTCTTCATTTGAAGGGATCGGAATTTTGTTTTTAGGAACCTCATATGCAGTGAAAGAGCAGATCTTTGAAGACTTCAACAACTCTCAACATTCATTCTCCAAGCATTCATCAAATCCATTCATTCACTTAGGGCTTTGAAGGCATTGAAGAGCAATAAGGGATCACCGACTGAAGATTGGCTTGTACTCCTCCCTTGGGGTTGGGTATGATTTCATGTTGTTTTCATGTCTTTGCATAAGCCTCATTATATCACTTACATTCATGCTTTAGATCACTTGGCATCTTGATTTGGAGCATTTACATTGTCATTTACAAGCAATTAGGGTTTACTTTCTAGGTTGCTCTAGTTTGCTTACTTGCATTTTAGATCTTGCACACACACAAGGTCTGCACACACATTACTTTTACAATACAACTTGGCTATTCATGGAGGTGGAAATCACCGAAGCGGGGGTTTGACTAAGGCAAAACCCTATATAGCCGCCCAAACACCTTTTTTAGATATAAGTGCAGATTTCGGGATTCAGACGACCCCGCAAGTTGCAGATCCGAAAGAAGTAGACGAAGACGGAACCACACACCAAGTTTTGGAGCAGAAGACCAGGACAGGGGCGTGGGGCACCCTGGTCCCTGGGACAGGGGCGCTGGGCGCCCTGGTCCTCCAGACAGACAGCATTTCCGACAATTTTCCAGAGTGCAAAACAGCAGTTTCAGGTGCAGTTTCAGGTGTAGAATCAGGACAGTGGCGCCCGCGCCCCTGTCCCGAACATTTCCACTCAGATTTTGACTCCGGGTACGCATTTGCATTCTTGTCTTGTCTTTGTGTTTGCAACTTTCCATTGTTTAAGTTCAATTCTGCAATCTTGTTATTAGTTCATACTTGCATTTTGGGGTTAGGAATTGAACTTGCATAATCTTACCTTTCAATTACAACAAAGGAATAGAAACCCTAATAGGTAGCTCGTGGCTCTCTCTTTCACCAAAAAGAAGTAGCCAATTGTGCGATACCTCTAGGCTCTTTCGTATTCCGTAATGTGTGACAAAGGTAGGATTAGGACATGTTAGCCTAGTCTCGCTTTTCCCCCCACACAATTTCCTTCCTAGATTTAAGCTCCACTAAGAAAAATTATGAATGTCCCACAAACCTTTCTACTAAGGAAGCAACCAAGTGGTTACAATCTTCTTCATTGCTACTTCATTTTGACAGGGTCTACATCGTAGCAGCATGTTGATGCTCCTTTAAACCACCAGCTTAGTCTGTCTTTCTTCTTGGCTGACCCTGCATCATGGTATTAATGTGCACAAAAGCATGTGTATCTACTAATGTTAACATAACATAAATTAAACCACATTCTAAGATTGATTTAGATAATTTTCATAGATGAACCATTTAGAAATCTTTAAATAACAACCTTAGGTATATGATAAATCAGTTCCAGAAATACTTAAAAAGGCATCAACTAGGAAAGTCCTCTGACCCAAATATTATCCAGACACAAGACCTAAGCAGGAATTCTATGACAAAAATCTATCAAAATAGAGCCATTATTTCAGGTCATCACACCTGTAGCTAGGATTCAAGCTGTAAGATTATTTCTTGCTTATTCTGCACATAAAAACTAAAAGGTTTATCAGATGGATGTTAAGTGTGCTTTTCTGAATGGGGATCTTGATGAGGGAGTTTATATTGAGCAACCTGATGGCTTTTTGCTTTCAGATGATAAAAACATCCTTTGTAGGTTAAAGAAAGCCTTATATGGATTAAAACATGCACCTAGAGCTTGGTATGCAAGGTTGGACAAATATTTTTTAAAATTTGGTTTCACTAAAGGTAATACTGACAATAATTTATATTATAAAGTCACTGATGATGATATACTGATTATTGAGGTCTTTGTTGATGACATCATTTTTGGAGGTGAAGATAAGTTGTGCATGGAATTTTCTAACAATAAGGAGAATGAATTTGAGATGTCTATGATTGGGGAAATGAAATTTTTCTTAGGTTTGCAGATTACTCAGACTGATAAAGGTATTTTCATCTATCAAACTAAGTATGCTAGAGAGTTGTTGAAGAAATTTGGTATGGAAAATTCTAAACCGGTTAGTACTCCTATGGTTACAAGTGAGAAATTGTCAAAGAAAGATGAATCTGCACTAGTAAATCCTACAAGATACAAGTCTATGATTGGAGGTCTACTATATTTTAGACTAGACTAGATATAATGAATGCATTTTGCATTGCATCAAGATATAAAAGTGATCTTAGAGAAAATCATGAGAGTGTAGTGAAAAGGATTTTTAGATACTTACAAGGAACATCCGAATATGGTTTGTGGTATCTTAAAGATGATGAATTTACTTTATGTGCATATACAAATGCAGATTGAGCAAGTGATGTTGATGACCAGAAAAGTACTTCTGGTGGAGCTTTCTTTCTTGGAAGGAAACTTATTTCACGGATCAGCAAGACACATTCATGTACTCCCTTATCTGCTACTGAAGCTAAGTATGTTGCTGCTGCTACTAACTATACACAAGTTCTATGGATGAAGCAAATGTTAAAGCACATAAAAGTGCATTGCAATGAATTGGTAGTTATTCAATGTGATAACTCTATTGCTATAGACATATCAAAGAATCCGTTATTTCACTCTTAGACAAAGAACATATCTATCAAGTATAACTTTTTGAAGGAAAAGGTGGAAGAAAATGAAGTTAGATTGGTTTATGTGAACGCTAAAGAATAGATTGCATACATCTTCACTAAACCTTTGCGTAAAGAATCATTTGAGCACCTCAGAGATAGATTAGGGGTTTTTGCCCCTCTAGCAGAAAACTAATTAATGCTATTTGGCATCAGTCCAGTATGCATTATCAGAGCTATTATTCATTCTGGATTGATGTGGTGATGCTACTACTCAGGGGGACTAGTTAGTCTTGTGATTCAGTTGTTTTGCTTTGATATTTATATCAGATCTTTGGCATTGATGTCAAAGGGGGAGAGAGATTCATGTGAAAAACTTAAGGAGTTATATATATTGGGATGAGAAATTTGCAGAACTTAACTGTGATATCATCTACAGGGAGAGTATGAATTAGAACTTCATTGCTATATTCTTGTGTGGGAGATTTGTTTGGTATTTCTTGGCCCTTGGATGTTTTTCACATCTAGTGTTGCCATCAATGCCAATGGGAGAGATTGTTGTCAATTTGGAGGAATTGATTATGTGTTGCATTGATGTTTTGTCATTGATGTCAACACTAACTGCTTTGGTTGTTTATCGGTATCTGGTTGGTCCCGGTAGGATGATTGGTTTTTGGTTGGTAAGATCATGTTGATCCGATATAATCCGGTATGCTTTGGCTTATGGAATTGGCTTAGATATGCTATTCATGCTATTCAGATATATGTTTAGTCAATTGGTATTAATTTGGTGATCAGATGCTATCTTATATGCTAGTAAGCCTGGTTTACTGATCCGGTGAAGGTTTCACCGACAGAGCTTTGTTGAAGATCTTTTGATATTATCATAAGTGGTGTTGGTGCGACTTCTAGTAGGGATTCAGGACGCTGATGGTTATCATGTTCGTGTTCAGTTGATTGGTGGTGTTGCATTTAGCACCAGACCTATTCCATGCTATCTAGGTTGTGGACTGACTTAATGTAACATGTTGTTGGGACTTCTCGATGTGTTTCCGGGATGACTTATGGGTTGGATGATATTTGTTTTCCCTTAGGATGACATGTTTTATAATTATGTAATAGGTTTTATTGTTTGGGTGGCCGACCTAATTGTTTAAGGTGTAGGGTCTGTATATATATGTGTATGATCTCATTGTAGATCATGGTATGCAAGCAAATAATGTAATAATCATTCATGCAGAGGATTTGGTTGATCATAGGTGATCGAGTTGGTTTATGCAATAGGTTTAAGACCTCTAGTATTGAGCTTAACCAGAACTATATTCAGACATAGGAGATGCTATTATTTCAGTTCATTCTTCCTTCTAGATTGTAGTCTGGATTTCTATGTAGTCAGTGAGACTCCTTTTGTAATGAACAATTTGCTCTAGGCTATTGGCCTTACTACAAGTGTAGGCCTCACAATTTGTAATCACATACTTACTGCAAAAGTATTATCTGATTGTGGGTAGGCTTCCCACCATGGTTTTTCCCTTTACCGGGTTTTCCACGTACAAATCTTGGTGTCATGTGGATGGTAACTATTCTCTAATTGTTGCTTGTGCTTAATTAATATATCTACTATTTTGGTAATTAATTTATGTATTCTAGTATTAATCTTATGTGTTCCGGTAGTAAAGTTTTAAATACTTAAGGTTCGAGTAATCTGGTGACAACTGATTCACCCCCCCCCACTCTCAATTGTCCTCCGATTATTTGAACTGTCTAACAACTAGAAGCATTAAACATTGGAAAATATAGTGATATTAAAAAACTATTATCCTTGTGTGCAAATAATTAAATAATGTAATTGCATACCTCTTTACTTGAATGGTTGTTATGATAGTCAGAAAAATATGAAGAAGGAGAAGAAGTTGAAAGCCAACGTTAATTATATGCAATGAATAAACAGTGAATTAGCATAGGCAAATCATATAAAGAAATTTAGAACCTTTATGCAAGTGGTAGAGGTTTTTTAGAATGTTTCATTCATTCCATTCTTGTAAGAAATAGAATGGAATAACATAATGGAATTCATTTCTAAAAAAAGAAGAACATGTGACAAAATTTTCTCACCTTGTATTGTCCACTTTCAAGATTTTCAATGCTCTCAACTTTGGCAAGTATTAAATGGAAATTTGAAGCGTTATGGATGTCATAATGGTTTTTCATTGTAATCATATTGAGCTGAAAAACTAATTTGAATTTATTGTGATGAGACACATCATCCACATAACTCAAGTGTTGTAGATATTTCAAGAAGAATATTTTGTCAGTTTGTAAAGTTAAGTGAATATTATGAAGACTCGTAACTATGAAAAAGATGAAGTATGTAGAGAAAGCATATCACTTGTGTATGCATGAGTGTAGGCTTTATTTTTGGCATTACACAACACAGCCCATCGTATATGTTTAATTTTGTTTATATATTTTTATTTGTGCAGGAAGATATCATAATGTGTGGAGTTTTATTTTGTTTGTTTATATTTTCTTCATCAAGATATTGTAATATTCCTATCGAATGATAGCGATTAAGTTCATTGCCTAGATTTAATTCATGCACAAATGAAACTTTCACATGTGCCTATGGTTATAGTAGTACGGATCTCAACGTAAGTACACATCCACTTATAGTCATATTTATGCACTCAACCTCCTCTTCATTATATGAATAAATTAGACATTTTTAATTTAAAAAAAGGACCTTCTACCTAACTATTTCATAATTGAGATGGTGTGAATGAGTGTAGGTGATTTATTTTGAGGTAATGGTTATAAATTAGAGTAAATTCAATTACATTGTATTGTTTTTTAGTTTCTAGTTGTTTGTCTATGTTTAACTTTTTTTAATAAATTACATTATTTTATATTTTTTTAATTGGTGATTGGATATTTATATAGTTTAATATCCACTTATTTATTTTTAATTTGTTTTATTTTTATCTTTCCCATCTTTGATTTATTGGTTTTTTTTCATAATTGTCTCTAATCATTTGTTCTTCTATATGTTTTTTGTTTTCTTTATAAATGTGTCATAGTTATTATTTTTTATTGAAAAGTACATCTTTCTAGTAGTATATGAAATTGACCCTTATATTTGGAAGTTCCTTATATTAAACATTTCCAAGCTTCAACTTCCTTCATTAGATCAAATAGAGGAGAGGGATAGAGAGGCGAAGGAGAATATTTCTTTATTTAGATTAAGAAAATGAATAAAAGAAAAAGATATCAATAAGATACCATTAAGAAAGGGGGTTAGAAAAAGAGAAAAAGAATGTAAAAATAAAAAAAGACTTAAAGCTAACAATTGATATTAATAAGATACCAAAATTAAAAAGGCTAAAAAGAAGACAATGCATGATATCAATAAGATATCTTAAATTCAAAGAAATTAAATATAAGAAATGACTAAGAAAATAAATTCTTAAACATTTCTTATATTTAATTACAAGGATTAAAAAGACAAAAAGATAACTCTATAAATTAAATAAATTAAAATATACAAATATCTTAACATAAAAGAGGTCTAAAAAATATATCTCTTAATTTTTAAGATATTGAGAAAATAAATAAAGAGAAATTGGAGAGAAAGAAAGAAAAACAAAAACAAAAAATAAATAGAGCAAACAAATAAATAAGAAAAAAGTTCCATAATATCAAAGAAAACTACTAGCATACATATATTAGATATTAATATATATAAGGCATCTATTGCACTTTAATGTGAGAAATTGATGAAAATAGGCACCTTGAAAATGATATCTATTGACGTATATTATATGTATTAATATTTAATATATGTATGCTCATAACAATTACAACACAACATATAATACATTACATTAATGAATATATAATTATATAGTACAATTTTACTATATTATTAGATAAAATAATATTTTTAAAATATATTTAATATAAGAAATTATTAGACATATTATAATATTTTTTATATAATATTATATTATAATGAATTAAAAAATATTATTATAATTTTATTAAATATTATAGTAGTTTCAATAATATTGTACAATATTATTTTAATTTAGTAGAATATATTACAATGTTATTTTAATTAGAATATTATTATTAATATGTGATAATATTAATAATAATATTTAATACAATACTCGATTAGGATTAGGGTTAGGGTTAGAGATAGAATTATAATTAAAACCCTAACCATAATTATAATCATATTTCTAATGCCAACCCTAACCTTAATTGAATCCTAATACTAATTAAATTTCTAACCCTAACCCTCTTTGTAAGTAAACCCTAACCCTAATCCTGATCGAATGATTTCCCCCTAATTGAATTGAAATCCCAACTTAACCTTAGGTTTATATCATAGGTCTTTGAGTTGGAGTTAGGGATAGGGTTAAATTATGATTACTATTCAAATAGGGTTAGGGTTTAGGTTTAATTAAGGTTATGGTTAGGTTAGGCCAGGATTCAGTTAGAGTGAATATTTGAGTTGGGGTTAGGGTTACATTTAAGGTAAGTGTTCAACTGGGATTAATGTTTAGTAAGTATTAAAATTGTGTTTTATGTAACACCCTGCTAAGGAACCCCAAAGGACTAACAATTAACATACAAAATAACATAGCAACAATTTTTTTTAACATAATACTTAATATCATCTAACACATCATAATTGCAATGTCTAATATGTATAAGTAGAAGATAAACACACATCTCTAAACAATGCCCTCTATGGGTTCCCCAATGTTGCTACTATGCAATGTGTCCAAACATGAACTAGAATGCTTGAAACAATAATGAAACAACTATAATATTTCATAACATAATAAACATCTAACATCTATATCTATGTTCATTTTAAGCACCAAACCCAAATGTTCCTATGATAAACTTTCAACATGAAATAAGATAGGACATGTAACCACATATGAGTAGTCCATACCAATATGAGTAGTCGGTACCAACACCAATCTACCTAAGCACTATTATATCATTACATTGAATATTAATTACATAAATCTAAATTTCATCAACCTCCTTATGGAGTGTTCAAGAATCAGTAACAATATAGTTACAATGCTTCTCAAAGATACATAACATATTACATTTACATTTATTAAATAACTTGCAATTGAATGATAAAGGTACTAGAATAAAGAAGACAAGGATCTTTCTCAACACACATGAACAATTCATTGGTCCCCAAAAGAGGTTGGCAACAACCACCTGACCATTTGGAACCCTCAAGTCCACCCCATTGTGCTCAAGAGATAAACACAAGGACCTAAATACAACAAGAAACAAGGAAGGGAAACAAGGTCTACTCTCAAGTACAACATCAACATCCATGAGAACACAAGGCACACTCAAGTATAAATCCCAAACAAGGACAACTATGAAACATGAAAATGATCCACCAGAGGCTTCCACTCACCACCAAACAAGATAGGATACTAGAGTATAAGAAGGAAAGGTTGTCATCACATAACCTCACATGATTTATCTTGACAACCTCTTTAGGATCTTGACCCCCATTGATAGCTCATCAATAATTAAAACAATTCTTTCATGAAGACAAGGAGGTTCAATTATGCCAGATAAATGCCCCTTAGATGGATAGGTCTTCCCACTCCCATCCTTAGTCTATAAAATAACTTAAGGCCATGGGTGGGACACCATATTATCTTATTAATGTGTTTGACCCTAGTTCATTAATTAGGTTATCACTTGATTAAGAAACTCTCTAATGAGTTACCCTGACAGCTTCTTTAGGGCCTCAATCCCTATTGAGAGCCACTCTCCCTTAATGCACTTGGTTACCCATACCCTAAGGTTAAAATCAAGAAATAATAAAGCACTTAAACATATACATCTCATTTTGGACATTCATGAATGTATTTTCAAAAGATTGAGACATAATCAAAATTAATACTTTCACAATAAACCCTAATTTAATCATTGAAAACAAGCATATTTCTAATCCAAACTTATCATTTTCAGATCAATAATGAATACACATTCTAGAATGATATAAAAGACACCAAATCAACACATTTCCTTTTCAAAACATGATAAATTCAAAGAAAAACAAGGAAAATGAAGAACCCTACCTCCAAATTGAAGATCAAGGAAGAAGGAGAAGCTTGCACATTAAAAGTTCCAACCATAGCTTCTTAAAATTAGCAACAAATCCAATAGAAAACCATTCCAAATTCCAAGCCAAGGATTACACTCAATCTCCATTCAAAACCTTAAAAAATCTCCTCTGAAAATTGTAGCAAGAACCCTCAAAATCTCCACCAAAAATTGCAGCCAAAGAATCTTCAAAATCTCCACCAAAAATTGCAGCCAAAGAATCCTCAAATCTCCTACAAAAATTGCAGCAATATCCCTCAAAATATCCACCAAAAATTGCAACCAAAGAATCTTTAAAATCTCCACCAAAATTTGCAGCAAAAACCCTCAAAATATCTACCAAAAATTACAGCCAAAGAATCCTCAAAATCCCCACCAAAAATTATAGAAAAAAACCCTTAGATTCTCCACCAAAAATTGCAGCCAAAGAATCCTCAAAATCTCCACCAAAATTTGTAGCAAAAACCCTCAAAATCTCCACCAAAAATTGTAGCTAAAGAATCCTCAAAATCTCCCCAAAAGTTGTAGCCCAAAAGATATTCTCAAATCGCCCAATTGCCAACATTAAAATTCCTTTTGAAAACATGTACATGAACACAACCACCAAAACCATCAAATAACCAAAAACCATAATCAATAAATAACTTATTAAATTAATCCACCAAAATATAGTTAACTCCCCAAATTGATATTATATTTATATATTATTCCCCACCAACATAAAAGAACTTACACTTATAATAGTGCTCACACATATAAATAAATACAAATAAATAAATAACCATCACACACACATACTATTTAATTATCCATCCCACCAAACAAAAATGCATAAGCACTTTAATATAGTGTCCCCACACATGAATATAAATATATGAGATTGAATGTTAGAGTAAAAACATAATTAAATAAATAATAAAAAATACAATTATATCACTAAAGGTGAAAATATAATAAGATGACTTAGGTGGAGGCCAAATAACATTAATAACATAAAATATCACAATAAAACATAACCTAATAAATATTAAAACCACATTAAATCTACCAAAATCACACAACCAAAGATTATTGACATAAGGTACACAGACGTTGCCTTCATGACAACACAAGAAGGTAGACTCCAAGACCAAGACAATCACTCTAATTCAAAACGATGGCTAGGGTTAGGTTAAATGGGCCTTAATGCTATCTCCATGTAAACCACCTTAAGGAATTACATACGTATTCTTAGACCTATGAAGTCAAGTGGAGTCGATGCCTTGTACTTGGATCAACCAAAACATAAAAATCCTAAACAACATATATATACATATTTGCATACACCTAATAATGATATATATGCATAACAATGTCGAAGATCATTATCTATTCTCTAATATTACGATCACCTGAAACACGCATTAGTACATCATGATCCTAAGCAATAAACCCTAATATCATCAATATGTCCTCATATACATTTAAATCATCATGACACTATCATGTCCTGAAATATAGAGTCATTTTTATCAAACATCCTTCCATAGATCAATTGAGTATGTCCACTCCTAACAGATAATTTGCAACTAAAATTAACACAAACGAGCCAATCAAAACATAATCAGGAAATGAACATGGTAGGTGTTACCAAAGATCATTATTCATTCCCCCAAAAGAGATCACATAGTAAACATGGTTAGAAAACCCACTTGTCAACTACACATTCATTATTATCAGAGTGTCCTCAAAATACCACCTCCTAATTAGCACAATCAAGATATTTTCACATTATATCTAGGCATCCTCATATACATAAACAACCAAATATTAAATTCACTAGTAGAAATATGACAAATAAATGACCAAGTGACTAAAGCTTTTAGTCACAAGACCAAATTCTAGTCATTTTTTGCAACACAGATATAAATGACTAATTTGGTCATCGACTTAGAAAACACAACTAAATAATTAGTGACATAAATAAAAATGACTAAACAAATGACTAATTTGATCATTAGATAAAATACATACTAAACATCAGATTTATACTTGGACAACAGTTATATATATATAAAATAATATTATATTTTGAAAGTAGATTAATAAAAAAATTAAATGTCTCAATACTCTAAAAATTGTAGACAAAAAGGACATTGATAATGAACCATGAAACAAATGTATAGTTAAATTAATCTATTGCAAATTAATAACAAATTTTATAACTGTTCCAAATTCAAATTGCAATACCTTTCTCAACATTTTGGCACATTAATTTGCTTTATCCGTTTAGTA
The DNA here is from genome assembly GCF_030272615.1 of Cryptomeria japonica. Classification (NCBI taxonomy): domain Eukaryota; kingdom Viridiplantae; phylum Streptophyta; class Pinopsida; order Cupressales; family Cupressaceae; genus Cryptomeria; species Cryptomeria japonica. The sequence continues at coordinate 516,464,255 of NC_081414.1, read as the reverse complement.
AGGAAACTAATTCCATTTATGCATATTGTTTATGTATTGAGCATTTATTTATTATGTTGCTTTTAAGATAAATATATATTTTCACCATAAAATTTTAATTATATTGTAATTATTTATTTTATTTTATTAAAGTAAGAATTATAGTTAATATTACTTAAACATAATTATACTAATATAATTTTAAAATAACCATGATTCAAAATTATAATAATTTAAAATTAAAATTATTACAATATTATGATTACAAGTACTTGTTTTGAAAACAAAAAATATTAGTACAAAATAATTGATTAATTAAATACAATAGTTTAGTCTAAATGTAAAGCTGAAAAATTAAAGAATATGATTAGAATTTAAGAAGGAAAATATGGAAAAATATATTAGCGCATAATAGATTGGTATATATATATAGTAAGAAACATGGGCGGGAAATGATTTTTTTTCATGTTTTTGTTAATTGTTTGTACCATAATTATTTTAGCGGGAGTGTGATTTATCACATTGAAGGTTGGGCTCCTTCATAGAATGGTTTTGTGCAATTTAAACTAGTCATGCATAATCGTTGCACAGGTATATAGTTTTTTTTTTTTCAAAGTGATGTGCCATGGAAAACAAATGATTCAAATTAGGTTTTTTTTTGGCAAGTGAAACAAAAACGTGCCAGTTGTGACATGTTGCTGTAATTTTTCAAGGTTTTTGATAATTTATCTAGCTCCAATTTTCAGCTCAATAGTCATCTAACTACTCTTTCATATCATTTTACTTGCAATCATTTTTTATATGTTCCATGCATCAATACGATATGAACACCACTATTGTGCCTTGCTTCACAATGAATCTCCCCTGCACATTCGGTTTCTTTGGCTTGCTTTCTATCTATACCTTTTCCAAAACATTACTAGAGAATTTCTGGAAACCCTAAATTTGATTTTTGGAAACCCCTAATTTGATTTCTAGAAACCCCTTTGGTAGTTAGACACCCTTCAAACCCCTATCAATTTTTGTGCCTCTTTGGCTAGCTGGGTACTTATAATTCACGGCTATGTGACTAGTTCCCGTGCTCTACGATCTACATAGAAAATAGATTGAATACCATTAATAATAAACCTGAGTGTTTTTACATTCCCTTTTTATCCAGCTCTTATAAAATCATCATTCCATGAAGTCAATCACATTTTAATAATGCAAACCGCAAAAATCTTGTGGAGGAGCGATAAAATGTGTATTATATAGTTTGAGACAATTATATTAAGGAACTTATAGCAATTTAATTTTAGTTCCTTTTTGTTCCCAACTCTGCAGATCTTGAGGATCATATTGTCAATACCATGTTGCTATAAGTGTTGGGCGATGAATATTCGTGACTTGGTTTATGTGATTTTTGCAACAGATTTAAATGATTATTGAAACATTTATGTGTTCTATTGTCCCACACAACACACCAAAAATATACAATGAAACGTGCAGAGCTAAGTGGTGGCTAAGTGTGTGTTGATAACTTTTAACATGGTTTTGGTTGTTATTCAAGTTTCCACACATTTGGTTCTCTTGCATGCTCTCTGTTTATGCCTTTTCCCATTCTGACATTGCCTATCCAAAACATTACTGGAGAATTTTTGGAAACCTCTAATTTGATTTCTAGAAACCCCTAATTTGATTTCTAGATATGTTCATATTGCAAATTCTATAAAAACCTTCATGGCTGAATACAACTATCTACACTCTGGAGTATAGATGATATATATATATATATATATATATATATATATATATATATATATGGAGGTTTTATGTTTGTATTTAGCTGGTCCAACTAAAATAATGTAGCATTTAGGTTAGAATAGTAACTCCAAGCAAGGATATGTAGCTTTCAATGAGTGCTAGTAAGTGTGTATGTCCAATTTGAAAGCTAGAGTGGATTTGAGATGTATACAACAAGAATATGATGTACCCTATGACATAGAACCCTTAGCTACATTCTAATAGATTGATCTTACCACGCATGTATACTCCAATTTAGATTACAGTTACTGAAGATGTGTTTTCTATCTAATTGATCTTACCATCCATGCATACTCCAATTTATTTTGTAGTTACTAAAGATGTTGTTATATTTGATCTAAGATATTCAAGGCTTAAACACCATCCCTTTGGTTCAAAGTTGTAGACTATGCTAAAAGTCCTTTATCCGTGACATATCAAGCTTAAAACTTAAGCCATACTTATTAATATTCAAATCTTGGTTGCATGTGTTCTTCAATAGGGGATATACAGATTAGATGTGGGGGCCAAACAGAGAATCACCTCAACCCTACCAATAGTGAAAGCTCAATAGTCTCACTTTTGTATTCCCAACAAGAGGATTAATCTATATCATGTTGGGCATTGGCTTAATAATTGGAAAGAGGATTTGCATAAATAATCACACAAGCACCGCCAATATTGAATAATTTCAAAAGATCTTTGTAATTTAAAGAATAAATGACCAGAAACAAGCAAAGAAGGGACTGCATTTTCACTATTTTTATTGCCTTCCATGGTTTGCTTCGACTGCACTTTATGTCTTCAATAACTAAGTCATCTTGATGTTGAGGCTACAACCTTCTTGTTTAAGGTTTGTTTTCACTGCTATGACTATCCAAAAGCCTAAGACTACTCTCAAGGTCTTTGATAAAGTGATTGTTACTCTTAATGGTTTTAGAGGTTTTGAAAGATTAAAGTCATCCTTTGTTAATCTCATTGATGCCTCCTATAGACTTCCTAGGCTCTGTCATTGATTGTTCTAGTGTATTTTTTCTATCATTCCATTGCTCTTAAGCATTATAAGCTGTCATGATTCTCAACTGTTACTGATCCTTTCTATAACAAAAACATCACTGTATTTTTTCTTCCTTGATTTGTCTTTGCTGCATTGAAAGGCCTATGATTGTCTTTCACATTTTGGACTACATTTATTGCATAATATTTTGACACATTTCACTCTCTTTGCAATGAGATGTTGCTGCATGTTCTCTTTGTGTGAGTGGTGAAAAGATTCCTCACAATATTTCATGGTAGTGACTTTTTTGTTAACCCTTTCTACTATCATATGTAAGACTGAGGTTTGCCACAAACTTCACTGTCACTTCATTGAGTTGTCTTAATTATCTACCAAAATTTGCTTCTAATCTTGGTAGACTGTTACAACAACTCTTTTCATTATTGTCTTAGATATATACCTTGGAAATATCTCATTTCTAGGATTGTTATTCATTGCATAAAGGACTGCCATGTTTCTTTTATGGACCGTGATCTCCTAATTAGTATAAACAGTATCTAATTTTACCTTCACAACTCTCTTGCCACTGTCTTTTACACTTTAGATCTGATTGTGAATGCATTATCTTCTTTGAATCACTACCTTCTTGTTATCAAAGGTATCTCAGTTGCTTGTATCTCTTTTCTACATTGGATTCTAGACTGAGCTTTGATCTATCCCTTAGGGTATCTTTTGCATGGTTCTTTTATTCAATGATTTGGTGATTTTCTTTGTATCCCTATCTTTGTGAGATCATGCCTATATCCTTATCCTTTTCACAACCTTTACACTACCAGTGGCAACTGTTAGAGTTATCTTGTATTAGCTAATAATTATTTATTTAATTATTAGTCTATTAAACTCTACACTTAAGCTAAACTTAGGCATTTAATAAATATTGTAGGTATTTAATAATTATTCTAATTATTAAATACACATTATCCCTTTAGGGCTTCTTTAGGGTTGCACATATTTAGGGTTGCACGCCTTTAGAGTTGCTATTATCCTTTTATAAGGATTGTATTGTACTTGTTAATTTAATTGATTCCCTTTCTGAATGATAATCTTCTTCTTCAGAGCATTTATGCTTTTTTGCTTTATGTGCTTCCATTCTTCTCTTGTGACAGGTATTTGCATGCAGGTGTTCTTGGGATCTCTAAAGTTGTATTTCCTCAACTTCTTCATGGTATCAGAGCCTACATCCGATGCTACTTGTTCCTGATTTTTCAGAAGATTTTCTCTGGAGGCAAGGGTTTCAGTTCTTTTTTAGAGGTTTTAGTTTGGATCTGGGGTATCTTTTTTGCTTATGGTAATTTTGAGCTCAAAAGGACCTCACCATTGAGCTCAGAACACCCAAAAAACCCTATTTTCATATAAAATTTGTCCAGTTTGGACAACTTTAGCTCTGGGAAATTGTTTTTGATTCTGCCCTCTTTTTGGCACGTTTCTTGAGGCAAAAAACAAAAATAAAATAAAACACTTTTTTTGGCAGTTTAACGGCTTACCTAGGCCGCTCAGCCCCCACTGGCCACCGACAGTTTGTTCATCGCCGGGGCGAGCCCTTCGGGAGTCGCCAACGATCCGGGAACCGCTTGCCCACGGGGAGCCGCCAGCGGTATCCAACCCTCTAACATTCACCGTGGCAATCGAAGCTGCCACCTGCCGCCATGGCCGCCTGACAACCTTCTACCACCACCGCATAGCCATTGCCCCCGCCCAGCGCCTGGTGCCAGCTGCCCTGTGCCCTGCCACCACTGCCCTCTGCATGCCCGACCGCCTGCCACCCGGCCTGTTGCCACCTGCTGCACCCCGCCCAACCGCTACCCAACCTCTACCACCGCCCAACTAGTGCACCACCTCCCTGCCACCAGCAGGGGGGCCCTTTTTTTTTTTTTTTTTTTTTTCCCTTGAAGGGTTTTGACAACATATTGGTTTTTTTGCCATAACTTGGGCAAACGGAGTTAGTTTTTCAAAAACAAATAGGCACCAGAAATATCTTTTCAAGCTCTACTTGGATATGGAGGTTTGAATTTTCGATTTTGCTTTTTTGATAATGTTTTTTGCTGTCAAAGTTAGAGGTTTTTTTTTGCACTCCAAAAGACATAACTTGAGCATCCGAACTCCGTTTTCTGAAAAATTTATATTGTTGGAAAGCTTGTTCTATGTACTTTCCATTCATATGAGTTTTACTTCCCGATTATGCTCTAGGTATATTTTATTCATTTTTTTTCTTTTCAGCACTCTGGTAAATATCTTGGATGTTTCAGGTCCTGAGATCTCTTTCTCTGAGTAGGGTGTCTCGTGTTTGGTTGTTCTTTCTGTTTCCAGTCATCTGTCTCTTTTTATCATTGTAGCATTTTATTTATACAAACATACTGAGATAAAATGCCACCATGCATTGTTTACTTGGGATCTTGCACATCTTGTGCCTTATTGTACGTGCACTACTTATAAAGTGCCATGGGGGGGTTGATGTTTGCCTTTTCTTTGCCATCTACCTTTGTCTAGTGAGTGTTCCTTCCATGACATTCACCTCATGATGTGTGTCAAGTGAGTGTTCCTTCCATGACACTATGTACTTTTTCTCTGCACCTTCGATGTTCTTGGTGTAATACCCTAAAAATGGTCATCTAAACCATGAGCCCCTAATCTCGACAACGTCACCAAGGTCCTAACCAAAGGCAATTAAATAAATCTTGAGCACACAATTAATTTCTAAAATCATTAAATGTCACATGGCAAATTAATCACTCAATATTAATTAAATATTTATTCAATTAATTGATCATTCCAAGTAAATCATTTTTAAACAATTATCTTATTTATTTATTTATTTATTTTTTGATCAATGAAAGGCCGAGGCCAAAGAATTTTATTAATTTAAAAATAGATAGATTTACATTTACACCTCCATTCGGTGTGGGCACCGGTAGGAAAGAATGGAGGGAAGAAAACCTCCAGTCTAGCACAAATCCATCAAGGATTAGAAAAAAAATTAAGAATGCGATACAAAATGGAGATACAAGATCAGAAAGGGAACATGTCCAAAATAATGAAGATTGTATGTAGAAATCCTCTGTGTAAAGTTGAGCAGCAGATTGCCCATCTCTTGGGGTGATGTTGCCATTTGTGAGCGATAGTTCTTGCTATTCCTGAAACATAGGGTTAAGCTTGCTCTGCTCCTTATGCTGTACAAAATCTTGAGAAAATCTCTAACCAGAATGTTAGGAAAAGGAAAACCGAACAGGTCAACTTATACAATATATCATACTTGCCTGGATGGTCACCCTGTTAGGATACACAACTCAAAATATTAGTCTCAAAAAATCTCCAGAAACATAATGCGAGAGTGGTTACCCATCGAAGAGCATAAACTCAATAAATATTAACGAGGCAAATTCCATAAATATTCCTGCAAAGAGATCACGGGGAGCTACCATCTTAAGGAATATGGTTCGAGAGCCTTGCAGGCCCTAATTGAGTGTCATGGGAAAGCTTTAAGTGACATAAAATTTTATCAGGTCGACCCTTAATCTAATAATATGATGCTGGAGATTATTGGGAAGAAAGAGGAAAATTGACATATGCATCTGAGATTGATTTAACTAAAAACTGAGAGAACAGGCAGGAAAATAGGAAACTATATATGAATATGAATATATAGAGGTGAGTCTGAACAAAATCCTAATATATAATGTGAATGATGATAAATATATATAGAAATATAACTACAAATATAAATATATATATATATATATATATATATATATATATATATATATATATATATATATATATATATATATATATATATATATATATATATATATATATATATATATATACGACCATTAGGGGCCTAGAAAGCCTGAAGGTGGCTGGGGCCGATCATACACAGGGAAGACGATGATGCACAACATATACATAGCTTAACAAAATTATGAAGCTAAGTTAAAGCAACCTAGAGACATTAAAGCCTGAAAGCTTCTTAAAAACAAAATAAGAGACAAAACATCAAGAATATAGGGGACCAAAAAGGTAAAATAGAGATGAGGATAGCTAGGTAAGTGTTAGTCCTAAAAGAAGGCAATATCTACATAAATAATAATACCTATATATCCATGATCACATATATCCGGGAGCAAGATATGCCAGCACGTTTATATACCTATGCTCATTAATGTAAGGTATTGCCTCCTTCTAGTCTTAAAGCTTATCCTAGCAGAGCAGCAAGACTAAATAAGCTAAATTTAGGAGTTTAAAGGAAGATAAGTGATGCCACCTATTGAGCATCAAATTTGAATGATTATCTGTGGAGTTAAATTATAAAAGGCCCCCATTGTTAAAAGAAATCATCATTTTCATTAATACCATGGTAGCCCACAAGTCAACAAGTGGGTGTAATAGCATCCTATTAAGATATCTGGGTTCAGATAATATCGATGAGACCCAAAGATGTCTCATTGATATAGAAGGGCCATCGAAGAAAGGAAACACCTATGAACTTTAGAAAAGACTCATCGAAGACAGTAATTCCATCGACAAAAGATATCAAGGAAAGCGAAGATGGTTTTCATTGACGGGAAAAGGTCTTTGAGGAGATAATACCATCAGTGCAACATAAAGAGGACTCACTGAAAGGAATGATCTCATTGAAAGAATAATATTGATCAGACAAAAGGAAGCTACATCGATAAATGATATCGATGAGGAAATAGGTTTCAAGGAAGCTAAAGGGCATGCCTCCGATACGTATGGTTTCACTGATGCGACTTTATCGGTGGAAGATGATAAGGGAGGATAAAGAAAGGCTTCGGTGAGACAATAGATCCATTCACCAATAGGGCATGATGATTTCAATGGAAGAAGTGTTTCGGTGGAAAAATAAAGGAGGTCACCGAAGCTCAAGGTTTCTTCGACATAAAAACCCAATGGATATGAGATAGGTATCAGTGAGGAAACAACCAAGCATCCTATTAAGATATCCGGGTTCAAATAATATCGATGAGACCCAACAATGTCTCATCGATATAGAAGGGCCATCAAAGAAAGGAAGTGCCAATGAACTTCAGAAAAGACTCATCGAAGACAGTAATTCCATTGACAAAAGATATCAAGGAAAGCGGAGAAGGTTTTCATCAACGGGAAAAGGTCTTCGAGGAGATAATACCATTGGTGCAACATAACTCACCGAAAGGAATGTTCTCATCGAAAGAATAATGTCAATCAGACAAAAGGAAGCTACATCGATATAAGATATCGATGAGGAAATAGGTTTTGAGGAAGCTAAAAGGCATGCCTATGATACACATGGTTTCACCGATGCGACTTTATCGGTGGAAGATGATAAGGGAGGATAAAGAAAGGCTTCAGTGAGACAATAGATCCATTCATTGACAAGGCATGATTATTCGATGGAAGAAGTGTTTTGGTGAAAAAATAAAGGAGGTCATCGAAGCCCGAGGTTTCTTTGACATAAAAACCCAATGGATATCAGATAGGTATTGGTGAGGAAACAACCATAATGACTGAATATAGAAATTCCATCGACAAAAGATATCAATGAAAGCGGAGATGGTTTTCATCGATGGGAAAAGGTATTCAAGGAGATAATACCATCAGTGCAACATAACTCACTAAAAGGAATGTTCTCATCCAAAGAATAATGTCGATCAGACAAAAGGAAGCTACATTAATAAAAGATATCAATGAGGAAATAGGTTTCAAGGAAGCTAAAAGGCATGCCTCCGATATGCATGGTTTCACCGATGCGACTTTATCGGTGGAAGATGATAAGGGAGGATAAAGAAAGGCTTCGGTGAGACAATAGATCCATTCACTGACAGGGCATGATGATTTTGATGGAAGAAGTGTTTCGGTGGAAAAATAAAGGAGGTCATCAAAGCTCGAGGTTTCTTCGACATAAAAACCCAATGGATATGAGATAGGTATCGGTGAGGAAACCACCATAGTGACTGAATACAGAAATTCCATTGACAAAAGATATCGAGGAAAGCGAAGATGGTTTTCATTGACGGGAAAAGGTCTTCGAGGAGATAATACCATCGGTGCAACATAACTCATTGAAAGGAATGTTCTCATCGAAAGAATAATGTCGATCAGACAAAAGGAAGCTACAACGATAAAAGATATCAATGAGGAAATAGGTTTCGAGGAAGCTAAAAGGCATGCATCTGATACGCATGGTTTCACCGATGCGACTTTATTGGTGGAAGATGATAAGGGAGGATAAAGAAAGGCTTTGGTGAGACAATAGATCCATTCACCGACAGAGCATGATGATTTCGATGGAAGAAGTTTTTCGGTGGAAAAATAAAGGAGGTCACCGAAGCCCAAGGTTTCTTCGACATAAAAACCTAATGGATATCAGATTGGTATCAATGAGGAAATAGCCTTAGTGACTGAAGACAGTAATTCCATCGACAAAAGATATCGAGGAAAGCGGAGATGGTTTTCATCGACGGGAAAAGGTCTTCGAGGAGATAATACCATCGGTGCAACATAACTCACCGAAAGGAATGTTCTCATCGAAAGAATAATGTCGATCAAACAAAAGGAAGCTACATCGATAAAAGATATCAATGAGGAAATAGGTTTCGAGGAAGGTAAAAGGCATGCCTCTGATACGGATGGTTTCACCGATGCGACTTTATCGGTGGAAGATGATAAGGGAGGATAAAGAAAGGCTTCGGTGAGACAATAGATCCATTCACCAATAGGGCATGATGATTTCAATGGAATAAGTGTTTCGGTGGAAAATAAAGGAGGTCACCGAAGCCCGAGGTTTCTTCGACATAAAAACCCAATGGATATGAGATAGGTATCAATGAGGAAACAACCAAGCATCCTATTAAGATATCTGGGTTCAAATAATATCGATGAGACCCAACAATGTCTCATTGATATAGAAGGGCCATTGAAGAAACGAAGCACTGATGAACTTCAGAAAAGACTCATCGAAGACAGTAATTGCATCGACAAAAGATATCAAGGAAAGAGGAGATGGTTTTCATTGACAGGAAAAGGTCTTCGAGGAGATAATACCATCGGTGCAACATAACTCACTGAAAGGAATGTTCTCATTGAAAGAATAATGTCGATCAGACAAAAGGAAGCTACATCGATAAAAGATATCGATGAGGAAATAGGTTTCGAGGAAGCTAAAAGGCATGCCTCCGATATGCATGGTTTCACCAATGCGACTTTATCGGTGGAAGATGATAAGGGAGGATAAAGAAAGGCTTCGGTGAGACAATAGATCCATTCATCGATAGGGTATGATGATTTCGATGGAAGAAGTGTTTCGGTGGAAAAATAAAGGAGGTCACCGAGGCCCGAGGTTTCTTCGACATAAAAACCCAATGGATATCAGATAGGTATCGGTGAGGAAACAACCATAGTTAGGCTCAATCTGACCATGGATTGAGCCTAACTACCCGAGTTAAAGTTTGGGAGAATAGATATATGGGCATATTTAAACTGAATATTTGTCTGAGTATCTATACGGAAATACAGGGGGCAGGAAGAGGAATAAATAAGGGGGTTAAAACAGAGTCTAGGCAAGAGAAACATAAGGGGATGAAAGGAGAAACATGCTAACGACCACTTAGGACATGAAAACAAAAGAGGGGGTTGCCTTAAGGTGGCACCGACAGGAGATTGATGCCATCGGCTCCCAAGTTGGCCAACTCATCCGCTCTTTTATTGCCCTCCCTATAAATATGATTGACTGTGAACCTATCAAAATCTCTGCATAAGTCAAGAGCTTTTGATAGCAAAGTATTTAGTCTCCAATTAGGCATACTACCTTTCCTCAGAGCATTGACAATTATTGTTGAATCTCCTTCAATTTCCAAGTTATTAACTCCAAGTTTCCTACATAAATGCAGACCCTCCACCAGGGCCATAAGTTCCGCCCAATTGTTGGTGTTGATGCCACCTAGAGAGGCAAGGGTTTCTAGTTCCTTGCCTTCCCAATTATGAACAACACAACCTATCCCTGCTTGCCCTGGGTTTCCATGGGATGCCCCATCAAAGTTTAGCTTCACCCAACCTTTGCCTGGGGGCTGCCATATGCATGCATCCCTTGATCGAAGACTTGCAATAGGACCATCTCCTACAAAGGGAGGAAAGGATAAGCCTTCCCAACGTTTTATTACTTTTTCATCCTAATAAGTGACAGAGGCATTCTTCAATGTGCCTGATGACAGTTGATTTTTCATGAGCTCAGTGATAGCTGACTCTATCCTGTTAATGATTCTGGGAACCTCTAGTTTTTCATTCTTAAAGAGACGTCTATTTCTCTCCTTCCATAGTTCCCACATAATGGAAGAGGGAAGAGCTATCCATAAACCTGCAAAGAGACAACCACACCTGAGGAGAGGCCATGCCTTGAGCATTCCAAAGATGGTGTGGGGGAAGGCCGTAGACCATTCAAGTTTGTTGGTGAACCAGATCCAACATTTGTGAGCAAAGGGGAAATTAAGGAGGATATGATTGGTGTCTTCCTCATCTGCCTCACAAAGAGGACATCTACTAGGGCCCTCATACCCCATTCTTCTAAATTTGTCCGTAGTTAGGAGCTTGTTTTGAACCGCAAGCCAAGAGAAGATACCTTCCTTAGGCAGACAGTATTTATCCCAACAAAGTTTCAAGGGAAGCTCAGTCATAGGTCATAAAAATGATTTGGAGATGAGAGAGTACCCATCCTTGGAGTTGTATTCTCCTCTTAGCCATCCTAGACGAGCTTGTCCTCATTCTGACCTAAGGCAACGTTCCTTGATTTAAGAATTGCCATAAGTTTTTGTTTATCCCTTACCAGGATATCCTCATCTTCCTTCTTGATCCACTACCAACCAGCCCCATCCTCTAAGGGGGAGATATAGTTGTTTAACAGGGGACCTCTATGAGATTCAAGAAGGATACGAGTAGCACCAAAGTCATGGATATTATCAATAGCCTTATATCCACCCCATGAATCCGACCAGAAAAGAGCTTTATCCTTGGACCCCAGGTTCCAAGTAAGTCTATCAGAGATAATCCTCCTGCAGTCTAACATAAAATTCCATAGGCAGGACCCTCTGGGAGGGTTGGTTTCTTTGAAGATTTGGATAGGATTCCCTCCATTAAGGTTTTTGTGGTGCAGCAGGAGAGCCCATTTTTGGTGGGGGGTTCTGAATATCCTCAAGACCAACTTGGCACCCAAGGCTTTGCCCTGATCATGAAGGTTTTTAATGCCAACTCCTCCTTCTTTAGGTTTTCATATCTTCTCCCAGGATATGAGTGATATTTTATGATTGTCATTAGCATCTTGCCAAAAGAAAGTCCTGAGATGCTTGTTGAGCTCTGCAAGTTTAGAAGAAGATAAATGTTGACAGGAGAGCTGGTAAATGGGCATAGCTGACAAGACCGATCTAACCAAGGTTGCTCTACTTGCAGATGAGAGCTATTTTCCTTTCCAAGTGTTAATCCTAGACTTGATTTTATCCACCAAGTTGTCCCATAATTTTGAGGGTCTTCTACCCTTGTCAAGGGGAATGCCTAGGTATTTGCAAGGAAGAGTTCCTTCACTAATCTCTAGGACATTGCTGATCACTTTTCCTAAGGAGGGGTCTATGTTGAACATGAAAATTGTGGACTTGGCCAGATTCACCTCTTGACCCGAGGCTAGCATATAGGGATTAAGGATGCCTTTGAAGGCGCTCACTTCCCTTACACTTCCCTGCCCAAAAAGCATCGTGTCATCGACAAATTGCTGGTGGGTAAAGGGAGGGAGGCCACTGGTAATGGGGATTCCTTGGATCCCACCTTCCTCTTTGGCCGTAGAGATGGATCTACTTGGGGCTTCAACCATGATGATAAAGAGGAAGGGGGACATAGGATCTCCTTGCCTGAGCCCTCTTGAGCTGCTGAAGAAACCTTCTGGGGAACCATTAACCAAGACCGAGAATTTGGGGGTGGATATACATTCAAAGACTAGGTTGATCCAGGATTTGGAAAATCCAAAGGCCTCCAAGCATTTTCATAGGAAGCGCAAATCAACTTTGTTGTAAGCTTTGCTTATATCTAATTTGACTAGCATACTTGGGGCTCTACCGAGCTGGGCCGAATGAATGGCCTCTTGGGTTATAATAACCCCATCATATATTGATCTATCTGCTATGAAGCTAGTTTGTTCTTCACTAATGATAATGGGGAGAAGATTGTGGAGTCTGGGTGCTAGGGTTTTGGTTAAGAGTTTGTACAAAGTGTTGCAAAGGGCTATTGGTTTGAAGTCATTAAAGCTTCCAGGATTCTCTTTTTTGGGGATGAGAGCTAAGAAGGTATTGTTGATTTCTTTGAGAATCTTACCAGAGTTCCTAATACCTTCTAAGGCATCCATGATCTCTGTCCCCATAAAACCCCAACATTTTTGGAAAAAGCTAGTGGGGAAGCCATCCTAGCCCAGGGCCTTGTCGGGATTCATCTTCATAAGGATAGATTCAACCTCCTCCTTAGAGAATTTCTTTGACAGGATTTTGTTGTGGTCATTGTTAATGAGTTTTGGAAGATTCTTGATAATATTGAGTTGGCCCCTGAGGTTGGAGCCTTCAATATTGTTTAAGATTTTATCAAAAAACCTTGCTACCTCGGAGGCAACATCATCCGGTTCAGACAGGATGGAACCCTGGCAATTCTTAATTTTAGAAATTTGATTGACCCATCACCTCTTCTTAGTACTATTGTGGAAAAACTTAGTATTTCAGTCCCCATCACTCAACCAAGTCTCCCTCGATTTTTGTTTCCAAAAGATCTCTTCATTTGAGAGTGTCTTTTCATATTCAGAGAGTAGAGCCTTTTCTTTGAGGAAGAGATGTTCATCCATCCCCTTCTCAAGAACCTCAATGTTAAAATTCTTAAGATCATTTTCTATTAGGAGTTTTTTTATCAAAAATATTTCCAAAATAGTCATGTTCCATTCTAAGAGCTTCCTTTTGATAAGCTTTAACTTGCTTGTGATAATAAACATCTTTGAACTAGAGAAAATAGAGCTTCTCCACCAGTTCTCAATTAAGTTTAAAAAGTTATCATCTCTAAACCACATGCTCTCAAATTTGAAGGGACATTTTTTAGGGGAGTGGTCAGATAATAAGATTAGTTGGAGTGGGAAATGGTTAGATCCTGCTAAAGGGAGGGGTTCTGCATTCAGGGTAAAGTTAAGCTCTGAGAGCCCTCCATGGATAAAGAACCTATCTAGTTTCTTAGCAATGTTACAAAAACCAAGCCTTCTATTGTTCTAGGTGAAGGCATTATCTGCCATCTGAATTTCCAATAGGGAGTTCCTATTGATCCAATGATTGAAATCTACAGCCACTAGAGGAAGTTTGTTGCTACCTCCTCTTTTTTCAGCTACCTTAGTGATAGCATTGAAATCTCCCCCAATTATGCATACATCATTTGGGAAACTTCCGAGCAAAGACTCTAGTTCCACCCACACCCTAGCCTTATCCGTATTTTGGATAGGACCGTAAATGTTAATCAATTTGAATCTTAGGTTATTTTTATAACTTACTACTTCTCCTCCCATCCAATTTTTCTTAATCTCTAAAGGTATAAACGAGATGAATCTAGAGACCCAAATGATGGCTAAGCCCCCTGAGGCCCCTGTAGCAGGGGCTTGCTTTAGCTGCCTAACGCCTAGTTTTTTCTCAGAAAGGGCTATCTCAGAGGAGTTCATTTTGGTTTCTTGGATTAACATTATATTTGGTTTAGAATTAGAGATGCAGCGCTTTAAGATGCATTGTTTGTCAGGGGCATTTAGACCCCTAACATTCCATGTTATGATTTTCATGGCTCTGTGGGGAGGAACTTCCCCTCCCCTGCATTGAAAAGATTAGATATTTTAGACTGACCCCTTGCTTCTCCATCCTTTGATCTTAGTTCATCAAGGGATCTCCTGCCTCTTTTCTTATTGACTTTAGCATAGTCAGGAGAATCTTTACTTCCTTCAGAGCTGAGAATGCCTAGAGTGTTTGGGTTATCATTTGTTAAGTTGTCTAATGCTATAAAAAGTTCATCTATTTCTAAGTTGACTCTAGCATCATCTATTAGATTTTTGACATAGAGAGCACTTTGTCTTTCTAGTTCCTCATCATCACAAATTTCATCAACCAATTGATCCATAAGGTTGTTTACTACTTCTTCCCCTCCAAATTTGGCAATGATGTTAACTTCCCTAGCAACTTGATCACTCTTAGATTCTGTAATTGAATCTAAAACAACCATCAAAGATGGAGGATGGACCTTCGACACCTCAAAGGTCTCCAATCTTGAGATTTGAGAGATTGGTTGACCCTACATGGGTGCCATTCCTTGATTCAGGGGAGGCCTACCCCTCTCCGATTGCTTAGAGGAGGAGGTGAGTTCCATTAAAGGGGACGACCTCGAAGGATTTAGCCTCTCTAGTGGGATGAGAGAGCTAGATGATGGCAAATTAGTCAGTCTGGGTTGCTCTTTCTGAGGGAGCCCCTCACTAATTTCACCTTCTTCTAGGTCTTGATCCCAAAGTAATGAGTCAACTATAGGTGGATTAATAGTTGGCAATGGAGGAAGATGTGGGCGAGATATCTTAACAGGGGAGTTGTGAGGACATAAGTCTGTGGTGAGATGATTAGAATTGATATTAAACTTATAGCCTTCAAAGGTAAAACCCCCGCCTTCCACAAATCTAAATGGGGTGCCATTAGATTTGAGGACCGATTCGGAGAAAGGTTTCTCAGAGGGGATCTTCCTCGACATAGACTCTTCAAAAGAACCATTATAAAAGGGCAGTTCTAGGGTTAAGCATAAATTGTCGCATTTCACTATTATGGGCTCTAAAGATTTAATGTTAATATTCATATTAACAATCAAAAGTTGGTTAAAGAAGCTTAGGGCTGATTTTTTAACTTCTACAAATTTGCCTATTTTGTTACCTATTATTCTTAAGAACTCATTATTTCGCAATTCTACAGGGAATTTATCAAGTGAAATTTCTCTGTTAACCATGCAGGAATTAAATTGAGATGGAAGGAAGAGGGGTTGCCATTCCCGGCAATCAAACCCTAGACCTTTGAATGTTAATATGTCCCCGTTTAGCAAAGAATTTCTCAAACTCTGATTACCACATTCAATAGATAAGAAATTATCAGGAAGGATATCAATTTTTACTTGGTTATTGAGAGAAGCCGACACCCAATTAGCAATTTGATTAGACAGGATCCCCTAGCCTTTCCATCGAGCAAAGATCATTCGGTCGTTGCAATGAATTTGATACCTGATCTTAGTATGGGTATCAATTTCAATGACCAGCCTTGGAGGATTTGAAGGTGAATTCGGCTTAGCATGCTTAGCCTCCTTTAAATTGTGATTATTCATGAAAGAGTGACGACCTGGGGATACCATTTTCTTTGATAATTTACCTGAGGACCTTCAAGGAGGAAAAATATGGTGAGCAGAGGAAATCTTTGACTGGTTAGGTTTTACAAAACCATCCTCCTAAGAATGATTGGGATTCTGCTGTTTGTAGTTTGGTTTCCCTAATGCTCTGTTGTTTCTATGACTCACGAAATACCAATCCCGATCCCAGCTCTTGCAAAGAGGAGGGGGAGCCCTAACCGTATCAGCTAGAAAATATTTTGTTTTTGCAAAGAAGGCTTCTTGATCACGAGTCCATGATATAACCTTGCCAGGTTCCTCAGTCCCAAAGATATTAGCCAAAACAATGAACCAATTTACAAAGCCTCTGTAAATTCCTTGCTGTGGGTAAGAATGCTCAAAAAAGGGTGTCGATGCAATGCATCGATTTTTCATTCGTAGAGACATTTTTTCGCTATAAGACCTTAATTGTACATCTTATTTATTTTATTAAATATCTTAGCATATTTAATTAAATAAATCAATATGCCATAAATCTTCAAAAAAGGAAACAAATCAAGAAAGAGGAATTGGAAATTATGAGCACAAATCTTAAAAAAAAGGAAATAAATCGAAAAAGGAATTAATTGACCAAGAAAGAATTAAATATTGAGAAAAGAAATCAATTGGAGATAATCTTGAAAAACAAATTAAAAATTGATAGATAATCTCAAAGAAAGCAATTAAAACAATTAAATCTCAAAATTGAGTGAAATAGAGAATAAATCAGTTTTTTTTTTCTTCTGATTTTACCTTAATTTTAGTTCAATTTCCTTTAAAACTGAGAAAAGAATCCAATCACATCAATTCACCTGGATTGTGCTTCCTCTTGGAAAATATTGACCACTCATCATCATTTGATTGTAGTCATTGGTTTCTTTCTGAATTTTCTATAAATTCAGGCTCTCATCTCTCATTCAAAAAAATCTTGGAGAATATATTGTTATTATGCTATTTTTGCTCTACGACGTTGAGAATAATACGGCATTGAGAACACATTTTTCTGAAGAGAGTTGGCTAATACGACGTTGAGAATCCATTGTGTGAGACTCAACGACTGTATTCTGATTAGCTATTGGGTGTTTACCTAAGTCAGCAAGCAAAGGTTTTCTTCTCTAAGCCAACTTCCATAGGGTTTGCATGTTGTGATTGGAGTTACTATTTATACTGTGTGTTTTCTGTGTTTTCATCCCTGAAACTAAAACTGAAATACTGAAACTGGAGAAAACAAATCAACAACTCAATGATAAAACTCTATCCATGTCAAAACTAGTCTATCCTAGTCAAAAAATCAGTCAACCTCAGAATTGGTCATACTCAGTTGTCATACTCATCAATAAAAAAAACTCAGAATTTTAGTCTCTTCTCTGTTAACAGTCGTACGAACTTGATCATTTGTCATCCTGCACCATATCCTATGTCCTACAAGTCTTCTAATTTGTCGTCCGAGCTCAACCCTCTGTTGTACGAGACCCAACAGTTTGTCGTTTAAGCTAAATTCTGTGCCGTACAAGAGAGAATTGTACTGAATCCTTTGTCGTTCGGGACCTACCCATTTGTCATACGGTACTAGGTAGCAACTCGTACAAAACATAACTGTTATTATCCTGAAACTGTTATACTATTGTACGGTCTTAGAAATACTGTCATACAGTCTTAGAAATCCTATCGTACGAGTCTCTGATTTTGGAAGTCCAAAATAGTCAAACCTGCCTAAAACAATCTACAACGAGCCTAAAACTGGTTATCATCCTTCTAAGCATAAACAACCTTGATAGTGTACCCCTGCCGTTGCGTTGCACGATTTTGTCAATCATCTTTAAGCTAGTTCAAACAACATCTTATCAAACCTAAGTTAACTTGGATAATGTCTTACACATGATAGATCATTCCTAAAACTAGACTAGATCTTAGTAACTTCTCTCAATCACTATGTTAAATGAACTACTAGTTACAATTTGATCTTGACTTCTGCAACACATCTAGCTCTTGGTCCTGTCAGTTGTAAATTCTTGTCCAAACCATAAGCTCTTCTAAAAAATTCTGACAAAAGTAAGAAGCCCATGGTTTCCTTAGATCAACAAATTCAAGATCTCAAGAGAGATATATATGACATTCAAGCTCAACAAAAAGATTCAATGACACCTCTTGAGATAAAACTTCATGATATTAAGAACACTAGACTTCAAGAAATTCTAAAACAATTACATAAGATGGAACAAGAAATAATTGACAATCAAAGACCAAATCTCATACAAGATCACAAAAGACCTTCACCAAGACAAAAAGACATCTATTCCCTAGATAGACAGTTTACACCTTTGGGGCAATCTATTGAGTCAACTTTGGAAGAGCTTCTTAAGAACAATCTTATCATATTGCCTAAAAAGACCACATGGGGATGTGCAATTTTGAGTAGTTACTGTGTATATCATAGGCATAACAAACATAAGACTTCAATGTGTATGGAATTAAAACATAAAATTCAAGATCTCCTTGATGATGGTGTCATTGAAATTGAGGATCCTAATGACTCACCTAAAGAAAAAGAAGGAACAACTTCTAAGCATGGTCAAAATCATGAACCTATGTCTAGCAAGGCTCCATATGTGGCCTCCATCCCTTCCATGATGCCTTCATCTCCTAAAAATTCTCAGAAACAATCCATACCATCTCCTTCAAATAATGAAACTTCTCATGTTTACCTTCAAGGGCTATCTCCTATGGAAATCCAAGTTAATGATACAAGTTCCTCTAAGGATTCAAAAATCCCAGATCCTACGCCATCGTACACTTCAATTCCAAACATACCCACTCTAGAGAGTCCCACTTAAAATGCTTCCCCATCATGCCAAAATATGGAGATCTTCCAAGAATCCCCTACACCTATGCAAAATCCTATCCCTTCCTTAGAAGTGACTCCATGTCAAGAGGATAATCTGACAAATGAAGAAACATGTCCTATTATAAATTAAGATCAAGACACCAAAACTTCCCAATCCCATCTAATGATTGAAAAAGATCCTATTTCACTAGAATCCCATGATTATCCCCTTATACCTTTCCATTTCTTCCAAGATGACCCCCTTCCATCTCAAGAGAAAACCATCCTTCCAAATCCCATTCCTAGTCTACTTCCTAAGCAAGATACTGATGCCTCTTCCACCTTTTCAAATGATCCTATTCAAAATGAAGAGTCAAACACCCTTCCTACTCTATCCAATGGTCCTGTTCCATGTCAAGATCAAAGTATCCCTTCATTTCCTTGTCATAATCCTCCATGTTCAGCTCAAGGATCCATCATTCCTACAAATCCCCTTCATGATCCTATCATTCCTTACATTCCACTGCCATCTCATAATGGACTCATGCCTTCTTTCCAAAGCAAAGTGTATCCTACAAGTCAAAATATTTATAAAGGCAAAGGGGTAGATCTCCACAAGCAAGAACCCCTCCATATTAAAGAAAGTGTTAAAGGTCACGACCTCAGGGAAATTTCTCAAGATATTGGTATCTCTCATAAATCCTACATTTCTTCGATTAAATCCAAATATACGCTTTCCCCATCATCGCTTCCATCCATTCTAGGTCCCTATATCCCTCCATCCCTTATGTAGGATCAACAAAGGCACATGTCTACGAGTACCTTCCATCCATCTAAAATACCTCCATATCATTCCTATCCATTCATACATTCTTGCCAACATGAATGGATAGGAATGATATGGAGGTATTTTAGATGGATGGAAGGTACTTGAAGACGTGTGCCTTTGTTGATCCCGCATAAGGGATGGAGGATATAGGGGCCTAGAATGGATGGAAGTGATGATGGGGAAAGCGTATATTTGGATTTAATTGGAGAAATGTAGGATTTATGAGAGATACCAACATCTTGAGAAATTTCCTTGAGGCCATGACCTTTAACACTTTCTTTAATACGGAGGGGTTCTTTCTTGTGGAGATCTATCCCTTTGCCTTTATAAATATTTTGATTTGTAGGATACACTTTTCTTTGGAAAGAAGGTGTGAGTCCATTATGAGATGGCAGTGGAATGTAAGGAATGATAGGATCACGAAGGGGATTTGTAGGCATGATGGATCCTTGAGCTAAACATGGATGATTATGACAAGGAGATGAAGGGATACTTTGATCTTGACATGGAAGAGGACCATTGGATAGAGTAGGAAGGGTGTTTGACTCTTCATTTTGAATAGGATCATTTGAAAAGGTGGAAGAGGCATCATGATCTTGCTTAGGAAGTAGACTAGGAATGGGATTTGGAAGGATGGTTTGCTCTTGAGCTGGGAGGGGGTCATCTTGGAATAAATGGAAAGGTATAAGGGGATCATCATGGGATTCTAGTGAAATAGGATCTTTTTCAATCATTAGATGGGATTGGGGAGTTTTGGTGTCTTGATCTTGATTTATGATAGGACTTGTTTCTTCATTTTTCAGATTATCCTCTTGATATGCAGTCACTTCTAAGGAAGGGATATGATTTTGCATGGGTGTAGGTGATTCTTGGAAGATCTCCATATTTTGGCATGATGGGGAAGCATTTTGAGTGGGACTCTCTGGAGTGGGTACATTTGGAATTGAAGTGTATGATGGCATAGGATCTAGGATTTTTAAATCTTTAGAGGAACTTGTATCATTAACTTGTATTTCCATAGGAGATAGCCCTTGAAGGTAAACATGAGAAGTTCCATTGTTTGAAGGAGATGGAATGGATTGTTTCTGAGAAGTTTTATGAGATGAAGGCATCATGGAAGGGATGGAGACCACATATGGAGCCTTGCTAGACATAGGTTCATGATTTTGATCATGCTTAGAAGTAGTTCCTTCGTTTTCTTTAGGTGAGTCATTAGGATCTTCAATTTCAATGACACCATCATCAAGGAGATCTTGAATCTTATGTTTTAATTCCATACACATTGAAGTCTTATGTTTGTTATGCCTATGATATACACAATAACTACTCAAAATTGCACATCCCCATGTGGTATTTTTAGGCAATATGATAAGATTGTTCTTAAGAAGCTCTTTCCAAAGCTGACTCAATAGATTGCCCCAAAGGTGTAAACTGTCTATCTAGGGAATAGATGTCTTTTTGTCTTGGTGAAGGCGTTTTGTGATCTTGTATGAGATTTGGTCTTTGATTGTCAATTATTTCTTGTTCCATCTTATGTAATTGTTTTATAATTTCTTGAAGTCTAGTGTTCTTAATATCATGAAGTTTTATCTCAAGAGGTGTCATTGAATCTTTTCGTTGAGCTTGAATGTCATATATATCTCTCTTGAGATCTTGAATTTGTTGAGCTAAGGCATACATGGGCTTCTTACTTTTGTCAGAATTTTTTAGAAGAGCTTATGGTTTGGACAAGAATTTACAACCGATAGGACCAAGAGCTAGATGTGTTGCAGAAGTCAAGATCAAATTGTAGCTAGTAGTTCGTTTAACATAGTGATTGAGAGAGGTTACTAAGATCTGGTCTGGTTTCAGGAATGATCTATCATGTGCAAGACGTTATCTAAGTTAACTTAGGTTTGATAAGATGTTGTTTGAACTAGCTTAAAGATGATTGTCAAAATTGTGCAACACAACGATAGGGGTACACTATCAAGGTTGTTTATGCTCAGGAGGATGATAACCAGTTTTAGGCTCGCTGTAGGTTGTTTTAGGCAGGTTTGACTGTTTTGGACTGGCAAAATCAGAGACTCATAGGATAGGATTTCTAAGACCGTACGACAGTATAACAGCTTCAGGATAATAACAGTTCTGTTTCATATGAGTTACTGCCTAGTACCATACGACAAAGGGGCAGGTCCCGAATGACAAAGGATTGAGTACAGTTCTATCTCGTACGACACAAGATTTAGCTTAAACAACAGACTGCTGGGTCTTGTACGACAGAGGATTGAGCTCAGACGACAAATTAGAAGACTCGTACGACACATGGTATGGTGTAGGATGACAAATGATCAGGTTCATACGACTGTTAATAGAGCAGAGACTAAAATTCTGAGTTTTTTCGATTGCTGAGTATCACAATTGAGTATGACCAATTCTAAGGTGGACTGATTTTTTGACCAGGATAGAGTAGTTTTGACATGGATAGAGTTTTATCACTGAGTTGTTGATTTGTTTTCTCCAGTTTCAGTATTTTAGTTTCAGTTTCAGGGATGAAAACACAGAAAACACGCAGTATAAATAGTAACTCCAATCACAACATGCAAACCCTATGGAAGTTGGCTTAGAGAAGAAAACCTTTGCTTGCTGAATTAGGTACACACCCAATAGCTAATCAGAATACGGCTACTGAGTCTCACACAATGGATTCTCAATGCCGTATTAGCCAACTCTAAATGCTAATGGGGGCACGATATGGCAAGTGTCTTGGGAGAGTTACTATCTCTCTTGCACAAAGATTATCAACCTTTCAGAGGTGAATCAGGTAGCTTCTAATTTTAATTGGATCTAGTAAGGGTTCTGTTCAGCACGTCAAGGTATAAACTCAATTAAGAGGTCTCCCAGCCTTGAAAACCAAGGTTCAATATACCCGAAGGTACTGAGGAGAGCTATTCCCGAGCACTTCTGTTGACTTAATTTTCATCAAATCACATTTATTTTATAGTGAGTTGGAGTACTTGGTGTTTAGCCGTTCCCACTTAGGTCGTTCCGCTCACACCGGCCATAATGACTTTAACAGTTTTTCAACCCCTCGAGAGGGTAGGCCTGCTAAAGATTTACAAATCTCAAACAAAGAAAATGCCTCAAGGGTTTAGATTTCTGATTGTCTAAAAAAAGACAAGAGCATACTCTCTTACCTCTCAGAATTTTCTAAAAACACAAATGACAAATTTGTTCATTAACCAGATAGCAAGTTAAGTGCCTAAGAAATTAAAGAATACACAATGTTTGATTGATTCTCTTTAGGCAACCTACAAAAACAACGTATCAGTAGTCATGTTTTTTTTCTTTGATAGGCATATGTTTGATTGATAAATTCTTTGACAAGCGTCCTGCAAGAAACTGGTTAGGCTGTGAAAATACCAAGCAGACAGAAGACAATTCAAGGTTAGCGTTAGCGTAATCAAAATTTAATTAAAAAAAAACCCTGAAAAGTGAAACTTGCCTTAATTCAACAGAAAACAGAATCGTACGACAATTCTCATAGAATGAAATGACAAAAGGGTTTTGTCATACGCGTTAGAAATAAGCACAGGATGACAGAAGACAAAATCAAATATTCAGAACAGAATGTCGTACGTCATCATTTTCTGATTCGTACGATAAATAAAAGGTTTCAATAGAATGTCGTACGATGTAGTGAAACTACTCATATGATATTTCACAGATATTATACAAACGAAACTTGCAGGATAAAAAAAATGATTTTGAGGCCGAAAAATTAGTTTCCTGCCCCATGGTGGGCGCCAAAAATGTGTGTGTGAAAAGTGGACCTGTATCTGTATCTGTATCTGAAATACACAACACTTCAATTAAGTCATTACATGCATGGTTAGACAAATATAAACATGAATAATAAAACCATAATAAATCAACTCGTTGCCTTCTAGTAGATGTGAGTTTAGATTGCTCTTAGATGGCTAAGCTATCTAGTGACTAGACAACACCCTAAACAAAGGATTTTTAATCTATATGAGCATAAGATTGAGCTAAATGAATGCAAGATTTACGCAATAAATGAGATAAATGATCTAAATATGTATGCAATAACTAATATGTGAATATCTAAATGCACAAATATTATTGAACCTAGAGCAAAAATAACATGATAATAATTTATTCTCCAAGATCTTTTTGAATGAGAGATGAGAGCCTGAATTTATAAAAAATTCAGAAAGAAACCAACGATTGAGATCAAATGATGATGAGCAGTCAAGATTTTCCAAGAGGAAGCACAATCCAGGTGAATTGATGTGATTGGATGCTTTTCTCAATTTTAAAGGAAATTGAACTAAAATTAAGATAAAATCAGAAAAAACTGATTTATTCTCTATTTCACTCAATTTTGAGATTTAATTGTTTTAATTGCTTTCTTTGAGATAATCTATCAATTTTTAATTTGTTTTCCACGATTATCTCCAATTGATTTCTTTTCTCAATTTTTAATTCTTTCTTGGTCAATTAATTCCTTTTTTGATTTATTTCCTTTTTTTGAAGATTTGTACTCATAATTTCCAATTCCTCTTTCTTGATTTGTTTCCTTTTTTGAAGATTTATGGTAAATTGATTTATTTAATTAAATATGCTAAGATATTTAATAAAATAAATAAGATAATTGTTTAAAAATGATTTACTTGGAATAATCAATTAATTAAATAAATATTTAATTAATATTGAGTGATTAATTTGCCATGTGACATTTGATGATTTTAGAAATTAATTGTGTGCTCAAGATTTATTTAATTACCTTTGGTTAGGACCTTGGTGACGTTGTCGAGATTAGGGGCTCATGGTTTAGATGACCATTTTTAGGGTATTACACCTGGTTTTTCGTCATGCAGTTCTTGTTGGCCATTCTTTTCAGTGTACCTATCCCTCTCCCTTTTCAACATTATGGGGAGGTTTGTCTTGTTGTTTTAATGCTTCCTTGGTTCGATTGATCAACTCTTGAGGCTTTAGTGTCTCATTCCATCTATATCTTCGAGTTCAGTTGTTTGCCCTTGTTTTCCATTTGATTCGAGTAGTGTTATTTGAGGGCACTCATGCAGATTATAGTCTTCTCTACCTGGTCATGTTCTATTTCAGTGGAGGTTCTTCAGATCAGCAGTTACTCTTCGACAATGTTTGCATATATTTCATGCTTCTATGATGTTCTTCTTGCTTTTCCATCTCTTTTTGCAGTAGAGTTTTTTTCCCATGTGGTTTTCTCCATTTCTCCATTTCATAGAGATTTGGTTGTGATTGGGTACCTCATCAGGCCTTGTTGCTAGGACCCAAATTTGCCTTCATCATGTAGTTACATTTTTTGCTTCATGTATTTAGTTTTTTAGCTACTCGCTAAGTTCATCTTAAGGGGGGTGCTAGAGTTATCTTGTATTAGCTAATAATTATTTATTTAATTATTAGTCTATTAAACTCTACGCTTAAGCTAAACTTAGGCATTTAATAAATATTGTAGGTATTTAATAATTATTCTAATTATTAAATACACATTATCCTTTTAGGGTTTCTTTAGGGTTGCACATATTTAGGGTTGCACACCTTTAAGGTTGCTATTATCCTTTTATAAGGATTGTATTGTACTTGTTCATTTAATTGATTCCATTTCTAAATGATAATCTTCTTCTTCAGAGCATTTATGTTTTTTTTCTTTATATGCCTCCATTCTTCTCTTGTGACAAGTATTTGCATGCAGGTGTTCTTGGGATCTCTAAAGTTATATTTCCTCAACTTCTTCAGCAACAATATGCTTTGGTTGGTTGCCACAGATCCTAATATACAAATTGCTCATGCCATTCTTTGACATGTATCTTTCTAAAATGTGACTATATTTTATATTCTCAGACAGAAACTTTTGATTGTAAAATTGTCTTTTGTGCATGTGAGGTGAATGCATGCGTTGGAGATGCTATGTTATAGGGATTTTTTGAACTCTGTCAAGTACCCTGTGTCATTAAGGAAGATCTGTTCATACCACTGCCTCAAGATATATGCATAGTATGTATTTCATGATTTATGTGCTTATCAAATCAATACCAAAAATGAACAAAGACATCCATGATTGATTTCTTTACACTCAGAACCACACACAACATACAACTTGAACTCTCTTGAACTCACACAAACTTTCTTTTAAAAGAGGATGAACCAATTTGGAAAAGATTAAACCTAGTCGCAGTCCTATAACCCCAAGAATATATTTTTTACTCTTCTTTATAAAAAGAAAGGATATGCACAATGTGGATTTGGTGAAGAAGACTATTCAATCTTCATAGAAAATGTAAGTTTGCACCCTTTTGGTCTATGGTAAAATGGGAGCCTTTGAATAGGTTATGGACATCCATGAAATCATATCAATGGAGAGATTTTTGCCACATATTATAGTTGGAATTGCTTGTGGGAGCATAAACATTGCATATGAATTTTTTAATATTGTTAGTTATCTTGTATTAGCTAATAATTATTTATTTAATTATTAGTCTATTATACTCTACGCTTAAGCTAAACTTAGGCATTTGATAATATTGTAGGTATTTAATAATTATTCTAATTATTAAATACTCTTTATCCCTTTAGGGTTTCTTTAATGTTGCACATCTTTAGGGTTTCTATTCTCCTGCCATAAGTATTGTATTGTAACTTTTATTTTTCAATTCCCTCTCTGAAATGATAATATTTTCTTTAGAGCCTTTTTTGTGTTCTGTCTCCAATCTTCTCTTGTGACAGGTATTTTGCTTGTAGATGCTCTTGGGATCTCAAAAGTTGTACTTTCTCAACTTCTCCATGGTATTAGAGCCATCATCTGCTGCTGCTTGTTCCTGATTTCTTTTTAAAAGATTTTCTCTGGAGGCAAGGGTTTCAGTTCTTTTTCAAAGTTTTTAGTTTGGATCTGGGGTTATTTTTTTGTTTCTGGGCATTTTGAGCTCAAAAGGACCTCACCATTAAGCTTAGAACACCCAAAAACCCTCATTTTCATATAAAATTTGTCCAGTTTGGACAACTTTAGCTATGGGAATTTTTTTTGAGTTTGGCCCTTACATGCATGTTTTTCGAGAATTTTTTTTATTTTTTACCCTCTTTATGCCCTACAAGAGGGTTTTCTTTTTTTTCTTTTTGCCATAACTTGGGCAAATGGAGTCGGAGTTTTGAAAATGAATAGGCGTCGGAAATCTCTTTTCGAGCCCTACTCAAAATTGGTGGTGAGATTTACTGATTTTTTCATTTGGTACGTGTTTTTTTTCGGCCAAGTCAGCGCTCTTTTCTACACTCTAGGAGCCATAAATTGGGCAAACAGACTCCATTTTTGGAAAACGAATAGGCGTTGGAAAGGTCTTGGAGAGTTCTTCTCAGATTTGGAGTTATTTTTTTTCCAGAAAAATCACCAGGTACACAAGATAGTGTCTATCACATTTTCTTTGCTCTTGTCTTCTTTTCTAGCTATTAGATTGTACTGGGTTTTTGTTTTACATATTGTGGGGGGGTGTTATTTTTTACTATTTTTTGTAATTTACTTCAGAAAATCAGAACACCTAAACTCAAAACAAACAAAAAAAACCCATTTTTCATCTTCTGTCTAGTCTGAAAGATCACTTAATTAAAAAAATCAAGAGCAGGTCCAGGTTCAAGTATAGGTGTCCATGGTAGATTCTTCAGTTGAGCTTCTTACATCCCATAACTATCACCTCTATAAATCTTGTATGATGAGGCTTCTTAGATCAAGGGGGTTGTGGACCTATTTGGATGCGGACCAGTGACTGTTGCAACATCCTTTTGAGATTCTTTAGCACCAGAATAAGATGGATGAGGCTATGGGTGTCATCTCCTTACATGTTTCAGGCAACTTGCTTTTTCATCTTGATGGTTTGCTCACTCCTCAGGCTATGTGGTCCAAATTTGAAACTCTCTTTGGTCCTGTCAATGAGTTTAGAGCATTACAGATTGAGGCTGAGCTCTCTTCCTTGTTACCTGAGTCTTTTCCTCACATTGAGGACTTTCTGAACAAGTTCAAAACCACTGGATCTATCTTACACAGTTATGGTAAGAGTAAGATAGACCTAGAGTGTATCTACCTGATTCTCTCTAAGCTTCGAGGTCCCTATCAGATATTTGCTTCCACATTTTATTCTACTATGGATGCATTGGGTACATTCTTCACCATGCCTACTTTTGATGTATTCTGTGATTGCTTGAATCGTGAGAAAGCTCACCTATCTTAGTTGGACACTCTGACAGGATCACAACCGAAAGCATTGGTTGCTCAGACATCTAAAGAGAACAAGAAGTAGAAACTAAAGTCTAAGAAGGATTTAGCTGGCAGTGAGCATTCCTCCAAGCCACCACCTAAGTCTGATTACAAACCAAAGTCCTATCCCAAACAGGAGCACTCTTCTAAGTCTGGCGAGTCTTCCTCCAAGACTAAGAAGAAGTCAGATGAACTTTGGAATTTTTGTGGCAAAGAAGGTCATCCAGTTTATCGTTGTTGGAAATGATTAGAGGCCTTGGAGGCAACCATGCAACAACATCATATTTCTTCTCCTTAGCCTCCATCTTCCTCTTCTACTGGGAAAGGAAATTCTCTTTCTACATGAGCTATTCCTTCCATATCCACTTGGATTATTGATTACGGAGCTTCTCACCACATGACACACTCACCATAGCTTGTTACCTCACTTTCTCATAGTAATACTTTACAGATTGTAGTTGGTGACTCAACACAAATTTCAGTTTCAGGTTCAGGTTTTGTTTCATTGATAGGTGGTTATTTTCAGGATGTTCTTTTGGTTCCTAACATTTGTACGAACCTCCTATTTGTTTATCAGATTTGTCATTCTGGCTCTAGTAAAATGATTGAGTTCTCACCACATGATGTGGTTATTCGAGAGCTCCATGATCCTGATTTGGTTGTGGCTACTCGCAGTGTTGATCCTAATTCTCAGTTATATCGGTTTGATGGCTTTGAGAGTCCAGATGGTTCAGGTGTTTCTCTTATAGCACATGCAGATTAAGTGAGCAGACTGTGGCATGAGAGTTTTGGCCATGTAAACTATAGATACTTATAACAGATGAGCACACATGCACTTGTTATTAGGATCCCTTAGATATCCTATACTGATGGTGTATGTTGAGGTTGTGCACTTGACAAGCATCACCATGATTATTTTTTACAGGCAAAGCCACCCGTGCTAAGGCACCCTTAGATTTGATCCACAATGATCTTATGTCATTTTCAACTCCATCTTTTTTAGGGTCCAAGTATGTGCTCACTTTCATTGATGACTTCTCCAGATGCACATGGGTGTAATTTCTTAAGTACAAGTCTGATGTCTTTGATTCATTTTGAGTCTTTAAGATATTTGTAGAGAAGCAGTCTAGTCTTTCTATAAAGAGGATACACACAGATAATGGGAGAGAATATGTGAATCAGGCTTTTACAGATTTCTGCACAGAGCATGGTTTGTGGCATCAGTTATCAATTCCTCACACCCCTCAATAGAATGGTGTTGCTAAGAGAAAGAAAAAACAATAAGGGATATGGCCAATTGTATGCTTCAATCATGTTCTATGTAGCCTTCTTTTTGGGTTGAGGTAGTTAATTGTGCCATCTATATTCATAATCAGATGCCTCATAAGGCATTGCACTAGTTGACTCCTAAGGAGGCTTGGTCCCATGTCAAGCCTGATATTTATTCATTCTGAGTTTTTGGTAGTGAGGCTTGGGTGTTTATTCCAGATGCTCAGAGGAAAGCCATGGAGAGGAAGAGCTGACCACTCATTTTTGTTGGCTATTGTGAGGATGTTAAGGCGTACAGGTTGTTTGATCCTGATTCTAGAGAGGTCTTGTTTAGGCGGGATGTCTAGTTTGATGAGCACCTTCCTCAGATGAATTCTCCATCAGTAACTTCTCTCTCACTGCCTCCTCCTCCCTCTTCATCTTTTGAGGATTCCTTCTTCCTTGAGGATGATGCAGATGATGGTCCACCTTCACCACCACCACCACCACCCACTGCTCAGCCTTTTCCCAAGTGGGCCCAGTTTACAGTTGATGCTACTGGTTCTATGGCAGGTGATCCTATTGACACTCGTCATACTCGTGCAAAGACATCTAGTTCTAGTCTTCTAATTCATGCCATTTTGGATGATCCTCAAAAAATTTCAGAGGTGATAGGTCACCCAGAGTGGGATAGGGCCATGGATGAGGAGTATTCTTCTTTGATGTAGAATCATACTTGGGATCTTTGTTCTCTTCTGAAGGGAAGAAAGTTGGTTCGGTACAAGTGGGTGTATCATACCAAGTATGCTGTAGATGGTTCTATTAATAAGTATAAGGCTTGTCTTGTTGTGAAGGGGTTTTCTCAAGTGGAGGGTATTGATTACTCTGAGACCTTTTCTCCTATCGCCAAGATGAATTCTATTTGCTTTGTACTTTCTTTGGTAGCTTCACAGGGATGGACAATTCAGATGGATGTGAAGAGTGCTTTCTTGCATGGAGATCTTCATGAGGAGATCTATATGGAGCAACCTCAGGGATTTGTGCAGGATTCCTCTTTGGTTTGCAGACTTTGATGTTCATTATATGGTCTCAAAGAGGCTCCTCAAGCCTGGTATGAGAAGATGGACTCCTTCTTGCTTTCCACACTCTTTACTCATTGTCATTCCGATCCTATAGTCTACATTCAACATCAGGGGGATGATATAGTTATTTTTGTGCTCTATGTTGATGATCTTATCATTACTGGTAGCTCATCCTCCTTGATTCAGGATATTCAATGAGCCTTGATGGAGTAGTTTGAGATGACAAATCTTGGCCTTCTACACTATTTTTTGGGCCTACAGGTTATTTAGTCTTCCGATGGGATTTCCATACTTTAGCAAAAGTATGCTCTTGATATGCTTCACAGATTTGACATGCTTACTTGCAAGCCCACTCCCACACCATTTCAGTCAGGTGTTGTTTTTTCTACCACTTGTTCTACACCTTCTGTGGATTCTACCTTATATAGGTAGTTGGTTGGCAGTTGTTGTACCTGACCCATACCCGCCCGGATCTTTATTTTGTGGTTGGTTTTGTCTCTTGGTTCTCCCATGATCCTCATGAGAGCCATTGGCAAGAAGCCAAACATATTTTGAGGTACATTTGGGGCACTACACAGTTTGGCATTCACTATACTTCAGGATCCCCTCACATTGTTGGCTTCATTGACTCAGATTGGGCTGGTGATGGTCAAGATCGGAAGTCTACTTCTAGCTTTGTTTTTTGCCTTGGTTCTAGTCCTATCACATGGTCTTGCAAGAAGTAGTCTTCTATTGCATTATCATCTACAGAGGCTGAGTACTGAGCAACGATGTTAGCTAGTTAGGAGGTTTTATGGCTTCGACAGTTGATGACCAAGTTTGGGTTTCCTCCTGATAGTCCCACTATTCTTTGGTGTGACAATCAGAGTACCATTCACCTTTCCCGCAACCCAGTGGAACACCAAAGGTCTAAACACATTGAGCTTCACATGCACTTCATTAGATAGTTGATTCAGGATGGCTTTCTCATCTTGGAGTACATTCCTACAGAGGAGCAGGTTGTTGACATCTTCACTAAACATTTTGCATCTTTGCGCTATCTTCAGTTGCACTCTATGCTTGGGGTGAAGGAAGTTGTCCTTGGGGGGTCTCATTGAGGCCTTCCTTCATGTTCTTTTTTGCATGCTTTTCCCATCTCTTTTTGGAGTAGAGTTTTTTCCCATGTGGTTTTCTCTATTTCTCCGTTTCATAGAGATTTGGTTGTGATTGGGTACCTCACCAGGCCTTGTTGCCGGGACCTAAATTTTCCTTCTTCTTGTAGTTGCATTTTGCTTTCCTACATTTAGTGTTTTTAGCTACTCCCTAAGTTCATCTTAAGGGGGGGTGCTAGAGTTATCTTGTATTAGCTAATAATTATTTATTTAATTATTAGTCTATTATACTCTACGCTTAATCCAAACTTAGGCATTTAATAATATTGTAGGTATTTAATAATTATTCTAATTCTTTATCCCTTTAGGGTTTCTTTGGGGTTGCACATCTTTAGGGTTTCTATTCTCCTGTCATAAGGATTGTATTGTAACTTTTCTTTTTCAATTCCCTCTCTCAAATGTTAATCTTTTCTTCAGAGCCTTTTTGTGTTCTATCTCCAATCTTCTCTTGTGACAGGTATTTTGCTTGCAGATGCTCTTGGGATCTCATAAGTTGTACTTTCTCAACTTCTTCAAATATTATTCCTTACAAGGAATGTCATCTCATGGAATTTGACAAAGATTGCAAAAAGAAAGGATTTGTTTAAAAGGCAACATAAATTTCAAATGAATACAATTTGTAGGTGTAAAATCTAATTCAACAACCTCTACCAAAATCCCCATGACCTATGGTGGCTATCTTGATAATATCCTAAATCATTTTAGAAAGATGCTATTTAGATCTATGGTGGTCATGTAGACACATTTTGTTGATGCCTTTAGCACATATATGAATATGGGCTCAGTGTTTCCAGGACTTTCCTTTTTTTAGTTGGATTTTAAGAATGTCATAGCTTATATTGTTTTCATGGATATCTATGTCGAAGAGGGTAGGTGGGGCGATGTTCAAAAGGTAAAAGGATTGTCAAAAAATAGAGGAATTAAAAGATTAAGGACCATAAAATGCTACATGATTTAGTGTACAAAATAAATGACATCTAGGAATTAAACTGTCCTTTGATGGCAATGTGTAATGAATTGATATTTTTGTAAGAATCCACTCTTTTTTATTCTATGCTCATGTTAGGGTTCATATGGATCATCATGTTATCCTAGGGCAATCATCATTGTCCCAATGATCCTTATGGCAGTGCAACTTGTGAACTATTCAATGATAACTATCTCCTCCATCATTACTATTGTCCATACTTTTGATAGTAATGCACCGCTGATGATGGTTTTACCTTGTGCACTATCTCTATGAACCTTGCTCTTAACTATGAATGACTTTAAAATCTTGAGTATTTGATGTCTTTAGTGCCCTTGTATTAGATGTTAAAGACCTTTTTTTATCATTGATTTGTTGTATCTATTCAAGGGTATTTTGTGATGACTATACTTGGTATATATCACTGTCCTTTGCTCCCAGATTTGAGACAATGATCATTGTTGTATTTATTATTACCCTATCAAGTGTTCTCTATGATGTTCATTGGGCTTGTCTAGTCTTTTGAATGCTTGTTACTTTTAAAATGAATATTGGTAAAAGTAAATTGACAATCACCTCTCTACAACCTTATAAGAAATATAATGAATGCTTTTGTTGCATCATGATCAATTCCATGGGGTTTGGGACTATTTTGCTAAAAAGCAGGGTCTTTCCTTAGGTCTATCATGACTCACCCTTGTATCCCCATCTTTGTGTGGATTCTCTTCTTCATTGAGTCTCATGGATTTCTATCTTTTGATGTCAAATGTCAATGGTCATCTTTGTGCTAATTTTGAGGTTATCTTTTGCCTTTGACACAAATCTCTCTATGTTGCTATCTTTTGATTTTCCCTTTTCACTATCCTGAAGCTATGAGTTGTAACTTGTTATTTTTGATGTATCATGATGACAATATCCATCGTTACCTACTCATTGTAGCTTTATGCTACACCTTCTTTCTTGTTGTCAACTGTGTCTTTATACTTTTGCTCATCTTATGTTTAGATATGTCTGTCTAATAGTAACATCATGCCTCCATTTGGGCCTTGAGGCCATGACTATCTCCATGATTTGCTTTACTTAAATGGCTTATTATGGCTCTTTGAGATTATAATGCTCCTTTATTGGACTGATAAAAAAGATTTATGACTTCCATTGATGGGTTGTTATTGATGACTTGGGCTAACTATTGGTTATGCATGATATGTGCTCTATGGACCTTTGGAGCGGCAAGAGAAGCTATGCTATTCAGTGCCAATATTCCTTTATTGGTACTATATTATACTGTAGGCACTCAATTATTGCTCCATCTTTTCTCTTTAAAATAAAGATCTATTGTATCATATACTTTTCTATATCTTTCTCCCTATTCTATATATTGTCATGGTAGAGATTATACCTCCTCTATACCAAAACAGATCTTCATGCATTCTTATCTATGATCTTAGCAACCTTTGACTTATATTCTTGCCCTTGAGCATCAAGATGTATGCTTCTAAAGACTGTCCCGTGACTTGATCATTGTATTTTTCCTTTGGTTATCAAGAAGCTTACATTCTCTGCTATGTATCTATAAGAATAGTCCTATCTTGTAAAATCTATGGTCTGAACCTTTCGTCATGGTTTCTCTCCATTCATAGTTGCTTATCATGACTGTGATCTCTTCACTATAGCTGCAAGTTTGGCCTTTGTGTTAGAGCTTCTCTTTTGTCATGACTATATACTGTATCATGACTATTGTTGCATCATTATCACCTTCTTTTATCACTGTTTCTTTTGAAAGAGGTCTTCTTTAATAAGCTGCTCACTGTTTTACATACTGGCATATAACTATATTTATGACAGTGACTGTCATCTTTTTTAAGAATTTGATGCTTATATTTTCTACTGCTCTCTTAGCACTAATATGCTAGGAATGACTGCCTTCTTGGAGAGTTCACAATCTTTTATGGACTGAGACTTGTGAGACGATTGTATGATATTCTTGGATTTGGACTGCTTTTTGATCGTTGTCTTTAGGAATCTTGGATACTCCACTGGTTACCATTAAAAGATTTTTCCTAGGAGCTTATCACTCTGTTTTCTTCTCTATGTCTGTAAGCACATGATTTACCTTTTGTATCTCTCTATTTGACTACTATACTTTGTGTGACTAGCATGTCTACTATGAACAACATTTGAGCACAAAGTGATAGAGGTTGCGATGGACACAACTGGGTATTCACAGCTAAGATTTGAAGAAAATACATCTTGATAATCACAAAAGTCAAAGTAAAACCAGGTCATCATACAACCAACTCTTGTGACTGTAAAATCATAGGCATAACCCCATTATTAAACTTGAGTTCTGTTAGACAGTTCAAATAACTGCATGAGAACTGAGAGGGGGGGGGGTGAATCATTTGTCATAGATTACTAGAACCATTAGTAATTTAATCTTTAATACCTGGAACCCAAAAAATTAATACCAAAATAATAGTTAAACCAATTAAGCATAAACAATAATCACAAAATAAATACCATCCACATAACACCAAGATTTGTATGTGGAAAACTTGGTAAAGGGAAAAACCACAGTGGGAAGCCTACCCACAATCAGATAATACTTCTACAATAAGTATGCGAATTTTAATTGAGGGGCCTGCACTTGCAGGAAGGCCAAGAACCTAGAGCACACTAATCATCACAAAAGGAGCCTCACTGACTACATAGAAATCCAAACTACAATTTAGAGAAGTGTTGAACCACAAAAGATAACATCTCCTATGCTTGAGTACAGTTTTGGTTAAGCTCAATACCAAAGGACTAAATCCTCTTACATAATCCCAATTCGATCTCCAATGATCAACCAAATCCTTTACTTGAATGATATTACATTATTCATACATTACATTCCTTGACCATGACCTCTAATCATAACCATGATGATATACAATGAGATCTTACATCTATATATACAAACCCTCGACCATAAACAATTAGGTCGGCCACCAGATAATAAACCAATTACATAATTATAAACCATGTCGGCCTTAGACCAAACAAATAATATCCAGCACATAAGACATCTCAAAAATACATCGAGAGGTCCAAACCGCACATTACATTAAAGCCAGTCCATAACCTAGATCAACTGGGACCCAATATAGGTCCATACACTACATCAATGATCTCCATCCACCAAGTCTTGAACATGATGACCAACAACATCCTGAAACTCCACTAGAGGCTGCACCAACACCACTTATGCAATTTATCAAGGATCTTCATCAAAGCTCCGTCGGTGAAACCCTCGTCGGAATCAGAAATTAAGCTTCTAAGAAAACATGATAGCATTCGATCACCAGAACAAAACCAATCGACCAAATATGAGCATGAGTATCATGAACAAGCCAATTCCATCACCAAACTATACCGGAGCCTACCGGATCATGCCAGATCCAAATCAACTAGATACCACTCAACCTATCGGGACCAGAAGGGTGCTGGTAAAGCATCTAAACAACTAGTGTTGGAATCAATGATAAAAAATCAATGCACAACACATAATCAATTCCACCAAATGGCCAACAATCTCCCCCTTTGGCATTGATGACAACACTAGATGTGAAAAACATCTAAGTACCAAGAAATGCCAAACAAGTCTCCCCCAATGGAAGACAACCAACAATCTCCTACATAAAACTCTGAATGTCAATATCAATCCCTTTTCTTTTTTTTATTCATATCTCTCCCCCTTTGACTTTTTCTTTTTCTTCCTTTGTCTTTTTCACATCAATATCTCTCCCCCTTTGACATCAATGCCAGAAATATGACAAAAATATCAAAGCAAAAACATAAACCACTGAATCACAAAGCTGACTACTCCCCCTGAGTAGTAGCATCTCACATCAGTGCCATAATGAATGGTATCTCTGATAATGCATGTCATACTGATGCCAAACTGCATCAATCAAGTCTTTACCGGTGGGGCAAAAACTCCCAATCTGTCTCTCAAGTACTCAAATGATTCCTTGGGCAAAGGTTTACTGAAAATATCTACAATCTGCTCTTTAGTATTCACATAAACTAGTATAACTTCATTTGCTTCCACCTTTTCCTTCAAAAAGTTATACTTAATAGATATGTTCTTTTTTTAGAATGAAATACCGGATTCTTTGATATATCAATAGCAACAAAGTTATCACAGTGAATAACTACCGGTGCAACACAATCCACCTTTATATCCTTCAACATTTGCTTCACCCATAAAACTTGTGTACAATTAGTAGCAGCATCAACATACTCAGCTTCAATAGTAGATAAAGAAGTAGATGACTATTTCTTTCTGATCCATGAAACCAACTTCTTTCCAAGAAAGAAAGCTCCATCAGAAGTGCTTTTCCGTTCATCAACATCTCCAACCCAATCAACATCTGTATATGCACATAAAGTAAAGTTATCATCCTTAGGGTACCAAAAGACATATTATAATGTACCTTGCAAGTATCTAAAAATCATTTTCACCACCTTCTCATGATTGAAAGGGAAATACAAGGTTCAAACCCCTAGGCCTACTAGCACCCAAATGGCTTAGATAGGTCAAATGCAAACCAACACTTCTCCAAATGATTCCAATGGTATGTAATGTTTATAAAAATCCCAAATAAGATGTTTCAACTAGTTTTGTGGTTCTAAGAACTGGTCCTTATGCAAAACCCTCTTTTTAGTCTTCTAGGCCTAGTTGCCCAATTAGCCCTCCAACGAAGAAAATCAATTGTTTTCACTCAACTTTTCCAAAAAACTAAACAAAAAAATCATATATCTAGACAAACTTTTGGATCTACTTTGGTTTACATGAGGTTACTTTGGACATTATATGCTGTCCTGCAACTGTGCACTATTTTGAGACTCCAAAAATGGTAAATTTACAAAGGAGGTCTATGATGTCTTAACTCTTTGACTCCCAAACTTTCAAAAATCATCCAATATGGTGTAAAAATAAGGAATATTCAATTTGTTTCAAGGTTTAACCTACCTAAGTGCAACATCCCAAATTTAGCCTTCCTCAAACCCTTAAAAGTAGGGTTTCACACATGCCCCTCTTCCAAACACTATTCCACCCAACTGATGATGGATTCACATTCAATAGGACATGTCTTGACACTATCAATCATAAAATATACCTCTCCTTAAGTCGGATTTGCTACTGCTTCTCCTTAGCAAGCATTTTCTCCACTTTTACATTCATTGTTTTGGTGATCACCTCGATTCTCCACCCAATTTGCATATCAATTTATTAGTACTATATTGTACTTGACACCATTTATGTATCCAACAACCTTGTCATCTTCATCTTTTGCTCCTCCCCTAATGCTCAGGGTGTGAAATTGTTCAGTATAAGACATTACATCTAAGTCCCTTTGTCTCAAGTTGTTTCTCCTCATCTTTATCTAGATTGCCAAGTCCAACGGCAAAAATTGACTCCTCACCATAGTCTTCATCCTCTCCCAATCTGATATTTTATTCAATCCCCTATCCTCCCTCTCATTTTGAATACTTGTCCACCATGTAAGGGACGTTCCCCCTAGCCTTTCTTTTTCTATTTTCACCTTCTTGTCTCCATCTATATCCTTGAGATCAAAATAGTTCTCAAGTGCCTCTAACCAACCAAGCACTTCCTCACTCTCCATCTTTCCTGGGTAGATTGGAAAATCAACTTGTGTCCTTGTACCAGTACCTTGTACTACCTTAATCAACCTTATGAATCTCCTCTCCTTAGGGTCTTCTTCATCCCTATGTCTCCCATGTGCTTTCTCTTCTCCTTCATTGTTTTCTTCATGATTCTCTTTTCTTCCAGGGTCTCTTCTTTCTTTCTCTAAGGCTTCTATCCTTCCTAACAATTGAAGTCTTTCCATTCTCATTTGTCTTTCTTCCCTTTCTTTGGTTGCGTCTAACTCTCTATTTTCTCTTTCCTTCTATTCTAGGGCTGCTTTCAATTCTTCAATTTCTCTTGCCATTTGGTTTTTAGGTGCCATTTTCTAGTTAGCCATATTCTAATGTACTCTGATGACCTTACAAACATTTAAAACATGGTTTATTCTTCACACACCTCTTCTACCATTCAAAACCCAATTTTAGCCTTTTCTAGGCCTACTTGCCAACATTGACAATTTTACACTTTTTGATCTTTTTATTACATTTCATTGCATATTTAGGCTCTATTGGCCATTATTACATTGTTTAAAGACCTTAAAGGCCTTTTAGACTTCACTGTGCTTTGATTATCCATGAGGGCCTATAAGTGACCCTAGTTCACCTTGTCTACATGGGTGCTCCTGCACCACAGTTACTGTAGAATTCTCTGATACTGCCGGAGTAACTAGTTCAACACTCTTTTCTGGTAAAGGTGCTACCGGTTCAGATATAATCATTTGCATTGCCAGTTCCTTCTCACAAACTCTGATTTGAATTCTGTTCATCTCATCTCCTTTGACATTAGCACTCTCCACAATTCTTTTCAATCTCTTGTTATAACATCTATATGCTTTGCTGTCATTAGAATAACCAAGAAATATGCCTTCATCACATCTAGGATCAAATTTGCCAATAATATCATCTCTTCTGATATAACATTTACTACCAAAAATTCTAAAATACTTAACTGTAGGTGTATTGCAAAACTATAATTCATAAGGTGTCTTACCGGTTTCTCCTTTGAAATGTACTCTATTGAATGTATAAACCATTATGCTTACTGCTTCTCTCTAGTAGATATGAGGTAAACTAGCTTCCATCATCATTATTCTAGCAACATCCAAGATAGTTCTATTCTTCTGTTCCACAACTCCATTCTGCTAAGGTGTCCAGGGAGTATAAAATTGTCTTCTTATACCATGCTTCTCACAAAAGTTATTAAACTCACTAGATGTGAATTCTCCACCATGATCTAATCTCAAACATTTAATATTCAATCCTTTCTCAGTTTCCACTTTAGCCTTAAAGATTTTGAACTTTTCAAATGCTTCAGATTTTTGTTTTAGAAAAGTAACCCATATCATTCTAGAATAATCATCAATGATTAGCATGAAATATCTATCACTATATACTCCTAAAAGAGGTTATGATCTGAGCCACACAAATAAGTATGAATAAGATCAAGAACATCATTTGATTTATCTTGTATACTCCTAAAAGGGGTTCTGATCTGTTTACCCATTTGACATTCTTTAAATACCAGATTATAGGGCTTCATAATCTTAGGTATATCCCTAACTACCTTAGTTGAACCGATCTTCACATTACAATCAAAATTTACATGAGACAACCTTTTATGCCATAGCCAACTCTCCTTAATCTATGTAATCAAACATGTCTTCTCACCGGATTTCAAATGAAATATATTACCTTTTGTCTGTACTGGTTGCAATCTCCAATCCAGATCTGTTAATGATTTTGTATTTTCCATCCTTGAATTGTAATTGAAATCCCTTATCTACCAATTGTCCTACACTCAAAAGAGTATGCCTTAAACCTTCAACATAATAAATATTTTCAGTATTGTTCTTACTATCCAATGATATAGTTCCTTTTCCTTTGATCATACATGCTTTGTCATCTCCAAATCTAACTAGGCCACCATCAAATTCTTGCAAAGATAGAAACTTCCCTTTATCTCCAGTCATATGATGTGAACAACCTGTAAGGAAGTAAAGTAGCGGAAACAACTTCCTACACTAACCTTGAGAGGAGGGTAATGCAAATTTTTTTCAGATCGTTACAATAGTTACAGAAAATAGAAATAGATATAATAGCAATCATACCACAACACAATGATTTACGTGGGGAAAACCCTTTCGGGAGAAAAACCCCACCCTCCAAAAGCAGCTCAATATTTTATTCAGCAATCAAAAACAGATTACAAAATACTTGCAGAGCAAGCTCTTCATAGGAGTAGCACTAATCAGAGATTC
The DNA here is from genome assembly GCF_030272615.1 of Cryptomeria japonica. NCBI lineage: Eukaryota > Viridiplantae > Streptophyta > Pinopsida > Cupressales > Cupressaceae > Cryptomeria > Cryptomeria japonica. Next base: position 516,423,669 of record NC_081414.1, on the reverse strand, counting down.
AGAGGTAACTCAATAGCCATAAGACTCTTACACACAACCTCTATCTCACACACCTCATAAATAGGAGATACAATACAAGAAACCGTCAAACGGTATTACAAAACCATGGGCTAAAACCACCCAATAAGGTGTAGCCGACCTTATCTCCCTTCTATGACATGTTAAAGCACACATCAACACATGTCGCTCCCTTTTACAGCTCATTTATGTGTCCGATACAAATTATTTTTCCTATTTCAGGAGTACAAACTTCCGGAGGCCATAACTTGAGAACCGGGTGTCCGATTGACGAACCATTTGAAGTGTCGGAAAGCTCGCGAAGTGCTCTATCACCTCGTAACCTGCTTCGCTGGTTACGGCCACTTTTCAAGGCGTTTCGGAGCCTCTAAAGTCCCCAAAATTAAGTTTAAACATTTTATTGCACCCCTCCAAGACGAAAACTTTAATATCTTCAAAACTAGCTGTGACCTTGCGACGAAACTTTACCGGAATGCTTATCTAGCCAACCAGAAGCTTCAGGGAGAGTTTCGCACCATTTCGTGCTCAAATAAAAACTTACTATAAATAGTAACCTCACATAAATGCAAGGTTGAGACACCATTTTTCCCAACACAACCGCTATCAATTACCCATTCATCCTTTCTTCAATTTTAGCACCAAGTGCCTTTTCTTCAGGTACATTCTCTTCCAGTGCCAGATCATCTTCCTTGATAGCCAGGAACACCCATTGCTTCCCATTGCTGGAACCACTAGCAGAGTCTTCTACCGGTTCATCATCAGAATCAGTAATGCCTTCCTCATCCGCTATGTAGCATGATTTGTCTCTATTTTTCTTGTACTTATACTTGTTCTGATATCCAAGGTTAGGCTTAAATGATATTCTAACTCTTTCTTCAAATCTTGAATTCCTTTAAGGACATCTAGATGCAAAATGACCAATCTTATTACATGCAAAACATTTAAAAGGTGCTTTTCCTTCATACTTCCTACTGGTCCTTTAGGTACTCTTCTAGCAAATAGTGCTTCAAGTTTCTTAAACTCATCATCTTCTCTCTTCATTTCTTCCAATTCCTTTACATATAAAGCTTTCTAGTCTTGCTTACCAGTTGTAGATGTAGATGCATGAAAATTAGGTTCATACTTCACATCTCCAGAAGGTCAAAATTCTTCACGCTCAAAAGCAGATAGTTTTCCAACCAAAGTATCTCTATTGACAGATGTATTAGCCATTGTTATCAACTCATTAATAGTAGTAGCCTTCATTTTTTAAGTTGGTGGTAGGGTGATGCAGAGGATACTAGTCTACAAGCACTCCATTAGGCAATACTTGTTGTTTTGTCAAATTGACCTTGGAAACCTTTAAGGTTCTCATGTCTTCCCCTTTCACCAATGGACTCAAATTGTGTTACCAACTCAAACAACCCAATCCTATACCACATAGGGTCCTCACATGCCCCAACCAAATTTCCTCAACAATAAACACATACCCATTTGCTTGGTTTACACAAAACCCTCTTACCCGGGTGCAACCTAGGTCTTATCCTAGTAGCCCCGCTATACTGGTTTTTCCCACTTAGTTCATCTTTACCCCCAAAAAATTACATAAAAAATTGGACTTCCAAATACCCTTTTGGAATTTTCATAACATATGTGAAAATCAACTATGGTTCTTTTGGACGAAATACCCTGACCAGCACCCTGCTACAAACTGACTAGGCCCAATTAGCCCTCTTTTCCAAAGCAAGTACCGACAAATGGTACGACCACAATGCCAAACCCAAAAAAAGTCTTTAAAAATGTTCCAAAAGAATAGATTTTCCAGGTTTCAAGTCAAGACACACTCTTTTGACAAGTTAGATATCAAACCCTCCTTTTTAGGCCTCCTAACGTAGGGCTCACTCAAAACCACTCCTCCATTCACTTCCAGATTCAACCAAGGGTCAATTCACATTATATTCAACCCCCAAAACCATCTTCTAGCATAAAAACACCACCTTGTTAAGCTACTTCTTCTGCTGCTATACTCATGCCTCCAAAATCATGTTTTTTCTCACACAAACAATCACTTTTCTTGGTGATCACCCATTCAATCTCATTTCCTTGAATAATTGTCATTGGGTTAGTTAAAAATAAGTTTATAGGGTCTCATTCCTCAAGGAATAGTAAAGACATAAAGAGGAATGAGCCCTAACTTCTCATTTTGACTCCAAACTAACACAAAATGTGCACCTACAATAGGGTTCATTGGAACAGTCAGAATAAATGATTCAAGAACATATATTAAACCTTCAAGATGGATTCAAATAATCACTAACACTCAAAGGAGTCACTTGCAATCCATTGCCAACCCAAAAATAAAAGAAAAACAAACCAAATATAGCGAGTAATTCCAGATTTTGTATTCAATAAGAGCAGCCCGTACAATGCAATTGTGTTTCCTTTCCAAACTTCAACCTTGATTTTCTAGTTCATGTGACATGAGTTATATATTAATAAAAACCTTCCCCAAACTGACCATAACCACCTTTCATCTTTAACAAACTTTTAAATCTCTTGTTTGGCTAACTAACCGTTGGTTTTCAAATTTAAATTTGTCAACACTAGACATAATCCCCTTAAACCCAATTTACCAACACCAAAGGCTTTATTTGAGCCTTATTACATCTAAACTCATCAGGCATCCTTTGTGCCATTTTCACATATTTAGACTTAATGACCCCTATTAGGTCCACTTGCACTCATAACTCATTTCATTCTTCCTATTACATTCAAATGCCTTAATAGGCTTTATTACATCATTTTTAGGTACCTTAGACCCTTGACTCTATGTTCTATACCAAAATGGCTTCATGTGCCTCCATGTCACAAGAAGGGCTCCTGCACCATACTCCCCCCCTATGAAAAATATCTTGTCCCAAGAGAATAGGGGTCTTGTGTGTACTCCATGCATCCTTCTTGAAGGGCACCTGCACCTTTGGCCTCTTGCAAAATTTTGTAGCAATAACAACTCATGAAAGGAGTTGGTCTTCCACCTATTACCTACAAAAAACTCATGATTAGATAAAAACAAATCATTAGATCTTTGGTTTAGATAGTCACATATGGACTGCTGCGGCACCATTTTCCTTTCCTTTGTGAGGTCCAAATGACCCTCAACTCTATTCATCTTTGAAGCACTATCACCGTCCTTAATCTGCATACCTAGAGGGCACTCAACAGTCCCTACCATCACAATAGTCTGCACCTTCCTTTTGCTGTCAGCAATAGAATGTTGCTGCCCTTCTGACTTCTTTCCAAACCCCTGATCATTGCCTTGTGTTTCCTTCATCTTAGGAACCTGAATACTCACATACTCCTTCCTACCAAAGCATATTACATTGGATTCAAAGATTTGATTATTCTTTAAAAGAGTTAGTGTAAATTTCTTACCATCTTTGTGAAAAACATATGTGTTCAAGAAGCCATCATGCAATGTCCTTCACTGATATTGCCAAGGCCTTCCCAAGAGTACATGACAACATGTCATAGGAACAATGTCACACAATATGCTATCATTATAATCACCAATGGTAAACTCTACATATACTTGCTCTTGGACTACTAGATTTTGTTCATCTATTACCCAAGTGGCTTTGTAGGGTCTATTATGTGGTATTCTTATTAAATTCAATTTGTCAATCATCTCTTGAGAAACCAAGTTATCAAAAGAACCTAAATCAATGATCATCCTACATAATTTACCATGGCTCAAGCATTGAGTTCTAAAAATGGATACCTGGGGTTGTACCTATTGCAACCTTTGTCCTCTTCCAAACATCAGAAAGTCACCCTCAAGTTCTGGAGCAGCAATACCAATCTTCTCTTTTGCTAGTTGTTCTTCCCCTTGGGCCAAATGAACTCTTTTATCAGTCTTCTTGCCACCTTGTTCATTCATTGGACACTTGAAGGAAGTGTGCCCAGCTTCATTGCATGTGAAACACCTTCTTGTGAAGACTCCTAATCTTCTACCTAATCCAAATCCACCTCCACCTCTGTATCCACCTCTCTAATCAGAAAATGACTCCTTACCCTTGTCATTTCTGCCTTGTCCTTGTCCTTCATTGTTAGGCCTGCTGCCCCTTCCTCTATTTGCATTGCTTCTTCCACTTCCTCCTTGTCTCTCTTGCTTTCTCTTTACCTTTTTTTCAGCCCTTATAGCCAACTAAAAACACTCCCCAAGTGTCTTTGGTATATTTAAACCAATCTCATCTTGCAAGTTATATCTAAGCCCATTACAATATCTTGCAACCTTCTCATCATCATCTTCCAATCCACCTCTTATACTCAACTTGTGGAATTGCTCAGTGTAGGTCATCACATCCATGTCTTTTTGTTTCAGATTTTTTCTCAACCTCTTTGCCTGAATAGCATAATCAGATGGAAGGAATTGATCCTTCATCATAGCCTTCATCCTACTCCATGTGGTGATCTTAGACATCCCTCTTTCCACTCTCTTTGTCTTCACACTACTCCACCATGTTAGAGAAGTACCTCTCAACTTTGTCTTGGCAAACTTCACCTTCTTGTCCTCATTCATGTCTTCATAGTCAAAAGTAGTTTTCTAGTGCATCAATCCACCCCAATACCTCTTCACTATCCATCTTGCCATGATAGATAGGAAAATCAATGGTTGTCTTATTGCCACCCCCTTGTACTTCCTTCATTAACCTCACCATCCATCTCTCTTCAGGTTGTAGTTCCCCTTCTCCATTTCCTTCATTCTGATTCTCATCTGCTCCATCATTTGCTTCAGCATCTTCTTCCTCATTTTGTGGTCCTCTTCAAGGCTTCTAACCTTGATTGCAATGCTGAATTCTCCCTTCTCATTTGTCTCATCTCTCTATCTCTTGTTGCTTCTCATTCCCTCCTTCCTCTCCTTTCCATCTCCAAGGTCTCTTTCAACTCTTGGTTCTCCTTGGCTATTTGTTGTTTAGGAGGCATCTTGTATATACCCCAACTAGTGCAAAGCTTCTCCCTCTTCCTTACTTCCCTCAAGAACCTACTAGTGGCTCTGATACCACTATGATGTAGGGGATATTGGTCTACAAGCACTCCATTAGGCAATACTTGTTGTTTTGTCAAATTGACCTTGGAAACCTTCAAGGTTCTCAAGTCTTCCCCTTTCACCAATGGACTCAAATTGTGTTACCAACTCAAACAACCCAATCCTATACCACCTAGGGTCTTCACATTCCCCAACCAACTTGCCTCAATAATAAACACATACCCATTTTCTTGGTTTACACAAAACCCTCTTACCCAGGTGCAACCTAGGCCTTATTCCAGTAGCCCTACCAGACTAGTTTTTCCCACTTAGTTCAACTTTAACCCAAAAAACTTACAAAAAAAATTGGACTTCCACATACCCTTTTGGAAGTTTCATAACATATGTGAAATTCGACTATGGTTTTTTTGGACGGAATACCCTGACCAGTACCCTGCTACACACCGACTAGGCCCAGTTAGCCCTCTTTTCCAAAGTAAGTACCAACAAATGGTATGAACACAATAACAAACCAATAAAAAGTCTTGAAAAATGTTTCAAAACAATATATTTTCTATCTTTCAAGGAAAAACACACTCTTTTGACAGGTTAGAAATCAAACCCTCCTTTTTAGGCCTCCTAACCTAGGGCTCACTCAAAACCACTCCTCCATTCACTTCTAGACTTAACCAAGGGTAATTTCACCTTGTATTCAATCCCCACAAACATCTTCCAGCATAAAAACACTACCTTGTTAAGATACTTCTTGTGCTGCTATACTCATGCCTCCATTTTCATGCTTTTTCTCACACAAACAGTCACTTTTCTTGGTGATCACCTATTCAATCTCTTTTCCCTAAATTCTTGTCATTGGTTTAGTTAAAAATACATTTATAGGGTCTCATTCCTCAAGGAATAGTAAAGACATAAAGAGGAATGGGCCCTAACTTCTCATTTTGACTCCAAACTAACACAAAATATGCACCTACAACAAGGTTCGCTGGAACAGTCAAAATAAATGATTCAAGAACACATATTAAACATTCAAGATGGATTAAAATACTCACTAACACTCAACGGAGTCACCTGTAATCCATTTCCAATCCAAAACTGAAAGAAAAACAAACCAAATATAGCAAGTACTTCCAGATTTTGTATTCAATAAGAGCAGTCTGTACAATGCAATTGTGTTTCTTTTCCAAAATTCAACCTTTCTTTTCCAGTTCATGTGACATGAGTTATATATTAGTAACAACCTTTCCCAAACTGACCATAACCACCTTTTATCTTTAACGAACTCTTAAATCTCTTATTTTGCTAACTAACCGTTGGTTTTCAAATTTGAATTTGACAACACTAGACATAATACCCTTAAACCCAATTTACCAACACCAAAGGCTTTATTTGAGCCTTATTACATCAAAATGACTCAACATGACCTTACTAAACTCATCATGCATCCTTTGCACCATTTTTACATATTTAGACTTAATGACCTCTATTAGGTCCATTTGCACTCATAACTCATTTCATTCTTCCTATTACATTCAAATGCCTTAATAGGCTTTATTACATCATTTTTAGGTCCCTTAGACCCTTGAATCCATGTTCTATACCAAAATGGCTTCATGTACCTCCATTTCACAGGAAGTGCTCCTGCACCATAGGGATCTTAGGACTTTAGAAACAATTTTATCCTCGCTCAGAGTTCCACCACAACATTGAATTCCCATAACAATCTCATTTACCCTTTCCATGAATGCATTAATCCTTTCATCTTCTTCCATCTTCAGGTTTTCATATCTCACTTGGTAACCATCAAGTTTAGCTATCTTCACTATAGGGTCACCTTCATTAAGAGTCTCCAAATTATCCCATATAGCCTTTCCAGATGATTTGTTAGTTAATCCCATTATTTGTTGATCAGAAAGTGCACACATGAGGCTTCTCTTTCTCTACAATCATTCTCAAGCTCCTTGTCCAGGTTTGCTGGAGGAGGATTGCCTGATCCCGGATTATAGGGTGTGACACCATTCTGTGTGATCTCCTAAATCTTCTTGCCAAGACATCTCAGATGAGTCTCCATCTGAATCATCCATACTATGTAGTTTGTTCCAGCAAGCCTTAGGATATCCTTTTGAAAGATAGCTCTAGAAGAACTGGATGAACTTGAGTTGTTAGTTGCGATAGGATCTTCCTCAAGTGGTTAAGCTTTCTACATAGAGGGCCAAAGCTCTGATACCAATTGTTAGAAAATTCAAATAACCGAAAGACAACTGAGAGGAGGGGGGGTGAATCAGTTGTCATAGATTACTAGAACGATTAGCAATTTAAACTTTAATACTAGAGCCCAAAACATTAATACTAGAATAGCAGTTAAACCAATTAAGCATAAACAATAATCTTAGAATAAATACCATCCACATAACACCAATATTTGTACGTGGAAAACCCAGTAAAGGGAAAAACCACCGTGGGAAGCCTACTCACAGTCAGATAATACTTCTGCAGTAAGTATGTGAATTAGAATTGAGGGGCCTACACTTGTAGGAAAGCCAACAACCTAGAGCACACTGCTCATCAAAAAAGGAGCCTCACTGACTACATAGAAATCTAGACTATAATCTGGAGAAGTGTTGAACTACAAAAGATAACATCTACCATGCCTGAGTACAGTTCCGGTTAAGCTCAATACCGGAGGATTAAATTCTCTTACATAAACCCAATTCGATCTCCAATGATCGACCAACTCCTCTGCCTGAATGATATTACATTATTCGTACATTACATTCCTTGAACATGACCTCTAACCATAACCATGATGATCTACAATGAGACCTTACATCTATATATACAAACCCTCGACCGTAAACAATTAGGTCAGCCATTAGATAATAAACCAATTACATAATTATAAACCATGTTGGCCTTAGACCAAAAAAAAATCCAATACATAAGAAATCCCAAAAATACATCAAGAGGTCCAATCTACACGTTACATTAAAGCCAGTCCATTACCTAGATTAATCGGGACTCAATATAGGTCCATACACTACAATAATGATCTCCATCTGCCAAGTCTTGAACATGATCACCAACAACATCGTGGAACTCCACCAGAAGTTGCACCAACACCACTTATGCAATTCATCAAAGATCTTCATCAAAGCTCTATCGGTGAAACCAATGCTAGAACCAAAATCTAAGTTTCTAAACAAACATGATAGCATCCGATCACCAGACCAAAACCAACTGACCAAATATGAGCATGAGTATCATGAATAAGCCAATTCCATCACCAAACTATACCAGAGCCTACCGGATCATGCCAAATTCAAATCATCTAGAAACCACTCAACCTACCAGGACCAGAAGGGTGCCGGTAAAGCATCCAAACAACTAGTGTTGGCATCAATGATAAAAAATCAATGCAACACATAATCAATTCCACCAAATGGCCAACAAGTTCAGCCCTCTTTCTTTGCCATCAAAACACTTCCAAAACTCATTTGCATGTATCAAGCTCATTGACTGTAGTTGTGCCCATATATAAAGCTAAGAAGACATACATCTAGATCCATGCATGAAAATATCTTCATAACATATTTGGAATGAAGAACAATAGTTCTACCCTGTGAATAAGCTATTGAAGATGAAGCACCTGCTGAAATTTAGGTTTTTCTCAAAGTAAAAAACCATATTGACATAAATATAACTCAGGTTCAACTTGAGTTATTGAGGTGAAGCACTAGAACATAACTTAAAACTTACCCTCCAAAATATTACAACATAACTTAGCTTTATCTTTTCCTTTTCAATGTGGAACTTGGAGGTAATAAAGCCCCTTTTTAAAAAAAAGAAAAGAAAAGATTGCCTTCACCAAGATTTTAATGAAAACTAAAGGCTTTATTAAGGTAAGGTGGTCATGGCCTTATCAAAATATCATGACTCTCATTTTAAACCTTAGGAAATTGATACAAAGTGAAAAATTGCCCCTTCAACAAACCTGGAATCAAACTAGCAAAAGCTTTCAAAATAACAAAACTAAACCATAATGTACCATTTAAGGTAAGATTGAAATTGGTCAACACCTACCCTTTGAATGATGTCTTCTAACACATGAGGTTATGATCATATTCCAATAGCTTCTCCCTTAGCTAGTCCTACTTGACTATTGTTTATCAGCCTTCTTACTCTCATGTATAGTCATATTCATCATACTAAGGTTGCAGTCCTTCCTTGGAGGATCTCTTTCATATTACTTGGTTGTTTGATTGACTATGGAATTCCCTTATCCATGTGAACCGACTTAGATATGTGATAGTGATTCTCTTTCTTGGACAACTCACAGTTCCCTCTTGTAAATCTCAACTCAATGTAATTTGGGTAATGATATTGTCCTTTACTGGACTACAATTTTCTTGATTGGTGGGAGATCAAATATTGAGAAAGAACATCTATTATCACCACTTTATCATGAATAACACAACTCATAAGATGACAACTTTATCATAGAAAACACAGTCTCATAAAGATCTGAAAGCCTTATGACTTGAACAGACTCTAGAACATCAAAGGATAATCAATGACAAAGAAAAGAACATCAAAGGACAAAGGTAAATCTAATTAAAAGCTTGCCTAAGATAGTCATGACTATCATGAGAAGAGATCATACACAAGGTGAACATTCATCAAACATATAGAGGTTTCAAAGTGATATTGTCATTAAAGACCACACAAATGACATTCATGAGGAAACATTACGATCCAAAGAGGCATAATAATGTCACAATCATATTCACAGTGATTTCTTCTTTGTCATTCATAGTGATTTCATCCTTGTCAAATTATGAGAATCAGGTATAATAAATAGAAATCATCAAGAATTGTGGGTCACAGAGAAACCCTAAAATATGATGAAAGACGATCATTATGAGCAGAGATAGAGGTATGAAGATATTTGTTGTTCATAAAAAATGATTAACCCAAGTTCACCTACAATCCTTCTATGAAATGGCCAATTTCAATCTATGAAACACATCAGGGCTTGGACAACATAACATAGGACCCTAAATGATCCTCCTATACTTCACGTTTTGCTAGACCTAGGGGGGACACTCTTTTGATGCATTGAATCAAACTCATTTACCCACATATGACAGCATCAATAAAGTAGATAGATCTCACAAGGCTTAACAACTAGGAGGTTACTGTAGATGGGTTAAATCCACATTGACATCTCAACTAAGTTGAAGCATGAGATGGATGAAACATTCCCACATAACATAAAATAAAGGTAGATATTCTGATTTGATTTTAAATATCTGAGAAAACCCCAAAATTTGCAGGATCAGTTCCTTATCCAAGGGCAACAGAGTCATACATTTGAATACAAATGAAAGCACTCATTGCAAATCCATCTTCATTATTAAATATTCCTGCATTCATGCCTTGCATAAATGCATTACTAAGATCATTCACAAAATCATCAAATCTTGAAACTATATTCCATTATTCACGATTTATTACAAAATTTAAATTCTTCCTTGAAGAATCCCTGCAAATAATCACAACTATCTCCTTGAGATAACAAATTTCATCCTCCTTGAGGATTTGATTTGAATAGAATGGAAATACAAATCTAGAGACAATCTTGTGTAAATTTATGTATGCCTTACATACAGATAAATCTGCAATAGAAAACACCTATAACATGAAAATAAGACTCCATTACTTGAAAGCAGACATTACACTGCAAATTTGAATCTAACCCAAAATTGGAAACCAAGAAATCTGGAGCATTTTTCATAGAATTCTAGAACCATTACAATTGAGAAGAAATGGGAATAAGAAGAGGAGGGAAAAAGATCAGATCTGATAACACACTGCCAAGTGTCCCTTCTTTCCTAACTGAAAAATACTTCCTTTCATTCCCATGGAAACTTCTCTCAAAATATCCCATTTTTGTTGAAAATAATTCCGTAACTACATTCCTCATTCCGAGAGATTTCCGGTGATATACAATACTTGCATATTTGGCCAAAAAATACTCTCTGGGCGAATTAATCTTGAATATGGATCCATCATTTAAATTTTTTGAATTTCTCTATAGTTGAAACTATATCATTTAATTTTGATTTTTCAATCCATTTTATCTCCTGACGCTTGCCACATGGCATCTTGTGATTGGCTGATGGCATCCACTGAAGGAAAAATTATAGTGGGAGCCTTTAGATAACTAATTTTCCGTTTAACCTCTTGATTGGCTGCCTCTAATTCAGCTTTTTCCAGTTCCCTTTGTAGGTCCTCCTTCTCTTTCCTCATCCTATCTATCTCTTTCTCATGTGTAGACAACATAGAAGAGATTTATTCTATAGTTTTAGACCCAGAACCATCTTCCATACACTTCTGTTTCCCTTTGTCAATGTTATTCCTAACAGGTTGTGGATCACTTAAGACTTCTCTATTTGGTTGCACAACATATTTGTATACATGGTTGATTGTGGGAACTAAATTTTCTCTGATGACTGGACCTTCATCCTCACTTTTATCTTTCTCTTGGGTGAATAAGTCAAGGTCAACAATCTGCCTTAGAAGCCCATCCCTCTTAATCAGTTTAGCTTTCACTTCCTTTTCTTTATTTGCTTCCTTTTGTGCTCTTAAAGATATTAAGTGATGGACTTTCCTATTAAGGGCCTCAATTTCTTGGGAAACCTTATCTTCATTAGGGAACATTTCTTTAGAATCTGATATATTGACTTGGTCTATATCAATTAAACTGATATTTCCATCTATTGTCCTAGGCACATAATTCATTTTGATATTTGAACTATTCCTGTCTTTCCCAGAAAAAATTAGCATGAGAGATCTTCTGTTTTAAAATTTGGACATCCTCATTATTACCAAATAACCCAGAATGGAAACCCAAAATGTCCTGATCGGATTCACAGGAGGAAGAATTTGAATTTGCATATATGGGTCTGCCAGATGACTTACCCGTATTAATGCTCTTTTGTACCCGAAAAACATTAGATGGCTCATGTACAACTGATCTTTTCTGGCCTCTCCGTGCTTGTTCAGGTAATCCCTCTTGCAATGTCTCTTGAGGATTCTTCCTCATGAATGACCTGGTGTTCCTTCCTCTCTGCATTGTACTTGTTTTTCTTAAAAGAATTATACTTCTTCAAAAGCACTGGTTATACTTGTCAGAGTCGCCACCCACAAAGAGTGTGGAAAATAAGAAAACAATCTTAAACATATCACTTGCAAAGATTTAACAAATCAAGAAGATTTTCAAAGAGAAAGATAGCGCAAATGAGAGATCAGGAAATCTTCCACAACACACAGATATCTGAACAAATTTCCAAACTAATTCAGGCACCAATCTATAACATAGATACACACTATGACTATTCCCCAGCAGAGTGGAAGCCCCTTTTTTTCAATGGGGCATTGATTTTATTGGAGAAATAGTTGAGAAATTAGGAAGAGGTCATAGGTGGATTATAGTAGCCACTGATTATTTCACCAAGTGGATTGAAGTTTTACCCACTAGGAGAGCCACAAGTAAGGTTGTTATTAACTTCCTGATGGATAATGTCATAACCAGATTTGGTGTTCCTATGAAATTGGTGATGGATAATGCCATGAGCTTCAGGTCAGAGGAGTTTAATGAAATTTTGCACCAGCCATGGAATAGTTATGTCCTACTCTTCACCATATCATCCTTAGGGTAATGGACAAGCTGAATCTAGCAATAAGAGCCTCTTGAACATTATTAAGAAAATCCTGGAGGAGAACAAAAGGTCTTGGGACCAAAAGTTAAAGTTGCCCCTATGGGAAAATAGGGTTACTGCCAAGAAAGCAATTGGGGTTTCACCTTTTGAACTGGTTTATGGCACACAATCTAGGGTGCCAGTCAATAATCTTCTTCCAGTATACAAGTTCCTGCAAGCTGAAGACATGGAGTTATCTGAACCTATGGAAAACAGAATGATTCAGATGGTGGAGGTGGAAGAAATCAGAACTTTGGCCCATAAGAGGAATTTGAAGATCTAGTTGTAGTCCAAATATCTGTTTGACAAAAGAACCTTGTTAAGAAAGTTTCAAATTGGTGACATGGTTCTTCAATGGAATGCAAAAGGGAAAGATAAAGGAAAACACAAAAAATTTGAGTCACTATGGATAGGTCCCTCTATGGTTTATGATCTTAATGGAAAAGATTCATATTTTTTGCAGAAAATGAATGGTGAGGTACATGAATTTCCAGTGCATGGACAGTTCCTAAAACATTACTTCTCTTAAGTCCATGCACAGTAGGTCTTAGTCTGTATATATTTAGGTTTTCTTTTGTTGTTTGTTTTTGGGCTTGTGTTTGGTCTGTTCTCTAGAGTTTCTAAATTCTTGTGTTGGTCTTGCAATCAACCATCCCCAGTCAGAGCCGCTGTTATCACTATTTTAAAAATTGGGTATTCTTGTCCCATAACTAGCTAAAATCTGCAAAGATGTGTTTGGCATAGCCTTGCTGCCTTTGTGTTTTTTGGGTCAAAGAGGGTTTAAGGTTTTGAAAGATTTAACCCTTCCTATGTTTTGAAAACCCATTTTTTATATTTCTACGTTACTTTTTCCACTTAAGTGGAGGGTCACTCTGTCACGAAAGTGTCCCCCCATTAGATTCTCCCTAGGCAGTATTTTTAATATCTTCAATTTTTACGCCTTTGCCTATGTTTTTAATCTTTTTTGGGCTCCTTAATAATTGTGCAAGTCAATGTTAATCTTGCGGTGTGCATTGTTTTGCTGGGTGAAGATGCCTACAGATTAGTGTTCACGAAATGGTGAAAAGGGTAAGCGGGCCCGACCAAAGGATTGTTCATCAGGTTAAAGGACTATCTTGTATTGGATCCAACAGCTCATGTTGATTCGCTAGCCCAAGATGCATGTGATTTATCTTCTGTAAAATAGTGAAAGAGTTGGCAAGTCCCAGAGGCAAGCAGTTCCTTTGGTTAAAGGACAATTAGTTTAGAGAAGATCAACGATGGGCATTGATTCGCAGTTGAAAGATGTCCGTGTTTTACCTTTCGCGAAATAGCGAAAAGATGGAGGGCCCAAGCAAGGTAGTCACGACAAGGGTAACAGACGAGCAGGTTTCTAAGATCCTACAATTGTCGTTGCTTCGCAAAGAAGAGTTTCCTGAGATTTAAAGTCTGTGAAATAGCGAAAAGGTTGGTGGGCCCAAAGGACAAGCAGGTCGTAGTTTTAAAGACCGATTAAGTAGGAGTTGATCGGACAACTCGTGTGGATTCACAACCCCAAATCAAACAGAGGTTACCATTCGTGAAATAGTGAATTGACATGGTAGTCACACGGTGGATGACATGGCAAGACAGATGGGTTGCTCCATGGAGAGAAAAGGTGACTTGGCAGATGCACGTGGCTCCAAAGGATAGTTGAGGGCCTGTTGTGATTTAGCCGACGGTTGTGTTAGAGAAGGGTAAAGTAAAACACGCGGCAACCTTAGAATGGAGCCCGATGGAGTTGTCTGAGCGAATAACTAATTGACACGTGACATTCATTTGCCGGTGATGAAACAAAGCAAGTGGTTTCCAAGCCGAGGGCCCACTTTAAAGGGTCGGATACATTAAATGGTATACATCTTGAGGTGGATTCAATGATGGGTGTTGTTTTGCAACCCAAAGATGCGGGGTGGTTAGCCTTCGTGAAGTAGTGAAAACTGCTAGCAGTGGGGGTCATGCACGGTTAGTAAAAAAGACTGGTGGCCAGCATAAGAAGTAAAGATTAGGGAAGTGGAAAATGATCAAATGGCTAGCGTTGTTTCATGTGGTTAAAGTGCAAAAGGTTTAGTGTTTGTGAAGTAGCGAAAAGAAGGTGGGGCCCGTCTCTAATACGGAAGGATCGGAAGGAGTAAAGGTAGTGCAAGTTTCTAAGGATCTGACGAACGTCATTGCTTCGCGAAAGAAAAGTGTGAGGGTTTTAAACTCCATGAAATGGTGAAACAACGAAACAGGGAAATACTCTGAAGGCTTGTGATTTGTTGGAGCCCATTTTTGAATTCTATTTGTGAATTCAATTCTAAGGTGATGGCCAAAGCATGCAAGATTAATGCCTCAATTTAATGCCAAGTTGGTAAGTTAGGTCCACATCAATTGAATACTGGCACCATTTTAACAAGTTTGTTGCAAAGGAGCTGGTGTAGAACGATTTTATTCAGGTGAGTAATAGGTTTTTATGTTTTTTCTTACTAGTTGCTGTCTAAAGATCGGTGTTATTGTGTGAATTGCTTCGTTAGAGTTTTGTTTAACTCTCAATTGGTATAATTGTATTAACGAGATGGCGCCAAGATGGGATTTCACAAGGAAGGTAAATTGCCAAGATAGGAACATATGTGATGACTTCCTAGAACAACTAACCATGTCTACCAATGCTGCGGTCAAAGCTAAAGAATTGGCACCAAAAAACCCTCGTTTAAGAATTGGAGATGGTCTATATGATAAAGGAAATTGGTTAAGGGATTCACAAATAGGGATGTCAGGTCTAGGACTTTTCAAGGTAGGTTTTGGTTAGAGACATTCCCTTGCCCCATTAAATAGTATATGGGAATTGGATGTTGGAAAGCTCGTAGTCCCCGACGTCTTCATGGATGTAGATTTGTTGACCCTGATTGCACAAAATTATGAGCCTATAGCCAAATGTATTAGAAATATAAAGGGAGAAGCCTTAATTGAGATCAATGATGATGAGTTCAGGAAGGTTTTCAAGCTCAGTGAAGTGTCTAATTATTTAGAGCCTATGAACTTTGAGACACTTGCACAAGTCTACAATGTGCAAAGGGATCACCTTAGGAGTGGCCCACTGAAAGAGTTTTTATGTCAAGATAGGAGGGTTAACTGTTGTAGGCCCCAGTACCATGGAACCTTTCTCCCTGAATTTGTTTACTCTAAGGGCTAAGGGCATGTATTGGTCACTTTGTCAGATTTTTGGAGAAGATGCTGAGAGAAACATGCCAACCCACTATATGCTGATGATAGCACAGATTCTGAACCCCTCTCTGGTAGTAACATTTGACTATGCGCCTTACCTCACTGATGCAATTCATGAAGGGCTAGTAGGCATAAAAAATGGTAAGGTGGATAGGCCTTTTGGATGGTATTCCCTTCTCATGCATATGTTTTTATTTAAAGGTGTTGATTATTTCACTAGTGAAATGGAACTTATAAAGAAAAAAGATGGTGACGAGATGCCAGTGCAATTATGGAGAACCATTCTATCCTGGGATAGAGAAGACGCCAGTTACCTAAAGTTTGATAGATGCTTTGCATCTAAAATCAGGATTCTCTTGTGCACAAAAATCCCTAGGATCCCAAAAGCTCTGTTGGAGTTCCTCAGGCCTAAGGAGTTTGCTGAAGGTATTAAGATTGTTCATAATTGGGGTGATATGTATTTGTACCCTGTTTCTACAGTTTTCAGAGTTTATGGTTTCAGAGGCACTCCATATTTATTGCCTTATCAAGTCCCATTGAAGATAGGGATTGCAGAAGTCTTAAGACAAATTGGAGGTGTGCAAGAGGCAGAGATGACAAATAGGGGTAAAGGGACTATTTTCCCAACTGTTCCCAACTGTTACCATGGTTCATCATTTTGTGATCACCAAAGGTGGCTGGAAGTATTTTGAAGAATTCTTTAAACCATATAGGTTGTCTACTGCAGTTTCAAGATTTGCAGACCCTAAAGATTTTTTCAATGGCATGTTTAGAAAGAGAGCATTATTTAAAGGTAGGCCGCACCAATTTCATTTCCCTGAAGATCTGATTAGGAATGAATTCAATTTGGATGAGCAAGAATTGAGGAAAGAGAAGTGGGTGGCATACAAAAGGGCTCTTGATTTCATTCATCAATTTGATAGTAGTTATTGTAGACACCTAAAATTGTCGAGTCTAATTAAATAAATATCTTTATTTATTTAATTACTTTAGCCTAATTCTTCTATTAATTAAATAAATCCTTATTTATTTAATTAATTCATTTATCCTCTTCTAGCCTTATTTCTCATTTAAATAAATACATTTATTTATTTAAATTATCCTTTTTCTAAATTAAATAAATATTTTATTTATTTAAATTATCCTTTTTCTAAATTAAATAAATATTTTATTTATTTAAATTATCCTTTTCTAAATTCAATAAATATTTTATTTATTTAATTGATCCCACTTCTTCTATTAAATAAATAAATCTTTATTTATTTAATTAATTCATTAACCTTTTCTACCCATGACACATGTCATTCATCTCTTAATTCCTACACTACCTACCCTCTCATTATTTTATTATTTCCTCTACCTACCCTTTAATCATAGCCGACCTCTTTTACACCTCTCAATCTTATCCCTCCATTTCATATAGTGTCTTCTATATAAGGAGATGCTTCCTTCATTATCAACCCTAACTAATTTGCACACTGGACTACACTATGCCTTTTGCACTTTCATATGTGATTCTACTTGCAACCACATTTCCATTCTTTGTTGAGCTCTTGTGCACATAAAATCTGAGAGCAAATATATCAAGCAAGATCAATGGAGATAGGAAGAATGGAGATTCAAACCCTATTGGACATGTGATGGTATAATCTTTGTGATTTCATTTGATTTGCATTGTCTTAGGTAATCTTCATATGTTATGGTGGATCTTTGTTGTTGTTAGGCTAGGGTTTTGTGGTTGAATTCATTTAGTCTTTTCAACATTGTTGTTATCCATTTTCACCATATAAATTTTGGCACGGCCGGTGGGACTCTTGTCCCTTTTGAATTTAACATCTTTTGGTGCAGATTTTGTGTTTTGAAGTTGTAGATCTGACATTTTCGACAACATTTTGATATTTTCGTGTCTGCGTACTTTTAGATCGCGTTTTTGATTTTCTGCCACGTCTGCGACATCTGGAATCACGTCTGCATCCTCGACAACATTTTATTTTTTTGCAGATTCTGAAAGTCGTGTCTATGTTACCTAGTCGCGTCTGTGGAGTTTTTAGGCGCGTCTGCATCCAAGAGCCGCATCTATGTTCTGGAATCGCATCTGTGTCGGATCTAAGCGTGTCTGCAAAATTTTGTAGCATTTGTTTCTCTGATAACCACATCTGTTTGAAGTTGTTACATTTTGAACTTCTTTGATTCGGTATTTCATTTGGGTTTTCAGATCTGGTTTATTTTGAGCTAACATCTTCAGATCTAGCTAACGAAATTGGTGCAGCTTGTCTTGAAAGCAAAAAATTGTTTTGTCGAAGGCCCCTATTTCACAAAGTCTTTTGGATCTAAAATTTACCTAACTTGTGTGCTTGCAGGAAGGGGTGATCATTTGAAACAATCCAAACTACTAATAGATCTTTGTTGTAGGACCTTGGCAAGGGTTTTTGATTTTTATTGTGCCTTGTTTTCATAGACTAGCAAACACTTCAATTGGTGCACTAAAATTGAACCATTGTCTTTTGTGTCTTGAGCAATAGGCTCTTTTTGTTTAATCTTTAGAAGGCCTATCTCCCCATGTGGTCATTAGGACTACTAGTGAGGAGAGGATTACCCAAGTGGTAGCGAGGAAAACCCACCTCTTTCGAACCACTATAAACAATTGTATTCATGGTGAAAACTATGGATAACATGTGCTGATTAGTTCATACCAACACTATGTCTCCTCATAAACCCGTTTGATAAAATTCATTTGATTAGTTGTAGGGTGTAACCCCTACCGGCTGGGAGCCTTCTATATTTACAGAGCTAAAAATGCCGCATGTATGGCCACACGAGCTGATGCCCTTACTAGCACCTTTTTGTTTTAGAAGCCAAAATCCTTCTAGTTGTTGGGGCAAGAGGTCGGACCTCTTATAGCAGCCCACACACATACGACTCTTAGTAGAGATACAAAGTTCACCATGAGGAGTTTTCATGGGGACTGTTGCTTGGCTGCCCCGAGAAGTGAGTGCCGAGGGTGGAGCCAGTGGGGTCAAGCATCTAAGTATCCACTCTGAATAGCGTAGCCTTGGGGGAAAATCCATGTGGGATCAACAACTATTGTCCTGGCCAACCATAAGAATTGTGCTTGTCTTATTTTGAACTATCAAACATTCAAGACCAAACATTAAAACATTGTGTCTTTTGTGTCTTCTAGTGTATGCAAAATAATTTTACATTAAACAACACATTTTCTTTTGAGTCATTTTGAGTCTAAACACTTGCAAACATTGAGTCCTCATCAACACTGTGTCCTCTTGTCACGAAAAATAGTCAAACATTTAGATTTGGTCACAACAAAACAACTTTACAGATTGGAAAAACTGCACAAAGTTTGCAGAAACGCGGCTGTGTCTGACAGAACAACGTCTGTGTCATATAACCACGTCTGTGAAGGGCAAAAATGCATCTGTGTTCTCTTGAGCAACATGGCACTTACAACATCTCAGAAATGCGTCTGTGTCTGACAGAACCACGTCTATGTCATTTAAGCGCATCTGTGTCTGATAGAGTAGCGTCTGTGTCATTTGAGCACGTTTGTGAAGTATATAGGCATGTCTATGAAGGGCAAAAATGCATTTGTGTTCTCTTGAGCAACATGGCACTTACAACATCTTAGAAACGCGTTTGTGTCTGACAGAACCACATCTGTGTCATTTGAGCACATCTGTGTCTGATAGAGTAGCGTCTGTGTCATTTGAGCGCGTTTGTGAAGTATACAGGCACGTCTATGTTCAGGATTGAAAACCTTCATAATTCAGAAAATAAGAACAATCAGTTTAAGAATTCTTGAGCTTCCTAGGTTATCTCTCTGGGCTTTTCATCTAGAATTCAACCTATCTTTGGGTCTCACAAAGTCCATCATTGCTTTACACCTTACATTACATTCACATTTGTCTAAAATTGAGTCAAAAGGTCACTTGCTTGTCCTCATCATACTTTGTCAACACACTACATACAACAACATTTTTCTAAGTGGTCCCTCATCAAGGTCTATCACCTTTGGGTCTCATTTGGTCTTACTTAGAGTCAAGGTCAACTTACCTCATCAAGAGAAACTATCATCTCTTTGGAAGCCACACCTACTCTACTACATACATACTTGGTCTTACACTTTGGACATTGCAAGTAAACTTCAGATTCATTTACATTCCATCCAACTCTTGGTCTTCCATACTCTTTCCATTTTCATCTAGTCTCATACATCTTGGTCAATACCTAGTTCATGGTTGAAACCTGTTCCCAAAATTCTAGGAGAGAAACTAAAGAGGCTCAAGAGTCTGCAAACATGAGTTCCTATGAATATGACAATGATATCTTTTTCAATTCTGATCATAACATATTACCTAACATGGATGCTTATAGAAACATTCCAAATGTTGAGAACATGGAGACTATA
The DNA here is from genome assembly GCF_030272615.1 of Cryptomeria japonica. Taxonomy (NCBI): domain Eukaryota; kingdom Viridiplantae; phylum Streptophyta; class Pinopsida; order Cupressales; family Cupressaceae; genus Cryptomeria; species Cryptomeria japonica. The sequence continues at coordinate 516,403,226 of NC_081414.1, read as the reverse complement.
AAAACAATGATACACACAATGACAATATGGATAACATTTCAGTGCATTCAGTAGAAGTGGAAGAAACCACTATGGATCCCCATTTCAATAGATTGGTTGAGGAAATAATGAAGAGAGATAGACAATATTTCTTATAAGTGATGGCACATAGTGGAGCCAAGATTCCTCATGATTTTGACATGTCCCAAATAATGGAAAATCAACCTTTGCAACAACCTCACCTCAACATGGATCAAAGGAGGCCTAATAGTGGAGGCAATAGAGGACCACATATGGTGCTTGAATCACCATCATCTTTGTTTCAAAAACTAGAGGTCCCACATACACATGGTCAAGCATATGATACTCACCTTCACAGACCATTATGGAAGTCTTATGCAGAAAAATATGCTCAATCACATACCAATGCTAAGGATCAATCACCAAAGCAATGGGATATCCAAAGGCATGTTCAAAATTTGGACACAAGGAAACCCCTTGTCATATTTGGGGGCAACACACTAGAACAAACTCATGACATGCCTATAGAGTATGGTATACATGGACAAAGTAGATATTCCATTCCTCAACATGACTCTATACCAAGTGGTCCATATACACAACATCATTATAGACCTCCTCCATATGAACATGTGTATGATCAATATCATCCATATATGCAACATGCTCCTCCTCCACCTGGCGGTTCAGGCATGGGGTATGGTCCAAGAAGTTGGTCTCCACCTAAGAACAATTTAGAACAACAAATCAAGGACTTACAAAAGAAAATGGAGGACATAAATACACCGAAGCCAACATACACAATGAGAGACATATGTCCTTATCCATTTGATAAGAGCATTCCAATGCCTCCTTTTCCTACACACTTTGTGACACCTAAGTTTGATAAGTATAGAGGAAAAGGGGATCCTAAGGCACACATAAGATAGTTTTTCACAGCTTGCATTGAGATAGCAGCAAAAGAGACATATTTGATGAGATTATTGCCACAGAGCCTAGGTGATTAAGCTATGGAATGGTTCTCCCAACTTCCACCTGGTATTAAGTCATGGGGTGATTTAGCAGAGGCATTTATCCAACATTTCTCATACAAAATAGAGACAAATATATCAGTCACTACTTTGTGCAACACCAAACAAAATGATGGAGAATCTTTTTCATCATTTTTACAAAGATGGAGAAATCTAGTCAGCAGCTGCTCTTGTGAAATTCCACAAAAACAAATGGTAGAAATGTTCACCCAGAATGTTAACAAAGACATTGGTTATGACCTAAGAAAAGCTTGTTTTTCCACCTTCAAAGACATCATTGAAAAAGGCTTAGCAACAAAGAAAGTCCTAATTGAACAAGGAGTCATTAAGATATTCAAAGAAAACAAAGAGGACTTTAAAGGAAAAGATAAGCCAAGATTTTGGAATAAAAACAAGAACACAGTCAATGATGGTGTTGTTGATGCCAATATAGTATGACCCAAAATTGTTTTTTCTGGATCAAGTTCTACAAACAATCAAGTGAATACTCAAACAACTTCCAAGTCATGAAGGAAGTACACCCCATTGTGAGAACCACTTGAATCAGTTTTCAAAAAGCTAGTGGCAAACAAGATAATCACAATTCTAGATTTTCCTCCATATGAGCCAAAGGTTAAACCAAATTGGTGGAATGATGATGAGTATTGTGAATTTCATAAGAGCAAAGTACATAAAATAGGAAATTGTCATCGACTAAGGAACATCATACAAGATCTCATTGAAAGAGGTGACATTGAGATTGAAGGACACTCATCCAATCAAGAACATGAGATGTTTAAGGAACCATTCCCAAAGCATGACAAGGGAAAAGCTATAGCCATAGATGACTAAACCAACTATACCAGAGCATCTTATAACTATGATTCTACTATCAATCATATTTTGATGGACAATTATGTCTCTACCATTATCATCATAGACAAAATGCCTGAGAATTCTACCCAAAGACCCAAGATCATCCTAAAAGGCATTGGATCTTCTTCCGAACCTACCTCTGAATGTAATGTCACAACTCATCGAGGTAAATTCACCTTGCAAGGTGCTCCAGCTAAAAACACCGCTTCCTCATCAACCAAACCTGAGTATGACCTTATAGAACAGTTGGGGAAGACACCTGTGCTCATCTCCATCCTTGAACTCTTATGCATATCCCCTGCACATAAAGCTATTCTTGACAAAATCTTGAGAGACACTGCTGTCCCTACTGATCTAAACATGGACTAGTTTCAAGCCATGGTGGGATACCTTTCTGTTCCACACTCCCTTACATTCACAGAAGCTGATGATGCCTCTGTAAGTCAGCCACATAATGCACCTTTGCACATTGAAGCCTTCATACACAAACATCAAATAAAATGAGTCTTGATAGATGGAGGAGCAGGTCTAAACATTTGTACATTAAGCACTATTAAACAATTGGGGTATTCTAATAAAGCTATGAATTCTACAAAAAAAATTACCAACAAGGCATATGATGATGAAGAGCATTCATCCAAAGGCACAGCCACCTTACCTCTCAGAGTTGGGCTAGTTACGAAGGATGTGGTTTGTCAAGTCCTAGACCTAGATCTCACATACAACATATTGCTAGGATGTCCATGGATTCATGAAATGAGGGTAGTCCCATCTACATATCACCAATGCATTAAGTTTCCTCACAATGGAGTTGAAATAACAGTTAATGGTGATCCTAATCCATACATATACTGCAATAACTTGAGACCAAAAACTGAGATGATCATTCCAAGTAATAGGGAAGCTGTCCCTTCTTCTACATACATTGATCCTGAATCATTAAAACCTTCGACATCAAAACAAGGTGAGCTTAAAGGGAAATTTCAGGACAAGGGCATGGGTGAATACACTTTGACTCAAACCATGTGCTTACAACAAGTAATGAGTTCACCAAAAGAATATGGAAGACCACATCCTAATAAGAAAGTATCTATCATTATACTCAAATGGGACCCTACGACCTTTCAAAGATGGGGTGAACTGGAAGAAGAAGACTTATACAACATGCTTTACAAAGACCTTGAAAATGATACACAAGATCACATCAGCATACCATGTGAAAAGTATGGCAAAAAATTCAAGATCCTACAAAAATTTGGGTAAGATGGCAAAATTCCTCTTGGCTTAAGGAAGTAAGGCATCATTGAACCTTTACAACCTGAATTGACATTCAAAAGGGAACACTCGAAAGGACTTGGTTTCATGACTTCCAAGATCCACACTCAAAAGACAAGAGAAGCATTACAAATCAAAGCTGTCAAAATTCAACAAGAGAATCGCTATTCCACAGACTCCAATGAGTGGGAATGGGATTCAGATAAATCCTCTAGTGACTATGAACTCATCGAGACATTCAAAGAACCAGGTGAACCCATAGAAAAAGAGGAATTTTATAGAAAATTCAAAGTTGGTCAAGAAACAACCCCTGAGGATTCCACATAGCCCTTGTCTCTAGGTTCTAGGTTGAAATGACAAAGAATGAGAACACCTGTCTCGGAATGTGCTACTAGTGATGACCATTTGGATTCGTTCATGATCGAGACAGATGAGGAGAGTGCCAATGATGACATCGATGACTACCTCGACATACCTGAATATAACTGCATTTTCACTCTTAGCCCCGCTAACTTCGAAGACATCAAAGGCCTTCCACTTGTTCACCACCAACTCATTGTCTGGGACCATGAAGGACCTGCACAGTTTGATACATTCAAAAATGATGAGGCCTTCATTGATTATCTAGGCATACAAGATGATCTTCCCCTTGGGGACCATAAGGCAGGATACACTATATAACTCAACAACGTGGCATATTTTGGTGAGGGTGTCGGGCATTCCAGTCACAAAAATATAAAAATAAAAACAAATCAGGGGTCTTATGGTGAAAACCACATTGTGGTGTTGTCTGACCCCAAAAATGTAAAAAGAAAGGACGTATCTAAGGGCGAAAACCTCTCTGAGGCACCCGAGGATGGAAGGCTCAACATTCTCCCAGCATCCTATGAAGAAAAATCATCTATGTTGGTAGAGGAAACTATCAAAACAAACATTGGGATAGAAGAAAGTCCACATAACATATTCCTAGCTTAATCTTTCATAGAGATAGAAAGATCAAAGTTCATAAGTTTCTTCACAGAGCAGAAAATTAATTTTGCATGGTCATACACTGATATGCCTGGATTGGATCCTGATTTGGTAATGCATCATTTGATAGTTAAACCGGGGGCAAAACCAGTGAAACAAAAATTAAGAAAGATGCATCCACAAGTGGCATTATTAGTCAAAGCAGAGCTTGAAAAATTATTGGATGTCGGATTCATATGCCCAATTGATTATCCCGAATGGATCTCCAACTTAGTTCTTGTCAGTAAACCAGATCGTAGCATGAGGATATGTATGGACTTTAGAGACATCAACAAAGCTTGTCCTAAGGATGACTTCCCATTACCAAACATAGATTTGATTGTAGATCTCACAGCAGGTCATGAAATGCTATCGTTGATGGATGGATTCTCTGGTTATAATCAAATAAAAATCACATCCAAGGATCAGCACAAAATAGCATTCACTTGTCCTTGGGGAACTTTCTATTGGAATGTCATGCCCTTTGGGCTAAAAAATGTAGGCGCTACATATCAAAGAGCCATGACTACTATCTTTCATGATCTCATGCACGTTACTATGGAAGATTATGTTGATGACCTCTTGGGCAAATAAGTAGATAGAGATACACATTTGGACATACTTTCAGTCATCTTTGATTGGTTGGAAAAATACAAAGTAAGATTAAACCCCAAGAAATGTGTCTTTGGAGTAACCTCCAAGAAGCTCCTAGGATTCATTGTATCAATAAGAGGAATCAAAGCTGATCCAGCAAAAGTCAAGGCCATCCTAGAGATGCAACCACCATGAAATATATGTCAACTTTGATCTTTGCAAGGGAGACTCCAATCCATATGAAGATTCATAGCACAACTTGCAGATAAGTGTAATCCTTTTTAGCACTTGCTACACAAAAACATCAAATTCAAATGGGATGATAACTGTCAATAGGCTTTCTAGATACTCAAAGATTATCTTCTGAATCCACCAGTTTTGATGCCACCAGTTCCAGATCAACCTCTATTACAATACATATCAGCTACTCCAACAACACTGGGGGCACTCTTAGCACAACAGGCTGCTGAGGGCAAAGAAAAGGTAGTATACTATATCAGTCGCACATTGGTGGGATATGAGCTAAACTACACACCAATTGAGTGTGCATGTCTCACTATGGTCTTTGCTTCACAGGAATTATGACATTACATGCTAACTCATAAGACTAAGTTGGTTGCAAGGATCGATCCTTTGAAATATCTTCTCAATAAAGCAACACTTACTAGGCGACTAGCCAAATGGGTGATGCTCCTGAGTGAATTCGACATCGAGTATGTGGATAGAAAAGAAATAAAAGGACAAGCTATCACATATCAGTTAGTAGATGCTCCCATGATAGATGATGTTCCTCTAATTTTAGAATTTCCAAATGAATCCATTTTAACAGTGTCACATGCAAAGCCTTGGTAACTATACTTTGACAGCTCATACACACAGCATGGGGCAGGAGCTGGCATCCTCTTCATAACTCCTCAAGGGGATTCTATAGAAAACTCATATCGATTATCATTTCCCTGTACTAATAACATAGCAGAATATGAGGCAGTAACAACTAGATTACGCATTGCAGTTCAGTGGAAGATCTAGGAACTTTGTGTTTTTGGGGACTCTCAACTTTTAATTCATCAAGCAACTAATGACTACCAAACAAAGGATGAGAAATTAATACCCTATAAAAGAATGGTGGATGACTTGAAACAACAATTCATGAAGATAGACTTTGAGCAGATACCAAGAGAGCAAAATCGAGCCGCGGATGCCACGGCTACAATTGCTTCACTATTTGATCTACCACCAAATGAGACCCATTATGAGTTCTTGGTGGATAACCTTTTGGTTCCCTCATATGAAAGCACTCCTACTGAGATGATATGTGTTGTTGGTCCTAAGTCCTAGTTATATGGTTCCATTTTCACATACCTTCATGACAATACCCTTCCTCCTGACCTATCCAATAACCAACATCGCACTTTCATTCACCAATCTTCTCGATACGTCATTTTAGCCGATATCCTATACCGTCGAGGTCTAGATGGCACTCTTCTTAGATGTTTACAAAGTGATGAAGCTCAGATTGCATTACGTGAAGTACATGAAGGGATATGTGGTGCACATTCTAGAGGTCCTACCTTAGCCAAGAAACTCATCAGGACTGGATATTTTAGGCCCAACATGGAAAAAGACTCATATCAGTTTGTCAAGAAATGCAAGCAGTGTCAACTTTATGGAGACCTCATCCATGCGCCAGCACAAGAACTTCAACCAATTGCAACTCCTTGGCCCTTTTGCCAATGGGGACTCGATCTCATAGGCAAGATTCACCCTCCTTCTTCCAATGGTCATAAATTCATTATCACTACCATAGAGTATTTCACAAAATGGATCAAAGCCGTGCCTCTTACACAAGTCATTGGAAAACAAATTACTACATTCATTCTCAACTATATCATTTGTTGATACGGTATTCCTGTTTCCATCATCACCGATAATGACCGTCCCTTCAAAAATTAGGATGTTAGTGAACTCTATGACCACTTCCATATTACCCATCAATTCTCCACACCATATTACCCCCAAGGTAATGGTCAAGCTGAGGCATCTAATAAAACAATCCTTAAAATCCTGAAAAAGATAGTCGACGACGCTGGTCGCAATTGGCATATCCAACTTAATCCCGCACTTTGGGCTTACCACACAAGCGTCTAAACACCTACATGAGCTACACCCTATTCACTTGTCTATGAAACTGAAGCTATCTTTCCTATTGAGGTCAAGTTACCCTCTTTACAAGTCTCTTTGCAAAACATTATTAGTGATGAAGACTACAGGGTCTCTCGCTTACAAGAACTTGAACTATTGGAGGAACGAAGACAAACTACTTTCAATCTTCTCAAGGCTTATCAACAATGAATGAGTCGCAGCTACAATCATAAAGTCAAGCCTCGCACATTTGAGGTAGGTGACTTAGTTCTCAGAGAAAATCCTAAAAATCAGCAAGACAGAGAGAAGAAGGGCAAGTTTGAACCCAATTGGCTTGGTCCTTACATGATTACAATAGTCTATGGATCCAGTGCATATCAGCTCTCAACCACCGAGGGTGAACCTTTGGAGGATCCTATCAATAGCATGCACCTTTGCAGGTTCTACACATAGCTCTTCATAATATCCTAAAATAAATAAAAATAAAAAAAATTAAAAATACAAAAAAAATCATAAAACATAAAAATCGTTACTTGGTGAAACCCTGGCAAACAGGCGCCTTGTGACAATAAAAAAATCAAAAAAAAAAAAGTAAAGAAAAACATTTCGTCCAATGGTGAAAACCACTTTGGTGGCCCCCTAGGCAAGTACCGTGGTGAAAATTGGGTCACCAGCACCATGTGTAGAGACATTGCTCCTCCCTCCTTCAGGATTTCATCTCATCCTTTCACTTTGCACACACTCACAACCTATCTATCCATAATAAACTTTACACATTCCCATCATGGCTTGTTATTGATCTACCCAAGATTGGTTAGCCATTCATAATAAACCTCCCCTTTCACCCCTTTTCATTCAGAATAAATTAGCTCCTATCTGTGGCTAAGGCAAATCCTACGTCTAGTGATGGGTGTGGAACTGAGAGCATTGCCTGTTTCAAGGAGTACAGTTTCTTCCAATTTTCTTCAGTCTATCTGCACATAATCCACAATAAAACAACATTTGCATCGCCAGTCTGCAATAAAGTTCCATCTTCTCCGCAATAAAGTATCAGTTTCATGGATTTAGTTAGTTTCAGATGAGACATAACAACAACAATGGGCTTCAACAAATCAAATCTTTCAATAGACTCAGACAACATATGGTTCAGTGCTATCTACGCTTTTTGTGAAAGTAAACATTGTGACCACAATCAAATATGACTAATACAAGTGACAAGAGACACTAAACTTGAGGACTAAAGTGGATGTTGGTGTTGAGTCTTGGTTTTATTTTGATTTTATTTTTTGGTGACATGTCTTTTAGCTTTTCCAGGATGTCTTTGACTAGAGATTTTATCTCCAGGATGTCTTTGACTAGAAAGGCGAGGATGGGGTATCGTCACTTATTTTTCTTTGTTGTCTGTGGATTGTCTCTTAGTAATGCTATGACTTGTCCAAGGATATGATGACACTAAGAGTCTAGTGTGAATTGGGGCATTCCTTGTTTGTGACTGTCTTATCTCCATGCAAACAGGTACAATGACTTTTTGGGTCGCACATATGCCTCGATTGTCATAACCTACTTGCCATAATAAATCTCAATGATGATAACACAAAAGAATCTCTCTCATTTTCATATCTTCTATCTTCCATCCCCCTTTCTTGATTGACTTCCATCGTCCTTCTTGAGTCCGCGTAACCTGCTATCATATGACTTAGTATAACGACACACCAAAAACATTTGCATTTCATGTAGTTTTCACCTGCATTACCACATATTAAGCATTTCATACATACATATAGATATCACAATGGCATCACATCCTGCACATAACACATGTTAGCACATCTTACATTTTCATCATGCATCTCATCATTTGCATTATCATATTCATTTACATTTCATACATTCACATTTGCATTGGCAAAACATATTAAGAACATAAAAGAACAAAAATGTTGTATTTCATCATCTACATATTTACATCCATATCATAAGCATCACATAGGTACACATGCATATAGCTACCGCAAAGGTGAATCATCTCATATATATATAATCATAAGTGTCATGATACAATGATGTCAAAATCATATGGCTACAAATCACCTGAAGGTGTCTACATCATCATACAAAAATGGTACAAAATTGATACATAGGGAGCCCTCTAAGGCTATGATGAACTCCCTCCCTCGGAGCCACCTAGCCTTGATGGAGTTTGAGCCCTAGAAGGACCCACCCTAGGATCATCCCTCCCGTCCCCTCTATCTAGTGGTGGTGGAGGACCCATAACTCCATCGCTAGATGCCTGTCTCCTCTGACTCCCTCTAGTAGCTATCGCTGTCTGCGATGGTCTACGAAAGCTCCTAGCCTGCTGCTCTGGTGGCACTGTCCTGTAGTATAGGTCTCGCCAATAACCTATCTCCTCCCCTACCCATAGAACATAGGCATATCCAGCCCCTGTGTCCTCTGCTACCTGCCTCCCAGCCCTCAGTGTTGTCTCAGCCTCAGTATAGCGCTGGATAGCTTGATCTCGCTCCCGCTCAGTATCCTACAGCTGTCTCCCCCTCCAGATCCTGAATCTCATCTGCCTATCCCTGGTAGATCTCCCTCAGCTCCAATAGCTCATCCTCCTCCTCCTCAGCCCCCTGTGCTCATGGCTTTGCCTATGGCTCCCCTTGTACTGGTGGTTGTGCTTGTGCCTATGCCTATGCCTCTGCCTGTACCTGTACCCACCTCTATCCCTATCCCTACACCTATCTAGGACCCTATGCTGCTGGTACCTATAATGGCAATCCACTGCGACCCCTCACCACCCAAGTCTGTCTCTCCTCCCCACCCTCTCTCCATGGAGCCACTCTCCTATCTCCAACTGCACCCCACCTCCTCTGTCAGCCTCTACCCCCACCATCTCCATCATCATCCTCATCCCCTCCACCATCTCCATCTATCTTCTCTCTTGGGTCTATCAGGTGTGGAAATGGATACTCTACCCAATATGCAGTGTACTCTGCATCCATCCCTGCATCCTCAATCTTAGGCCACATATCCCATGGCATGGGCACCATCTCTACCAGCTGCATCATGGCCTGATCATATGATAACAGTGGCCTAAAGTGTGCCTAGTCTCACACTGTCCGCACATACATACCAGAACCCCATGGCATCCACTAGATCCTGCCAAACTGCTTGCATACCCTGTCCACTAACTGCCTCTCCAGTACATAGGGTGTCCGCCCAATCAGATATCTGCTCCTAAAGGTATAGGGTAGATACACTGCGTCATCCTCCCACTGCTCACACTCTCGATATGACCTCCATATCACAGTGTCAACCTCATCAAGGACTCGATGCCAGTGCTCCGACCTGCCAATCCGTGGCTATGAGGTAATCATATCATACAAGTGTACAAAACTACGTCCATGACCCTGACCTCTGAAATGTATCGATTGTGTCACTGGCAGATGCTCATATGCCCACACCTATAGCAATGTAACTCCGCAGCCCAATCCTACGGATCCATGATAAACAAACTAATGAAGCTCATAGTATAAATGTGCTAGCACACATGGTCCCTAGGCATATTTGGTATGCTGTGTCACCAGTGTCTCCAAGGTGCTCCCCCAGCCCACAGCCAACCCTCATGTCGCCCTGTCTAGACACAGGAACCCACTGATCACTCCTCCTAGCACGGTTGGTAGTGCTAGTCCTGTCCCTGTCATTGTGTCCCATGCCACATGTCCAACCCTCATCTCTAGTCTCGGATCCTGAAACACTCATCTCAATGCCTCCCTGTCTCCATCTCAATCATAGGGAATCAACTCCCCATCGATCGGTATCCTCAGAATCCTGTAAACATCCTCTAAGGTGACTGTCATCTCACCCATCGGTAAATGGAAAGTGCAAGTCTCTAAATGCCACCTCTCAGCCAGCGCAGTCAGCAACCCCGTGTTCACCTGAAACTTAGGCACATATAGAATAAATCGCAGACTCATAACCTCAATGGAAGCTCTGTCCTCGAATGTCAACTCTTGTCATAACCTCTGAGTCGATGGGAATCTCTCCCGTGACTCCAGCATAGGCAAGTACTCCTACAGTCAAGCAAATCAACTGTGTCAGTCAAAGTGGCATTCCCTGTTAATCACAAAATGCTGCTTTCTATCCTAGTGACACTCACTGTTCATCACAAAGTGTTGCTTCTATCCTAGTGACACTCACTGTTCATCACAAAGTGTTTCTTCTATCCTAGTGGTACTCCCTGTTCATCACAAAGTACTACGTGTTCTTGCACTCCCTGTTCATCACAAAGTGCTGCTCATATTTGCACTCCCTGTTCATCACAAAGTGCTTCTCTCATTAGTACTCCCTGTTCATCATAAAGTACTATGTCTCGGTACTCACTGTTCATCACAAAGTACCTCGATCTATCCTATCCTAGGGCCTCTGCTTGAGTGTATCCTCTTGAGTAGTTTCCTAATTGGCAACATATGTTCTATCATAGAATTGTCAATCCTAGCCCTATCTGCTATTCTAGTCTTCCCTAGAGGACCTACTTGAGTGTATGCTCTCAGCAACTTATCCAATCGACAACGTATGTTCATCACAGAACTGCCGATTTGCTGTAGAAGACATAAATGCACATTTTTGACATGAACGCGCTTACATACTGCACAAATGCGCCTACTCTGCACAGACACGCTTGAAATACACAGACATGCCTCTATTCTGCATAGATGCACTTGCTCTGCATAGACATGCCCACATTTCACAAATGTGCCTGCACAAAGCAGACATGCTCGCATCTGGCATAGATGCTTTTCCCAGCATAGACGTACCTAGCACAAACACAGACGCACCTAGCCAACCTAGACTCGCCTGGCACCAACGCAGACGTGCCTACAGATTTTTGATATTTTTTGACATTATCCTAAAATGCATTTATTGCACTACCTAGCATGCATTAATGACAAAGTACAAAGAGGTTTCGTTGTATTTACTGACTCTCTTGTGTCGGCTGGCCTCTGAAATCGGTGAATGCGATCGAATTTATGCACCAAAGCCATCACTGCTGACTGCTACTGCTCTATTATCTCTCTGCACTCTGATATCTTGGATGTGTGGATGATAATGAGGATGTATTCCCCTCATGGTCTATTTTATAGATTGCCCTAGCCCTAGTCCTAGCCCTCATTTCCCGAGTCAGTCTTCTTTATCCCGTGACTTTGTCACTCTGTCCGGTCAGTCCATTCTAGCCTTTCTTTCTTATCGAGAGATTGTCTGTGATCTTTTCAGACATTTTCATCCAATCTCTCGAGGGGGCATATCATTCCCATCTTGGGGCAAGTCTGTATCATTTCATATTATCTTCTTTGAAACAACGCAACAAGCTGCATTGTCTCAAAGAGGGGCAAAGTGTAGACACCTAAAATTGTCCAGTCTAATTAATAAATATCTTTATTTATTTAATTACTTTAGCCTAATTCTTCTATTAATTAAATAAATCTTTATTTATTTAATTAATTCATTTATCCTCTTCTAGCCTTATTTCTCATTTAAATAAATACATTTATTTATTTAAATTATCCTTTTCCTAAATTAAATAAATATTTTATTTATTTAATTGATCCCACTTCTTCTATTAATTAAATAAATCTTTATTTATTTAATTAATTTATTAACCTTTTCTACCCATGACACATGTCATTCATCTCTTAATTCCTACACTACCTACCCTCTCATTATTTTATTATTTCCTCTACCTACCCTTTAATCATAGCTGACCTCTTTTACACCTCTCATTCTTATCCCTCCATTTCATATAGTGTCTTCTATATAAGGAGTTGCTTCCTTCATTATCAACCCTAACCAATTTGCGCACTGGACTACACTTCACCTTTTGCACTTTCATATGCGATTCTACTTGCAACCACATTTCCGTTCTTTGTTGAGCTCTTGTGCACATAAAATCTGAGAGCAAATATATCAAGCAAGATCAATGGAGATAGGAAGAATGGAGATTCAAACCCTATTGGACATGTGATGGTATAATCTTTGTGATTTCATTTGATTTGCATTGTCTTAGGTAATCTTCATATGTTATGGTGGATCTTTGTTGTTGTTAGGCTAGGGTTTTGTGGTTGAATTCATTTAGTCTTTTCAACATTTTTGTTATCCATTTTCACCATATACAGCTATGACCCTCATTCTAGTTTTACTCCCTTTGAGGAAAAAATCAAATTCTTAATTCTTTATTTTGAAGACCTCATGCAAAATTTGAAGGAAAAGAGGGAGGCTATAATGAGAAATGATCTTGACAGGGTTAGATTGGTTCTGGCTAAGCCTGCCTTTGCTAAGGCTATCCCACCGAGTGATTATGTAATGCATAAGAAATCAAAATATAGTGTGATGATGCTAGTAACTGGTGAGCCTTCTACCTCAAGTGGGAAAAGAGAAATTGAAGATGTCATTGACATCCAAGATTCCCCTAAAAGGCAAAGAGTGGGGAAGTAAGTGCAAACTGGTGAGCTTCTGTATTCTCCATCTCAATCCCCCATCCACATAGGAGATGAGAAGGTGGTAGCCGAATAGCTGTTATAGTTAGGGAGTCTCAGGGAGATTGCCTACACATATGAGGAAACACAAGAGGGGATGCCAGAAGAGCCACCTAGTGCTGAGATGAACTTAACTAAAGGTGAGTTCAAAGGTAAAGAGCTAGAACCAACTATCAAGCAAGCCAGTGAGGAGTTCCTGGATGATAGTAACTTTGTTACAATAGGGGCCTTCATGCAATTTGTATGGAAACAAAACATTGAACAATTTAAGGCAAGATGTGAAAAAAGGAAAAATGAGCAGCCTCACAAATATGTAACTTTGGTGGAGGAAGAGGTAAAACAAGAAATGATTGAAGAATTCAAGGCCATTACTCCTGAAATGGGAAGATAGATGGTATCAAAGGCTGGTGTTTCAATCCTCCCTGGGTGGGATATAGCTATTGCTTTGGTACTTGAAGCGGTCAGGAAAGAAACCAAGCCTATGGAAGGAGTGACATTCAGCAAAGATAATGCTGCTTTAGTCATGTGGTCATTGAAAAAGGATGAAAATAGAAGAAGGAAAGATGCCTTAGATTCTAGGTTCCTAGGAGGTATGATTGTGGAAAGAGTCCAAGATACAAGGGTGGTAGAAGCTGCTAGCATAGTTTTAGAAAATGCAAAATTCACTATAGCAGTAGCAGAAAAGGAGGCAAAGGAAAAAGCTAATCTCCAGTTGAAATTGGAAACAATCTTGAAGGCTTATAATGAGGCCAAAGAAGGAAAAGCTAACCGAGATAGCATCATTGCTAGACTTCAAAGTCAGTTGGAAGGACATCACCATGAAGGTGAGTCCTCTACTCTAATGATAGCTTCTTCTCCAGCAAGACCTCCACCTAGAAGTCCTATCATAGAATTTCCCCCTTCTCCTATGCCTTCTAGTTTTCAACCAGCTGAAACTATTCAACATGAGTTGGAAAAGTTGAAACAGGCTCAAGCCCTATTTGCAAGTAAATATGAGGAAAAGGTAAAGACCACAATTTTGAAATTTGCTAATTCAGTTAGGGCCTTTGTTGTACATATTTGTATGAAGAGGATTCTAAATACTTTGATTGAATTAAGAGAAGATGAGACCACCTTGGAACTGATTCTGAATAAGTGGATGCCTAGGGGAAAGAAGTTAGAGCTTATGTGTTCAGCTCATGTAGATGCAAAGGCAAATGACAATCTCAGATCCACTTGTGAATTCATAAAAGAAATGAATATACTCTCAGAGGAAAGGGCAGGTGTGAAGAGAAAAGCCGAATTATATAGGAAAGAATATTCTGATCACAAGTATGAGTTGTTTCCCGAGGGTTTTGTTGGTCCGACTCAGTTAAAAGAGGAGAAAGTATGGCTGGAAGAGCTAGACCACAACTTGTCCCAAAGAGTCAATGAAATCATCAATGCTGATGACACGTCCTTATTTGTCAAGACAATTGAGGAGATTGAAAAGGTAAAGTCACATTATGATTTCATAGAAATAGAGATTGGGTAGTTAAGGGTCACTTGGAAAAAGCTAGAAGGGATGAAGAAGAAGATTGTTAGCTTTTCTTGGCCGAATGATGACATGTTCCAAGAATGGAAGGAAAAATATGGTGGACAAAAAGAAGTTCTAGAACAGTTAGAAGATGTTGCAGTGGGACAACAAGTTGAAGAGGCCGTTGATATTGAAAAGGACTTGTAATTGTTTCTTGGAGGACATTGCGGTTTGAAACAAATTTTTCTTAGGAATGTCCGAAGCTTGTATGCATCAATAATGTTATAAATGGATACCAGGACTAATAGAAAAGGGATCACAAGAAATTTTGTAAAGAAACTCTGCAGAAATATATCTGGGTTTTTCTAGCTATCACAGAGAATACTTTGAATCATGTAAGATTAATTTTCAAAATGAATATAAAGATGCAGATCAACACTTTTCAGGCCTAAATCTGTATTGTCTTCTGGTGTGCACTCGTTAATTTGCTGGTTTCATTTGAATAATCTAGGGTTATTTGATTGAACATGGATTGTAAGCTAGTCATATGGATATGTTTCTAGCTTTTCTTTTCAAGGGAGAGGAATTAAATATGCTTAAAATATCTCTATCAGTAAATCAATTGTTTGCTTATTTTGAATTTGATGAACAGTTTTAGTTGTTAGAAGATAAAACTCATGTATATGTCAGGCATGTATGGGGTCAGCTAAGGCTGAGGTGGTGAAATGTACAGGATTATTCAGTTTTGGAATTCTATCTTGATTTAGGTGATTCTATAGCCCAAATAAGGCACTGGTATTCAATTGTGGGATTCTTTTTACCTTTCTTGAAGATCAATACTGAAAATGGACACAAGTTTTCTTTTAATGTTTCAGTTTCATTGAGGTGATGAAATCCATGGATTTTTTGACATTGGTTTACTGTAAATCTTAAGCTTAAAGTGTAAAAATATTCACAGAAGGTATACCCACCTGAACTTTGGATAAGTTCAAAGTGTAGAAGGTTTTGAAACCTTGTTATATGCTATTTTTGAGTTCTATTTCTCTGATCTCTTCATATGCAAACAAAGTTACTTGATTTTTACCAAAAGGAAATAAGGGAAATCAAAATTTGAGAACAACACCGCCATAGTGGAATTTGATGTTTGATATTGCACACTTGACATCAACCTTTTCAACAATTTTTTAATGATTGTTATTTTGTGCAAGCTCTTTACATGTCATATTCTATTTGGTTTTGGAAAGAGTCAACCATCAGGATGATTATGAAGTGGAATAGTGTACTTCATGAGTTATTTTGGAGAGGAATATTATTCACATTCATTTGTACTTCAAAATTTGGTAACCACGAGATCAAAATAACACAAAAAAAACAAACAATTCCTTCAAAATTTGGTAATCAAGGGATCAAAATAATGCCAAAAAAAAGAAACATACGAGGCTCATGACCCCTAAAGAAATTGAAGCAAATAGAGATGAGGAAAAATAACAATGCAATGAAAGAATGATGATTCAAGAAATGAAGAGTTTTGAAGCATCTAGTTACATTGCCATTGAAGAGAAAAGCATTGAAGAGATCATGAAGTAATGGGATGGATGTAGATGATGCAAATATGCAAGAGGTGAATGTGGAAGAGAATATGATTATAGAAACAAATTTGGGTATGTTTTCAAATCCACCTTTCAATGATATGAAAAATGTAACAATAGGCACTGTATGCTCAGAAATGTGGTATCACCCCGCATTAGAGAAGAACACTTCAAACATACACATTAAACATTGCATTAGATTTAGAAATCAAATTAAAATAAACAACATTAATGAATAAAAACTCTTTAAAATGTTCCATGCTCCTCTATCTTTAAAGATCTCTAAGATTAAAGGTGGCCCTCACTTGGAAGAGCACTTGATTCTCAAGATGACAACCTAGAGAATGAGATTTAAATGATTCTACAATCCAAATGAATGCAACTAAGATCCCAGTGAAAGATAAGATGATGGATTAAGATGAAATGCAAGATGCAAGACTAAATGCTCAAGATGATGAAGATATGAAACTAGGTTAATTCCAAATTGAATATTAAAGGCTACTAGATGAGTTAATTAAGCTAGAAAAGGATATGCATTTAAGCTAAATGAAACTAAAATGCTATGAGATGAATGGTCGATGCTTGAAGATAACAAAGAGAGCTCCTTAAGCTAGAAAATGACTATAAGTTTGATGCGCAAAAGACTTGGATCCTAGATAATGAAGAATGTGAGCTCTATTTATAGGGAAAATAGGGCTATGGAGGGTTGAGATTGAATAATCTCAACAAGGGCTAGGATTGAAAGTTACTCAATCCATGTTTACAATTTTCACCAATAAAATGGTGACAATTGTCAACAAGAGGTTGCTTGAGAAGAGATGCAAGAGGCATTAAATGCCTGAGAAGACATGAAGGTTACCTTAGGAGGTAAGGGTTAAGGTTAGGTTAGAGTTATCCATTGGATAAAGCTTTTACCCAAGGGGTAAACTCTTGTGCAAGGGTTAATAGGATAACTAGGGTCAAAGCCATAAGTGCTTGATGAGACCCTTGGGTTAGATGAGGGTCAAGTTAGAGAGAAAGTCTCTAACCATGTGGGAAGGGTTGAGTTAACCATTAATGGTTTGGAAGACTTTAAAGGTCAACTTGTTGAGGACATAAAGCCTTTAATACATTTCAAAGACTTTGAGGCATTTTTGAGAAGTGACTTCTCTTAAGGACTTTGCAAATGTTTATGAGATGAATTAGGATAATTAGGATGGTTTAGAAGAATCTAGAAGGCTCTAGAAGAGGTTTAGGAGGCAAGTGGGAGATGTAGGATTTTGCAAGTGGGTGGGGAAAATGGAATTTAATTAAAATTAAATTAATTTATTTTAATTATTGGTTGCAACTTGCATTTCATAGATTTAAATAAATATTGATTTATTTAAGTGTGATTTTTAATTTTGCAAGTGGGCGCTTTTAATGAAATGTAAATTTAATTAAAAATGGCTAAAAGGGGAATTTTAATTAAATGTGAATTTAATTAAAATGGGAAAGGGGATAAATGGATATTTTTAATTAAACATGAATTTAATTAAAATGGCTAGAGGGGAGGGTATTTAATTAAATGTAAATTTAAATAAAAAACAGCTAGAGGGGTAATTTTAATTAAATGTAAATTTAATTAAAATGACTTAGATAGAAAAAGGGAAATATTAATCAAATCTTTAATTTGATCAATAGGCTAAAATAGAAGAATAGGGATATTAATTAAATGTTAATGCAATATATTGGAAGAATTAAGGATAATTAAATGAATAAAATTCACTTAATTTGTTGTGCAACTTTTAGGTGTCTACATTTTTCCCCTCTTTGAGTTAACGTGTGACCACATGTTGATTCAAAGAAAAACGCTCAATTTGTCATCAAAATTTTGTGATATGATGTTTTTGTCAAAGTTGTCGATATGATTTCCTGGATATGAAAATTGATTTCGATATGAAGTGCTGATGTGATTTTGTCGTTATGAAGCTGGTATGAGACTGATGATAATGATGATATGCCCCTTTGGGCGATAAATTGAGAAAAATTGCACTTTCGGAGCAGATGGCATGCCGACATTTTGAAAAAAAATCGCCCGATAGAATTATTAAAAAGGATATGGAAAAATGGAGTGAAAACTATTTGGGTATAGCACAGATGCCCCACACGTCCACTAAGGCATCACAGCCACCTACGTCAACATGAGTTATATAAGCCTCCAAGAGCCCATTTCTACCTCATTTGCACACTTGTTTCTGGAGCATTGGATCTTGGAGGAGAGAGAGGAGATGGCACCCCCTATCACCGTCACCATTTTGAGCGAGTTCGTCGATTTGAGAGGCCAACGGTGTATGGCCCACCAGTGAGTTCGATTTTCTAACCCTACTTGTAAGTTTTTAGCTTAGTTTTTAGGCATTTTTGCAAGCTTTTTGAATTTTTAGGGCTAGCTAGGGTTTTATGCACATTTTCTTTTTCAGCTTCTATTTTTGCCCATATAATTTTTCTTTTAGCGCATGCGATAAATTTTGTCGTCCATTCAATTTTTATCGTAGCACATTTGATTTTTCTTGTGACGCATATTATGTTTTTATTAGCGCATAGGAGTTGTAGATTAAAGCATATGCAAAACATTATTGCATATATAGGAAATAGTGTTGCGCATACGACATGTATTTTAGAGCATTTGATGATTTTAGTCATGCATATGATGGATCAAATAATGCATATGAAATCACGCATTTGATGACTATTTTGGCACATATGAGACAATGAGCATTTTTTGTGATTTTTAAAAAATTTGAACATGTGCAATTTTGATTTTTTAGATTTGTTATGAAGTTTTGCACCCTGTCAAAGTGTCATTTGGAATTAAATGTGTTGATTTTAGTTGTTAATTGATGTTCGTCATTATGAGTCTATTGTGAAAATTCGATTGTTTGTCTAGATCAATTTGGGTCAAAGTCGATACAGTTCAAAGTCAATATGAGTCTGTTTGTGATATGGGTTTGATTTGATATGGACTTTGTTGTTGTTATGAGTCATTTTTTGTTATTGGTCAATTTTCTGTTATGGGTCAACTTGTCGTTATGGGTCAACTTGTCGTTATGGGGTCCTGATTCGTCGATATGAGTTTGATTTCGATATGGGTCCTGATTTGTTGATATGAGTTTGATTGTTATTCAATATGTGACTAGTTTTGATATGGGTCTTGATTCGATATGAGTCTGATTTCAATATGGGTCTTGATTCGATATGGGTCCTGATTTGTTGATATGAGTCTGATTTCGATATGGGTCCTGATTTGTCGATATGAGTCTGATTTCGATATGGGTCTTAAGTCGATATTGGTCCTAATTCATCGTAATACAAATTTGCATAGTATAAGACTTCACTGCAAACAACAGACAAAGAAAACATCACATTCCTTTCTTCTCTAGTCATTGAGACATCCTTGAGTCACTTAGGAGATATGATAAGAAAAACTTAACAACCATAAGCAAGTATGCATGCTATTGGAAATGTATTCTTGTCAAGTAAAACATCTTGCAAATAGATCTTTTGTTCAATTCCAATCAGTTCAATTCCATGAAATCTAGTCTGCTTGCATTGTCGCTATCATTTGTTGGTTGTTCAGATCCTTGTTGTTTTGCTACGTGTTTGGTTCAATGTTGAAAACCCTCAAGGTTAAATGCCCCCAGCGAGGTCACAAACCTACCCCCACTCTAGATAGTACTCGATATGAATATTTACACTGATCACCAAGACATGTTGGTGCATGTATGAGGTTACCATGAATTTGGCATTTAGGACATTTCCTAGCAAATTGATAGGACCACTTGAATGTGTACCACAAACACCTTTGTGAAGCTCCTGTAAGGTTGAGCTAGATTCATTATGATCGAGGCATCGAAGAAGAGTACCATCTAGACCTCAGCAGTAAAGTGTGTTTACGGTTAAGGTATAGCGAGTGACTTGTTGGACGAAGCTTCATTTTCGGTTGCGAGATAGGTTGGGTGGGAGGGTATTATTTTTGAGATAGTCATATATTTTCCCGTATAGTGGGGAATCAGAATCGGTCAGGGCACATATGACTTGGGATGCGGAAGTGTCATAGGCTGGGAAAAACAATTGCTCTACCAAGAATTCGTAATGATTCTATTTATCTGTAATTTATAGAAGCAAGACAATATTAGACATTGCATCAGCAACTCTATTTTCCAATCTTGGAATCTTCTCAAAGGTGATGTGAACAAAGTATTTTTTGAATTCATCCACCATTTTCTTGTAAGGCATTAGCTTATCATCTTTCGTGTAATGCCCCACTAGGAACCCTAAAGGAAAACAACACAACTAGGCAACTAAAGGGTGAAATAATTTTTTTTTTTTTGTTAAAGACTAAGTGTACTAACTATAATCATTGCACGATTAACAACACAACGGAAGTCTATCATAAGTTTTCCTAAGGGTAACCAACAAAGATTAATTTCATAGACTATATTAACACCACGGTTAATCCATTTAATTAGATAAATTGAATACTTAAGTTTAAAATCACACATACATCCAAATTTCACAATAAAGAAATAAAAGTATTCCAATGTATCCAATTTCCATAAACCATTTAAACATAAGATCAAAACAATAACATTCATTTTACTGACATAATAATATTACAAAATCCATAAATACATGGCTTCCAATAATACCACTGGTTACAAAGATACAATATCAAGGTTACATAAAAGTCTGATACAATGACCACAAGGTCTCAACTGAACAATGATCTCGAACAAGAGCTGGTACATAAACCACGATCCAAGAAATACTAGCAAAGCCTTTCCTCACCTGAAGATACAATCCAGAACATCCGATGGGAAGTGGCACTACCACCTGACCATGTGATCCCGAAATGGAACCACCCCACGATGCTAGGAGATAGTAGAAAACCCTCAAGCAAGAAAAGTAAGACAAGTACAAAAGGACTACAAGACTCTGCAACCATCCATGTAACACAACTCACAAAACACTAGTGACTCTAAGAAGAGAGTTTCATCGCATAGCTTGATGGTTACCATGGTATAGCCTCCATAGGTCCCGACCCCCATACTTGGGTTTCTCCTAGTAACCTCTCCCGAGCCTTCGGTTCCAACTAAGTCTCATGCAGACCCTACCAATCCTTTCATGAAGACAAGGTGGTAAGTTTTCCATTCCAGGCCTTCTCATAACATCATGAACCCTGTACAAGCACTCACCTATGCACGAGGCACATTTATCTTAATTAATATTTAAACTACCCACCCCCTAATCAATTATTAGGTTATCACTTTTTAACTAACTTTTGACGGGTTGTCTTGTCATCCAGTTCAAGCACGACCCCCACTTGAAAGCCACTCTCTCTCTTAGGACACTAACAGGAAATGTTTCTCTCTATGAGAACTCTATGGCGAAATAGGCAACCATAAACAATCCTGACAAGCACAGGTGAAGAATACACAAATACCAACCCAAGATTGACCATTTGGACAAAAACACACAATGGGTCATATCAAATAGGTTATACAACAACACCTGGTCTAGGGGAAATAATAACATAGGGCACAATGACAATTTTACCAAAATTGCAATGAAATAAAACTTGACTGAGAACACAATATACACAAGATCCTATTACAGGCAATCTTTCCTTAAAAACAGCCAAAGCATAAATGACATGCAATTTACGAATTTCCAGATAACAAGAATTTACAACTATTTAATACCAAAAACATCCACTTTGTCATTTGTCGAAAAAGATTTAAAATACAAATAATTCTCCTAATGTATTTTCAACATATTTATTTAAATTAACATTCCAAACTGTAATTAAATAATATTTTAAATAACATTTAAAATATTATAATAACCACCAAAAGAAACATATATATATATATATATATATATATATATATATATATATATATATATATATATATATATATATATATATATATATATATATATATATATATAAACACATATATGAATATACATATATTTATTTATATACATATATAATATAATACATAATAATATTTAATTTATCTAACCCCTGGGTATGAAACCCGAAACAATGGACAGGGTTTAGAAATTAATTAAAATTAAAAACCACTTTAATAATTGCAAAAGCTCCTATCACGGTAGCCTAAGCTACCGCTGGTAGCTAGTACTACCATCCGGTAGCACTGCTACCGTAGGTATTTTTTTTTAATTTATTTTTAAATTTTTTTTTTTTTTTTAATAATTATTTTATTTTATTTATATATATATTTTTAACAGAACAATAAAAAACAATACTTTTTCAATAATTTCATTTTAATAAAATTTTAACAACAATAATAACAAAAACCAATATTTTTCCAATAATTCCATTTTAACAAAATTTCAATCCTTCTTCATTTTAAATTTTTTTTTAATTAACCCAAATAAATTTAATGTGTAATTAAATTTATTTTCTTAAGGTAATTAAAACCATTTCTTAGGTAAATACCATTTCTCACAAATCTTGCAAATTTCCATGCATCCTAAAATCCGACAAATTTTCTATAACAATTTTCCTAATTTTCACAAAATTACATTCTTCCCACAAACAAGAAATACACATCAGGCATGAATTTTCAAACAAAACTCGAATTCACCAGAAGAGGGTTTGTATTTAAAAATAACTTTACACACACACATCAATCAGAGAAGAATAGAAATATTTACTAAAAACCCACAACTAAGAATTCATCCAACCTGGTATAGCTTTCTTGGAAGAAATCTGTAAAAGAGCCCTTAATCCCTTCAATATTTTCCAATAAATTCCTTCACCTAAATTCTTGACCTGTTCCTGTGTGTCCCTCTGTGTGTAACTAAAATAAAGACCTAACCCCTATTTAAACTAAAATTCTAGGTTCAATAGCTTTTTCACAAAAAACCTAAATTTAGAATAATAGTAATTTATTTTATTTTATTTTCTAAATTTATCACATGCAATAATTAAAAAACATTATTCTTTCTTTACTTTTCTCATGCACATTAATTAATTTTCTAAATAAAGAATTAATACAATATTTTAATTCCAATTAATTAATTTTCTAAATAAAGAATTAAAACAATACTTTAATCCCAATTAATTCTTTTTTTCTAAATAAAGATTTAAAACAATATTTTAATTCTAATTAATCCTTTTATTCATTTATTTAATTATAACATTAGAAAATAATAAATACAATTAATCTAATTTATTTTTAAAATAAAAATATATTTTTAATACCATGCAACTTAATTTAATAATTTCTTTAATTAACTAAATTTATAATCTAAATGCATAAACAATACAATAATGAGATAATTTCATAAAATTAAATCCACTAAAACACTCAAATTAAACAAATCTCAAGCAATTACCCATAAAAGATAAAAATGACAAAATACGAAGACCGAACTAACTGACAAGACGACTAACTAACGACACTCATACGAGTGTAACTGAGTAAAACAGGGTCAACTACTATCTCCTCCACTTGCATCGAAAAATATAAGGCACGCTCAGACTTGTGAAGCCAGGTGGAGACGATACCTCGTACCTACCCGATACTTTTACCTGCAATATCCTGCATCACCGAACCACACATGCATATATATATATATATATATATATATATAGAAAACACGGCATACACACCAATGAAGGAGAATCACGACGTTCCCTATCTCATCGAAATGAGTGAAGGAAAATCATCCCCTCGCATCCAATACACTCGCAAACACACAACATATAATTCCACATTGCATAAATAAAGTAAAATGTCAGTACATAGCAATAATACATAAAATGCCATAAATCAAAAGTACTAAAATACTGCAAATAAATTATACATCTCATCTCCAAATAAAGCATAATGTCATAAAAATTTGAATAATATGTCATGGTAATGTATCCACTGAAAAACAACCAATAATAAAATATGAGTTTGATGAGTTCAAACTAGTAGGGGTACTACATTTCGTCTGATAGTCATCATTGATCTGATTGATAACTAATTGAGAATCCCCATAGACTCTTAATTATGTGATTCTCCATTCTACAACTACTTTGATTCCTATTACCAGGGTTTCATATTCAATAATGTTGTTGGTGCATGGAAACATTAGTCTGTAAGATGTTGGAATTGTGTGCCTCTCTGGAGTGACGAACATGATGCCGACACACGATCCATGTTGTGTATAGGATCCATCAAAGTATAGGGTCCATTGCTTGGGTGTGATAGTGAGTACATCCATATCTAGAAATTCCACTTGTAGTGGGTGCTGGTCTGGTAGTGGTGCTTCTACTAGTTGATCTGCAATTGTCTATCCTTTGATAGCCCGCCATTCTGTGTACTGAATGTCGAACTCACTTAGGATTTAAATAAATATTGATTTATTTAAGAGTGATTTTTAATTTTGCAAGTGGATGGTTTTAATTAAATGTAAATTTAATTAAAAATGGCTAGAAGGGGAATTTTAATTAAATGTGAATTAAATTAAAATGGGAAAGGGGATAAATGGATATTTTTAATTAAACGTGAATTTAATTAAAATGGCTAGAGGGGAGGGTATTTAATTAAATGTAAATTTAAATTAAAAATGGATAGAAGGGTAATTTTAATTAAATGTAAATTTAATTAAAAATGGCTTAGATAGAAAAAGGGAGATATTAATCAAATCTTTAATTTGATTAATAGGCTAAAATAGAAGAATAGGGATATTAATTAAATCTTAGTTTAATTAATTGGAAGAATTAAGGATAATTAAATGAGTAAAATTCACTTAATTTGTTGTGCAACTTAGAGGTGTCTACATTTTGCCCCTCTTTGAGTTAACGTGTGACCACATGTTGATTCAAAGAAAAACACTCAATTTGTCATCAAAAATTTGCGATATGATGTTGTTGTCAAAGTTGTCGATATTATTCCCTAGATATGAAAATTGATTTCGATATGAAGTGCTGATGTGATTTTGTTGATATGAAGCTGGTATGAGATTGATGATAATGATGATATGCCCCCTCGAGCAATAAATTGAGAAAAATTGTACTTTCCGAGGAGATGCCATGAAGTACGATGACATTTTGAAAAAAAATGTTGATCTTTTTAGATTAATTTGTTTTTTGATTTTTAATTTTTTTGATTTTGATTTTTTTAAATTTATCGCTTGATAGAATTGTGAAAAAGGATATGGAAAAACGGAGTGAAAACTATGTGGGTATAGCACATACATTCCCAACATGTCCACCGAGGCATCACAACTACCTGCATCAGCATGGGCTATATAAGCCTCCAATGGAAAATTTCTACCTCATTTGCACACTTGTCTTTGAAGCATTGGAGCTTGGAGGAGAGAGAGGAGATGGAACCCCTCTATCACCATCACCATTTCGAGCGAGTTTGTCGATTTGAGAGGCTAGCGAAGTATGGCCCACTGGTGAGTTCGATTTTCTAACCCTGCTTGTAAATTTTTAGCTTAGTTTTTTGGCGTTTTTGCAAGTTTTTTGAATTTTTTGGGCTAGCTAGGGTTGTTCATGCGTTTTCTTTTTTAACTTCCATTTTTTGCGCATATAATTTTTCTTTTAGCGCATGAGATAAATTTTGTCGTGCATTTGATTTTTATCGTAGCACATTTGATTTTTCTTGTGACGCATATGATGTTTTTATTAGTGCATAGGAGTTGTAGATTAGCGCATATGCGAAATAGTATTGCATATATAGGAAACAATGTTGTACATATGACATGCATTTTAGTGGATTTGATGATTTTAGTCACACATATGATGGATCAAATAATGCATATAAAATCATGCATTTGATGACTGTTTTGGTGCATATGAGACAATGAGCATTGTTTGTGATTTTTGAAAAAATTGAACATGTGCAATTTTGATTTTTAAATTTGTTATGAAGTTTTGCACCCTATCAAAGTGTCATTTGGAATTAAATGTGTTGATTTTAATAGTTAATTGATGTTTGTTGTTATGAGTCTGTTGTGAAAATTCGATTGTTGGTCTGGATCAATTTGGGTCAAAGTCGATATGGTTCAAAGTTGATACGAGTCTGTTTATCGATATGGGTTTGACTCGATATGTGTTTTGCTGTAGTTATGAGTCATTTTTTGTTATTGGTCAATTTTCTATTATGGGTCAACTTGTCTTTATGGGGCTGATTTCGATATGGGTCTTGATTCAATATGGGTCCCGATTCATCGATATGAGTCTGATTTCAATATGGGTCCTGATTTTTTGATATGAGTTTGATTGTTGTTTGATATGGGTCTGGTTTCGATTTGGGTCCTGATTCAATATGAGTTTGATTATGATATGGGTCTTAATTCAATATGGGTCCTGATTCGTCGATATGAGTCTAATTTCGATATGGGTCTTGAGTCAATATGGGTCCTGATTCATCGTAAGACAAATCTGCATAGTAGAAGACTTCACTACCAAACAAAAAACAAAGAAAACATCACATTCCTTGCTTCACTTGTCATTGAGACATCCTTGAGTCACTCAGAAGATATGATAATCAAAATTTAACAACCATAAGTAAGTATGCTTGCTATTGGAAATGTATTGTCGTCAAGTAAAACATCTTGCAAATAGATATTTTGTTCAATTCAATCAGTTCAATTCCATGATATCTAGTCAACTTGCATTGTCATTGTCACTTGTTGGTTGTTCGGATCCTTGTTGTTTTGCTACATGTTTGGTTCAATGTTGAAAACTCTCAAGGAGAAATGCTCCTAGCGAGGTCACAAACCTACCCCCACTCTAGATAGTATTCGATATGGATATTTACACTGATCACCAAGCCATGGTGGGATATGATTTAGATTATCATGGATAGTGACTACGCTAAGTATGTCCAGGATGATGTGGCATGTATAAGGGTTTGGTGGTGACTATGGGCTTAGATCAGATGGCTCAAAGGTATGATACAAGTACTGATAGATGGATGAGCCATTCTTTCACAAGTGGTGCTTGGTGCCAAGTTTTCACCACTTCTTTTTATTGCACTTATTGATTTGTTTTTCATTTTTTGTATTTTCTTTTTGATTTTTTTTGCGTTTTCACTTGATCTGTGCATTGGACGACTCAAGTGTAGAACTTATTCAGATGGATGCTATTGGTTAGTTCATCAAGAATGCCCCCGTATGAAGTTGACAACTGATATGCTCTTGATCCATAGGCTGATATGATGACAAATGGTCCCAACAGTTGGGCTCAAATTTCCCCTTCTTTTCTCGATCTTGCTGATTTCTGGGATTTTCCTTTAGGACTAGATCACCAATTTTGAAAGCCCTTGGGATGACTTTGTGATTATAGGTTTTGCACATTCGTTGATGATATGCCTTGAGATGGTCATAGGCACATTGTTATTTTTCATCAAGAAGCTCTAGTTCCTGTAACCTATTCACTCGGTATTCCTCATTTGGTATGAGGCCCTTCAAAGATACTCAGAGAGATGGGATTTATACCTCAAGAGGTAGAATTTCTTCTAAACCATACACCAATGAATATGGTGTAGCCCCTTTAGGTATATGGATACTCGTTTTGTAGGCCCAAAGTACCGAATTAAGTTGTACGTGCCAATCCTTGCCAGTATCATTCACTATTTTCTTGAGGATTTTTAGGATTGTTTTGTTTGATGCTTCTGCTTGGCCATTCCCTTGTGGGTAGTATGGTGTGGAAAAGAAATGTTGGATTTTGAATCATTCACATAGCTCTTGCACATCTTGATTCTTGAAAGGATGTCCATTATTGGTGATTATGGAACTAGGAATACCATATCTACAAATGAGATAGTTGAGGATGAATGATGAGATCTGCTTTCCAGTCATGGTGGTCATTGGAACTGCTTCGATCCACTTGGTGAAGTACTCCATGGTGGTGATAATGAAATTATGCCCATTTGAAGAGGAAGGATGAATCTTTCCTACCAGATCAACTCCCCATTGATAAAAAGGCCAAGATGTGAATGGTTGCAGCTCATGTGTTGGTGCATGTATGAGGTTACCATGAATTTGGCATTTAGGACATTTCCTAGCAAATTGATAAGATTCTCTTTTCATTGTCAGCCAGTAATATCCCATTCTTAGAAGTTTATTGGTGAGAGTAGGACCACTTGAATGTGTACCACAAATACCTTCGTGAAGCTCTTGTAAGGCAGATCCAAATTCGTTACGATCGAGGCATTGAAGAATAGTACCATCTAGACCTCAGCAATAAAGTGTGTTAGCAGTTAAGGTATAGTGGGTGAATTGTTGGATGAAGCTTCCATTTTTGTTGTGAGATAGGTTGGGTGGGAGGGTATGGTTTTTGAGATAGTCATATATTTTCCCATATAGAGGGGAATTAGAAATGGTTAGGGCACAAATGACTTGGGATGCAAAAGTGTCATAGGCTGGGAAAAACAATTGCTCCACCAGGAATTCGTAATAATTTTTTTAATCTAGAATTTGTAGAAGCAAGGAGATAGTGGCCATTGCATCAATAGCTCTATTTTCCAATCTTGGAATCTTCTCAAAGGTGATGTGCACAAAGTATTTTTTGAAATCATCCACAATTCTCTTGTAAGGCATTAGCTTATCATCTTTCATCTGATAGTCATCATTGATCTAATTGATAACTAATTGAGAATCCCCATAGACTCTTAATTGTGTGATTATCCATTCTATAGCTACTTTATTCTTGTTACCAGGGCTTCATATTCAGAAATGTTGTTGGTGCATGGAAACATTAGTCTGTAAGATCTTGGAATTGTGTGCCCCTCTGAGCGACGAACAGGATGCTGACACTCGTTCCATGTTGTGTATAGGATCCATCAAAGTCTAGGGTCCATTACTTGGGTGTGATAGTGAGTACATCCATATGTGGAAATTCCATCTATAGTGGGTGTTGGTCTGGTAGTAGTGCTTCTGCCAGTTGATTTGCAATTGCCTATCCTTTGATAGCCTGTCATTCTGTGTATTGAATGTTGAACTCACTTAGGATCATGACCCATTTTTCTAATCTTCCTGTGAGAGCAGCCTTGCTGAGTAGATACTTGAGAGGATCAATCTTTTCTACCAGCTTGATTGTGTGGTCTAGCATGTAATGGCGAAACTTTTGAGAAGCAAACACCACTGCTAAGAAAGCCTTTTCGATGAATGTATAATTGAGTTCATATTGGTTTAAAGTCCCGTTGATGTAATAGATAGCCCTTTCTTTGGCTGATGGATCTTTTTGTGCTAGCAGTGCCCCAATGATACTTCTGTTGTTGATCTATAGAGGATGAGTGGTTTGCTTGCTATTGGTGGTACCAAAACTGGTGGATTCATCAGATATTGTTTGAGTTGGTGGAAGGAGTTTGCACATTTGTCATCCCATTTGAAAGGTATATTCTTATGAAGCAGACAATAGAATGGAAGACATTTATCTGCTAATTGAGCAATGAATCATCCGATGGATTGTAGCTTTCCCTGCAGAGATTGTAGCTAGCTAATGTTTTTAGGAGGTGGCATCTCCATGATAGCCTGAACCTTTTCTAGATCTACTTCGATGCCCTTTTCTGATACAATGTAGCCCAAAAGTTTGCCGTATGTGACCCCAAAGACACACCTCTTAGGGTTTAATCTAACATTGAATTGCTCCAATCATTGAAATATTTTATCTAGGATATCGAGGTGTTCAACTCTTGTAAATGATTTAGCTATCAAATAATCTACATAATCCTCCATGAAAGTATGCATCATGTTGTGGAAGATTGTTGTCATGGCTCTTTGATAAGTTGCCCTAGCATTTTTTAAGCCAAAAGGCATGACGTTCCAACAATATGTTCCCCATGGACATGTGAATGCAGTTTTATCTTGACGCTCTGAAGCTATCTTGATTTGGTTATAGCCAGAGAAGCCATCCATGAGAGATAGCATTTTGTGCCCTGCTATTAGATCGACAATGGTGTTGATGCTTGGCAAAGGAAAGTCATCTTTCAGACATGCCTTATTGAGGTCTCTAAAGTCTATACAAATCCTTATTCTTTTATCTGGTTTAGAAATTGGTACAATGTTTGATATCCATTCGACATAGTCTATAGGTCAGATGAATCCGACATTTAATAAATTCTTCAGTTCTACTTTGACTAATAATGCCACATGTGGATTCATCTTCCTTAAGTTTTTCTTGACAGGTTTAGCTCTAGAAGTGATGGATAAGTGATGCATGATTAGATTTGGATCCACTCCTAGCTTGTCCGCATAAGACCAAGCAAAATTGATTTGCTTCTCCTTGAAGAATTTGACAAAATTTGGTTTTTCTTTTTCTGTGAGTGATTCTGCCAGATGTATGATTTTAGCTACTACTTTAGTGCCGATATTTATTGATTGAGTTGGATCAATCAAGATTGGTGACCTCTCCTAGTAATGTTTAGGAAGAGTGTCAAGTCTCCCATCTTCAGGTGCCTCAAAAAGGTTTTCACCTTCAGATACGTCCTTTATTTTTACTTTTTTGTTTTTGCGATCTAACACTGCCATTAAATGGTTTTCACCATTAGATCCATTTTTTATTTCATTTTTGCAACTAAGAGACTTGGCACTCCCCTGATTGTAGATATCATTATGTGGTTCACTGGTGGAGTATGTTTTCGGGTTGATTGAGCATAGGTACTGGACAATTGATTCATCATTTGGGAATATTGGTATATCATGGTGTTGAAGTTCTTCCCAGTCTATGAGGTTAGGATATATGAGCGGCAAGGAGTCATTTGGCGGGTTAAGATGAGTTGCTGTAAGTGTCATGATGGAGACATCATCATAATTGTTTGGGATATCAGTGAGGTCTATGATATTCTTGAGGTCTTCAATGGTACACTCCTCGACATTGCCTTGTTCATATTGTTACTGCTCATTCTCACTAGCATCATAGATATGTTGTGGTCTGAATTCAAATGGTTGAGATCTCGAGCCTTGTCCCTTGCGAGTAATGGGTGTGTATGTGTGGATTGTATCCACCTCAATATCTTTAGTAGCATTAGAACAACTATCCCACCCATATTCATTGGAATCGGTTTTAGAATCACTATCCTAGGTTACCTCACTGAATCTGACATGTATTTTGTATTGTGAGAAAAGATCACTGATAATTGACATGAGTTTGGTAGCTTGCATGTACTCTTTGAATTTTTTCATACACCGTTTCTTTTCTTTGAGTAGCAACTTCCTTATGTCATGGCTCAACCTTGGTTTGATCAGGTTCTTGTACATGATGTACTTTCTTATAAGAAGCTTCCTCCCTTTGGATAGAGAGTTCTTCTTGTCGCCTCTCATTTTCTTCATGTTTTTTCTCCTTTCTTGTCTTGTCTTCTTCTTGGTTTAGTGCTTCTTGCCATGAGTCTTTGTTATGTTTTTTTCTTTTTTTTCCATTGAGGTTTTGGATGATGAGCTCTCTTTTGTACAAGCAGAATATGTTGGCCATACCCAAGTCTTGTTTTCTATTTTGCAAATTGTGAATGGAGTTGTA
Source organism: Cryptomeria japonica (assembly GCF_030272615.1). Taxonomy (NCBI): domain Eukaryota; kingdom Viridiplantae; phylum Streptophyta; class Pinopsida; order Cupressales; family Cupressaceae; genus Cryptomeria; species Cryptomeria japonica. The sequence continues at coordinate 516,371,193 of NC_081414.1, read as the reverse complement.
AGGGTTCTATGATGCATTATTGACGCTTGCTAATAGGTCCTTTTCCTTTGTATCCCATTCATTTCATGATCCGAAACCCATTTCCATATTATTATTTTGGTACAGATACTTCTAGGGTAGTAGCTCTGATTTCTTCCTCATCCTTGTATAGCCAACTAAGGATGTCTTTATCTTCTGATTCTTCAGCTAGTGTTCCCATTCAGATAAATTTATCGTCAAACTTTGTGATGGGTTGTGCTTCCTGATGTGTTGATGTGGAAGGTTGTCCATAAGACGTTGGTGAAGTTGGAAACTTAGATAGATACAAGGGTTCAAAAGAGTACTCCCCCATGCCTTGGTCTTTTATTTTCATTTTTTGCTTGAAGTTCATGGATAGAGACTTGAGTTCTTCTTGATGGTTGGATGATGAGGAAGCTTGGGCCTCCCTGTTGTGGTGGACATCTTGAGCTGCCCCCATAGCATTGCAGTATTGAAAAGGATTGGTATCTACAAATATTGAAACTTTCTGTCCATTGTAGGGGAACTTGAGACATTGATGGTATGTGGAAGGTACCACTTTCATTTCATGGATCCATGGACAACCCAATAGTATATTATATGTCAAGTCTATGTCCAAAACTTGGCACAATGTGTCTCTTTGTACAAGACCTACCTGAATAGTATTACTATTCCTTCAAATGATCTTTCTTCATCACCATAGGCTTTGATAGTGATTTTCTTTTTAGGATCAATAGCTTTCTCAGAGAAGCCCAATACATGGATAAGCTTTAGAGTACATATATTGAGACTGGCTCCTCCATATATTAATACTCTTTTTACTTGATGTTAATAGACTAAGACTTTGATATGGAGCGGGGTGTTATGCGGATGACTCAAGAAGACATCATCATGCTCAGAAAAAGATATGTTATGTGGCACCATCATATGGGCCACCATGGCTTGGAATAGATTGACATCCAGATCATTTGGAACAATTGTTTTGACAAGAGATTTCTCCAAGATATCCTTGTGTTTTGGTGAAAGTTTGAGCAACTCAAGTATAGATATCTGAGTGGGTGTTCTTCGTAGTTGGTCAACCAAGTTATATTGAGTCTTGGGGATAGTTGTTGCGGTTGATGCGTTTCCCTTTAAGACATATTTATGAGCTCTTGTTGTCACATTTATCGATGCATATTCTTGTTTGTCTTTGATTTTTATGACATTCACTTAATTGTCACAGGCTGATATGTGATTGATACAAGCTCCTTTGGTGTTGTTTGATGTTGATGCTCATCCCTTGTCATAATTGGGAAGAGGATTTTTGAAAGCTTCATGGTCACCATTGGTTTTATGACCATCAACCATTAAGTCTCCCTTGTCTATCATGTCTTGAACTATGTTCTTCAACCTTATGTAATCATTTGTGCTATGCCCCTTGTTTCAATGGTAATAACAATAATGCAAGTCATTCCACCATGGTGGTTTGAATTGGTGTGCAAAGTTGCTTGTGGCTAGCAACGTGATGATCTTATTTGCCAATAGTTCTCAAAATACTGAATCCAAGGTTTGTCCTAATGGTGTGTATATTCGTCGATACGAGAAAGTATTAGCATTACCTCTTTGGTTTGTGTTGTTCTCTAGGTTGTTGTTGTTGTTGCCTTGGTGATTTTTGTTGTTTGACGTTGAAGCTCCGTAGTTGGTATTTTTTTTATAAGTGTTAGTTCCTTGATTAGCACTTTGAGTTTCCCGATAAATTCAACATTGGTTGTTTAGACTTTACATTGTCGGCATCGATGACCCCATCATTAACAATGGTTATGTTCCTTGTCCAAAATATGGACTTATTTGGGTTGTTGTTATTGTTTTGATTGTTAAAGGTGTTATTGTTTGATGAACTAACCCCTTCCTTAAATAACTTCAAGGATCCTTTCTTGATGGAAGCTTCCTCTACTTGGATACCATTCTCTATTAATTTTAAAAAAGATGGTATACATTGTAGTTTGAGATGATAACTCATTTCACTATTCAGATTGTTTATAAATATTTCCATATTTTCCTTTTCAAGTACATCTCATGGGTACCTTGTGACCATGCACCTCCATCGTTGTAGAAACACCATGAATGTTTCATTCTTATTTTGTTTCGTATTGCACACATTAAGAATGGTGATCACATGTTGAATATTATAGGAGTATTGTGTTATGAATTTTTTCACCAACTCATCAAATGATCTGATGGGAAGTGTGAGTTTTGACAACCACTCCATTGTTTGACCTCCCAAACTTCTTGGAATAGTCTCATTAAGTATGTGTCATTGTGAGCAAACTCCAAGCTCATAGTACAAAATTCCTAAACGTGATCATGAGGATCACTCTTACCATCATATTTATCATAATTTGGTATATCTAAATTTGGGGGAAAAGGTACCATGTTCAATCTCCTATCAAAAGGATAAGGACAAATTTTCTCTAATGAGTATCGTATCGTGGTTCCTTGTTGCATGTCCTGCATTTGCCTTTAAAATGTTTGGAGTTGTTGTGTAAGAACATGATGATACGATGAATCAAAAAGAATCCAATCAACTACTGAGAGGGGGGGTGAATCAGTAGATAGAAAACAAACAAAACTTTCACCAAACCCAATCCCAACTCATAAACAACTTCTTAGACTAACTAGTTTAGATACTGTATCTAAAACTGTAACTGCACTGCCAAGTTTACCAGTTGACTAAAATATCAATATAAAAATGTAAATAGATTTGTAACTTAGATACCTTTTATCCAAAACATCAAAACACTTTACTAACATTAGTAATAGTCCATTTTAGATCACTTATGTTCATCTACACATGTCTTAGTGGTTTTACTAGTTAAACATATTAACCATATCAAAACATACACAAAATCATTCACCACTTGACACAATGATTTTTGATGTGGAAACCCAAATGGGAAAAACCACGGTGGGGATGAATACCCACAAGTATTATGAACTCTTTTGAAGTTTTCCATGTTAGGAGCCAAGCCTTGTTAGAAGCTTTACAAAATGTTCTGTTAAGAACAAATCTAGTTAAGGACCACCCGGTTAAGGGTTTGACTACAATACCCTGTTAGGAGTAACCTCAATAGAGGATTTGAAATCCAAGCTAAGCTAATGGATCAACTGGTTAGAGGATTTAGATAGCACCAAGCTTGTTAAAGCTTACCCGGTTAGGGGATTTAACTATTGTAATTGTTAGAGAACAATAGGGTCTTGCTGATCTGGTAATAGCACTGCTCTGCTTGATTAGATCTGTTTATGCTCCCATCTTCCTTCAAAACATTCTGTAGATACTCCTTTTGGTTCGGAAATAATCAAACTACCACACATAACCAAAATTGCCAACAACATTACAAAACAACTCAATGACCTTATAAGCAAATACAATAGGTCGGTAACACATCACAAAATATAAGACCTCAGAGAGATTACAAACATATCGGTTCAAAAATGATCGTTAGATTACATAGTAATCATCTAAATATTGTTCTAGACAACCTCGACTGCTCCTAGATCACCGCTCATCGAATCTTGTAACTCATCACGCGGTTTCCACTTCATGCTAAGCACTTGCTCATTCCTAAGATAAATAGTTATCTTCATGTGCTAAAATTAGTTTGAAACTCATCACGTACAACATGCATACGTGGCATAATAATCTCCGATCACCATTTAATCATAGATCAACATAACCGATTCTCCAAGATCCGTCAATTAGGGTTTTGCTTATCAACAGGTAAGGGTTATCGGTTGATCACTCTGCTTGAAATACTAATACCAATTTCCAACACTACTTCACTACCGGTTGGAAAATTGCATCACTACCAGTTGTAGTACAACTCTATTACTGGTTACTATTAACATCAATGACAACATTATACTTCATTAATGAAATCTTCATGCAAGGCCAACATAACAACTAGGGGTGCATTTTTCCTTCAATGGGGAGTTTCCCCTCGTTCATTAAAATTATCCCGATTGCGGGTATGGTCTTGTTCGTGAGTGTTATCTTGTTCATGGGTGTGATCTCAGTTGTGTATGTTTTCTTGATCCTATGTTTCCTCTTCTTTTAGTTGCTCTTGATTGTAAGCATAGTTTATCACCCTTGTTTGTGAAATTCTCTCATCCGTATTCCTTAAGTTTTTTGTGTCAAAATCCTCAGGAATGTTTACTCCTTTACTATTTATCATGAGTAGATATTTTTTCTTATCCGCTTCCGTAAGTCTTTCTACAAGTTTTTGGAAAGATGCCTTCTCTTGAAATTCTTGGAGAAGCTCTTCGGTGATCTCTGTTTCTCCCATATTATCATATTCATCAAAAGGATTAGATAGACTATGACTCATGCTTGATCTGGTTGTGATTCCTTCTTTTTGTTTTTCTGAGATCGAGTGACAACAAACATTAGTATATCTCTATAGTAGTGAATTCTTCTTGTTCTATTGGGGTTCTTGGTGGAGTTGGTGGTTCAAGTTGAGCTTCGTTGTAAGTGATAAGAAACTTTGGAAACAAGGTGGGATTAATCCTTCCTCCCCTATTAAGGCATTGGTTGAATGCTGCTTTTTGAATGTAAGCCCTACTTCTGAAAGGTTCTTTGTCAAATTCATTGGTTTTTACTTGGATATACAACCACATATGACACAAGAATGTGCGATGTGATGTAAAGAGTTGACGGTTGATATAGAGAAATTTACTCCTCTTGATAAGTGCCTTAGAACTAGGTTGTCTCTTCTTCAACTTAGTCTTTTGATGAAGACTTCTTCTCAAAATGTGGGGAGTGGTCATACAAAAATGATCAATGTTGATGTTGGATATGGATACTTTGTTTTGGAAACTCAAGTCTACTTGTCAAGTAAAGGTTTATTTTGATTCTCCCTTACGAAAAAGTGTGCCAAATGATATGAGCCAAGTTTCACGATGTAGAAACTTAATCTTGACAACTTGAGAACCTAACTAGGTATTGTTTTGATAGGATTTGTTGGATGGTGGAACCTTTGATCATTGTTTTGATACTCCTTAATCTTGTTGGATGAAATATGATCTTAAGATAGTTAAAGATTTGATATCTCTTTCTAAGGGTGCTTAGTTGGATTTGGAAATTCTCTTCTCTATAAGGTTTTCTCTTTGCTCTTTTTTTAAACCTGATTGTTGTATTGGCTGATTTGTAACTTGCAAGATGTTTTAATATTTACGACAAGAAGACATAACACACATGAAAACAATGGCCATCCGTATGTTAAACATTGAGTGTATGTTTTGTGAGGATGTTTTCAAATCCCCGATGTTATCACTGGTTTGATTTAAAACAAAAGACACATCAGATAAACTCTTTATTCAAAGGTCATTGACAATATCATAGCCCACTAGTTTTGATACTCCATCATCTCAAACGACCTTGTCACCCCCTAGAGGGTACCCATTTTTTTGCCTTTTGCCAGAAATTAACCCAAAGTGAATTGCTTCACAATTGGGTAGTTATCTTGGGAGATATATGGTGAGTGATCTTGGGGGTGGATTCTTCCCCACCCTTTCACTATGATATTGCCAATGTTTGGCAACTGACTCGGCTCAAAGTTTCTAATGCTAAGGTTCATAGTAAGGATTCCGTTCGGTGTAATAAATGATAAACTTAATTAAGAGGCTTCCCAACCTTTAGAACAAAGTATTTTCGCATCACAAGGATACTAGGAGAAGGCTATCAAATACACACTTTCATTGGAGGGGATTTTCATCAGCCTCTAGATTTGATTATAGTGGGTTGGTAAACTTGGTGATAAAGTCATTCCCCACTTGGGTCGTATCATTCACACTAGCCTTTTCAAGGCTTGGAGAAGGCAAACCCTCTAAAGGATTTAATGCTTGAAAGTAAATAAAACAAATGAAAAAGTGGATTTGGCTTTTTGATCACCCAATTAAGGGTAGAGCATATACCTACCACCTAAGACAAAGCAATCAAAGTTCTTTTTAACCTTTTTTCAAAGAAATGGTTAGCTAAGTCCTATTTGGAGATGTTGCTCCAACAAGCATGCTGTTCTTTTTATCCCACAAAGCAATTTGTTGTTTAAATAGAAAACTGAAATCCAGGCCAACAAAATGAAAGAACGTTTTTCTTGAAAGTAAATTGCTTGGTAAATTGACAATTTGTGGCTTGTTCTTTTTAACTTGCAATAATAAAGTTGATTTGTCCTTTTTAATCCGTTGCAAGAATTTGAAATTTTGTTGCTGTTCCTTTTAAGCCCAAATCTGAAGTGTGAATCCTAACTTGCAAGAAAGTAAAAGTGTGATTTTTGTTGTTCTTTCTACCTTGCAATGAGGTTCTTTTTAAGCCCAAAGGAAAGTGTTAGTTCATTTTAAGCCCAAAATTGAGGTGTGAAGTTCTTTTTATACCAATAGGAAGATGAGTTCTTTTAAACCAACTTAAAAAGAAAAGTTAAAAAAGAAGCTACTAAATCCTATCCCAACTTCTTGAAGTCTGGAAGAAAACCATTAGCAATCTGCAAAGAAAGAAGTTAGCAAAATTCAAAAAACCTCAGGTGAGCTTCTACAAGCCTAATTTTTCAACACTGGATTACAAACTTTTGCCTCTGTTTCATATGTGCAAAAACATAGATCATATGCACAATAGAAACAATTATATGCGCTACATAAATAATTGTTTGTGCTAGAAAACAATTAAATGCGCAATAAGAATAGTTGAATGTGCGAGGAAAATAGTTTAAACATGCAATAAAGACAATTAAATGCACAATAATAGAGCTTGTATGTGTAGTAAGATTTGTTGTATGCATGAAAAGAACCATCATATGCATGAAAAAAAATGTCGTATGCGCTATTCTGTATTTGAAATCTGTAGGTGTGAATCGTGCGGAAAAAAAATTAGAAATGTCTTAAAAAAAAAAATGAGGTTTGAGCCCCACGGTGGGTGCTAGAAATGTATGCTCAGAAATGTGGTATCAGCGTGCAATAGAGAAGAACACTTCAAACATACACACTAAACATTGCATTAGAGTTAGAAATTAAATCAAAATAAAGCAGGTTATTGAATAAAAAATCTTTAAAAGCATTCCATGCTCCTCTATCTCTAAAGATCTCTAAGATTCAAGGTGGCCCTCACTTGGAAGAGCACTTGATCCTCAAGATGACAACCTAGAGAACAAGATTTAAATGATTCTAGGATCAAAATGAATGCAACTATGATCCTAGTGAAAGTTAAGATGATGGATTAAGATGAAATGCAAGATGCAAGACTAAATGCTCAAGATGATGAAAATATGAAACTAGGTTAATTCCAAATTGAAGATTAAATGCTACTAGATGAGTTAATTAAGCTAGAAAAGGATATGCATTTAAGCTAAATGAAACTAAAATACTATGAGATGAATGCTTGATGCTTGAAGATAACAAAGAGAGCTCCTTAACCTACAAAATGACTATAAGTTTGATGCACAAAAGACTTGGATCCTAGATAATGAAGAATGTGAGCTCTATTTATAGGGAAAATAGGGCTATGGAGGGTTGAGATTGAATAATCTCAACAAGGGCTAGGATTGAAAGTTACTCAATCCATGTTTACAATTTTCACCAATAAAATAGTGATAATTGTCAACAAGAGGTTGCTTGAGAGGAGATGTAAGAGGCATTAAATACTTGAGAAAACATGAAGGTTACCTTAGGAGGTAAGGGTTAAGGTTAGGTTAGAGTTATCCATTGGATAAAGCTTTTACCCAAGGGGTAAACTCTTGTGCAAGGGTTAATAGGATAACTAGGGTCAAAGCCATAAGTGCTTGATGAGACCCTTGGGTTAGATGAGGGTCAAGTTAGAGAGAAAGTCTCTAACCATGTGGGAAGTGTTGAGTTAACCATTAATGGTTTGGAAGACTTTAAAGGTCAACTTGTTGAGGACATAAAGCCTTTAATACATTTCAAAGACTTCAAGGCATTTTTGAGAAGTGAATTCTCTTAAGGATTGTGCAAATGTTTAAGAGATGAATTAGGATAATTAGGAGGGTTTAGAAGAATCTAGAAGGCTCTAGAAGAGTTTTAGGAGGCAAGTGGGAGATGTAGGATTTTGCAAGTGGGTGGGGAAAATGGAATTTAATTAAAATTAAATTAATTTATTTTAATTATTGGTTGCAACTTGCATTTGATAGATTTAAATAAATATTGATTTATTTAAGTGTGATTTTTAATTTTGCAAGTGGGTGCTTTTAATTAAATGTAAATTTAATTAAAAATGGCTAGAAGGGGAATTTTAATTAAATGTGAATGTAATTAAAATGGGAAAGGGGATAAATGGATATTTTTAATTAAACGTGAATTTAATTAAAATGGCTATAGAGGAGGGTATTTAATTAAATGTAAATTTAAATTAAAAATGGCTAGAAGGGTAATTTTAATTAAATGTAAATTTAATTAAAAATGACTTAGATAGAAAAAGGGAAATATTAATCAAATCTTTAATTTGATTAATAGGCTAAAATAGAAGAATAGGGATATTAATTAAATCTTAATTCAATATTTTGAAAGAATTAAGGATAATTAGATGAATAAAATTCACTTAATTTGTTGTGCAACTTTTAGGTGTCTACATTTTTCCCCTCTTTGAGTTAACATGTGACCACATGTTGATTCAAAGAAAAACGCTCAATTTCTTGTCAAAATTTTGTGATATGATGTTTTTGTCAAAGTTGTCGATATGATTCCTTGGATATGAAAATTGATTTCGATATGAAGCACTAATATGATTTTGTCGATATGAAGGTGGTATGAGACTGATGATAATGATGATATGTCCCCTCGGGCTATAAACTGAGAAAAATTGCACTTTCGGAGCAGATGGCATGCCGATATTTTGAAAAAAAATCGCCTAATAGAATTATTGAAAAGGATATGGAAAAATGGACTAAAAACTATGTGGGTATAGTGTACATGCCCCACATGTCCACTAAGGCATCACATCCGCCTACGTCAGCATGAGTTATCTAAGCCCCCAAGAGCCCATTTCTACCTCATTTGCACACTTGTTTTTGGAGCATTGTAGCTTGGAGGAGAGAGAGGAGATGGCACCCACCTATCATCGTGACCATTTTGAGCGAGTTCATCGATTTGAGAGGCCAGTACTGTATGGCCCACCGATTAGTTTGATTTTGTAACCCTTCTTGTAATTGTTTAGCTTAGTTTTTAGGCATTTTTGCAATCTTTTTGAATTTTTCGAGCTAGCTAGGGTTTTTCGCACGTTTTCTTTTTTAGCTTTTGTTTTTGTCCATATAATTTTTCTTTTAGCGCATGGGATAAATTTTGTCGCACATTCAATTTTTATTGTAGCACATTTGATTTTTCTTGTGATGCATATGATGTTTTTATTAGCGCATAGGAGTTGTAGATTAGCACATATGCGAAACATTATTACGCATATAGGAAATAGTGTTGTGAGTGCATTTGATGATTTTAGTCATGCATATGATGGATCAAATAACGCATATGAAATTGCACATTTGATGACTGTTTTGGCACATATGAGACAGTGAGCATTTTTTGTGATTTTTAAAAAATTTGAACATGTGCAATTTGTATTTTTAGATTTGTTATGAAGTTTTGCACCATGTCAAAGTGTCATTTGAAATTAAATGTGTTGATTTCAGTTGTTAATTGATGTTTGTCATTATGAGTCTTTTGTGAAAATTCAATAGTTGGTCTAGATCAATTTGGGTGAAAGTCGATATGGTTCAAAGTCAATATGAGTCTGTTTGCGATATGGGTTTGATTTGATATGGGTTTTGTTGTCATTATGAGTCATTTTTCGTTAGTGGTCAATTTTCCGTTATGGGTCAAGTTGTCATTATGGGTCAACTTGTCGTTATGGGGCTGATTTTGATATGGGTCTTGATTCGATATGGGTCCTGATTCATCGATATGAGTCTGATTTTGATATGGGTCCTGATTTGTCGATATGAGTTTGATTGTTATTCGATATGGGTCTGGTTTCGATATGGGTCTTGATTCGATATGAGTCTAATTTCAATATAGGTTTTGATTCAATATGGATCCTGATTCATTGGTATGAGTCTAATTTCAATATGGGTCTTGATTCGTCGTAAGATAAATTTGCATAGTAGAAGACTTCACTGCCAAACAACAGACAAAGAGAACATCACATTCCTTTCTTCTCTAGTCGTTGAGACATCCTTGAGTCACTTAGGAGATATGATAAGCAAAATTTAACAACCATAAGTAAGTATGCATTCTATTGGAAATGTATTCTTGTCAAGTAAAACATCTTGCAAATAGTTTTGGTATTATGGATGTGTTGCATTGGTTTTGTCATTGATGTCAATACTTGTCAACACTTGAGAACAGTTGGAGATCTTTGGTTATGTTCATTGACATGTTCAGTGACTTATGCACAGTCATCGGTATCTGGTTCACCGACAGGTTATATTGTTCACCAACACTAAGGATGATCTGTTATCATCTGGAGATTACTTGGTTACATCGAAGACATCATTTGGACACTTGGTTTTGGTGATTTGATTATTGATCTAATCGGGTTTGTATATTTGCTATTACTGACAAATAGGTCTAGGTTATGGACCGACAAGCATTATCTATTCCAGATCAGCACGACACGTTATAGTGATGATTTGTTATTATTGTAAATGCATTGAGATGAAATCATGCATCGCATATTGATTCATTTGTAATTGATTTTATTGTAATATCTTTTAGTGAGCCGACCTACTCATTTGGTCTTAGGTTTTGGTATAAATGTAAGATCTCATTTATGAGATTATGAGGTAAGAAGTGGAAAAGGATTGTAAGAAGGTATATGTGAATATAAGTAGAGCTATACATGCAGACATCATTCAAGATTGAAGGAAGGTTTGAAGAAGACAATCAAAGCTTAACTAGTACTGAATCTAGCATATGAAGATGCTATTTTGAATAGTACATTATCATTGGATTTAACCATCCAATTGTAGTCAGTGTGACTCCCATTTTGTCATTGAGCAGTGAGCTCTAGGCAGTTGGCCTTTCTGCATGTGCAGACCCCATTTGTACACACATACTATCTGTAATAGTATCATCTGATTATGGGTAAGGTTTCTCATTGTGGATTTTCCCCTTACAGGGTTTCCACGTACAAATAACTGTGTTATGTGTTGCGTATGTTATTTGTCTTTCTATTTCATGCATTAAACTTTATCGGTATTGCAATTAACTATTAAACTATCTACCGGCATTAAAGTTTGGTTTACCAGTATTATGCACTAAGTTTGGTTAAAGTATATTTAGTTGAAATTAATAGACAACTGATTCCCCCCCCCTCTCAGTTGCCTTCGGGACCTAACAAATAGATCTTTTGTTCAATTCCAATCAGTTCAATTCCATGAAATCTAGTATGCTTGCATTGTCGCTGTCATTTGTTGGTTGTTCAGATCCTTGTTGTTTTGCTATGTGTTTGGTTCGATGTTGAAAACCCTCAAGGTTAAATGCCCCCAACGAGGTCACAAACCCACCCCCACTCTAGATAGTACTTGATATGGATATTTACACTGATCACCAAGCCATGGTGGGATATTATTTAGATTATCAGGGACAGTGACTACGCTAAGTATGTCCAGGATGATGTGGCGTGTAAGGGTTTGGTGGTGACTATGGGCTTAGATCAGATGGATCAAAGATATGATACAAGTATTGATAAATGGAGGAGTCATTGTTTCACAAGTGGTGCTTGTTGTCAAGTTTTCACCATTTGTTTTTATTGCACTTTTTGATTTTTTTTTTATTTTTTATTTTTATTTTTTTATTTTTTTCCTTTTTTTCTTTATTTGTGCATTGGATGACTCAAGTGTATAACTTCTTCAGATGGATGCTATTGGTTGGTTCGTTGAGCACGTCCCCTTTTGAAGTTGACAACTGTTGGCAATTTTGCTAATGATGTTGTGATTATCATTGATGGACACACACTTACTTTGAGATCACTTTTTGTCTGCATAAGTTATGCTTAACCAGTATGTGTTCCAAACCAGTCTTATGTATTATAGCCTTTTGGTTATCAGTTTTTGCAGAAAGTGTCTACCGATCCCAAGCGGTATGAAGACCTCAAGCGGTTCGAGGATCTCAAATGGTACGAAGGAACTGCAGTGGCAGTTATCATTTTTTGAGTCTTCATTTTTGGACAATCGGTAATCGGTTTAATATTTGAACCGGTATTACTCTGTGATGAGTTACCAACTGGTAATCGGTAAAGTTGTATGAACCGGTAATACTCTATGATGAGTTACCAACTGATATTTTGTGATGAGTGACCATCCATCGACACTTTGATGATGATTTTGTGCCGTGTTATCAAATGTGTCTAGATGCAATGAACCTAGGAACTTGCAATGTAATCCTATTGGAGCGACATGAAATCAGATTCCTTTTTAAGGACATCATGTCTAGGGTTTTAGTAGATGTAGGTTTTAGGGTTTTTGGTGGTTGATGAGTTTTTGTATGTGTGATCTTAGAAGAGAAGATCAAGTTTGTGTGCTGTAACAGAGTGTGGATTTACTGAAGACTGAAGTAATGTTGAAAATAATTAGCAATGAGCTATCATGGATCTAACCAAGCAGACTGTGCTATTTGCTAGATCATTCACTTGTTGATTACTCACATCTTCGACAAGTCTGAAACCCTTAACCAGGTAGGCCTAGAAAAGCCTTTGTAAATCCTCTAACAAGGTGGTTCACATCTGTGGATCAGAAATCCTCTCACAAGGTAGTCTTTAATCAGACTTATCTCCTAAAAGAGATTGAGATTCCTAACAGGATTTGTTCTGGTGAAGAACATTGTATGACCTTAACCGGTCTGGTTACTATTCTGTAGATAGTTACTTGTGAGTTTCATCTCACCGTGGTTTTTCCCATTTGGGTTTCCATGTCAAAATCTCTTGTGTTATGGTGATTGTGCTTCTATGGGTGAATGCCTTTTTTGCTGTCTGGTTTGCATTTGTGTTAACTAGTTTGTTAGTAAAATTGTTATACTGATTTACTGCTAAACTGTTTAAGTGTTTAAGTTTAGTATTCTTTGGTATACTAATTCACCCCCCCCCCCCCCCCCCGCTTAGTATTCATCAATTGGTATCAGAGACAACCTTTCTATAAGTTTAACCACTTGGAAAGAGATATGGGGGAATACACAGTGAGGGAACTAACTCTTTGGCTTACTCAGACTGAGAAAGCCTATGATGAACTCAAAGTCAAGTATAAGGCCTCTCTGGAAAAAAGGAGAGAGCATGTTGAGAAACTGATGGAGCTAACTGAAAAAAGTTCCTTTGATGAAGCAGACATGGAAGCCCTAGTTGAAGAAGTTGAAAAACTAAATGAGTCTAATGCCAACCTAAGAAGGGAACTGGAAGGAATGACTATTAGGATGTGTCAAGAGCTTGAGAATTGGAGGAAAGGTGAAGATCTGGCAAAAGACAAAGATCATGAGATCTCCAAGCTGAAGCAAGAAATCAGTGCACTTATCGCTCATCTTCAAGAAAGTAAAGTGGAAAAAGAAGAAATGCAAGGTGAACTAAACATGGCTATTTCTGAGAATGCAACCTTAAAGGAATCCAATGTTGCTATTACCAAATAACTCACTGATTCAAAGGAAATACTTGCCAAATTCAATAAGAGCACTGTTAAGCTAGAACAAAAGCTTGAATCAGCAAAACTGGTGAAGAATACCACTGGACTTGGTTTTTTTGGTTATGAGGAAGGTGAGACCTCTGGAACAAAAGATGGAGCATCAAAGAAGCAACTGACACCAAAGGATAAAGGTAAGAAAAAGTTCAAACCTATTTCCTTTAATTATCTCAAGGAAGGACATACTGCTAATGTATGTAGAAATAAGGCTTACAATAACTTTCCTTACTTTCTAAACAATAAGCCTAGATCCAATAGATTCAATGGAAATTGTTATGCATGCAACAAGTTTGGGCATAGAGCATTGAATGCCGGTCTGTCATGCACAACACTGGAAGGTATCCTCAAAGGAGTCAAGGAGTCTTTCCTGAACCCTCTGGGAACAAGAATCCAAACCAGTTTAATACCTATAATCATCAGTCAGGTGGCAGTGGCTATCAAGAGGCAACTAGATGGAGAGCAACCTGTTTGATCTATCATGGAAATGGTCACACTGCTGCAACATGCAGAAGGAAGAATGGAAACATGAATAATGGACCTTGGAGAGCACCTGGAATGGTTTGCTATCATTGCAACAAACTGGGTCATACAACAAGATTCTACAGTATGAGAAAGAATATATTGGATGATATAGCGGTCACTCTGGAAGGAAAGATTGATGTTGAAACTGTTCAAGCGGATATGAAGAAAACCTGGAAAAATAAGCTAGAAGAAGTGTCTCTAGAAGAACCGGTTTTTGTACCTAGTGTGGAAATCTCTGAACTGGCAAACTAAGCTACAGGAAAGCTTAGGGGGAAACAAATTGGTAAAATGTTTCAAACCCCTGGTTTACACCGGTAAAATATCTTAATTGGTATGTGATACCTGTCAATTGGTAGAAGATCGGAAACGGTAAAAGGAAAATTAGGGTTTACGCCCTAATGGTGGAGCATTTAATATGGTAGGTGGAGAATTCATTTAAAAGGGATTTTCAAGTCATTTTCACTTATCAAATTTTGAGCGAAGATGTTTTCAAGTGAAGAGCAACAAAAGATGATTTGTCTTGCAATTTAGAGAGATTTCAAAACCTTGAAGAATAATATGAAGATAACATCAATCAGTCAAGTGTAGAAATCAAAGCAGTTACCCAATAACTAAAGTAGTGAGTGGCAAAGCAGAATTTTCAAGCCCTAAATCTTGACTTTTGAAGGTATTTTTCAAGTTTCTCTGTTTATCATGGCTTCAACATCACACTCTAGTTCTAGTGCACCCATTGATTTAGTAGATTTCATCCAACGGAAGGCAAAATATAATGCACTATCCCAAATACCTGCTAGTGTTATAGTTGAGTAAGGTATTTTGGATTACATTGACTGTAAAATTGAAGACCTAGGATCTCTAGTGATCCATTCTCAGTTGAGTTTGTTCTACAGGAAGGACAAGAAGATCAAACCGGAATTCAGCATATTGGAAAAGAAGAAGCTTCACAATGCGGTTTATTTCCTTGAAAAATTCACATATAATCACATCCGCATCATTCTAAGCAGAGTGCACGGTGACAAAATGTATTTGGAGCGGACACATGACATCACAATAGAAGTGATTCATGCCATCATTGGTTTCTGTAATGTTGGAGAAGTGCCAGCCCTAAGGAAGATCAACAAGACTGAAATGACCAAGCTCACCAGTTCTATGAGCGACCAACGGGGAATGACCATCAATACCATTAAGGATGATCTGGTCAAGTATGCCTGCATGGTGATAGGTTACCGGACATTCTATGCTAGCAGGATCAACTCTGTCTCTGCTGCAACAGTAAATGCTGGCTACAGGATGATCATGGAAGATGCCTTGTTTGATTTATGCACCTGTATGCAAAGGCAACTTCTGGTGAACCTGAAGTCAATTAAACAGGATAATGCCTTGAGATTTAAATTCAAATAACTATTGGTCGGATTGTTCTTCTACTTCCAAGGCTACTTTCCAAGAGTCGGTGATATTCAGTGGTTTGCTGACCAACCATTTACAAAGCAAATTAGGGAAAGTCTTCAAGTGGTTGGAACTGGTTATCATGACGTCCTGAAGAAATACTTTGATGAGTTCAGGAGCAAGATGAGCCAAAGGGTAAGAATATCTAGTGATATTGTCAAGAAGTATGAAGATGACATATGCTTTATCATCAAAGTAGATGGGTGCATAATGGAGGCTGTTGAGCCTAGAAAGGAAGAAGTGGAGCCTATGGGTTGTGAGGTGATGTACGACATGCTAGACGGGTATGCTTCTACCCTACTTGCTTCACCGATTGATCCTAAAATGAAGAGAACTGGCACCTATCTGGAAAGGGTTACACCGGTTGAGGAGCCCTCTATGAAGAAAGGAAAGGCAGTACCATCTATATCGGCACCGGTTACTTCAACAAGTCCTAAAGTGACCAAGCGGTCACCGACAAAGAAGAAACTGGAGGTTGCACCTGCCAAAGTATTTGAGAGAAAGCGGAAGACAAAAGGCAACACACCGGACTCATAAGATACAAAATCTGAAGAACAACCTAAGAAGACTAGGCAAACAAGAAAGAAGACAAAGACAACCAGAAATGAACCGACATCATCAACACTGGTCAATATTGATATTTCCTCTTACAAACCTTTGACACATTGTCAAAGAACTATTAAGAACATTAGGAGAAAAGTGCTGAGTGATTTGGCAGATTATTTTGATGATTTCAATGATAATGAGAAGGAGGAAGTAGAACAGGAAGTCATTCAATATTTATGTATTAATGACCGGTCGCCATCAGAAATTAAATCTGTGACACCAGATTCTGTATATAATTCTTTAGACAACAAATGGCGCATTGCCATAGAAAAGGAACAGGAGATAAGAGAGGAAATATTTGCTCAATATTTTCTTGATGTGTCTAATTCCGAACTTTATGAAGTTATTGAAAAATATAAAGGCCTCTTCTTTATGTGAAGAAGGAGACTCTTGTTCCTAGAAGGGAAAGTCCTTGAGGTGGTAAAAGATACCCACTCTCATGCCCAAGTTGCTCTGAGATTGCACCAAGTGTCCAAAGGCAACAAGAAGGCTGAACAAGAACCGGAAATTGCAAAACTAGATGAGGTGTATAACAGTGAAGGAGAACATTTCAATGAGAAAATGGACCCTATTGATGTTGATGCTTTGGACGGTGAAGATGTTACTTCGGATACACCAACATAAACAACAAGACAAGAGAAAATGGACAAGGAAAAGGTTGACAAGGAGCAAGAAGAGAAAAAGAAAAAGAATCAAGAGGAAGAAAAGAGGAAGCAGGTGGAGGAAGAGAAGAGGAAACATGCAGAAGAAGAGAAGAAGCAATAGGAAGAAGAGAAGAGAAAATAAGAGGAGAAGAGAAAAGAGAAGGAAAAAGAAAAGAAATAGGAAGAGGAGAAGAATAAGAAGGAAGAAGAAAAGAAACAGGAAGAGGAGAAGAAGAAGAAGAAGGAAGAGGAGAAGAAAGAAGAAGAGAAGAAGAAGAAGGAAGAGGAGAAGAAAGAATAAGAGAAGTGGAAATAAGAACAAAGGAAGAAGGAAGAAGAGAAAAGAAAGAAAGAAGCTGAGGTGCAGAAGAAGGCAGAAGAAGATAAGCAAAAAGCCAAGGAAAAGGAGGAAGTGACAAAGAGTTTACATGTAGAGACCCCAAAGGCAACCGATGGTCAAGCCAAACCGGCTGACATCACCAGTCCAATTGACCTCCAATCCACAAATGAAACAGAGCTATTGCAGAGCATTAAGCTTTCTCAAGAGCGGCTGGAATCACTGAGGAGGAAGAAGGAACAAGATTTCATTCAAACTATGGTAGAAACTCTTACCATCTTGATTACCGGTACCAATCTCCCAAGTACCAATTCCTCTCTAGCTCAACTAAAACTCCTATACATAGTTGTAGAGGACCAGGTGCAATGCCTGGAAGATGTTGCTAAAGCCAATGCACAAAAGAAGAATCAAAAGGCTATGAACACTGCCTTAGTGAAGAAGTTAAATGAGCTCCAGTCAGAACTTCAGAAGGCACAAAAGGACATAAGAGATGCTATGGATGAGGGGAATCTATTGCTCAGTAAGATTAGTGGTTGATGAGTTTTTGTATGTGCGATCTTAGAAGAGAAGATCAAGTTTGTGTGCTATAACAGAGTGTGGATTTACTGAAGACTGAAGTAATGCTGAAATGCATTAACAATGAGCTATCATGGATCTAACCAAGTAGACTATGCTATTTGCTAGATCATTCACTTGTTGATTACTCACATCTTCAACAAGTCTGAAACCCTTAACCAGGTAGGCCCAGAAAATCCTTTGTAAATCCTCTAACAAGGTGGTTCACATATGTGGATCGAAAATCCTCTCACAAGGTAGTCTTTAATCAGACTTATCTCCTAACAGAGATTGAGATTCCTAACAGGATCTGTTCTGGTGAAGAGCATTGTATTACCTTAACCGGTCTAGTTACTATTTTGTAGATAGTTACTTGTGAGTTTCATCTCACCGTGGTTTTTCCCATTTGGGTTTCCACATCAAAATCTCTTGTGTTATGGTGATTGTGATTCTGTGGGTGAATGCCTTTTTTGCTGTCTGGTTTGCATTTGTGTTAACCGGTTTGTTAGTAAAATTGTTATACCGGTTTACTGCTAAATTGTTTAAGTGTTTAAGTTTAGTATTCTTTGGTATACTAATTCACCCCCCCCTCTTAGTATTCATCAACAACTGATATGCTCCTATTCCACAGGCTAATATGATGACAAATGGTCCCAACCAGTTGGGCTCAAATTTCCCTTTGTTTTCTCATTCTTTCTAATTTTAGGGATTTTCCCTTTTGGACTAGATCACCAATTTTGAAAGCCCTTGGGATGACTTTGTGATTATAGCTTCTGCACTTTTGTTGCTGATATGCCTTGAGATGGTCATAGGCACGTTGTCATTTTTCATCAAGAATCTCTAGTTCCTGCAACCTATTACCTTAGTATGTGAAAATTAATAAGCAACAATTATCTTGGAATGTGAAAATTACCATAAGTCAAAGATCATTAAGAAATGCAAACCTTCGTATATGAAAATTATTAAGAAACTATTATCTTGTTGTAAAATTTATATCTAATTTCTGTTGGATTTTTGTGAATGTTGTCATTGATGTCAAACCTTGTAATCCAGTTAGGACTAGTTAGCATACCACATTTGGTGTATGTTGTTGGAAGTAGTTTTGGTATTATAGATAGGTATGAATGTGACATAAAGTAGTAATGCATAGATGATCTATTGGAAACATTTCTAGAAGATCCTCATCTCTGGAATCTTGTGCTGTTCTCATTTTGGTTAATATCCTATTTCAGTACCAGCTGTGTGAGGTTTGGTATCAGTAGTAGTAGTCATATCAGTTGTACCTGATTGTATCTATCATGATCTATGTTCTAACATTTGTGGTATTTATCGTATCTGTATCTTAGAGTTAGAAGTTATGCTTGGAGTTTTGTGCTTATGGGTCCATATCTATGGGTTTGGTAGACCCTTGTTTTGTTGTGGTAATTAAGGTGTATGCATTGGTAAATGAAATGTGTGAAGGAAGCATGCAAGAGATCTAGAAAAGGCCGACTTTGTTACATTTTTTTTGGGCAAGGCTTTGTTGGATAATGTGCTGATCCGAGCAACTTATTATTATGTAAATTATTTGTTCGTGGCTAACATAGTATGAGATAGAAAGAAGAGTGCGTGTGGTATAATAGAGTAAGAGGTATGCAAATGACAAAGTTGTTGACAATAGAGCATGTTAGAGATTGTTGGATATTGCCAAGAATTTTGCTGGAATGATGTGTTGTCATTGATGTTAACATATTCTCTTGTGTATTCTAGTGTTGTAGTCATATTGAATGAGTTGGTTTATCCTGTGTATTGTAGATGAGATGATGTGGATTAAAGGGCTTTTGGTATGTTTTCTATAGATGGTTCATTCCCATTTGTAGAGATCCACATGATTATTTGATTGGTTTATGAGGTCCGATATTGAGGATGTTATTTAGTTGTTCGTGTTATTCAGTATTCTGGTTTGTGCTTCGTATTGCATCAGAATTGTTGCATCTTTAGTTGCAGATGTATGGGATGTACTCTACACTTTGATGTGTGTCCTTAGTTTGATTGGTTCATGATTTGGAAATCCACAAGCGAATATTTCAGGTTGATAGTCAGTTATGTTGGTGTTCTTGAGCTCTGATAGAGAGACAAGTATGATTCTAGTAATCCGAGTTGTTGCAATTGTTGTGATGTGATTCATGTTTCTTGTGAATGTTTATAGATCATGTTCTATGTATATTGGTAGTCCGCATTGATTATTGTGCATGTTGTTCAAGATTTTCCTTGTTTAGTGATGTTCTTTGTGTTATGCGACATTCCTGATGTGGTAGTGTGTTGCAGATGATCGAGGCATAATTATTGGAGGTGTTTCATATTTGTGGTGGTTGGTTAGGTCCAGACTATGTCTTAGCTGACATTGTTTTGTTCCACATGCATTGTTATAGCGTATGTAATTATATTTTTGTAATATGTAGCATGTGTTGAGCCGATCTATATTTCATGGGTTGATAACTTCTATAAATGAATATAATAATCATTGAGAGGGATCTTGCTATGTGCAAATATTGTATCAATCATTTAATAGCAGGGAATTTGTGTAAAGTTATGCGAAGAAGTGTGTTGCAGAGAAGATTTGACAGTGAGCTTAACCAAAACTATACCCAAGCATATAGAGATGCTATTTTCACAGTTCATATAATCTAGATTGTTGTCTGAATGATTTTGTAGTTCAGTGTGACTTCCTCTAAAGTAGTGAGCCTTCCCTAAGGGTTGTAGCCCTTTTGGGTTTCTTGTTTGAGCAATGAGCTCTAGGCAGTGTGCCTGAATGTGTGTGCATTCCCCATTGTAATATTTCACTTACCCCTAATAGGGTATTATCTCATTATGGGTAGGTTCCCACCATGGTTTTTCCCTTAACTGGGTTTTCCATGTCAAAAATCTTGGTGTTATGTGTGTTATTGATGTGGTGTTGTTTCATGCTTTAAACTATTAATTATGAGATCTAATTTATGGTTTAAGTTGTAGTAAGGTTTTGAGAAAATTGATTCAGCCCCCCAATTTGCTACATTGTTGCCAACAATTGGTATCAGAGCTAGATCCTCTGGAAGAAGCTTGACCGCTTGAGGAGATCTGGGATGACAACCTTTACTTTCAAGAAGGATAGTCGGATATTTGATGGAACAAACTACACTCTTTGGAAAAGCCAGATGCAATGTCATTTGAGATGCATTGGAGAAGACTACCAGAAGATTACTAAGAATGCATATAATGTTGCTCAGAATGGTCCTACTACTCTGGATGAGATAAAGGAAGTTGAATTCAATATTAGAGCTAAAAAAGAATTGTTGAGTGCCCTGCCTAATTCTGAAATGACTAATGTGATGGACTTAGAGATTTCTCATGAAATATAGATAAAATTGGAGACCTTGCATGAAGGTGATAGTCATGTGAAGATTGCTAAGTTGTGAAGATTGAAGGGTAAATATGAGAACTTAAAGATGAGTGAAGATGAGAACATTACCTCTTTTATGTGGAAAGTGAATGAGCTTATGTGTGGAATTATATGTGCTGGTGGAGTATTAGAAGAATTTGAGATTGTTGCTAAAGTTTTGAGATCCTTGCCTCCTGCTTACAAACATAAAGCTGCTACTATTGATGAGATCTAAACTCTGACAAATGTGACAAGAGACATGTTGATTGGTAAACTTGCCGCTTTTGAGTTGAGTTTGGAGACTCTCTTCCTAAGGCTAAATCTACATTCAAAGCTACTATTTCTGGGAAGAAGATATATGATCTGGGAGAAATTTCTACAAGTATCCAGATATGAGAAAGAGATGAAAGATATAGAAGATGAAGAAAGAGAGCTTGAGGAGCTTGAAAAACTTATTTCCAAAAGATTTCCTAAAGATGCTGGTAAGTATGAAGGAAAGTTACCTCCTAAATATTTTTCATGTAATAAGATAGGACATTTTGCATCAAGGTGTTCGGAAAGATATAGTAATCCTAAGAAGCCATTTAAGCCATATAAGCCTAAATATCAGAAGAAGTGTTATTATGTTGCTGATGAAGGTGTGACAGATGATGAGTCAGATAAGGGAAATTAAGGAGATGAATTTGTGTTCATTACTATCAAGGAGTATGATCCTATAACTACAGATTTTACAAGCTACATTAACGAGGATAAATCTTTGGCTTCTAAAGTTGAGGTGAAAGATGAATGGGTAATTGACAGTGGTTACTCTCATCATATGTCAGGTGATCAGAGTAAATTTGTAAACTTGGAAAAGTATGATGGCGGTATAGTAAGATTTGGTGATAAAAAATCTTTTGTAATCCATGGCAGAGGTTCTATTTCTCTTAATGGTAAGCACAATACTGATGTGTTAGCAACAACAAAGGAGGAAAAATGAGAGTGGGGGGGGGGTGAATAAATTTTCAACGGATCTGCAAACTTAATCACAAAAATAGATCTGATAAACCACAACAATAATAGAGATAATAAAATTAGCACAACACACAACACCAAGATTTTGACGTGGAAAACCCGGCTAAGGGAAAGACCACGGTGGGAACCTACCCATAATAAGATGACACTCTGTAGTAGTATGTGAATATATTACAATGGGGAATGCACATGCATTGAGACACATTGCCTAGATCTCACTACTCAAAATATAATTAACCAAAAGGCTACAACCCTGAGGGAAGTCTTACTGACTTACAACAAGATTCAGACTACAATTCAGAATGAATGAACTGCAATAATAGCATTTGCAAATTCCTAATGACAGTTCTGATTAAGCACAATTGTTTGCTCCATAATATGAATCTCTGCTCAATGCATGACTCCAAAATATGAATCCTTATTCGCACATATACCACTCTTTGATAATGCAGACACAACCTTGATACCTAAATTACATAACAATATCACCTATTTATACAATTCGTCAACCTTGATAACAAGGTCAGCTAAACCTGTTGGCATTATGGATAAATTGATTGTGTTGCATTGATGTTTTGTCATTGATGTCAACACTAGCTATTATGGATGGTTACCAGCAGATAGGTTTTGGTTACCGATAGAAGATCTAGTGTTATCAGTAGAAAAGATTATATGTTGGACACTTCCGTCATGTTTGGATCTATGGAATGTGATTAGTTACATGTGATATGTTCTTCTCGAGCATGTTTTGGTTATTTGGTATTGGCGTGGTATTGGATACTATCATACACTCTTGTAAACCCTTGCCAACATTGGTTTAAGGCTTTACCAATAGAGCTTTCATTGAGGAATCGTGACATGATGCATAAGTGGTATTGGTGCAGCTTCTAGATGGATTTCAGGATGCTGAAGATGTTCTTTGATCATGCTTAAACTACTTGAAGACAATGCTTTGGCATGGTGGACCCAGAATAGGTCTGGTACCTATCTAGGTTATGGACTGGTATCATGATGAATACTAAGAGGGGGGGTGAATTAGAATTCCAAAAAATACTGAACTCAAACACTTTATCAGTCTAGCAGTAAACTGGTATAATAGTTTAACTAACAAACCGATTAACACAAATGCAAACCAAACAACAAGTAAGGCATTCACCCACAGAAGCACAATCACCATAACACAAGAGATTTTGATATGGAAAACCAAATGGGAAAAACCATGGTGAGATGAAACTCACAATTAACTATCTACAGAATAGTAAGCAGACCGGTTAAGGTCAAATCGGTTAAGGTCATACAATGTTCTTTACCAGAAAAGATCCTGTTAGGAATCTCAATCTTTGTTATGAGATAAGTCTGATTAAAGACTACCTTGTGAGAGGATTTCAGATCCACAGATGTGAATCACCTTGTTAGAGGATTTACAAAGGCTTTTCTGGGCCTACTTGGTTAAGGGTTTCTGACTTGTCAAAGACGTGAGTAATCAACAAGTGAATGATCTAGAAAATGGCACAGTCTGCTTGATTAGATCCATGGTAGATCATTACTAATGCATTTCAGCATTACTTCAGTCTTCAGTAAATCCACACTCTATTATGGCACATAGACTTGGTCTTCTTTGTTAAGATCGCACATACAAGAACTCATCAACCACCAAAAAGCCTAACAGCTACACACCTAAAACCCTAAATTAATGTCCTTAAAAAAGAATCTGATTTCATGTCGGTCCAATAGGATTACATTGCAAGTTCCTAGGTTCAGTGTATCTAGACACATTTGGTAACATGACACAAAATCACCATCAAAGTGTTAGTGGATGGTAACTCATCACAAAAATATACCGGTTGGTAACTCATCACAATGTATTACCGCTTTATACAACTTTACTGATTACCGGTTGGTAACTCAGAGTAATAACGGTTTAACTATTAAATAGATTACCGGTTTTGACAAAAATGAAGACTGGGAAAATGATAACTGCCGCTTTTAGTTCCTTTGCTCCATTCCACTTGAGATTCTTGAACCGCTTGAGGTCTTCATGCCACTTGATATCTTCATGCCGCTTGAGATCGGTAAACACTTTCTGCAAAACAGTGATAGTCTAAAGACTACAACATAATACCGGTTTGGAACAAATACCGGTTGAGCATAATTCATACATTCAAAAAGTGAGCTCATAGCAAGTGTGTGTTCATTAATGATAATCACAACATAATCATAAAAAATGCCAACAATCTCCCCCTTTGGCATTGATGGCAACACTCAGGAAAATTTTTTGACATCTAAGTGTTTTACAAAAAAAATGCCATAATAAAAAATACTCCCCCTAAGCATATACACTATCCCTTTGCAGAAAATACAATGTATACTGCTTCCTTACAGAGATAAACATGAGAGTATACATAGCATGCATCAAAATTTTAAATACCAGAATACTTCTCCCCATTTGCCAACAATGACAAAATACAGCTGAATAACCCCTATTTCTATTAAATATTCATTTTAGTATGTATATTTTAAATATGATATAATTATATGGTGTATATTCGAAGAATATATATTCATGTAATTATATTATAATATTATATATATTTCTAATTTGGAATATGATCTATGTTATGAAAACCATTAAATTGGGATATTTAGTAATTATTCTTAAACATATGACTAGGGGAAAATTATTTTAATGTGGTAAAATTTAGCTTTTTGGACAAATGACAATATGAAATTTCCTTCATTATATAGTTTTATTTTCATATTCTCTGAAGTAACTTTAATTGCAAGTTATTTATGCCTTGGTTGTTTAAAGAAAAGATTGCCTATTTTAGAATCTCATTGTAAATGTTAATTGTCGTCAAAGCTTTATTTGGTTGCAATTTTAGTTGTGTTGTCGTCTTGTCGTAAATGGATATACCCCTTGGTCATAGGTTGTTGAGTAAACCTGTTGATGTGAGTCATTGTGTATTTTATTCCATATGGTCAATCCTGGTTTATTGTTAGTGTACCTTTCACCTGCTTTTGGTCAGGATTAGTTATGGCTGTCGGTTTTGCCATAGTGCTCTCATAGCGAGAAACCTTTCCTGTTAGTGTC